>NC_046170.1:21302686-21902686 GCF_011064425.1 Rattus rattus
AGAGGTTTAATGAAAGGACGAGACAAGAGAGAGGGACAGGGATGAGAGAGAGAGAGAGAGAGAGAGAGAGAGAGAGAGAGAGAGAGAGAGAGAGAGAGAGAGGTAAGGAGGAGGAGGAGGAGGGAGAGGAGGAGGAGGAGGAGGAGGCTGGCCATGAGCATGTGGAGAGAGGGGGAGGGGAACAGGAGAGAAGGGAGAAAGGGGGAAGACAGCAAGAGCAAGAGAGTGAGGAGGGAGCCAAGCAGCCCTTTTATAGTGTCAGGCATACCTGGCTGTTACCAGGTAACTGTGGGGGTGAAGCTTAGACAGAATGGAAATTAATAGGAAAAGGGAGTTATGGTCCTGTTTTGAAGTAGTTCTTTGGAGTGATTCCAATCTTCGATGTCAGGATATCAGCAGTCTAGTCCCATAGCAAACACCAAACACAAATCCATAAAGTTTGATCCAACAGAAACTGTAAAGTGGCATGAGTCAGTGGAAGCAGCAAGAATCAACCAGAATACCACAAGAAGTTCTCTAGTGCATGAAGTGGAAATTTCTGGTTTCTTTGGAGACTCAGTTGTGTCACGTGATGTTTTTCTGGAAACTGTCTTATGAGAAGATATTTTGCTGTAACAGACACATGGTGTTTTCTGAAAACAACCTGGAAAAGGGGCATGTGTTGTTTTGCTAGAGAAGATGCTTGAGAGAACACACAATGTTTGGAAAGGGTGTAAATATAACCCAACAGACAGTGGACTACGCTGTCATAATTGGTTCACCTTGCTGGTCTTCCTTGGTTTTTGCTGATTATCGTTTGTCATCACTTCATAGAGAGAAACTCACCAAAGAACTTACGGTGGTATTCCAGTGGCCTTTTGAGGCTTCTGCAGACTCAGGCCAATTGGCAGAACCTCACGGTTTCTTCTGGATTGAACAGCATTGCTGGTTCGTGAATGGTGTTTGCAAGTGTCTTGAGCTACCGTCACTAATTCCTGTTAACTGTACTGCCAACAATGCAGACTGGATTCCCCCCAAAGAACCATTTCTAGACAGGTCCATATCTTCCTTTGTCCTCTAAATCTTTCCTTTCCACTACCTCTGGTGGGTGATGGGCTGGAAGGGAGGTTAAAGCATTTAAGCACACTTATTAAAGTAGGCTTTGAAAATAGAAGCCTAAGGTGCATTTCTCTCTACAAAGTTGAAGTCCCAGAAAGCCCCAGGAAGCCCTGGGAAGCCCCTCGAAGCCCAGCAAAGCGTTGCAAGGTGTAGCAGCACAAAAGAGTCCTCTCACTGTTTATGGGGTCATATTTATGTTCTTTCTAAACATCATGTGCCCTCTCACTTGTCTGCTTTAGCAAAATGTCCTCTCACAAGAAAGCTTCCAGAGAAATATGACTTGACACAACTAAGTTTTCCAAAGAAACCAGAAATTCCTACTTCAGGAGGTAGCCTGAAAAAGTCAGTTTATCCTTCCAGTTTCCTGATTGCTGTCATGGCTCAGAGCAAATGATTACTTTTTTCTTTTTAAGTATAGCAAGCTCATGAGGATGGCCCATACTAATGAGCTAGGGTTGTGCTTAGAGGACCCACGGGATTCACTGTCACAGCCACTGTCCGAGAGCTTATCTGAGTCGCTGACAGTGACATTTCAGGGTGCTGAGGCTCTGCCGGGAGGGTCAACCCACCTGCCCCACACAGGACATCAGCAAGGAGGCTTGCCGGTTTTAACGTCTGTGTGGTGGAGGGCTGTGAAATAACCAGGCCTGAGGCTGGTTTGGGGCCACTATGGCCCGGAGTTTAAGTCACAAAACAAAAAGGAGGAATTTGTCCCGAGGAAACAGCCTATGGAAGGGAACCAGAGAATCGTTTGGAACTTGCTACTCAGAGTTGCCTAACAAACATGGTTCCTTGTTTTCCTTTTCTCTGTATAATATCTGGCTGTGTGTTTCTGCATCTGCTCTCATCTGATTCCCGAGCAAGGCTTTCTGACGATGACTGGAGAAGGCACTGATTTATGAGTTCCGCGCAGAATATCATTTGGAGTGTATTTTTTTTAGTTTTCTTTCTTGTTTTTTAGACCAGTAGAGTTTGGTTTTACCCCGAGTTTCTGTGGTATCTACTCTCTGATTCTTGGTGGCCCAAGCAGTGTCAGGCATGGGTTCCTTCTTGTGGAGTGGGCTATAGATCAAATCAGACATTGGTTGGCCACTCCTGAAATACATTCTGCGCCACCAATGCCCCAGCACATCTTGTAGGCAGGACAGATTGTAGGTCGAAGGTTTTGTGGCTGGGTTGGTATCCGTGTTTCTCTTTCAGTGGTCTGCAGAGCACCGTCCTGCAAAGAGAAACTGAAACATAGGGACGAGAGCTCCACGTAGGCCCCAGCCTGACTTCTCCACGTAGGCACCAGCCTGACTGACGTCTCCATGCTCAATGAGTTGTGTGGTGTCGTCTTCAGCAGTGGGACCCAGTTTGCAGAGAGTGGCCTTTGTCTCGGCAATCAATTGCCTGGGCCAATTCAGGATTTCCATGGGATCCCCTCGGCCAACAACTCAACTGAGTGTGCCCTGCTCTCACCTCTGGGAGCCTTGCCTGGCTACAGAGATGACCAGTTGGGACTCTGTACCCCATTACCAGGAGTCCTCACTAGGGTCACCTTCATAGATTCCAGGGAGTTTCCACTGCACCAGGTTTCCACACCATACCCACCCCCCATTCCAGGCATCTATCTTTCCCTGTACTCTCTCCCTCCACCCATCTCCCTACATCTGATCCCTGCCACCTTCTCACATCCCCACCCACTCCTAGTCTACCCATAAAATATACTTTATCTCTCAGGGAGAGACATGTACATACACCCCAGGGCCCTCCTCTTTACCTAACTTCCTGGGGTCTACAGATTACAGCTTGGTTATCATTTACTTAACAGTTAATATCCTCTTATAAGTGAATACATATTTATCTTTCTGGGTCTTGGATATTTCACTGTCCTATAGGCAGTATCGATGGTCTTACAGAAGCTGTTCACTTTAATGAAGTCCCATTTATTATTTATCTTAATGCCCGTGCTATCAGTGCTCTGTTCAGAAAGTCGTCTCCTCTAGAGGTGAGTTCAAGGCTAAACCCACTTTCTCTTCTGTTAAGTTCAGTATAGCTCGTCTTATGATGAGGTCTTTGATCTACTTGGTCTTGAGTTTTGTGCAGGATGATAAATATGGATCTATTTGCCCTCTTCCATGCCAACACCCAGTTTGACCAGCACCATTTGTTGAAGATGCTTTCTTTCCAATGTATAATTTTGACTTCTTTATCAAAAGCAGGTGTTCATAGGTGTGTGGTTTTACATCCGGCTCTTCAACTTGATTCCATTGATCAGCTGTTCCTGTTTTTATGCCAATACCTTATAGCTTGTATTACTACTATTGCTCTGTAGTACAACTTTAAATCAGAACTCGTGAGACCTCTAATAGTTGTTTTATTGTTCAGGATTGTTTTAGCTATCCTGGTTTTTTCTTTCCTTATGAAGTTGAGAAGTGTCCTTTTAAGATCTGTAAAGAATTGTGTTGGAATTTTGATGGGGATTGTATTGACTCTGTGCGTTGCTTTTGGTAGGATAGTCATTTTTATTATGTTAATCCTATTGATCCATGAGCGTGGAAGATATTTTGATCTTCTGATAGCTTCTTCAATTTCTTTCTTTAAAGACTTGAAATTTCTATCATATGGGTCTTTCACTTACTTGGTTAGAATTACTCCCAAAGATATTTTATATTATTTGAGGTTATTGTGAATAGTGTTGTTTCCTGGTCTCTTTCTCAGTTCATTTGTCATTGTGTATAATAGGAGGAGGGCTACTGATTTTTTAAAGTTAATCTTTATCCACCTACTGTGCTCAAAGTATTTATCAGCTGTAGGAGTTCTCTGGTAGAATTATGGGGGTCACCTACATATACTATCATATCAGCTGCAAATATCGATACTTTGACTTCTTTCCAATCTACATCCCCTTGATATTCTTTAGTTATCCTATTGATCTGTCTAGAACTTCAAGTACTATATTGAAGAGACAGGGAGAGAGTACCCACCTTTGTCTTGTCCCTGATTTTAGTAGAATTGCTTTAAGTTTTTCTCCATTTAATTTGATGTTGGCTATCAGATTGCTGTAAATTGCACTTATTATGTTTAGGTATGGTCCTTGTATCCCTGATCACTTCAAGAATTTTATCATGAAGAAGTGCTGGACTTTGTCAAAGGCTTTTTCAGCATCTAATGAGATGATCGTACTTTTTCCAGTTTGTTTATATGGTTGATTACATTGAGAGATTTTTTTCTTATATGTTGAACCATTCCTGTATCTCTGGAATGAAGCCTACTTGATCATGGTTGATGATCTTTTTGATGTGTTCTTTTAAGCAGCTTGCAATTATTTTATTGAGTGTTTTTGCATCTATGTTCATAAGGGATATTGGTCTATAATTCTCTTCTTTTGCTGAGTCTGTATGTGGTTTGGGTATCAGGGTAATTGTGACCTCATAAAATGAATTTGGTAGTGTTCCTGCTGCTTCTATTTTGTACAATAATTTAAGGAATGTTGGCATTGACTCTTCTTTGAAGGTTTGGTAGAATTCCTTGCTAAAAGTGTCTGGTCCTGGACTTCTTTTGGCTGGGAGACTTGCAATGACTGCTTCTGTTTCACTTGGGACTATAGGTGTATTTAAATTGCTTATCTGATCTTGATTTAACTTTGGTAAGTGGTATCTATTAAGACAATTATTCATTTAAAAAAATACTTTTCCAATTCAGTGGAGTCCGAGATTTTAGGGAATGTCCTTATGATTCTCTGGATTTCCTTGGTGTCTGTTGTACTATCCCCTTTCATTTCTGGTCCTGTTAATTTGGGTATGCTCTCTCTGCCTTTCAGGCAGTTTACATAAGGGTTTGTTTATCTTGTTGATTTTCTCAAAGAAGCAAGGCTGTTCCATTGATTCTTTTTATTCTCTTTGTTTCTATTTTATTGATTTCATTCTTCAGCTTGACTATTTCTTGCTGTCTACTCCTCTTGGGTGTGATTACTTCTTTTTGTTCTCGCTTTCTGGTGTGCTGTTAAAATTGCTAGCATAAAATCCATTTTTTAAATGTAGACACTTCATACCTACATAAACTTTTCTCTTAGTGCCACTTTTATTGTGTTCCGAACATTTGAGTATGCTGTGTACTTGTTTTCATTGATTTCTAGAAAGTCTTTAATTTCTTTCTTTATTTCTTGACCCATTTGTCATTCAGTAGAGATCTGTTCAGTTTCTGTGAGTTTATAAACTTTCTGTTGTCTCTCTTGTTTTTGATATCTAGCTTTAATCTGTGGTGGTCTGATAGGATGCAGGGAGTTACTTCAATTTTCTTGCGTCTTTTGAGACTTGTTTTGTGTTCTAGTATGCGGTCAATTTTAGAAAAAGTTCCATGAAATACAGGTGAAATGTTCTATAAATATCTGTTAGGTTCATTTGGTTTATAAAGTTTGTTAGCTCCAGTATTTCTGATTAGAATTGTCTGGATGACCTATCCATTGGTGAAGAGAGAGTTTTGAAAGTTTTGCTGGGTATAGTAATCTGGGCAGGTATTTGTGGTCTCTTAGTGTCTGCAGCATATCTGTCAAGGCCTTTTTAGAATCTCCATTGAGAAGTCACATAATTGTAATAGTTTGCCTTTACATGTTATTTGGTCTTTTCTCCTTGCAGCTTTTTTTTTTTTTTTTTTTTTTTTTTTTTTTTTTGGTTCTTTTTTTTTTTCCGGAGCTGGGGACCCGAACCCAGGGCCTTGCGCGCTTCCTAGGCAAGCGCTCTACCACTGAGCTAAATCCCAACCCCTTCCTTGCAGCTTTTTAACATTCTTTCTTTTTCTTTTTCTTTGTTTATTATGTGATAATAATATCAATAATAAGACTTTCTTTTCTAGTCTAATCTGTTTGGTATTTTTGTAAGCTTCTTGTACATTTATAGGCATCTCCTTCTTTAGGTTAGGAAATTTTTCTTCTATGATTTTGTTGATAATATTTTCTGAACATTTTATCTCAGAAAACATTCTTCTTTATTCTTCTTTACCTATTATTCTTAGGTATGGTCTTTTCACAGAGTCCCAGATTTTCTGGACATTTTGTGTCAGGAAATTTTGGATTTAACATTTTCTTTGACTTATGTCATTTTTAAAAATCATATCTTCGACACCAAGATTCTTTCTCCCATCTCTTATATTCTGTTGGTGAAGCCTGCCTTGCAGTTCCTGTCTGAACACCTACATTTTTCATTTCTATAATGCCCTCCCTGTTTCCTTTACCGCTTCTAATCTGTAATCTGTTTTCCGGTCTTGAACAATTGTATTGGTTTGAGCTTCAGCTATATTATGGTATATACTAGTTTCTAGTGGTGACATATTACCCTGGCTATTGTTGATTGTGTTTTTAAGCTGGTGTCTTGGCATCTGGGTTTGGAATTGATAAGATCTGTGTGCTCGTTTCTGGTTTTGTCTTTGCTAGGTGAGTGTTTTGTTCCTTAGTTTCCTTTCCTCTCTGGCTTTTCTCAGAATGTGATGGCTGTGTATTGCCTGCTGAGCTGCTGTGTTCACAGAGAATACCTGCTGGTGTTGGGAGCTGGATAATTAGGATAAGTTTGGGGAAGGAAGCTTGGAAGAAGGAAGCTTAGAAGAGATCTTTGTGATCCTCTGGGGGATGGTGTCAGAGAGGACAGGGAGACCACAGCAGGTTTTCAGCTACAGAAATGGGAATAAGACCGGGGGACTAGGGATCTCAGGAACAGTAGGAGAGGTGTGAGTTTGCCTTCAGCCCACTTGTCACCTTTGGAGGAGCAGCCCTTCTGGTTAGCAGGGGTGCCTGTTGGTGTTGGGGTCTGGAACAAAGGAACAATGAGGGAGGGATGTGAGGAGGGGACAGTTTGTAGGATCCTTAGGAGATGTGGCAGGGGTAAAAGAAGGTACAGCTGGTGTTCTGTCATAGTGCTAGGGAGGAGACTGGGGAATTGGGTCTGGGGGAACAGAGAGGAGAAGGCCTTCAAGCAATCTACCTGGTTTTCAGGCAGATGTGTCCTGCATTGAAAATATTTTAAAGGAAGCAAACATACAAGCCTGACACCAACTTTGACATTTAGAGTTTGGTATTTCCTGCCATTAAGCAAGATAGAGGATGGACTCATGTATTTTTTTCCCACTCCAGATAGGTAGGAAGCCTCACTGTCTGTCTTCTTTTCTATTGTTTCCTTTTCTTTTTTCTTCCTTTGCTGGAGATTGGATACAGGGCTTCATGTGTGCCAAGTGCCCACTCTATCCCCTGGTCATATCCCCAGTCCTAGTCCACTGCCTATGTACAGTGACTACTGTTGCTTCAGGGAATAAACTGCAGGATAAAAGGAATGAAAGTAGTGGATGCCATTTAGATACATGAATAAAAATGCTGCGTTGATCTTGAACAGAGAGACAAGGAAAAATATTCTCATCACTTAAAATTGTTCTCTGAGAAAATTAGCCTTTGGGGAAGGAAAGGAAAACACATGCAGTGTCCGATGACCTAAGGAAGATTGGGAAAGGGAGGCATGTGTGACTGTTGTATGTTATGTGTAAGTTATGTGTTCATTAGGAAGGAATGTTTCATAGTCGGTTCACTGGATGATAACTGGGGAGTGAAAGAAGGTTCCGGGTTTTATCCAGACCTTTGCCACAGTTAGAGAAGCAGGAAACTGAACTGCTGTCTTTAATAAACCCTGAAGAACCTATTTCCTTGATCACACAGCAACCATTTGAACCATACAGAGGCAGGGGGATGGCCTGGAATTGCTCTGCAGGAACCTGGACCTCAACTGATTAGTCCTGACTTCAGACAAGTTAGTTAAACTTTTTCTTCCTTAGTTTCCTAACCAGGACATTTTTAGGGGCAGTGGTGAGGACAGTGGGTGAGGGCAGTGGTGGGGGAGGGCAGTGGTGAGGGCAATGGTGAGGGGCAGTGGTGAGGGCAGTGGTGAGGGGGGGTGGTGCGGGGATGGTGAGGGGCAGTGGTGAGGGCAGTGGTGAGGGGGGTGAGGGGCAGTGGTGAGGTTAATGGTGAGGGCAGTGGTGAGGGTAGTGGTGAGGGCAGTGGTGAGGGCAGTGGTGAGGGTAGTGGTGGTGGTGAGGGCAGTGGTGAGGGCAGTGGTGAGGGTGGTGAGGTCAGTCATGAGGGCAGTGGTGAGGGCAGTGGTGAGGGCAGTGGTGAGGGTAGTGGTGACGATTTTAGTGAATTTCCGGCTGTGAGTCTATGAAGAGCATGGTCTTCTGAACAGAGAGATGCGTGTATCTTGGTTAGCTTGTACCTCCAGTTAAGTTGTTGTTGTTGTTGTTGTTGTTGTTGTTGTTGTTGTTGTTGTTCCATGCCTGCATGGAATCCAAAGAAGGATGCCAAGTGTCTCCTTTCTGTCACTCCCCACCTTCTTCCCAGTGACCCTCCGTCCTCTACAGCCCTGGGGTCACAGACACATGCTGCAGTGCCTGGCCTTCCCATGGGTGTTGGGGATCCAACCTGGAGTCCTCATTCTTGGATTCCTAGAGCTCTTACCCATTGAGCCATCTTCCCGGGCCTCCTCTAAATTATTTAACGTGTGGTTCCCAGCAAGCCTGGCACTGCACCGTGGGGCTAAAGCCTTGGAGCTAAGCAGTTGTAAGATGATTTCTACTCACCAGGGACTTAGAGATAGGTCTAGAGAAAAGACGGCAGACATAAGGCCGATCCGCCGCAGTTCAGGTGCTTACACGAGGATCAAGTGCACACCGCGACGGTATGTAACTGCCATAGATGGAGAGGCTCGCTGGAGTTCCTCATCAGTGACTGAGTGGGCTTTCAAAGGGAGCAGGAGAGTCTCTCTGCACTCCGGGATCTTCTCTTTGAAAGTTGCTGTCCCAGCATGCGGTCACATCTCTGCTGGTCGTTTATCTCATTGTTTGTAATTTTCTGCCACTACACTCGTCTCAGTTGCCAGCCCCAGCGAGACGGAAAGTGCCCACTATTCATCTTTATAGCCCCAGCACGTGGCCTGCACTTGGTGGCATGCAGTACAGTTTGGCTGGAGAATGAATGCTCAGACCACATTTCCGCCATCTATAACATTGACTGCGACCACCGTCCCCATTTCAGACACTACGCTGAATGCATCGTTCTTTTGAGCTTTCTAAATGCTGGGTATGTTTGACCCCTCCTTCACCTCCTTAACAAAGTTTCCAAAGTTTGGATTCTTATTTTCTACTTCCATTTCCTCTATCAGCAACTCATTTGAGGGGCATGGGGAATACCACGTCATCTCCGAATGCACGCATCAAACAGCCAACCCTCCCACCATTGCAACCTCTTTTCTGCTCCCTCCTGCTGGTCTGTCCATCCCACCTGTTTATCCAGACTCCAAGATTAGAAGCAACTTCTCTTGCTTCTAATTAAATTATCCTAGGCATCTCAGATCCTGGCAACCTGGGTTTTAATTTTTCTTCTGACAACAGCTTCTAATCACTGCTAGAGTGTCCAGCCCTTACAACACCCTCATGGGAAACTAATTCTTGCCTATTTCACAGATGGGGAAATGGGGCTCTCTAGTATGAACCTGACAAAGTCACATGGCTAGCATTTGTTGCCTAACTTCACAGCTCTGTGTGTGTGTGTGTGTGTGTGTGTGTGAGAGAGAGAGAGAGAGAGAGAGAGAGAGAGAGAGAGAGAGAGAAGAGATTTACTATGTAGCCCACATGAACCTGGACTCACTCTGTAAACTGATCTGGCCTCAACCTGTACAGCATCCTGTGTCAACCTCCTGAGAGCTGCTCAGAGAGTAAGTGTGTGTGTCATCATACCTGGCCAGAGTTCCTGACCTTGCCTCAAGTGAAATGTCCCCTTCTAGAGGAAGCCTGTAGATAGTGCTATATACCAGCTCTGTATGTATATGCTGCTTTGCAGCTAGTAACCATTGAAGTGTGAGTGTGGGCTAGGGTGTTGCTTAGCGGAAGAGTGCTTGTCTAGGACTCAGCAGGTCTGAGGTAGGGCCTCAGCATACCAAAGGAAAAGGAAGAGAGGGAGAGAGGGAGGGAGGGGGAAAAACAAAGACCCCCATGTTAGTAAAAACATTGCATCATTTAGTGGGGAGAGCGAAGAAGAGGATTAGGGAAACAGTCCAGCCCTAAATGATTCCGTGTGTTTGGTTTTTGTTTCTTTCTGTTTTTTAGTATGGAATAGAGTGTATTCAGGGCATGGGAGGGGAATTAAGTGGGTAGTAGGGCAGAGAGAGAGAGAGAGAGAGAGAGAGAGAGAGGAGAAAGAAGTAGAGGAGTAGAGTTGAGACTGGCCATGAGCATGTGGAGAGAAAGGGGGAAGGGAATGGGGAGAGAGGGGACGAAGAGGGAAGAAGGTAAGAGCAAGAGAGCAAGAGATGATCCTGGGGTTTTTTTTTTGTTTTTGTTTTTTTTTTTTTTTTTTTTGGTTTTTTTTTTTGGGGCTGGGGACTGAACTCAGGGCCTTGTGCTTCCTAGGCAAGCGCTCTACCACTGAGCTAAATCCCCAACCCCGATCCTGGTTTTTAATAGTAGAAATTATAAGAATTTTGTCTAGAAAAGAAAGCAGAGTTAGAGTTGAGCTTGGAGAGAACCGTAGAAATGTCTTTCTTAGAGACAATCTGAGCTCCTCAGAATCTGTAGAAATGTCTATTTATTTTCATTTTCACTACAATAATGGTGCTCAAGTCAGCAATGTCCATATAAAAACACTGGTCAGTTTTGACGGAAGTTCACCACGGCAGAATGAAGAAGTGTCCCGATGAGCGACGGCAGGTGTGCTCCCTGGAACCACGGTGTCCTGAAGCAGGCCTGCGGCTGTGAGCGCCTCTGCATTGCACTGTCTGAAGATGCTCTCCATCCAGAAGGGCTGCCGGAAGGTGTCAGTGCTGGACCAGACCTGAATCCATGTAAAGATGTCGTAAGAGCAGCTCATTTTTCTACTTTTGTCTCTAAACAAAGCATTAAGCACAGGTATAGTTCTCTCACCGGAAGAAATCTAAGAGATTATTCAATTCAGACATTTTATTTTATACCCGGGGCAACCCAGAGAAGTTAAGTGATTTGCCAAGGAATACAAACCAGCTGATTTATAACCACAGAACTCACCACAAGCCTTTCCTGTGTGTGGCATTAATATAACTGTTCTGGTCAGGGCCGAGGGATGACAGTGTAATGGATTTTGTCCTGCTAATATATCAAGTCCAGGCAAACTGCTAGTATGAAATGCCCTCCAACAGATTCGAGAGAGACATGCTTCGTTTGTAGGACGCATAGCTGCGTGTCCAGGAGGAGCCAGGACTGGAGTCCTGCTCACTGCTCTCGTGCTCTTGACTCTGCTCTCTCTCACTGTCACACGCTACCAGCTCCTGGGGACTTCAGGGTACCTCTGTGAGCACAAGCAACCCTTACTCCCTTCGTAGACATGTGAGCCCTTCCCGTGTGTCCTTCCCCTCACCACATGCCAACTTCGTATTGTCTACACTTTGGTGAGAACTCAGTATATGAGTATAGTTCCATTCTGTAGCTGAGGACGCGATGGTACACAAGCAGCACTGCCTCAAGGAACCCCGCTGCCATAGCTTGAAAGCTCTGTGAACTCAAGGAAGATGCAGGAGGACTAGGAATGAGTGCTGCCCCTGTAAAACAAGGCTACAGCACTGCAGCCCTCAATTTCTGCTTCAGCGAGGTAACTTCCATTTTGTTTTTCATGGCAAGGTCTCTCTGTGCAGCCCTGGTTGTCCTGGAACTCACTCTGTAGACCAGGCTGGCCTTTAACTCACAGAGAATCCGCCTGCCTCTGCCTCCCAAGTGCTGGGATTGAGGGAGTGCACCACAGCCCGCATACACACACTTCAGTGAGGTGACTTATTAGCTACTTTGGTAAAGTGCCTGCTCCCGTGTAAGCAGTGCACACGCGCACGGTTATATGTGCTGTTTCGTCTTCAGAACACGTTACCGCATCCTACACATCTTGTATACAGAACCCCGCTGCCGTCAGACCTGACCCCACAGCTTCTCCTGTTTATCCGATTTCCCTGGCACACATTGGTGCTGCCGCCCTACTAAGTGTGGTTCCTGAGCACTTGACATTCTCCTAGTCTGAACTGGGATGTGTTACAAGTAAAAGATCTACATGGAGGACCTGGAGAGATGGCTCAGTGGTTAGGGGCATTTTCCGTTCCTGCAGAGGGCTGGAGTTCAGTTCCCAGTACCCACGCGGCAGCTCATAGCGGTCTGTCACTCCAGTTCTAGGAATCCTGACGTCGTCTTCTGGCTCCGTGGGGACTTCATGAGTGTACAGCACACCATGCATGAAGGCAAAGCCCTCATACACATAAACATTTTTAAATGGAGATAAATACTGAATACCAAAGATTACTATGCAAAAAGTGCAAAGTATCTTGCTAAGAATTTTTTTGCACCAGTTACATATGAAATATTATTTCTAACATATTCAGCATGTAGATACCCTAAAATACATGGTATTGGTTTTAGTTTTGACAAGACATATCGGGCTATTTTTGTACATGTGGCTTCATTTTGGTTCTTCTCAGCAGAGCTGTGGAGTGGCTTTCTGTTTTGTTTATAGTTTATTCGTCGGTCCTCTGGTCACGAGTGTGGAGATGACAGAAGTCATGTCAGGCATCATTGGCTGTGTCTGGAGGCAACCTCCTCATCTCCAAAAGAAATGTCCCCTGAGTGACCAGTGAGACGAAGTATCACCGGAGTGAACCGTGGGCTACTGACTTTAGACTCCATTCCACACGAAAGCCTTTGTGCTTCTAGTGACCACATGAGCTTAGAAAATGTGGTGGACAGCAAGTTCCCAGGATTTTCCTGACTCTTAAAATTTTCTCATGTCTTAGGAAGGATTGAAATTTGTTCCATCCTGGTGAGACAGAGACTCAGAGGTCCTGGATTTAATACGTTTGGTTTCATTTGGGGGTGATGGTGATGGAGGAAGGGTGCTGCAATCCTAGGTCCCGGGAGGTCCAATTTCAGGTGTTTACATTACCCTGGCATTGGGGGTCCACCCAAGTGTTCTCTCAGCCACACTTTGGTCTAGTAAGACTTTCCGCAGTGTTCTGCAATGGAGACTGTGCCAAGCGGTGAGGGAACCACTCTCTCTGGAAATGTCTCCACCTGTGCCGCTTTCATGACCCGAGATCCTCTCAGTGCCACCCTGACATCATCAAGACATCAGAGCTGACCAAGACAATGCCACCTGCCAGCCTCTGCATCTACTCCTTCATCCTCCATCACTGAAGGGTGCCGCTGGCGTGTGCACTGACCCTGGGGATTCCATTTTGGGAACTACTAAGCCCCAGGCTCTCTGCTATTACTGGAGGTGATCCTGGTTGTGTTTTTGTGTTTCAATTGTTGTTGTCATTGTTTGAGACAGTCTCTCTACATACCCTTGACTGTCCTGGAGCTCACTCACTGTAGAGCAGGCTGGCCTCAAAATCAGAGATGTCCCTGCCTCCTGAGTGCTGGGACTAAAAGTCTGTTTTAAAAACCCATCTTGCTTTTGCTCTTTTGAGATAGTTAGTTTTGTCAGGTAGCTCAGGCAGGCCTCTGACTAGACATCTGCCTACTACAGCCTCCAGAATGCTGGGATTACAGGCATGAGCCACCATGCCCAGCTCAGGTGATTTCTAAAGTTTGTGAATTTCAGTTTTAATATAATACATGGTATTATATGTGAATACGCTACGTGAAATTGTTTCAGCACTAAGCTTGGCTATCGGCTGTTGGTCCTAGGGGTAACCTGTTTACCCCATATTGACTCCAGAAGCACAGAATATTGGGATGTGGTAGCTTCAAACATACTCCCATTGGCAGACAAACCAGGATGGAGACATCTACCCTCTGCCAACTTAGATGACAACACCAGATACATGTAAAACCAATCCCAGCTCTTTCTAGCTCTTCTGCCAACCATGAGCACAGCCACAGTTAGAGGCTTAGGGTCTCAATGTGCTTTTAGAGGAAAGTCATGGGACTTAGGTTGGATTGAGACACGGAAGAATGGTTCCTATTGGTATTAAGGATTAATGGCAACCACCGCTGTACTTCCTGTTAGGGAAGAGCCTGGGAAAGAAAGGACAGGCTTTATAGGGTGTGGCTATGCAACTCTGCCTGGGAGCTGCCCCCCCCCAAGAACAGTGTGTGTCTAGGTGAGTATATGGTTTTCTAAGTTCATGGAAGCAGATCCTCTAGGTCTAAAGTGGGGAAGTGGGCTAGGCCTAGGAGTATCATCTCTTGTCTCTTGGCAGCTCTTTGATCTGTTTTTTGAATGAATACCACGCTGCTACCAACAAGGGCTCTGGGAACATTCTCTGGTTGCTCTTGTGAAAAGAACAGGGCCAGTGCTTTGGGTGCCTCCCCTGAAACTTCTCCTTCATCCCACTAGGCACTATCCAATAATTCCTAGGAAGGTGCAGCCACCACCCTTGGGGAATAGAGGTTTTGACTGATAGAGCCTTGTAGAGAATAAGACAACCAGGGAAAGGCACTGTCTGAAAGACTCTTAAGAAGAGTTTGGGAGGGGCTGGAGAGATGGCTCAGTGGTTAAGAGCACTGACTGATCTTCCAGAGGTCCTGAGTTCAATTCCCAGCAACTACATGGTGGCTCACAGCCATCTGTAATGGGATCCGATGCCCTCTTCTGGTGCGTCTGAAGACAGCTACATTGTACTTACATAAAATAAGTAAATGGGGGGAAAAAGAGTGTGGGTGCTCGTGTTCCTCCCTTCTGTGTGTGTACATCGTCTGGATTGCTTTGTTAGGCCGGAACCCCTGCTGGTCCCCTGCACAAGCTGGGAAACCCCGTCTGCCCTCCTTCCACCAATCTCGCCTGCACAGAGAAACTCCCGGCTAACTCAACATCTTTCCCCGACTCTAAATGTCCTGCAACTCACTCATGAGAGCCCACCCTAGCACTCAGCGTTTTTGACTTTATATGGGCACAATCCCAACTGGTAGCTCATGCATCATCACCCTGTACCCGAGATCCAACCCCTTGAGTTAGCATGGATGTGTGACGTCACTGACCTTCCCCTGTGAGGTCAGTAAACCCACTCGAGAGCTGCCTGCTAAGAAACCTACCTTTATCCACTTTTAGTCTGGTCTATATCTGTGTCACCAACAGAGAGGAAAAGCCCACCATTTTCTTCATCCTCTGCTGTCATAACTAACATCACTAAAGTTTTTTTTTAGGATGTATTCTTTTTCCTTTTAACCTACTGTTAAAGAGGGTACTGCCTTCAGTTACAAATAATAACCAGACGTTAGCAGTGCCTGAGCACGAGGATATGAAAGGGTTAAAAATGTATCTTTAAATGCCTAAGATTGTGATAAATATTCTAGAACCCCTGCAAATGTAGAGCTAGTAGTGTTGGGAGTGTTGTGTGACAAACTTTCACTGTGAAGACTCAACACACACATCTGATCACCCCAGACAGGAACCCATGACAGACAGGACAGCGATGGCTCAAAGACAGCTGCATCACCAAGGCCCAGCCCAGCATGGGCGACAGTTCACAAACATGGGAACCATAGCACACTCCGCAGCCTGCAGACAGCCCAACAGGCTGGAGTGTGTCCTTTCCAGGTGCCTGGGTTGGTCTAAACCTCTCCCAGCAGATGGTCTGGTCTCGTCTTCTTTCTGTCTTTTCTCCTGAGAGTCATCTTTGCAACTCGGCTTCCTCTCCTCTGAGAGGGACTCTCAACATTTACTGCCTACTTTGGTCAGTTTCAGGGACTTCCTAACCTATTTTGAGTTGTTTACGTTCCTGTTTAAGGAGCTTCCTGCAGGATGGAATGCTTCAACCTCAGAGGAAACTGTAACAGAACCGGGAAACACAGACCAATTCTAGACAGTCTGGGGGCTTTGGGGAAGAGTCAGACACAGGTCTCAAAAAGAAAGGTGGGGAGCAATTAGGAAAAACTCTTCATATTGACCTTCGGTTCCCATCTATGTACCTGTATGCACACATGTGCACATACACATTAACAAAAACAGGGACAATAAGCACACGCCTACACATACACATGGTGTATAGTCACACACACACACACACACACACACACACACACACACCCCTGCACACAACAACACACACATACATACACATACATCTGAGCACACATGGTGTATAGTCACTCAGACATAGATACACACAGAGTTTTTTTAAAGATAGGTTAAAATGCGGTAAAAAAAAAATCTATAAACACTCTTCTTTTTTCTTTTAAAACATATTGAAATTAAGAATGTCCTTTTAAGCAAAACTAATTTGCCATAACAGAAGGGGAACTGAAGCAGGTTTTTCTCTCCCAGAACTACTTGGTCTTAATTTATCTATTTTTATCACTTTATTGTAATGAACCAACAAATAAAGACATCACATCGCTCTTTAAGAAAGCACTCAAATACTTTCCTACTACCAAATTCTGTGCATCTCAGAGAACTTCTACATGGTAAGATCAGCCATTCTAAGCCTGGGAGATTACCTTGGGGTTTAGAAAAAAAGTTCGTAGTGTTTAGAAATGAACACTTTGGGGGCTGGAGAGATGGCTCAGTGGTTAAGAGCATTGACTGCTCTTCCAGAGGTCCTTAGAGGTCAAATCCCAGCAACCACATGGTGGCTCACAAACATCTGTAATAGGATCTGATGTCCTTTTCTGGTGTGTCTGAGGACAGGTACAGTGTACTTATATATAATAAATAAATAAATAAATAAATAAATAAATAAATCTTTAAAAAGTAAAAATAAATCATTAACAAAAATAAACACAGCTTTGTGCAGTGGCAGTATTGTAGCCAATGAGGTTTATCTGAGGTGCGATTATTGCTAATTGAAAACTTTTCCCAATACCCCGCCGTGACGACTTGCAATATAGTCGGCATTGGCAATTTTTGATAGTCTCTATGGAGACTGAATTAAAAAAAATAAACACTTTCCATAACCAGACTTGTATTTTTGACACTGACCTTGGGAACAGCACTAAAGCGGCAAAGGGAGCCCAGGATTCAGGCCAGCATGTCTGAAGATCTCACTTCTATCTTCTTCGGGACAGGAACTGAGGCCAATGTTTGTCAGGTCTCAGGAAAGCCCAGGATGAGAATTCTAGCTGCCCTTTCAAGCTGGACTTGTGCCACCCTGACTCTAGCTTCCTGCTCAGCTGCCTTTCCCCCTGGTGCCAGGACCCAGGCCTGTGAAGACATGGCCTAGGCACACACAAACCCTGCCCAACCACCCTGGCCCCCACTACATCCATACTAGCAGGTCTTCCTGCTTGCCAGGAACTAAGATTCCAGGTTTGTGTGTTACTGTCACAGGAGTGTGAGTTCTAGGGTAAAGTGCCCAGTGTGTTTGCCCCAGGAAGGCACTCCCTGAATTACAGTATGCTTAAGTCCCAGGGAACAATGATTTGACTAAAAAGAAGCATGCAGTTTTTGTATCACGAAAAGCACACAATGTCTAATGTCTGTACTGACAGTAATCATTATTAGGAAAGAGAACACAACTGAGATTGTTACAAAAGATTATTGGCCAATACTGTAAGATACAAATATGTCTTATCACAGATAACTAGTGTGTTTACCCTGAGCAATTTTCATGTACCGTGTGTGTGTGTAAAATATGCACTTGGTCATTTATCATTATAACAATTCATGCATCTTCGGTAAGAGAGGAAAGTCTTATTAAATATAGTAACTATTTCTCCATCTGTTCCAACGTATCAGGATTCAACTGTAGATGGATAAACAGTTAAAAATAAAATATGCCCAGCATTCAGGAGGCCTTGAATTCAGTCTCTAGCATAAACTAACTAACTAACTAACTAACTAACTAACTAACCAACCAACCAACCAACCAACCAACCAACCAACCAACCAACCAACCAACCAACTAGAAAGCAAAACAGCTCCTGATAACCTCAGGTCTTTCAATTTGGTTAGGCCAGGGAGCTCTCGTACGTGAACTCACAGAACATGATGTTGTTGCTTCGGGCTCCCTTCCGTTCCATGCTTTCAGGGGCTGCTGCTGATGTTTTAGGATGCATCAGAGAGAACTGCATTTTAGTGTAGCAAGCTTTGTTACCGCCAGAGAGTGAAAAGGTTTATGGGTCTAGCACTTGTGAACAAGTACTGCAGTTTTCCCATAGTTCTACCAATCTTAGTTTAAAAAAAAAATCACACATTTTATTATTTGCTAATAGATGAAATAGCCTCTTTTATGTGAACGTGTGTGCATGTGCATGCATGCACGTGCGTGCACGGGAGCGCATACGTGCCATGCATCCCTATGTATGTTTGCAGGAGTGGATTCTTTCCTTCCATCATTTAGGTTCTAGGGGTCAAACATGGGTCATCAGGTTTAGTAGCAAACACTCTGATTTGCTGAGCCATCTTGTTGACCCAAGAACACTCTTTAAACAGTGACAGAGCTTATTATATTTTCTGTTTGTGTCATTTCATCATTTGAGGAGGTCAGACTTTGTATATTTATACTTACATTAAGTATAATAACTGTAATCACTCTGTCTCTATACATCACATGCCCGGAAAGACTCCTCTGAGACCTACCCTCAGCTACTCTGTATCCATCACAGACATAGTCTCAGCTACTCTATCCATCCCAGACATAGCCTCAGCTACTCTGTATCCATTGCTCACCTTACAGATTCCAAATATTTCCCAGAGCCCACCATTTGTCCTTAGATTTCATCTGCATTCAGTTATTTTTAAATATAACAAACTTTATTCCCCTTGGTTTTTCAGTTGAACTTTGGCATAATTTTTTTCTCTTTTTTTTAATATGGTAGATACATCCATAAAACGTAATGGATAAAATTTAAAACCCCAAGCTAAGCTCCCAGGCTTAGAATGGCTGATCTCACCATGTAGAAGTTCTCTGAGATGCTCAGAATTTGGTAGTAGGAAAGTATTTGAGTGCTTTCTTAAAGAACGACATGATGTCTTTATTTGTTGGTTCATTACAGTAAAATGATTAAAATAAATAAATGAAAACCAAGTAGTTCTGGGAGGGAAAAACCTGCTTTAGTTCCCCTTCTGTTATGGCAAATTAGTTTTGCTTAAAAGGACATTCTTAATTTCAATATGTTTTAAAAAGAAAAAAAGAACAGTGTTTATAGACTTTTCATTGCATTTTAACCTATCTTTAAAAAAAAACCTGTGCGTTTATCTGTGTGACTATATGCTATGTGTGTCCAGGTGTGTGTGTGTGTGTGTGTGTGTGTGTGTGTGTGTGTGAGAGAGAGAGAGAGAGAGAGAGAGAGAGAGAGAGAGAGGGGGGAAAGGGGAGGGGGAGGGGAAGGGGGGAGACTACATGCCATGTATATGCAGGTGCCCATGGAGTCCAGAGAGGTCAGCAGGTCCCTGGAGCTGGACTTGCCTGGCATGAGGGTTGGCAATGGAACTCCTGCCCAACACAGCAGTTGCTCTTAACCACTGAGCACCTCTCCATCCCTTTATGAACCTTTTTATCCAAATGAAGTTTATTTTGGCATGAAATAGGTGTTCGGTTTTCCCCACTATTGGACTACTCATGCCTAAGGGAAGAGGTAGCCTTACTCTTTTAGTTTTGAAAACAGTGATAGGCCTGAGTGGCCCATGACACTTGGTGGTTGAGTTCCGTTGCTGCGTCTGTCCAAAGCAGTCGTGACTCCATGGGCTTTCTGCGGCAGGTACGCAGCAGTGGCTGTCACCAGACAGCGGGCACCTTTGTCTTGACTCCTGGCCATTCTAAACTGATGACTTGTTTAGAAGAGGCAGATACTGTCACTCGCTCTGACAACACCCTGAAGAGGACACTTGTGTTCATAAGGAAAGCCCCTGCCCAGCCTGTGGAGGATATTAGATTCCCGTAAGAGAGAGCAGTGTGCCCCTCAGTAACTGGCAGGCTTACCTTTCCCCCTCTTACAGACTTCTTCAATGGCCACTTTAGAGTAGGTGCTGAGCCCCTGCGGCCTTCCCTGCGCACGACCCACAGTCGTCGGGGGTTCCTCCTGGTGCGGAAGAATCGCACCTGAGCCCTGAAAAAAGTATAAAAGAGTTGGTCCCAGAGACGGAAAGCCAGAGTGAAGGAGGCAGACAGACAGACAGACAGAAAGTTCCCTGGCCCCAGTCTCAGGGCCATATTCTCTAAAAGTGGGAAGAATGAGGTGGGTGGGTGGTCTTCACTCCTGGGAGGCTAAGGCAGGAGGATCGCTGAGCGCAGGCGTTTGGGCCAGCCACTGCAACAGCCGTGTACTAGCTCAAAAGAAGGGCTGGGGAGATAGCTCAGCCTGTAAAGTGCCTACTGTGTGAGAAAGAAGACCTGGGTTTAATCTCCAGGCCCACATTAAAAAACGGACATGGTAGCCCACCCCACCCCGTGTCATCCCAGTCCCGGGGAGGCAAAGACAAGCAGATCCTAGGGCTCCCTGGTCAGACACCCTGTCTGAATCAGTGGCTCTGTCTAAACAAGGTGGGCAGTGTCTGCCTGATGAATGACAATCTGAACTTATATCTCACCTACATACACACACACACACACACACATGCACACGCATTCACACACACTCACATATACTCACACACACTCACACACCCACGCACACACACACACACATGCACACACTCACTCACACACACTCACACACACGCACACTCATGCACACACAAGCACACATTCACACATGTGCACCTGTACACATGAGTGTGTACACAGACGACACATATTCTTTGTTTTTGTTTTTGTTTTTTGTTTTTTGTTTTTTGTTTTTTCTTTTTTTCGGAGGTGGGGACCGAACCCAGGGCCTTGCGCTTGCTAGGCAAGTGCTCTACCACTGAGCTAAATCCCTAGCCCCCACACATATTCTTAAAAACAAACTGGGCATTATAATGTCAGCATGTACCTCCCGGGGCTTTATGAGTGTGAAAGAGCCCCACATGTACAGGGCGACTGAGGCTAACGCCTCAGACCAGTCACCTGCTTCTCAGGCTGTGTGGAAGTACTTCACAGAGCACTTACACAGCACTGCATAAGTATTGCCCGTACTCAAAATGAGATACGATTTTATTACATTGTGCAAGTGGTGTGCGTGCGTGCGTGCGTGCATGCGTGTGAAGGTGAGGACATATGCCATCGCTCCTGTGTGGAGATTGGCTCGTGTTGGAGTATCCTTCCACTCTGTGGGTCCTGGGGGTTGATGCCTCTGAGTTCTGGAATCACACGTGTAACTGAGCACACCTTGCTTGTGAACGCTTTAACAATGTAGCTGACAGCGTGCGGCCAGGGGCTGGTAATCAGTTGAAGAACTGAAGATGAAAACCTCCCAATTGAGTCTAAACAATCTAAGAAGAGGCTCTTCTGTCAAAATGAATTCTTCGGTCTGGTTTTGGTTTGGGGGTAATCCTGTGTGTGTGATCTTCTGTTGTCGTAAAATTATACAAATGGTCTTCTTTCACCCCTCTCGGTCCGGCACCGCTGTGCCCCAAGATATCTGCTAGATATCTTACAAGAAATACACATGCCGACTCCGTGGCGGCCCAGTGTCTCTGCCGCCACACACTCTCCCAAAGTCAAATCCCCATGAGAAAGAACACACACCCCAATAACCTCTGATCCAACTGATAAGATATGATTGCCCACCTAAACACAAAGTCCTGTACACATCCATCCCTTAAGAACATTCATAACAACCTGTAAATACACAGAGTGGAATCTTAACGTCAGCCTCCATGTTCTCTCTCTGAGGCTTCTCCTCCAGTCTTCCCATCCTTTCCTCCTCTTCCCTCAAACTTTTCTCCCGCCCATCCTCCCTTCTTGTCCAATGACAGGCCTCGTTCTATCTTGTACCTGCCTCACCTGTGTGACATCATCCCACAATCTTCAGTAGATACCTGTATTTACTGAGGAGGAATAACATGGCCGCACACACGCTCCTAATGGCTATTGAACGTCCCTATATTAAAGGAGTGAAGTCATCCTAAGGGAAATAAAATAACACCCTCCAGTTCTGTGCACTTAGACACCTGTTCTTCAGTGTCTAATCTGTTCTCCCCTGGTATTGGGGTAGTCCAGGGAATTGCCTACCAGAAACTCAGTCTGAGTCCCTGGTTTTGTTTCTGTGATCTACCAATCACCAAGTCATATATCGTGTTGTGGGTCAGGAGTGAATCACCCTTAGTGCCTCAACAGACACACAGTGTCTCTGCCACCCTCTACTACATGCAACCTGGGTCGCCAGCACAAGCACCTTACTGGAGGCCAGATGCTGCCAAAGAACTGGCCCAGGTACGGCTTGCTGGTTGCTCACATGCCTGGTCCCAGCGTCATTTTAAAGTGCTCTATTTCTACCTGTAGCTTGCTGATGCCTGTTCCTGTCCCCCATAAAACAAGCAAACTGCACCTGCCCTGAGCAGCTGCAGCTGCCTCCAGGGACCTGATGGGGGTCTTAAGGGGGGGACCACTTGTACTTTCAACATTTATTGCAGCAAACAGGTTTTATTAACTCAATATACTGAATTGAGCTGGGCCCCCCAGGGTGAGGGCACTTAGAACTGTGCTACAAAACTGGGAGACAACACACACCTTGGGAGAACTCTGTGCTTGTGGGTAGCACATTGTCTCAGTGTTCCCCTGGATCTGTGAAGCTACGGGTGCTTCCCCTCATCCTCCACTTCCTCCTCTTCTTCCTCCTTTTCTCCTCATCCTCTTTCTCCTGCTCCTCCTGTAGACGTTGTGCCTGGTCCATCCACCCTCATGTGGCTTCCCCTCTCTTCTCCTACTTCCTCCTTCTCTTCCTGATCTCTTCTCTCTTCTTCTTCTTCTCCACCCCCAATCAGGTAACTCAAAACCCACCTACCTCTAAATGCTCCAGTAGTTGACTGTAGCCATTTTTATTTACACCATAGTTTTAAATCAAGGAACAAGGTTTGCACAACAAAAGCTTGTAACAGCGAGGATTCACTCATAGGCCTAGACCTTCAGGTACAGAATCTAGCATTATAATACCAACCTCAACATAAACCATAGGCCACAGGCATTTTAATTGACAGGTCATACATCCATATATCCACAAGATATTCTTTCTACCTTCTCCTCCTCCTTCTCTCTTCACCCCATTTTCTGTTATAAAACCCACGCAATATATATTTTAGATAAGTTGGCCTCAACATCACTATGTAACTAAAGATGACCTTGAACTTCTGATGCTCTTGCCTCCATGGCAGATTATCCAGTGCTGGAGATGGAACTCAGGGCATCATGCAGAAGGCTCTTTGCAGCCAAGACTGGAGAGGAGAACGAGGAATGAGAGTGTCTCACTGGGAATCCACCTTTTCCTTGCTCACCTGCTTTTGAAACAGACCGACCTTCTTTCGAAACAAAGAAACAAAGATGCCTAAAACAAACAATGCCAACCTCCTAACTAAAAGTTCTCCTGGCGTGGGACCTTCCCATTATCTGGCTTTAAGAAACATCTCTGACCAAACACACCCATAAGCACCTCAGTGGAGGTTTGAACAAGCCATGTTCTCCACAGGCTCCAGTGTTTGAACACGTGGCCCCTAGTTGGTGGCGCTGTTTGATCTTGTGGAATCTTTAGGAGGTGTGGCCTTACTGAGGAAGTATGTCACTGGTGACAAGCTCTGAGGTTTTATAACCTGGCCTGACTTCCTATTCTTCTGTTTCCTGACCACCAGTCTAGCCTTAATCTCTTGCAGCCAAGCCTTCCTTCCCTCTGTCCCCTTGGGAGTTATAAACCAGAGTAATCTGTTGGGATGTTTTGTTTTGTTTTGTTTTTGTTTTTGTTTTTATTGTGTAGCTGGCCTAGAACTCAGTATGTAAACTACCATGACCTTGGACTCACAGAGGGCCTCCTGCCTCTGTCTCCAGGGTGGTAGGTTAAAGGTGAGTGCCACCACACAGCCCCCTCACTTGTTTGTTGGGGTTTGCTCAGGCTCAGCCACAGATGTAGTTAACAGAGTACCAGTGGCCAATGCTCTTTTCCTGTTCTCACCCCAAAACCCCCTTTCTTCTCCTGTTCATCAGCACAGCTCCTAAGCTTTCCCACCAAGACACTCACTCCTAAAAGCAGAGCAAAGATTACAGGCTCAGAAGGCTGGCCCAGAGTAAAGCCTGCTCACCTGGCCCATCTTTAAGGTGCCATAGCTCATTTGACAAGTTAGGCAAATGTTACATTCCAATTTAAGCATAACCAGGTCTGCTTCCTTACAGACACCCTGAGAGCGAGACTTTAAAGGTAACACCACACTTAGGTGTGGAGCTCCTACCCCCTTGGATACCTGCCTCACATACTGGGAGATGGGTATACTCTGCTGTGTCAGATGCCGGCCTGGGTAGCCAACAGGGGGACACAGTGCGGTCCATTGCCCTTCCCTAGTGATTCCCAAGGCTAAGGACTGTGTGCTTTATGTGTGCGTTTGTGTTCTAATGGGTGCACTAATGAAACAAACTCTTTAGTAAGATTCAGTAGTTAAAATGTGTAACTTTGTCATAATTTGGAAAGAGTAGATGAAAGAGACCTGCCTACAGAACCCCCCGGGACACTTCGGGGCACTGTCCCTCCCCCTTAGGATGATCAACATTATGTGTCATGCCTTTGCTCTGACAACCCTCTAACTAGACTGTTCCTTAAAGGCCCTACGTGACTTCCAAGGTGCATTCCAATAGCTCCTGGGGGAAACCTTCCTGTGCTTCTTGGTAGGCAAGTGCTGCCATCCACTCGGGCTTCTGCAGCGCGATGCCTTGTTCTGAGTAATTTATAAACAACACACCTACCTGCCTTTCTCAGAGTTCTGGAGGCTGGGAAGTCCAAGATCAAGTTCAGATCACTTCTGCATCTGGTGAGGGCCAGATGGTGTCTTCTACACATCCTTCCATGGAAGAAGGAATACGCTTATTTTCTCAGACCTGTCCTAAGGGCGTGAAACCCTGGTGGCCCACTTACTCCTTCCTGGCTCTGCCTCTTACTACAGTGCACTGGAGTTAGATGTCAGCAAACAGAAGAGTGGAGGAGTGGGGTGTTCACACCACTGCAGTTGCTAGGGTAACCAACTGTTCCCCAACACTGCTCATCCTCCCTGAGTTTCAAAGTTGGTCACACAAGGGCTTTTTCTTCCTAGACTGGGTGTTTAGAGACAAGTCTAGGTCTACTCATTTCTGCATCTGTAGACACCACAATAACGCCAGCATGCAGTGGGCCTGTGGGAAATACCTAAACATACAAGAGGTCAGGCATTTACTATGTATACAGACTAGGACGCTGCTGAGAGAAGGAAACATTGGGACAAAAGAATGTCATGCAAGGCCCAAAAATTGTCTACGGACACTGTCTGAGCGAGCACCGCCTGCCAGCCATGCAGTTGACCAGCGGAGGGAGCCTGCTGCTCTGTGCCGAGAACCATACTTCTCTCCTGCGTAACACCCCTAGTTTGACTCTGCCCCTCAAAATCTGCCCTTACTGGCCCCATTTTGCAGATGAATTGTTCTTCCCAGCTTACCCCCATGGTCCTGTAAATTCCATCCCTCCTCTCTCCAATCTGGCCTACTGAGAAAGCCTCCAAACAGAAAAGCCCAGTCCAGCTGTCCCAACTCCCAACGACTTGAAGTTACCATCAATCCAAGCCCCACCTCCTCTACACACACCCAGTATGGTGCATACACAAGTCTTCACCTACACCTTCACCTACAGTCTATAAAAAAACTTCCAAGCCATCCTCTGCCTGTGACCTTTTCTGGTCATTTTCAGCTGAATTGGCTTATTTCTTCAGTGGAGAAAACTTTTCACTCATCAGGACTGGGGAGATGGCTGGGCAGTTGAGTCAACTGCTCTTGCAGAGGACTGGGGTTTAGTTCTAGCGCCCACAACCACTTGTAACTCTGTTTCCGGGGGATCTGACACCTCAGACCTCAGCAGGCACCTGAATTCATATATGCATTACGCACTCATGTATGTATCATCCTCACACACATACATGTACTCAAGTAAGGAAAAGCCGATTGTCTGGTACACCTGTCAGGAACGGCCGAGTGAAACTTGAATCCAGACAGTACTCTCTCTGCAGTGTGCTCTTGCCCACCCACTGCCACCCACTGCCCTATTCCTGTGGCCGTGGGCCCTCACATTTGAAAGGGTGCCCAGTAACTTTCCATTTGCCCAACAACGTTAACTAGACACCAGCGGGAAGTCAAATGTTAGAAGGGCAGTGATTTGGTCTCTACTCAGGGGAGACGCCAAAGTCACTACTGTCACCAGGGAAACTTAGTGTTAATATTACAGCAGAAAGCTCTAAGGCTTTATTTTTTAAATCTGATTTTCAGGGTTCTACTTTTCTTCCAATTTTAGAACCAGTTTTTGGCAGAGGGAATTGTGGAGATCAGAGGATTCTTAAGTACATTGTTAGATGTGGGCACAGCCATGTCGAGGACCCTAGTGCCTGAGATCCATGGGAATGTATATTGGGAGATGTGGGCATGTTATGCCTAAGTCACAGGGACCCCAAAGACCATGGGGGAGCCAATTCCTGTGCAAACACACAAGGGTTTTTATTATGAGCTTGCGAGCAAGGACTTTCACCATCACAGTGGGTCAGAAGTGAGAGCCTCAAGTCTGGAGGTGGGGGGTATTTATTTTGTATTATGGTTACAGCAAAATTGGGAAATTTCCATATGTGTTAGCAACTTATTATTTTTTAATTGCATTTTATTTATATTTTAAACGTTATCCATTTCCTGGTTTCCCCTCCAGAAACCTGCTATCCCCTCTCCTCCCTGCTTCTATGAGGGTGCTCCCTCACCCACCCACTCCCTCTCACCTCCACGCCCTAACATTCCCTACACTGGGACATTAAGCCTTCACAGGACCAAGGGCCCTTCCATTGATGCCCAACAAGGCCATCCTCTACTACGTATGTGGCTGGAGCCATCGGTCCATTCCTGTGTTCTCTTGGGATGGTGGTTTCATCCCTGGGAGCTCTGGGGGATTTGGTTGGTTGATATTGTTGTTCTTCTTATGGGGTTGCAAACTTCAGCTCTTTCAGTCCTTTCTCTAACTCCTCCATTGGGGACCCCATTCTCAGTCCAGTGGTTGGCTGTGAGCATCCACCTCTGTATTTGTCAGGCTCTGGCAGAGCCTCTCAGGAGACAGCTACATCAGTCTTCTGTCAGCATGCACTTCTTGGCATCCACAATATTGTCTGAGTTTGGTGTCTGTATATGGGATAGAGCCCTATGTGGGGCAGTCTCTGGGTGGTCTTTCAGTCTCTGCTCCACACTTTGTCTCTGTGTTTCCTCCTGTGAGTATTTTTGTTCCCCCTTCTAAGAAGGACTGAGGCATCCACACTTTGGTCTTCCCTCTTCTTGAGCTTCATATGATTTTTGAATTGTGTCTTGGGTGTTCCAAGCTTTGGGGCTAATATCCACTCATCAGTGAGTGCATACCATGTGTGTTCTTTTCTGATTGGGTTACCTCACTCAGGATGATATTTTCAAGTTCAATCCATTTACTTAAGAATTTCATGAAGTCATTGTTTTTAATAGCTGAATAGAATTCCATTGCGTACCACATTTTCTTTTTTTAAATTGTATTGCACTGCACATAATATTATCCATTCTGTTTTGGTTTTAGATATTTTATTTTATCTTTTTTATTCTTTCCAGACCTGAGAACCAAACCCAGGGCCTTGCGTTTGCTAGGCAAGCACTCTACCACTGAGCTAAATCCCCAACCCCAACACATTTTCAGTATCCATTTCTCTGTTGAAGGATATTTGGGTTCTTTCCAGCTTCTGACTATTTTAAATAAGACCACAATTAACATAGTGGAGCATGTGTCCTTGTTATATGTTGGAGCATCTTTTGGGTGTGTGCCTAGGAGTGTATAGCTGGGTCCTCAGGTAGTACTATATCTAATTTTCTGAGGAACCTCCAGACTGATTTCCAGGTGGTTGAACCAGTCTGCAATCCCAGCAACAATGGAGGAGTGTTCCTCTTTCTCCACATCCTTATCAGTATCTGCTGTCACCTGAGCTTTTGATCTTAACCATTCTGACTGGTGTGAGGTGGAATCTCAGATTTGTTTTGGCAAATTGGTATTTTTAGAACCAAACATGAGGGTAAAACCACCTGACAAACAGGATGGCTGGGCCACCTGTCCTCTGCAGGATGTCTTCAGTTATCTCTATGCACCGTGACCCTGCTGTTGTAGCCTGACTGGCTGTTGCTAAGAGGGGGTTGCCATAGGATGCTTGCTCAAGTAGACTTTATGGTCTTCTTCCTGGAATCAAAAATGGAGTTGGTGGCTGGGGACTTAGCTCAGTGGTAGAGCGCTTACCTAGGAAGCGCAAGGCCCTGGGTTCGGTCCCCAGCTCCGAAAAAAAGAACCAAAAAAAAAAAAATGGAGTTGGTTGGGTTCTATAGGCACAGCCATGACGAGGATCTGTAATTCCTCACATCTATGTGATGGCAAAGCCTCCCGGGCTGAAGTTCTGAGGAGTGGAAAACCTTCCTCTGATGGACAGTAACTGTTGGTAGTGTTGTGCAAATACAAACGCTGTGCACGATTGACCAGTGCATGCAAACACCAGCAAGCACATCTTCCTCCTCCCTGGTGCTTACACAGACTTGCAAAGTTCACACTCTGTGCTTGTTCATGATACAAGTTCTGAGACTGGTGGCCATCAGAGGGAGCAAAGCCCACCTGACCTCAGCTTTTCTGTCCATGTGTTGATGTGTGTGTTCCATTTCCTTTACTGCTCAGTCAGATTCCTAGGACCTGACGGTGAGGGTCATGATAAGCAATGGTACAGTGGTCCTTATGTTTCCTGCACAGTGGTTACTAAGAATGCACAAGTTTAGAAAGGCAAAAGACTCTTCTTTTAAGAGTTTTAAGAAATAGGTACTTTAGTGTCTTGTCAGGGACTTAATTACTGTGCTGATTGGTTGAATATTGACAATTCTTAGTGACTCTCATTTATTTATTTAGATCTTGTCTCAAGTTTATTTTTAAAAACAGCATAAGGCTTTGGTCATCTGCAATAGTGTGTAGGTGGGTGTGTCACTGCCGTCCATCTGTCTTCTCACTGGCAGGAGCCTTTTCTATGGGGCCTGCACAGGGGCCTGGGCACCCTTGGGAGCCTGGGCTGGAGCTGAAGCCTGGGCCTTAGCTGAAGCCTTGGCCTCTGCCTTGGTTTGAACCTTGGGTTTTGGTTGGCAGAGCCTATGACCCTTGGCCGTGTAGCTTCAAATCATTTTCCCAAACTTGGGGTGAGCAATGAAAGCCAGACGCTGAGTTTGCGGCTGGGACCCCTTAGCATCTTGGACTTGATGGGACGGCCTGAGGCTTCATGAGGGCCTTGGTGGCCTCTGCGCGTGCGCTCACGGCCTTGGCGTTGTTGGCCTGCGTCTTCTTCAGGCCTTTCCTGTTGTGCTACTTGGCAAAGCGCACGTTCCTCAGGATCTTGGGGTCAACCCTATTAAGAGATTTGTGTCTTTGTGACCGGCGTTTCTTGATGCCATTTCTGTGCCATTGTGGGATGGGTTGTGTGTGGTGTGGTTCTTAGACTTGGCCATGACTGCACGCTAAGCCACAGCTCCTGCAGCGCCTGGGACCGGAAGAACAGTGATTCTCATATGTGATCATCCTGAAAGCATATTAGACTCTACACCATTTACCGTTATCATAGTTGAGTGCATCAGCCAATGCAGAATGAAATGCCCGCTCTGTCTTTTTGAGGTGTCTTTAGGTCTCTGATTGATTCCCAGTGCCCATTTATCGTTAATACAGAAATTCTAAGTCTTTGCTTTTGTCCTTACATGAGCTAAAGGTGAGTGCGGAGGTTTTGTCTTTTGCTCTCTATTATAACGCTAAGACTCCCAAGACCTGGAGTCTGCACACAGTCCCTGTGATCCTGCTCCAAGTTATTTCTGATTGGTAAATACATATGCCAACAGCCCATTCTTGGGCATAAGAGACATAGGTGGGGTTTAGGTTTCGCAGGCTTGGAATTGGAGGAGAACCATGAAGGGAGAAGAAGAAGGCAGGCAGAGGAAGGAGAAGGTGCCATGTGCTAGATAAGCCATAAAAACATGGCCCTGAGGGCTGGCGATTGGAGTCCAGATGGAACATAGTAAAGAGTAAGTAATAATAGGGTTATTGACAGGAAAGTACATTCCAACAACATGGAGGGGGAGGTAGCTGCCCAGCTATTGTGCTGTTTAGGGCTTACTGTTACTTTATATTTATAAAGGCTGTGTGTATTCTTTTAGCTGGGAGTTCAATAACCAAAGGTGGGATAGAAACCCCAGGCCAGGATTAAAATAAATTCTACAACAGATATGAACATTCTGGACACTGCTCTTTCCAGCATTAGGGTGACAAAGTTATCATGAGACACAAAGAGTCTGTCTTAGTCATCTTCACACACATCTACCATCAGTAGCAATGCCAGAAACTCGGTAGAGAGATCAACCCAATCCTACAACCATCCCTGGATGTCTGTAAGTTGGAGACACTTGTGACTCTCAGAAAAGGCTCCCCAGACAGTGTTGCTTCCATCCCCAGCACCCACCATAGGCAATAGCTGATGAGGTGTGCCATTGAATTGAACAGGGCTAACCACTTAGCTATTTGGGAGTCTAACAGAAAAAAGAAGATGGTGGCCAGATTTATGATTAGATGTGTGATATATCTTCATGGAAACAGAGCTGCTGGCTAGAAGAGCTGGGTATGATAATAACTCAGAGAAGATGAACCCTGAGATGTGTATAATAAATAAACTACACTTTTAGTATCTGAAATATACTTTTAATATAAAGTGTCAATATATACCTTTGTATTACGTACTAAACGAATGGCCCTACTCATGAGTTCTTTGCTTTCTCACACCCCTCCCCCAACTCTCCTTTCTGGCATCTGTGTCCAAACTCAGAATTTTTTTCCAGGAAAATCTGATTTATCAAAACACATAGAGGCAAGAGAAAAGATAGATTTTCATTTTAAAGTCTCTATGTCTCCTTTCACCCTTTTAATTCCCTCCCCCACCTTTAGGACTCAGAATGGGCTGAGCTTTGATTCTTTGAAAACCTGCCTGTCCTTGGATAAGGGCGAGTAGGTAAGAGTGTGCATAGGGGAGGTGAGACTTGGTTTTATAGCCCCAGAGTGGGAAATGTCCAGATGGGAAAGAGCTAATGGATGAGCAGCCAAAGCCAGAGAGAAAGCAAGTGTATGATGCACAGTGTCCTTGTCCTAATCAATACCAGCCTTTCCAGTCTATGCAGTGCCTCTGAAGTTATTGGAAATTGTAGAAAATTGATGGTTTTAGTGATTTGTTTTCCCACTTAGCTTTTCTTAGTAATCCTCTTCCCCCCATCTTTATAAAACTAGCCTGAAAGCACTGTGTGGTACCAGTGCTCAGATCAATGAGCAGTATAAAACACACACCCAGAAGATTTACTCTCCCTTTGAGGCTGCAGAAGGAACACCAAATAAAACATGGTATAGTATTTTCACTTAAAGTTATTGGAACCTACAGTAAGAATAAATGTTCCTAACTGCTATGGCCTACCATAAACAGAGATCATCAATGTTCTCACCAGGAATGAGAGAACTCTTTGTTTGGGTTTGGGAGCCTCTCAGAAGACCCCAAATTTGTTCATGCAAGTAGCCCTGCTCTAGTGGGGGTTTCCATTAGCTACCCATCCCTGCCAGTAACAGATCTTATCTCTTTAGTTCTTTAATCTGAGTATTCTAAAGCAAGCAAGAGGCTAGCTTTTCAACGGCTGCATGGGATTCTCTGTGGAATACAAGTGAGTTGCGAACTCACTTGGGTGAAGAGCCACTCCTTTGATGACATTTTTCTTTGGTAGGACAAGAAGACAGTCTCTAATAGGCCTGCGATGAGGCCTGCGATGGGCCCTGCTCCGTACACTGCTCACATTCCCGTGCCTCAGCAGGTCAGGTCTGAGTGTGAGCAGAGCTGAGTCAGTCACTCCAAGCCCTGACTTCTGTACCTCGGGCACATCTGGGAGCCAGTCAGATTCTTCAAGGGCCTCTGACAGCTCTTTATGTGAGACACTGCACAGGAAACACACTGTGGAACAGGCACTGCAGACGGTGGTGTGGGAAACCTTAGCCAGACTGACCTAAGGCTGGAAGTGAAGCTAGAGGGAGCCAGTGCCTCTTTGGTGATGCAACTTAGAACTGATCAGCTGATTAACTGGTGATCAGCTGGGAATCCTGATTTGCCTGTCAGCCACCCTGGGTATGGCCCTGGCTGCTGGACTTTGCCATCTGTACCCTCAGTCTTACCACCAGCGGACAGAAAGGGTCCTTCAGATGCTTCTTACTGCAGATGCTGTTGCCAGGAGTGGCAGTTCGGAGGCTGTGCATGACAGGACAGGTGATAACTGAATCTCTCTGTGGGGGACAAGAACCTTGTCCTCTGAAGAGACCCTCGGACTGGGCCCCTCGGTGGCTCCACAGAGTGTCTTAGTCAAAAACGAGCTAATGAGCATTTCCGACGAGGCCAAGGCCCCCCTGCGCCTGCTGTCAGTGTGAAGTGAGCTCAGGAAGCAGCAAAGGGGCAGACTTATCAACAGAGGGAATTCGGCTCCTGCTTTGTTGTCTTAATGTCTGTAATTTTGCTTCTTTTTTCCCTTCTTGCAATTAGACGTTCTGTTTGAAGAGTTAAACTCGACACAATGAATATTGTATAACCTGCTCATTAGCTAGACTCCTGTGGCCGTGAAGCTTCCTCTGTAGCCTGAAGGAGCCCGCAGAAATAGACGTCCTGTCCTCTGTAGTGTCTCAGCCTCATCTCCTCTAACCCTTTGAAAAAAGTCGTGTTGGGGTTTAGCTCTTGCGAGAAAGAAAGATCCGTACTCCTCCCTGTGCCTCTCTAAAGCACCCAAAAAGGAGCTGTCCTTTCACAGTCGATGTTCCAAAACTAGTTAGAGGTCGGGCTCAGGAAAGCAGGTGTAGGCGAGGGCAGTCTGTCTGTCTGTCTGTCTGCAAGCACACGATCCTGGGTCGATCACTGTGCAGGCACATGCAGAGCAAGCAGTTTAGAGAACTTGATGGAGCACAGCTTGGGAAAGGTATCCACGCAGCGCAAGGCCACAAGCCCCAGAGTGGAACCCGCAAGCCTGTCACCAGGCAGCAGATGTGGGACTTCCCAGTCTTTGCCCTGACGAATGAGGGACTCGTGTTTTCCAGCAGCTGGCAAGCATGCCGCCTTTTGCCAAAGGGGACAGTAGAAACGACCTGACCAACTTGAAGAGCAGCCATTCCTTGGCTGATTGAGGGAAGAAAGCATCGTTGATGAAGACGATTTGCCCTCCTGACTTTATGAAGCTTGTTTGGTTTAGCAAGGGTACCTAGTACCAGAACGCCAGGTTCTGAGACCATACATGCTGGTGTCTGTGTGATAACACAATGGGATTAGCTGGAAGCAGAAGTGAACCCATTGCAGAATGGCTACATCTGTATTAATATGGAAACATAAAACCCACCAGCTTGGACAGGAGACTTATCTTCCACCCAAGTCCCAATAGTAAGGTGATGGAAACTGTTGTATTGCGTTTTGCCCTCCTATAACTTGATGAAGACAGGCTCACGTTCAAGTTCTAAGAACAAAACACTGTGCCCCATTCAACTGCAAAGACACTGTGTAGACCGATGTGAGAAAAGTGTTGCTTTGATTTTCCCTACTGATTTTAGCTCCTTGGGTATTGACTGAGAGACTCTGCTCTCCTGCATCTGGGGGAGGCAGTGCTTGGAACATTAGGTATATAAAAACCTAGGTAAACTGTATGTCCATGAATGAATGTGTCCTAAGAACACTGAGGAAAGAACCAAACATATTTTATTCTGGCGAGTGCGAGGAATATCCCTTCTACACATCTAATAAACACACACCCTTCTTACTTCTCTCTTCTCTAAACTGAAGATAAAGATCCCACAGGTGTACCCTTACCTGGCCTCGTCACATGTGCACTGTTCATGAAAACTTTTGAGATCTTCCTGTGCAAGAGAGAGTCTGTGTGTGTGTGTGTGTCTGTCTCCTGGAGTGTGTCTATCTGTGTGTGAGTGTCTGTGTGTGTGGCTGAGTGTGTCTGTATTTGTCTCTGTGTGTGTCTGTCTGTGTGAGTATCTGTGTGTATGTCTGTTGTAGGGAGCCATATTGGATTTGGGCCTGGCCGCTTTGTGACTGTATAGCTCAAAGTGGCTACATGACTCTGGGCTGTATGGCCACAGATACTCAGGCCTAAGATGACTGCCATAAAGTCTTGAGATTGTTGGACAAAAGCCTCTCCCATGAATTTACGGCACAGGAAGATAACAATCACGGAATGCTTCAGCCCGAGCAAATACCAGATGTCTCCTGAGCAAACACTAGATGTCTCCACCGCCTGACCTCTTTGCCTCCTGCTATCACTGCCTGAATACCCTCACCCCTCCCTCCTTTGTGTTTCACAAAGGGCACTCCCCCTATCTGAATGCCTTATAAGCCATAACACTCTCCCCAATAAACGAGACCTTGACAACAGAACCTTGCTTGGTCTTCTTTTCTCCCCCCCTTGACCCTCAGGTAGCGCCTCTTCGGAACCCTGAATAACTGAACCCGCTGGACGGGTCAGTCTGTGAGTGTCTGTGTGTATCTGTGTGTCCGTGTGTATGTGTGTGTTTGTCTGTCTGTGTGTATGTGTCTGTGTGTGTGTCTGTGTATATGTCTGTGTGTATGTGTGTGTGTGTCTGTGTGTGTGTCTATGTGTATGTCTGTGTGTGTCTGTGTGTGTGTGAGTCTGTGTGTGTGTGTGTGTGTATGTGTGTGTGTGTATGTCTGTGTGTGTGTGTGTGTGTGTGTGTGTGTGTGTGTCTGTGTGTGTGTGAGTCTGTGTGTATGTGTCTGTGTGTGTGTCTGTGTGTATGTCTGTGCGTGTGTCTGTGTGTGTGTGTGTGTGTGTGAGTGAGTGTCTGTGTGCGTTGCAAATAGAAAGTTCTAGAGTCTTGCTATCTGTTGATGTAGAACAAAGTATTTCAGAACACGGTACAGCAGATAGAGTCTCACTCCATGATTGGAATCATTAGATAGTCTAGACTTATTTTAAACTTGTACCAGTCCTCCTGCCTCACCTTCCGGGTTCTGGAACTACAGCTGTGAACCATTATGTCTGGCTCTACTGCTTATGTCTGTCCTGATTCTGGGGCCACCCGGGTGGGGCTGGGAAGTTCCTTGTGTGTCTACCAGCACTCCCTGGAGAGCTCCTATTGGCTTCTGATAAAGGTGGGAGCAGCTGGGGTCCTTTCTGTGGCTTCTTATACTGATACATTCTCAGAGGAAGGGTTCCAAGTCCACATAACCAGAAGCTCTCCTAAGACCTGACCTTGGGTGTTACACAATTTTACTTATGTCACTTCGAGTGCTGTTGGTCCCAGTAAGCCACAGGACCAGCCCTCATTCAGAGGTGTGGACAATATACTTCACTTTAATGGGCCGTGAAGGAGCGATTTTACAACCCTCTCTAGTTCATCGCGCCTTCCAACCAGACTGCATCTCAGTGACGATCCATATCACAGTAAGAGAAGGGGTTGTTCGTCCCTGGGGAATGCCTGGGGTCCACTCCCATACAGAGCCGCCAGAAGATGAGAGAAATCCCCAGATTTCAGAGTGTTGAAATTAGAATTCACGATGTCTCTCAGGACCTTCTGGTTTCAAAGCTCCATCTCCTGCTTATGACACTGTTTTGGGGCCTGGGTGGTGCAAGCACTGTCTAGATGTGGGCTGCTAACCCAAGGTTGACAGTGATGTGACCGTAGGGAGCCTCTGCCACATTCCCTGCTCTGTGGCCTGAAATTCCTCCACATTGTGAGCCAAAATAAATCTTACTGCCCATTTGCTAGGTGTTCAATCCCAGCAACAAGAGGAGTCCTTAACAGATAAGCTTAGGCAGTCTCCTCTCCAGGGACATCAGGTTTGATGTAGAGCAGTTATGTCAGATCACTGATGCTCAGTGTCACCCTAGAACAGTGGGTCACTAAAGCATCCTTTCAGTATTAGCAGAATTGATGTGTGCAACACTTAGCTATCTACCTGTAAACAGTTCACTAGCCCGACATGCCTCCCTTCTCAGTGGCCGCCTACAGCAGCCACACAGTCTCTACACCTACTCCATTCTCCAGTCACACATGCAAAAGGCCTTTTCCTTTCCTCAACTGCTCCTTTATTTAGTAAGAGAGCTTGCTGGGTAATGTGCTCATCTCCATAAGCAGAGGCACCTGAGTGTTATCCCCAGAACCCATGAGGACACATTTGTTGTGGTGTTCTCTTGTTATCCCAGGGCGGTAGAGGTGGGTCACTGAAGTTTTCTGGTCAACCCGCAAGGACCAATTGATATGCGCCAAACCATGTGGAAGACAAGGTCTCTCTGTGACGTTCCTGAGGATGACACCTGAGGATTTCCTCTGGCTTCCACATCTCCATGCATACATACATGTGTGCGTGCACACACACTTTCGGAACATGCACATTAAAATGATTCATCCGTGTAGAGTGATGTTTTCCGCAGACCCACACACATGAACACACATGCACAGACACACGCTACATACACATATACATATGCACATGCTCTTCCTTCCACTTGAGGCTGTCTGTCATGCTGCTCGAGTCTTTGGGGTAGCCAGTGGCTGCAATTCTTGCCACAGAGCAGACACTCTTGCTGATGCATTCCCACCAGGCTCTCTCTTGAGAAGGGAAGCTGGTGTCCACAGCCAGCAAAACATCAGGGGAGCCCTTTAGTTACTGTGATTTTGAAGGTCCTCTAAATTGGGCTCAGAGAAACCCTTGAGGGGAGGGAACAGGAAGTGCAAACTTAATCTGAAGGTTGTTACTAAAGCACAAAGCCATTAAAAGTTTTTTTTTTTCTAAAAAAGTCAAGACTCAAAATGCAACATCTTAAAATAGACGACCCCCCCCCCCGTAAGAACAGCTACAGAATTGTTCAGCCAACATTTTCTTGGAAGAAAGAAGGTTTGGGACTAAACACACATTTAAGGAAGAATATTGGAACACCAGTTGCTGAAAACTATTTTAAGCAAATGCTTTTATATCTATTGGGCTGATTTAATGTCCACAACTCAGGGCAAAGGGTGGGCCTGATTTTTTTTAAATCAATCAGAAGCTATTCCTGACATTTCTAATTACTTGTGCCTTGTGGATACACTTTTGGTAAATTGTAGCTATGCACTCTGTACTTTTGCTGATCTGTAGCTCTGTTGAGGCTGTCTGCGTTATTTGCTGTTTGAATGATTGTTTCTTATAAAAAATTAATTGATTGAACAAACAGGTCATCAAGCTCTAACTACTTAAACAAGTGCCACGGTTTACTTCTTAGTCTGGGGCGGGCTGGCGATTTATGAATGAATTACAGATGATTCGTCCCTCCTGTGGCCTGAACTGCTTGGTACTAACCGGCCTTTCTGGAATGTAGAACATTTCATGTTACATTCTCAGCTTTTCCCTGTCTTGCAAGTGGTGCATGCTGGGAATCTCTTTTCTCCAAGAGCAGAGCATGAAACCCGAGAACTCTGCTGTTCTTAAGATAGCCCTGCTCTGCCTGGTCACTGAGGGGGTGGGGGTGCCGCCCTGTCTCTCCAGTAGCCTCTCCCTGTCTCAGGGGAGCTCTTCCTGAGGCAGAGTTCAGTGTTTGAGTGCTGTGGTTTCTCTCTCTCTCTCTCTCTCTCTCTCTCTCTCTCTCTCTCTCTCTCTCTCTCTCTTTTTCTCTGTGTGTGTGTGTGTGTGTTTACATGATATGTATGTATGCATGTGTGTGGTGTGTGCATGTGTGTACATTCGTGCATGTGTGTGAGTGTATGAATGTGTGTTTGTGTGGTGTATGGGTGTGTGTATGTATAGTGTGTATGTGTGCAAACACATGTATGTGGAGGCCAGAGAACAACCTCCAGTGTCACCACTTATTTCTTATTTTGACAATGTCTCTCAGTGGCCTGGAGTTTGCTGACTAGGCTAGGCTGGTTGACCAGGGATCCCCTACCTGTGCCCCCTCGGTGTTAGGATTAAACATGGCCACTACACTTAGCTTTTTGTATAGGTGCTGGGGACCGAACTCTGTGTCTCCTCAGACTCTGGTTATCTGGTTTTCTAAATGCAAAAGAAAATGTTAAACATTAAAACAACAACACCCCCTCCTTTTCTATTGGCAGTGATGCAGCTGCCAGGGAAATTCACTTTTAAATGTCATGAATGTCACTGTCTTTGACATCGTTAATGGATTTCCAACTCTCTCAGAATAATGTGTGAACATCTGATGGGCCTGAACAGGTCCTTCACCTGGCTGCCAGGCCTGCCCTTTGCTGATTTGCCCACCTTCCCAGAGCAGCTACCATACCCGGAGGACCACATACCTCAGTTCCTTCCTCTCGTTCCTGAATCCTTGTCTGGAATTTTATTTCCCAAACCCCAACCCTCAGAACCTGTTATGTTGCCTCACTAGTGACTCCCTCCGCCCACAGCCCCTTCTCTAGTGTATTTGGTTGTGAGCCTCACCTTTAACGGCTGACCCATCTCTCCAGTCCTACAGCCACTTCTCAACCCCTCTGTCTCTGTCCCACGTTAGGACAGTCCCCGCCCACAGGCCAGAGAGCTTCCCAGAGGTGAGGCCTTTTAGGTTCATTGCTACACCGCAGTACACAGTTCCCCAGTCCGCATCGTTTTCCCAGTTCACAGCAAGCCATCAGTAACTGCTCGTTTAATGAGAGGATGCGCTCATTATGAACTCTTGGTAAGCACTGACTTTGAACTGGGATGTTTTCCTTCACCGGAATGAGTTAAAGATCTGTAGGCAGCTGTCTCCGGGGCAGGAGATGAGCTTGTGTCTCTGACCAAGGCTCCAGGGAGTTCTTGTGAACTTAGGCCTCTCAGCCAGTCTGAGCTGAGGCAGGAAGAAGGTATCTCCCAGGAACACAAACCCACCTGGAAACGTGGGTTTTGCTTGTTTTCATTTCAGTTTATAGTCAGCCACTTGGGATTTTTCAACCTTTGTGCTCCTAACAGTTGAATGTTGTGGTTTGCCCTGCAGTTATCTGTATTTTGATGCTAATTCCACTGCCCCAAGGACAGCTGCCTAGTCAGGTACTCAGGACTCAGGTGACCTCACCAGAACCTTCTCCCCATTGAATTTGTAAAATACAGGTGAGGGCAGGTACAGGATAGAAGGAGGCCTGTCATTGGATGAGAAGGAAGGATGGGCAGGAGAAAAGTTTGAAGGGAGAGGAGGAGACAGGAACAGAAGAAACAGGAGGGACAGCAGAGTAGCCACAGGACAGCATGGAAGCTGATGTTAAGATTCCACGCTGTACCTTTACAGGTTGTTATGAATGTTCTTAAGGGATGGATGTGTACCAGGCTTTGTATGTTTAGGGGGGCATTCATATCCTATCAGTTGGGTCAGAGGTTATTGTGTTGTGTGTTCTTTCACGTGTAGATTTAAGTGTAAGGGAGTGTGGGGCGCTGGTCTGGGTCGACACAGAGTCGGGATGTGTGTTTCTGGCATGGAAACCTACCTTGGGAACTAGATAGGTAGAGAGAGTGCTGCCAGGCTCAGAGAGAGGCCTTCGGCAGTGTGATATGGGATGGAGCAGAGCGGGTGAGACACTTTGCTGACTGAGAATTAAGATATCCAGCAGATATCTTGGGGCACTGCGGTGTGGATCTAGTGGTGATACAAGATACCCTTTTACTCTTTATATCATTACAGCAACAGTTGGAGACCGGACGCTTTCAGAAGTGGGGGAGGGCGAAGCCCTGGTGGTGTAGCATGTGCAGCGAAACGCCTGGTCCAGGGACCTGGTCTCAGCGTCACAGTTGCCAGTAGCTCTTCTTCCCAACTTGAAACAACAAAAAATGGCCCCTGTTTTGCCAGATAAGCACTGGACAATAAGGGACTGTTATACTCTCCTCCCTCTCTCCCCCCTCTCTCCCTCCCTTCCCCTCCTCCCCTCCCCTCCCTCTCCCCCCCTCCCTTCCTCTTCTCCCTCCCTCCCTTCCTCTTCCTCCCTCTCTCTCCCTCCCTCCCTGCCCCCTCTCCCCCCTCTCTTTTCTCATATAATTTTAGGTTTATGTAATATAGTTTTAGGCTTTTTCTAAAATGAAGCCCCACCTCCTGGGAAGGGCAGAAAGGTTTGATAGAGAATTTTAAGATTCCAAACTTAATAATCAGGCCAGGCATGGCAGTGTGTGTCTCTAATCCTTGCACTTGGGAATTAGAAGCCAGAGGTAGGCAAATGTATATGAGTTGGGGGATAACCTGGGCTACAAAGAGTTATAGGCTGGTTATAAACTTCTTTGTAAAAAGGATTACCTTTCTTGGTAGATTTTTCAAAATTCTTTCCGGATCCCCAGACTCAAACTTGTTCTGTGGCTAAGAATGGCCTTCAACCTAGTGCTCATCCTCCTGCCTCCGCCTGTACAATGCTGGGATTACAGGCATGCCATGTTTGTACCATGCTGGATCAACCCCAGGGGCTTTGTGTGCACTGGGCCACATCCCCAGTCCTGATACTTCATTTTTAAAAGCCCAGTAAGGTAATGAAAGCTGCTACCTTCTACTTCTCCCTCTCCCCTGATCTTTCCTTCTCTTTGCTGTGAAGCCTTAAATGGAAAGCCCCAACAAGCACAGGAAGAATAACTCGTCCACAGAGCCTAGGATCTGGGGTTCTCTTCCTCCATCTTCCCTGATCCCCAGGCTTACGTGCCTTTCCACCAGTTGGTGGTTCGTTTGTTTGAGTCTCTTGGATGCTGCAAATGTTTCCGAGGCTCTGGAGAGTGTCTGGAATGTAGTAGAAACTCGTGCTGGCGTGATTTACCTAGAGTCGCTGCTGTTGGACCAGAACGGGATGCAGGGAGATATAAGAACCAAGGATGTGCGTCAATGGGGCCACATGGCAAGGTGATGACTGCTGTCATCTGTCTACCCAGCTTGAGGACACTACCACGAGCCGTGTCTCAGAGACTTATGCAGCCCTCCCCACAACTGTGTGGACTTCCTTCTACGGTATCTTGGGAGCATCTTTCCCTCTGTCTGATGATAACAGGGTCCCCCCCGCCCCACCACCAAAGTGTTTTGTTGCCTTATAGAGGAAAGAGGCTGCCTGGAAATATATTCTATGGGATATTAAGGGATGCATTTATTTGATTTATAGACAGACAAGGCAAGGTTGCTTGAGAGGCAGGAAACCAATGGGGATATCCGTGTTGACTAATGATTAATTATTATATCTAGAGTGATGTTTTCCCATCAACTGATAGGCTGGAGAAATAGAGTGGAGCTAGCTAGGTTAGCGCCATGGGTCACAGACGCTGCCTCTGCGCTTTCAGATTGCACTATCCGTTACAGACAGCACCTCCTCATTTAGAAACATAATTTGTTGTTCTCCCACACCAAAAGGAAAAAAAAGCCCGACATTTCACATGCAAGGCAAAGATTAGATCGCTGCGCAGGACAGCGTACAGTAGGTTGTGGTGTCCCTGAATCAAGGACACCAGGCTACTGGTACTGAGCGAGACAGAAAAGGCAGTGACTTCTGATCTTTATTATGCAAATGGGCAGCCTCCTGAGCTGGGCCGTTTAACCTCATCAGGGGAAATGTCCCTGCTCATTGCAAGCTCCAAATGTAGCACCAGTGCTAGCACTGTTATGTTGTTATTATGTTATTATTATTGTTATTATTAGGAGGGCTTGTGTAAGCACAAGCCCTTTGATTAGGCTGAGTCTCCACATGCCCAGAGTGTCTGGCAATGGCCGTCAACTCCTCATATCAGAGGAGCCAACAGTTGCGCCTCGGTCGTGCTTGCTGGTGGAGGCGTTTCGCAGACCTCCCTGTCTGCCACGCCTGGGTAAAGATGGCAAGAGGTTTGTGAAGTTTAATTTCTGTCTCCAGAAGCCTGGTCCCTTTGCTGTGGCATAAGTGACTGGCAGACACTTAAAGAATGGAGTTAGAGCTGGGGGAGAAGCTTGTTCTGGGGATGCAGAATGGTGATGGGGAGCAGAAAGGAAGGGAAACTGTGTTATTTGGGAAGACAGGGGCTTAGGAAGGGAAGTGTCAGATAACCCATTCACAGGTCATTGCTAACTACCAGAACCATAGAGAAAATCAAGGCTACTGAGCAGGCAACAGAGGCTGCTGTGGTGAGAGGGGGGGAAGCCAGGCAGTCGATTAGCAGCCCAGGGAGGTTGAGGGCAAAGATTGAGCATCTTTGAAACCCAGATTGTTTGACCTCAATCGGCAAGGACTGTCTTTCAAACGAGAAAGCTCCTCCCGTGGGAAACGGAAGTAGATAAAAGTGAACAGTTGCACTGTGGTGGAATTCTTGAGGCAACAAAAAACTAGTCATAAACTTTCCCTCAGCCCAGTACTAGAGACCTCTAGTTTAGATCTTGAACACCCCAACCCCCAAAGGCCTGTGGGTTAACAGTCGAGTATTGGGCTTGGTTTTATTAGAGATAATGAAACTTTAGGAAGTGGGGCCTACTGGGAGATCTTAGATATGAGCCCTTAGAGCGGATGGTGAATCCAGTCCCTTCCTCTTCCTCTTTCTTCTGAGCTGTGTGAGCAGGCAGCTTGCTCCACCACTGGCAACCATTATTCAGTAATGCTGTGGGCCAGCCAGGCATAGCCTCTGCACCTTTCTTCTTTTTAAGTTGATCTATCTCGGGCATTTGGTCTAGTCACAGAAAGCTGACTAAGACAGAAGAAATGAGTCCAACGTTAATAAGTAATGGAAAAGGAATATCTACAGAGCCTCTGAGCTCCCATCGCACCACTCCAAATCAATACGGCATTGAGATCAAATTCTCAGCACATCTAAATCTGATGTTTCAGGAATGGCGTCTGTACCCATGAATCTTAAAAATAATTTTCCAGGGGTTCTAATATGCAGCCAGGCCTGATCAGCACTACCTCAGCTTACAGTGAACATAAACTTCATGAAAGCAAGACTCCTGCTGTATTTGCTTGGTCTAGAATCCAGGACAGAGTGTCACAAACAGGAAATTGAATTAACTTCTACTAAGTACAATGAGTGAGACAGCTATGTCATAGAAAAAAGTCAGTTGCTTCTCTGCCTTTTGGCTAAGACCCTGGTAGAAACAAGCCATAGAATTAGACCATTTGAGACATCTCTAGCGAGCTGTCCACTAGGGCTCCAAGAACCATGTCATCAGACACATGCTCCTTCCACACTGTTTCCGTAAGAGAAGACACACACATGTGCCTAGCTCTTCCTGAATGGAAAGCAGAAGTCAAGTGTATGAGAACAGCAGTTGTCTTACATTGCTAAGCGGACACAGTATCACACAGTATCACACAGTATCAAACTGCCTTCTAATGACTTCCGAATGCCCATAGGTCAGGGCAGCCCGCAGACCTCATTAGAGATGTGTCTTGTGTGGTGGTTAACACAGAAACAAGCTGGTCAAAGTGCAGAGTCAGTGGAGTGCTCAGTAACAGTAGGACATCTCCGTCACACCTCTCTCCACAAAGGCCCAGAGCGGAGAATGCAGAAAGATTGTTAGAGCTGGAGGTCACAAAAGAGAGAGCAAAACAGTGACTTCTGGATATGACAAGACCTCTACATTCGTGGACTCAGAGCAGCACCCACACCACCAGGGCCAGCTCTCCAGCACTGACCCTTCGAGGGGTAAGGCCAGCTCTCCCGTCACAAGCAGCAAGGGGTGGGGCCATAGCACTCATGCCCACCCACTCTCCCAAGTTCCACAGCTGGTGAGGGTCTGAACCAGTTCTGCACAGCCCTAGGACATCAACATCAACAGGGGCAGCCCAGATCAGAGACATCTGCAGTAACAGGGGTACTAACAGGGGCAGGGTAGTAACAGGGGCAAAGGACATCGACACAGACCCCTGCTGTGGTAGGGCCAGGGACTCAACATCGTCGTGGGGTGGGGGGCAGCACCCGCCAGGACTTCCATGGCCTCAGGTAGTAGTGCAGGCTACTCACACCAGGCTGTTCTTCACCACCCTCACTTCTGCAGTTTGCCTCTCTTCATAGTGCACAACCTTTCTTCTTCTCTTTCTCTTCCATCACTTACTTGCTCATCTTAATGGCGTCTAGGCCCCTGGGTGTCTTCTTCCCAGCCTACATCACACGGCTGTGGGCCCATTTTGATGTGTTAATGGTCACCTCAGTTAGCCATTTGCTGAGTTTCTTTGGTACTTAACACTCTGGAACCCTTGGGCTACTTAGGAAAACAGTGCACGCCTGGCCTGTGACTTGACATGATTCATACTGAGGTAATAAGGCCCAGATCCCTCCTTAAAGGAGTAGGTGATGGTGAAATGGTCCTTCAAAAGGAAACCCAGCACTGGAGGCAGGTCCACCCCTCACTGCCCCTTCTTCATCGCCTTTTCCTCAGAGCACGTTCCTCTCTGAAATCCAGCGTCTGAGATCCCAGGTTGGGTACTGCAGCTCTGAGCACACAATTCTTTGAAAACCACACTCAGGTTTCCAGTTAGCACCAAGTCAGCAACCTGACACCCAAGGAGCTGGTGGAACGGCCCAGGCCAGGTGGACACACAGTACTACTTTTGGAGGAGAAGCTCTTGGCATATACACAGCGTGTTGTAGTTTGTGTCTTTCTCCCCCATTTCCCGAAAAGTCAAAGGTCACATCTGGTAGCCTGTCCTTCCTCCTTGTTCCTGCTCAGGTTCAGGCCAGGGAAGACTTTCGTGTAAGTAGAAAGTGTCTTTTTCCCAGAGTCAAGAGATCCATTCATGTGGCTGGACTTTGGCTGTTCTGTGCTTTCTTCTTTCTTCTACCCTTTTCCACCCCTTTCTACCCTTTCAACCCCTAACACTGGATAGAGGAAAACGGATAGAGAGGAAAGAGGAGTACCTCACCGTTAGACTACTTCCTGCTGACTGGGGGAGTTGAGTTCAAGCTTGAGGCAAGTTTGATCTTTTCTGTCAGGATACCTGGTTTCTTCTTGTTTCTTCTTTGTGTATGACTGCTTAACCAACAACAAACAACAAACCATTAATGCCCCACCTGGCCAAGTTCCAGCACCCTACCATTTACAAATCTGCTGAAAAGTCCCGTAATTCACACAATCTCAGAAACTCTCTGCTGCTTGCAAGTTCACACCCTTGCTAGAGCCGGAGGCAAATCACAGCCACCCACTGTGGACGATCTGGGGAAGCCCATACTCTCCATACTCTGTACCTTGGATTAAAACAGAAACGTATTCTTATAGCACACCTATTTGTTGTTGTTGTTTTTACAGAAACCAAAATTACAAAATTGTCCCCGCACTCTTACTTGAAAAAAGAAAGAGCGAAGAGAGGTCTGGTGTGGACTCGGGTCTGAACGGCTCAGTGGAGCAGTGCGCATGTCATCAGGACGGATGCTGTAAGACTGAAATCAAGTGCCAGATTTAGGCACCACTCCCAAGAGCTAGCGAAATGACCTATCTGCTTACAGACAGAGCCAGGTGCCATCTCCACCTCTCTCTACCCTAGCGAGAACTCTTTTCTTCACCCAGGCGTCAGACAGGCGAAGTCGTTAACCTACTGAAGGTTGTGTAGTAACTCCATCAACCTTTGTGCCCACCGGGGTACTGGAATTTCACTGACTTTCTATCAACACACACACACATGCACATGCACATACACACACGCACACACCATGTGGGAGTGAGATATGACTAAATTAAAACCTTTATGGTGTTACAGATGAAATCGACATGTTTGGGCAAAGCACTTTCTGATCCCTTAAACCGAGTTTTCACTTCTGTCAAACAGAGATGCCATAATCTTTCTGGTGTGTTTATTGTGAGCAACAGTGGGTCTTCACATTCAGCTTCGATGCCACACACAATTCATTTCTCGGCTGTGTTCTGAAATCTCAGAAAGCACAGGTTGTATTTTCTTTGCTTTTGAGTTCTCAACTCCAAATATAGTGACTGTCCAGTAGACTGGCACACAGTAGGTACTTAAGAATAACCTTCAGAGAAAGGCTGGTCTGAAGGTGCTGGCACACAGTAGGTACTTAAGAATAACCTTCAGAGAAAGGCTGGTCTGAAGGTGCTGGCACACAGTAGGTACTGAAGAATAACCTTCAGAGAAAGGCTGGTCTGAAGGTGCTGGCACACAGTAGGTACTGAAGAATAACCTTCATAGAAAGGCTGGTCTGAAGGTGCTGGCACACAGTAGGTACTGAAGAATAACCTTCAGAGAAAGGCTGGTCTGAAGGTGCTGGCACACAGTAGGTACTGAAGAATAACCTTCAGAGAAAGGCTGGTCTGAAGGTGCTGGCACACAGTAGGTACTTAAGAATAACCTTCAGAGAAAGGCTGGTCTGAAGGTGCTGGCACACAGTAGGTACTGAAGAATAACCTTCAGAGAAAGGCTGGTCTGAAGGTGCTGGCACACAGTAGGTACTGAAGCATAACCTTCAGAGAAAGGCTGGTCTGAAGGTGCTGGCACACAGTAGGTACTTAAGAATAACCTTCAGAGAAAGGCTGGTCTGAAGGTGCTGGCACACAGTAGGTACTTAAGAATAACCTTCAGAGAAAGGCTGGTCTGAAGGTGCTGGCACACAGTAGGTACTGAAGCATAACCTTCAGAGAAAGGCTGGTCTGACTACTGCATCTGAGTAGGTACCACTTGGCTCTTCATTATTAGTTTCCTTCACAGCCCTTGGAGTGATGTATTTACTCACGGGGCTGTCTGTCCTCACTAGACTGTAATTTTCCCAGGTCAGGGCCTTTGGCTGACTTGCTCCTCAGAGTCTAGACAGTGCTTTGTACAGAGTTGCTGCTCAAGATGCATTTGTCAAACGGACAAACTCATAAAAATCTCCTATTTCGCTGTCACTGCTCTATGTGACAGTGGTTTACAAGGTATCAGAACCAGTCCAAACAGGCAAGAATTATTTGTCTTCAGAGAAGAGTTCAGTTAGGAACTCCTCATGTTTTCTCCTCACAGAATTTGGCTGGGACCGTTCCTACAGGACAGCCCACTTCCTCCGGCCTCCGAGAAGAGGCCCTTCCTGCCAAACGCAGCAGAGTGAATGAGGTTTTCGGACGTGGACAAGGCTGCTTCAGAGTCTAAACTGGGGCCCTGGGGCAGAGGGGGTGGGGCTGGAAGGGCCATGGAACCCAAGCCTCTCCCTGGGCTCTGCACCACTGAAAGGCTCCAGACGGCTTGGGCACTGGGCCAGGCTGCTGAGGTCCAGTGGGAAAGCTTGGCCAGGAACAGCCAGGAAGAAGTACAGATGACTCATTGTCCCACATCCTCCAAGGTGAAACCCAGCAGTGTGTGTGGCCGGGGTGGGGGTGGGGTGGGTGCTCTTCAGCCTTGGCGCCTTCCTCAGCCAAAATAAAAGCACCGGAGATTCAAACACACACAGCCTAGGGACACACCGGGCACACTCTCCCATTGTCCTTCCCGGCATGTCCCTGCACTTCCAGTTTTAAAATATCCTCATAGCACAATTTCCAGCTCGAGCAGGATTTCTTTTAAATGGCAAGACAGTCTTCATTTTGTTTGTGTGTGTGTGTGTGTGTGTGTGTGTGTGTGTGTGTGTGTGTGTGTGTTGGGGGGGTGTTTGGTAGAAACAAGGTACACCTTAGTGAAACTCTCCAGGCCTCTGGGCACAAAGTCAGTGTGAGAAACTTTCTGAGCATGTGTAACAGTCTCCCTCCCTCAGTGTTTTTATTCAGAAGTCTGGAATCCCAAGTCCTAATTTATAAGATGTGTTATTGCTTCTAGATTTCCACCAGAGGGCAGTCTTGGAAAATATTTATAAATATATATTTTATTGCTCTGTCTAGGAAATAGTGTTGTTTTGGAGAAGAGAGGCCGTCTAAAATCTCAGGGAGGGTTCTCGTCTCTCTCTTCCACAAGCATAGCTAGGAAAACAGGCCAAATAAACGGCTCTTGCCGCCTGGCTGTCTTACACACAGGCAATGTGCCCAGCTTCCAGGGCCCTCTTCTCAGCACCAGCTCTGTCCTGAGGGCGGGGGGCGAGGACAGTCACCCCAGCAGAACTGTCAAGGCCTGATGTGGGTTCCTCTGGTTCGGGTTCTGCCACACTAAGGATCAGTTTCACCCTCTTTCTTCCAGCAAAGCTTAGAAAAGAACCAGGAAGGATCAGAGGGGAAGCCAGAGAGGCCAAACAACTATAAATCGAGTTCTCAGGCAGGCAGCCATGGTTATTTCACTCTGTGTGAAAATGCGGGCAAATAAGGCCAACCAAGTCTGAGTCTGGGAGGATCCTGGACACAAATGTATAGCCAGGGATTCTAATTTGGTGGGAAGCACCACATCCCCACATGCTGTATAATCTAGGGCAACAGACACATTCTCTTCTCTCTCTCTCTCTCTCTCTCTCTCTCTCTCTCTCTGTGTGTGTGTGTCTGTATCTCTCTGTCTCTGACTATCTCTCTGTCTCTCTTGTGTGTCTCTGTCTCTCTGTTGTCTCTCTGTGTCTCTGTCTCTCTCTGTGTCTGTCTCTGTCTCTGTGTGTGTCTTTGTGTCTCTCTGTCTCTAACTATCTCTCTGTCTCTGTTGTCTCTGTCTCTCTGTGTGTCTCTGTCTCTCTGTTGTCTCTCTCTGTGTCTCTGTCTCTCTCTCTCTGTGTGTCTCTGTCTCCCTCTCTCTTCAAAGGAAACCATCTTCACTGCTGAACTCCATGGCTAGGAGAGATGGAAGGAAAGACTATACTTACCACATTTCTTCATCAATGAACTTACTGGCAATAAATAAGTTAAAACTGCTATCCAGCAACTCAGATCCATTTTGGGAGCATGTCTGATGCACAACCCTCGAGTCTCCGAGCTGGACATCGTGTCATCCTGTGTGACACCATTTCCTTCTGGAAACAGCTCTCGGGGTGGAGGGTCACCATGCTCCTCTATTTAGAGCAGCAGACAAAAGCCAGGCAAGGCAAAGTGATCTGGGCAAGGCTCTCAACCACGGTGCTAGGGCTCAGGCTGGTAGTCAGCCATTTAGTTCCCGTTGTGAGAGCATCTGCCTGTGCCAGGCTGGCTAGGGGTGACTAGGATGTTCTTCTTTGCTTGACCTCACAAGCAGGCTGTAGCACTGTCAAGACAGGTCCCTGAGTCCTCCGGGGTCCAGGCTAGAAAGGGAAATCCTGGTCTAGGTACTGCTTGCCTTGGTTGGTGTGGGCCCAGCCTGGTGTGGCCCTTTCTAGGAGCACTGAAGCCTGCTCGAGGGTTAAGGTTGCCTCAAGTACCCAGGCCACAGCTTGTTCATGGTCCTACCCCTCCTCAGGCTCATTTTTCTGCCAACCTTTGCTCCTCTGGGGACTTCTACCTGTGAGCAGGGGACAATAACAGAAAACTGGCCTTGCAAGCTGGCTGCTTCCTCCAGGGAAGGTGACAGGAGAAAGGGGGCAGCAAACGAGCTGTGTAGAGCCCCCCTGTGGCCTAAAGGCACTGGCGGCAGAGACAGTGGACAATGAAGTGGCAAAGAGAGAACCCTGGGGTCGGGCCGTCCTCCATGCTCAGAGGTCAGAGGTCAGAGGTCAGAGGTCAGTTCTACAATGCCCTGCTCCTCACCCTGGCGAGTCTGTCCCACACTGGTGGGAGGTACTCCCACTCAGAAAGGATGTGACCATGGTGGCAGCACCTGAGGTTAGAGATTTGGGTCCAGCAGGAAATCTATGTTTTAAACTTCTGGTACTCGTAAGCAGCAGGAGCTACAAAAAGGCATGTTTCTAGTTAGTAATACCATGTGAGCCCCAGGGTCAGACCAGACTAGAATATGCACGCAAGGGATGGGTCTTCTTTTACTCCATTGCGTCCAGAACCAAACAGTGAGATAAGATAACCCTGGGTGCTGCAAGTGATCCTGGAAGGTTGGAAATCTTGCTGATTCCCTGCACTCTGGTCTTTTCTCCTCCCATTTAGGTGTTACAATTGTCTATTTACCCCAGAGATACACCAAAGAAACCATTCCGCCCAAGTCTAGCTTGGTGAACTGGTAACTGTACTCTACTTACAGTCACGTGGGAGTTAGTGGATAACTTACAGCCTTTCAAAGGCTGCCCCATTATAGAAGCTACTCCTGCATGGGCCCATCCATGTGTTGCAGGCTTGGCACTCAGTGTCTGGTGCTATGGGGAGGTAATGCGACCCTTAGGAGATGAGTCCGATTGAAGAAGTTAGGCTCTTGATGGTGTGTGAGATTCTGGGAATTTGTCATGACCTGTCTCTCTCCTTTCCTAGCCACCACAAGGTAAGCCATTTCCTGTGCCACATAACTCCTGCTATGAGGTAGGGGGCGGTACCCACAGCTTCCAAAGCAGTTAAGGTAGACCTTTTTTTCTTTATTAGATGATTTATCTCAGACTTTTTCTCTTAAAAAAAAAAAAAGCAGTATTTTATTTCTTTCTTTTGTGTGTGTGAATTTCCCATCATGCACCCCACTCCCACTCAGCTCCTTGTCCCTTCATACCCACCTTCCACCCTTGCAACCACCCCCAAAATAAAATGAAAAATAAAGTAAAATAAAATAAAGAAACAAAACAAAACCGTCTTGCTGTGGAAGCTGCAGTGTGTCACAGTGTCCCACGGTCTACCCTTTTGCCCACACATCTTCACTTGTTCACACATTGTTCATTGCAATGAGTCTGATTCCAGGCCTCTGGCTTCTGCTACTCTGTCAATACTGGATGCTCACTGGGACTCCTCTCCGATATCCTGTGGCTGCCCTGGGTCATGGAGATCCTGTGGGACCAGATCCTTCATGCACTCCAGCAGTTCATAGATGGGGTAGATGTTGGGGTGACCTGGGCCTGGCCAGTAGCTGAGTTGGTCACCTTGCCAGCTCTCCTGAACCCAGGCCACCAGGATGAGCTCTTCAGCGCGGCCTCAGGTAGCTCACCCAATGCTGAGCTCTCCTGCCCGGTGCCCTTCACCACCAGGGCCAGTTCTACTGCGCGGGGCCCACCCTCTCGAGTGCTGCAGGCAGTGAGGGGGGCACCTCTCTCTCCTGTGCCCATGACACCTCACAGCAGATGAGTGGCAGGTATCTCAGATCTTTTCAACAGCAGTCGAAAGCTGACTCACATGGCGCTTCAGAGGGAATTGTTTCCCATGCCAGTCATTCAGAGTTCCATTGTGAAAGCCTCTCTGCCTTACCATGCTTTGTCTGCACGGCTCAGTAACCCCAAGCCTTTCACAGGGACATGTATTTGGGAATCCAGCCTAGCTCAACCCAGCCCTACCTTGCCAAGCTGAGATTTCTCTAGAGTGTGGTGGGGTGGTCAGATGGGATGCCAGTGTAGGTTCTGAGAGGGACACCCTGATTCAGGTGGCTGTTGGCATGACACACCTTTTCACACCGTGCTCCCCAGCTACCTGGTCCCTTATTGAGGCCCCTACCCTTTGCCCTGCCTATGTCCTTTTGGCCCACACCCTTTTTCTCAACATCCATTTTCTCAGTTGTTCCATTTCTTCAAATGCCTTGTTAACGCTGTCAGAGGGAAAGAAAAGCCAACTGATTAATAAAGTGTTCATGAAAGGGGGAAGGGGAGAGTGCTGTCAAGGCCCTTGCAGACACCAAATGCAGGCTCTGTCTGACCTCAGAAGCTGGCCTGACACTGGGGCAACTGTCCACGACTTCCACTGTGTCTCCACAGTGTAGAAGGCAGCTCAGTGCCAAGTGTGGTGTGGACACTTGCCTGCTGGATGGAGACGCAAACTCATTTCCCATCTGTCAAGTGGCCTGACACAGAGCTGGTAATGATTTTCTGTCAGGCAAGCCTTGGCTGGATTTGAACTTGTGACCCAGAGGTAAAGGGCAGATGTAGGGCTTCCTTTACAAGACCCAGCTGCCCATGCCTTGTTATGCCCAACTCGGATCCATCCCTCCTCACACATGCATTCTGGTTAGATCCCAACAGCATTGGGGTGAGTGGGTCACACCCTGGGAGACAGGAGTGAATGCCAGAGGGAGGACACAGAATGAAGGTCTGCTTGACTCACCTTAGACTAGAAGCTATATGCTCCTCCCAAGATGAATGTTTGAGCTTTCCCCGGATCTTTGCATGTTTATAGACCAGCCAAGGCCATAAGGAACATGGGTCTGGAAGGGATTTGTGAGGGTCTCATCAATTCTGGGTTGATACCATCGTTACTGGTGTTTACTTTGTGTGCACATATGCACGTGTTGGTGTGGAGGCCAGGGAATCTTGGTGTCATCCATTAGGAGACACCCACCTTGTTTTTCTGTGAAGGGGATCTCTTGTTGACCTGAGGCTTGGCAATTTAGGTAGGGTGACTTGTCATGGAGTTCTGGGGATCCCCCTGCCTCTGCTTCTCCAGTGCTGGGGTTCTACTAAACCTGTTTTTGATGTTTGTGATCTGGGTTCAGACTCAGGTCCTCATGCCATGTGTCAAGCTCATTACCACCTGAGCAATCCTCTCAACCTTGTACTGGTTGACCTTTTTATTTAAGGGGTGGGGGAGGCAGGCTTTGGGAGCTTTTGCAGATTGACCAGTACAGTGACTCCTGAGCACGGATTGATGATCAAATCACATGCCACTATCCAACCATACTGTTTGACAATCTGAACCTCCAACATAGAAAAGGGTCGATCCACTGTTCAGTTTGCCAATCAGGCAAGGAGTCTGCTTACCACGGTTCCAGAGACATACAAGGGAGGGTCCCATTGAAATTAATCATTTAGGGGGAGATGTGTGGACGGATACAACTTGGTACAAACTGATGGGTGATTCTGCAGGCAGCGACAGAGAAGTTGTGGATGCACATGTTTGCCAGCACAAGGGTTGGCCATATTCAAGCCCCAGTGAAATCTGTGCTTTGCCCATTATGAGCCATGGGACTTGGTGTTCAGCCTCACGGGCCTCTACCATCTATTTGAAAAGTGGGAATCATTACACCAGTGTCAAAACAACAAGGCACAGCTCATTCGTGGTTTCTGTGCATTTAGCACAGTGTCAGGAGATGACTGACAGCTGTCAGCAGAGCGTCTCACAGGCTGTCAGGTGTTCCCGCAGGAGAAGCAAACAGCTTATGAAAGGTGTTTTAAGATTGTGACAGAAGGCCATGGCAGGAGGCAGAGATAAAAGGGAGGTTTTGTGGATGGAATCAATAGAAAACTATTGATAAGTAAGGGTAAGGGAAGTGGGTCGAGAAGTTTGTAGTGGAAGAGAAGCAGGCGGTTGTTATGCCGACAGAGGAAGATGGCTTGGGAGAACAGAGTGTGGGAAGGAAAGGTTACTGAGTTTTTATTTGGCCATAGGAGTTAGAGATTCTTGGAGACATCCACTTAGTGATACTTATGATGCAACAGGAAATAGATCAGAGCCACTCAGAGACACTGATTTGGCTGCTTCTGTTTGGAGCAGGACACTTGACTGACACTGGCCTAGAAGTTCCCACAGATGAGGTAAAGAGAAAAAAAAAAAATCTATGACCCAAATTTGTGGTATGTTGGTTTGAATAGGTTCGGCCACCATGGGGTAATGTGTTCATGTGTTCATGAACACTTGGCCATAGAGAGTGGCAGTATTAGGAGGTGTGGTCTTCTTGGAGTGGGTGTGGCCTCATTGGAAGAAGCGTGTCATTGTGGAGATGGGCTTTGAGATCTTATATGCTCAAGCCATGCCCAGTGTGGTATACAGTCTCCTGCTGCGTGTGGATCAAGATGTAGAACTCTCAGCTCCAGCACCAGGTCTGCCTGCGTGCCACCATGATGATAATGGATTAAATCTCCGAAAGTGTAAGCCAGGCCCAATTAAACGGTTTCCTATGGTCATGGTTCTATGGTCCTATGGTTCACAGAAATAGGAACCTAAGACACCTGGAAATGACAACATTGAAGGGGTCTGTGAAGAGGAAAGGTGAGTCAGAGTTATGACACCTGATGGAGCAGAGGGGACATTTCAACTGACATTCGAGGCACATCCCTCAGAGAGGGATGGGGTCTGATAGGGGCTAGCACAGGTCTGACTGCACACAGACAATCTGATTTGGGCTAGCCCCACCCATTGTTGAATAGTCTTCTCATCTGCCTTCTCCAGGGCTCTTAGCAAGTGCCGGACACTGTGACAAACTGGTTGCTGCAACTACCTTATTCCCACCTCCTGTCCGGCCATTCTGTACACTTACAATTCTCACTTGGGCTCTGTGAGCTGAGATGGAGTCTCTGCTCTATCTTCTGTATGTACAGGGAGTCTTTTAGAGGACACAGGATAGCCACAGAGGGTGACAGACTTTATCAGAATATGCCCCATGCATGACAATAAATGGAGTGGATGTCATGGTGGGCTTAAAGGTGGAAAACATATAGAAGAGGGTCTAGCCCCCCAACAGAACCAGGGCAATGGCCACACCCACAGCAGCTCTTGGGATCTTAGGGACCCGGATGGAGTCTAGCCTGTCTAGTAAGTGGAGGGCCACATGGTTGCATGTTTGAAGTTCAGAAGAGCCTCTGACAAGGACTGATTTCCTCGGCATGTGATCATCTTCTGCCAATGGTCTCTAAGGGCTGCTAGACACGGCCTGCCTTTGAGTTTCCAATATCCTTTTTACTCCTCCATGAAGAGAGAGCAGCATCCTTTATCAGTCCCCACTGCGTTATTTTTCACACTGCCATGATGAAACACCCGACAAAAGCAACTCAAGAATTTGTTTTGGCTCAGTTTGTGGGTGCCGTCCATCATGGTGGAGACAGCATGGTGGAGGACGCTTCAGACTCTGGTCACATGTCCAGTGTGCTCATGCCCAGGGAGCAGAGAAATGGCTGACAGGCGGTGCTTGGCTTGTTTTTCCCAGTTCAGAACCTTCGTTCATGAATGGTGCCACCCATGGTTAGGGTGACACTCCCCACCTCAACTGGCTCACTTGAGAACTCCTTGAGGATCTCTCTGGAGACCTGTGGTCACTGGCCACTTGTCGCTGATTCACTGGGTGCTGGCTTCTCTTCCTCCTGCTTCTCCTCCCTTTGCTGGTCTCTTTGTTGGAAGAGAAGCAGAAGGCAGTGTCCTTATGTGTACATCTCCCATGATCCACATGCCCACCTCTCCTGGGTGCATCTGTAGTCACACCGTGCTCCCTCTTTGTTCTCTTGCCCTCCTCATGGATGGGGCTTCCTAGGCCACTCTGTAGGACAGTCCCATCTGCCTCACTGGTCCAGCCCTGCCTGCTTAGAGACTTCATGTTCCTAAGTAAAACATGTTTTACTTGACCAGGTGAGTCACGGCATTCCCTCAGGAAACAGCAGAAGCCCTGGTCTGTATTGCTCATTCCAACCCCTCCAAAGTGTGATCCAGGTAAAATGAGAAGTGAAACGCCACCTCTGCACCCCTGCTTCTGGAGTGCCAACTGCCAAAGTTATGCAAGATTGGTTAAAATACTCCCATTTATTAGCTTTATGGCCTCGAGCCAGCCATTTAGCATCTCGATGTTCTCATCTGGAAAATGGGGTTAAGTTTACCTACCTCATAGCACTGCGGGGAAAATTAACCAAGATAATGCCTACCAACTATTTGTCATCATGCCAGGCCCTGAGGAAGAGCTGCACAAATGTTAGCTATAGGTCTCCAGCCAAATGTGTGTTTTAATAGAGCAAATGACATCTCTACACACACACACACACACACACACACATGCACACACACACACACCATGTAACATCATGGGATCTCTAAAAGTAGAGTTAAAAATGTCATCTCCCCGCGACATTTATTTTCCTTCCTACTCCATGTATATTGTTATCACAAGACAATGTACCATCTTCCCCACCCTTTTTTTTTTTTTTTCAAAACAGCTTCTTGTTGTCTTGACTGAACTTACAATGTAGCCAAGGATGACCCTGAACCCAAGTCCTCCTTGGTTCCACCTCCTACTGGTTGTACACCACGCTGTGCAGCCTTGCCCTATATCACGGCTCAAGTGTGTCTGCTGCGATTAAACCATCTCCATGCTTTGGATGTCTTGGGGGTGCTTTGTCCTATGGAGGCCCTGCAAACATTCTCGCCCATCGATTCTTGTGTAGGGTAGACTCAAGAATTCAAAGAACTCGATGGAAAGACACAGGTATTTAACTTTTGACCACTAGATAGTGCTCCCCAAATTCTATCCCATTTATGCTTCCACTAAAAGGGCAGGAATGCCCCCTTCTCTGCCCCCCAAAACCCTTGTTGCTCTATGAAAAATTTGAAGTTTTAAGTCTTTTGCCAATTACATAGGCTAAAGAATAGTAGCTTACTTAAATGTATATCCTCCTGGTTTTTCAAAGTTTTATTACATTGTGTGTGTGTGTGTGTGTGTGTGTGTGTGTGTGAGAGAGAGAGAGAGAGAGAGAGAGAGAGAGAGAGAGAGAGAGAGAGAGACGGATGGATGGACAGACAGACATGGCACATGCGGAGGCCAGAGGACGACTGCAGGAGTCAGTTCTCTCCTCCTATCACGTGGGTCACAGGAATCTGACTGAGGTCGTCAGGCTGACCTTCATCTGCTGAGCTGGCTCTGCATTTTGAACTAAGTCTATCATCCGTTTTTATTTTGTCTGCTATGAATCACCCGCTGAAGTCTTGGCTGTCTCTTTTTTTCTGGTGCATTTGGAGAAACACACACACCTTCCTCTTGTACCTCCTGGGGTACATTTTGTCCTATGGAACCTCACGCTAACGCCCTCGTTCCACTGCCCAGGTCAGGAATGGGAGCCAGGGTAAACAGGAGAAAATGACAATCGGATGCTCCTGTCAGCTTACACTGCAGTCAGGGAGATGGGTTTTAGAGCATCTCCCCCCGTTATAGGGAGGCCCCCAGGCACGAGAGGCTACTTGAGATAAGTCAGCGTCAGTGGGCTTGGGGACTAGTGTGTGGAGATGGGGAAGGTGGCCAGTGGGCCCCAAGAGACACAGTGGTGAGGGACGGGTCCCCAGTAACGGCCATTTGGTTTTAACCTCAGGAACCCCCCAAACATCCAGCATGTTCAGAATTCCACAAGAATCAAGCCAGGGAGCCCAGCTCTTTTGTGTGTGAGCTACAGCGGGGCCCTGTTTGAGCAGCAGCCGCTTAGGCAGGCATGGTTATCTGGTGATTTCAGTTTCCATGGCCTGATGACATCTACAGCTAGTCCTCATGGTGGTGACCTGAGCCAAGTAAACAATGGTAAACTTACAAGACTAACACTCACTGGGAACCCAGGAAAGCTTCCTGGAAGAGGGTCATTTCCATCAGGCTTCCAAAGGCAAGGGGATCCCAGGCAATAGAAAACCCAAGGACACAGAAATCTGGTACCCTCCAATGAGCTCATCAAAGAAGCCCCGGGGTTAGAAAGGCTTGCTAGAGCATCAACTTTTCCACCAATCAAATTACAAGGGGAGGGAAGGCTCCACCCCAGTATCTGAGTCCTACCACTCTGGGAAGGCCACGCCCCTAGCACCGGAGTCCCCACGTCTCTGGTGCAACCACTTCCTTTTGCTCCTTACCTCTGACGCACAGTGTATTAAGGACGGGTTTTTATGGCGTGGCGTGTCAGAGGCCCTGTGGACAGTGAGTATCGGGAGGACCCTGGCATGTCTGTCTGTCTTGTGCTGCATTGAGAAGTCAATCTAAGAAATCCTCGGGAAGCAACGTGAGTGTCTCAGAAACTGGGTGAAAAGGAGCGACGACACTTCCAGAGATTCGCCAAGTACTCTCTGTTTACTCATAGAATTTTTTTTTTTATTTTCCATTCATTATAAATAACCCATGTCATCACTTAGCCATCTCCTTGAAAAAAATTTGGTATTTAGCATAAACACTGAGCGTCAACCAGAGGTGTGGCCGTTTAAAACAGAGTAAGGAAGAATTTAAAAAATTCACAGAACCTTAACATTTGTAACATGTAGACTGCGGTACCATTCCTTAAAATTTCTGCCATTAAAAAACAAATTCCAGGGGGAAAAATGAGTAAACATAAGTCTATCTAATGTATTCCTTTTAAAAGTTTGTTGGACAAACAATATAAAATAGAAATTGACAGTGCAAAAACACAGGAAAGTATTTGAAGCTGACAGTTAAATCCTAATGAACATAAATTAAAGCAAATTTTGATTTTATTTTTTTACTTAGCACGAAAACTGCTATCACATTTGTGTAAAAGGAGAAGTAGCCACAAATATGTTACTAAAGCTCGAAAAACTCATGACGTAAATCATCAGCTTACTTGAAAACACATTTGTAAAGCGGAAGATAAAATGTTACCATAGCGTTTTCAGTTGAACTTCGTCGAGGTCACACCTACTGCAGGTGCCGCACAGAGAGGTAGATGAGTCGGTGGGGAGACCAGTGTTCAAATGACAGGAAAGGTTCTGAGTCTACAACTCTGGCAGGCAGGCAGTGCCCACATCCTCTAAGGCCCCAAGGTCGTAGGGGTGACACTTGAAAACCTTTGTGCTCCATGGAGCTCCACTTACCAAACAGACTCCCCGCCTCCGGTCCCCGGCAGTGTGCCCCACTTTCTGCCTCCGGGTCCCCGGCAGTGTGCCCCACAGGCTGGGCAGTATGGGCAGTAAGGCCTGACACCAGTGTAGGAGCTCTGCTCAGAGTTATGAGGTCCCGAGACACTGACACGAAAGACCTGGTGCTAAGGCCATGCCACCAGCGCTAACCACGATAACCATAACATAAGCTACCATCATCTACAACACCAAAGCTAAGCATAACATAAACCAACACCACTGATGAGCCCAGGGGATTCTGAAGGAATGATTCATTGTGGTATCACAGTTACCGCTACCAACACCAGAGGCAGCTGCCGGGGAGGCAGCAAGGCCGGGTGAGACCCATGGCACCTGCTAAATCCCTAACGCACAGCGTTAGGGGAGCACAGGGAAGGCCTCCCACCACCGTCTAGTATGCTGTTTCACGTGCTGTTTGGGCTTGGCTTGGGCTCCTCAGGCCACTGAAAGCTGTGTCCTTTGGAGAGCTGCTGCCTAGTTCCTGGACCATCCCGTTGGACAGCCCGGTGAGCGGGAGGCCTTGGTCTTCTGTGCCAGCCTGTTCTGCCTGACCAGCAGTGTGGACATGTAACATCAGCTCAGGCCCATGGCCTCCTGCTTATTTTCTCTGACTCCTAAGGTGATAGGATTTGACTTCTTAAGGGATGTTGTGAACATTGTCAAATGAGGAAAGGACGTTCTCATTCATAGATCGACTCAGAGGTCTCAAGTGCGCTAATTAACGGGTGTGACAGGCCGTGTCTTGCCAACAGAACGGTTGGAGCTGTGTAACAGGAGAGCGCTTGGCCGCGGAGTGCAATCCACTGTTGATTTCTGTGGCTCTCCGGCTGACCGACACGTTTGTGCTGCACTGGGCTGTTGGGAGTGTGCAAGTGAAGCGGGAAACTATGGAATTAGGGGAGAGAGAGGAGAAGCACACGGAGGCATGACTGCAAACATCCCAACCCTCAACACCCACATCAGGACTTTCTTTGAAGCAGCTTATAATACATTTAAGCTGCACTCCCCACTCCCCACTCTCGTGCGCTGCGGGTGCTGCACTCCCCACTCCCCACTCTCGTGCTGGTGCTGCACTCCCCTACTCCCCACTCTCGTGCGGGTACTGAAGGGAGTCAGGAGTGTGGGGACTAACGGTGCTGTCCAGAGGTCAGCGTCAGGGAACGAGACCTCATGCTTCTCAGCATCTCGGAGACCCACGTCCCCTGCTGAGCTGATAAGGAAGTGGCACATCACAGTCTTAGAAACAAAGAAGCACGCAGTGCATCCAAGTGTGGGAATGCGACTTTAGAGTCTTCTGATGTCACAGAAGGGAGGTATCTGGACGGTGTGACCTCATTTCCAACGTTATAGTGCTAGTACAGTCTTGCACAAAAGGCAGTACTAAGCAAACCTGTTAGCTTTCTGTCCCTTACTAGAACATTTTTGTCTGCCTTAGGGGGAAAAATTAAGTCCAAAATACTGTACTGCCCATGGCAGTGACCAACAGATTTTGTTTTGGAAATAACGCTCTTGTCAGAAACATTTTAAGGCACTTAAACAGGTATATCATATTTTTTCTGTAAAAAAATAAAATAGGCATGAAAGCAACATTCACAAGGACGGGGCCTCAGGATCCCTGTATGTACAACCCTGTACAAATGCACACTTCTCCAGGAAGGGGCCGCCGCAGTCACACTGTTGGCCTCGTCAGCTTCACTCCCTGTAAGACAGGAAAACGGTTCACAGTTGGACAGTGTCTGCAACCAAGGAAAAATGCCAACTCGTACCGCCAGGTAATGTATGCTACTGGAGGAGGAGGCCACTGACAGATACTAGTTTCATCTGGAATGTCCCCATTAGGTCCCCAGAGAAGTACTACACCACCCACTATTGGAAGATATTCAAGTCATTGGGGGTGTGCCCTCAAAGGGGAAGATGGGACCTTGGTCCCCCACCCCTGTTCGCAGCCGGGAAAGGAAGGGGTTTATTGTATATATTCCAACCTTTTCACAGGCCCCACAGCATCAGAGCCACAGGTCAAGGACTGAACCTTCCAAAACAAGAAGCTAAAATAATCCTTCCTTCTTTCTAAGTCCTGGGTGTTTATTATAGCAACAGAAGGCTGACAGACTCACTCACTCGGGAATACATGACTAATACCCTAGGGACAGACCTACCTGTGAGCTCACTGGCCAGCTCAGGTGTCATCGCCCTCGGCCTATACGCTTCTGCCCTGCACTGGACGGATCTGTTGGGGCCTGTTAGTGTTATTTGCAAAGCAAAGGTGGCCATGATACCCCCAGGGCAGAGGTTTTTTTTTTTTTTATTTTACTGGGTAGATAGTCCAGGATTTTTGGTTTATTCTGTTAGTCCAGTTAAGTCTCAAAAGTTTGAGGCATTTAGAAGACAAATCCATTCCAACTAATCTTTTGTTTGCTGTGACTGAAGATTAGTGCCAAGAATATTTGGATTTTCAAATAATTTCTTCTTGCTGTGTCTTCTTTTGGAGTACTGGGTACTGAATCCAGGGCCTCATGCATGTTAGGTAAAAGCTCACCTACGCTCATGTAAGTTAGGTAAGCCACACCCCAGCCTGTTTAAAAGTTTATTTTGTCACAGGTCTCACCAAGATGCCCAGGCCAGTCTTAGACTTTTTTTGTAGCTCGGAATGGCCTTCAATTTGCTTTCCCTTCTTCAGTCCCCTGAGCAGTAGCTAGGATTACGTAAGGCCCAGATAATTTTCTTCCTTTTTGTGGTCAATATTCATATGTATATACTCTGAGGGGTCAGCACACACATATATATACTGATAAATGGAAGAGAAAAATCTCCAAAGACAGTGGACGGTGAAGAAAGAAACTGAAGCAGCCTCCTGCCGAGTAAGAGGCTCTGCGGCCGAGCCAGCACCCGACATTGCTGTCATCAGGACTGAACCAGTGATGACATCAGATAGGCTAAGCATCTCAGGTAGGACCCAGAGGCTTACAGCGAGTCTCCTAAGACCGATATTCAACCTCTGTCTTTGTGTTATAGATACATGGCCAAATAGAGAAGGCTTTCTAGCCCTAATCGAGTTACCCACAGGACTTGGCAAATTGTTCAACTCTCTCGTCCTGTTTCCCAGCCTTGCACACATCTTAATGGGTGTGCACCCTGTGGTCATTCAGGGCACTAGGGACACAGCACAGGGTGCTTTTCCACTGGCTGTCCCTTCTCATATATCTCCAATTAGCAGCCACCACCTTGGGGACACACAGAAGTTACTCCTGGCTGGCCAGGCCATTGAGGAGAGCATCCCATCAGGACACCATGCCCTGTGCTCCATCTAAATTTCTTTGAACTCTTGATTTAAGTATTTTGAGACTAAATCTAAAGGACCTACCTACTATGTCATAATAGTCTGTGCTAAGTATGGTGAAATTAATACTGTGTGGGCTCTTTGGATAGTTAACTTTCGTATTTTAATCCCCAAACACAGTTTTTACCATATCTGGAAATTAAAAGTGGAAATGGCATTCTGCTTAAGTCCAGTTTCAGCCAGTTTCAGAAAAGCATGGACGAAAGGCTGAGGGCCATAGGGAAAGTGCACAGAAGTGGTAGTTCATGTGTTAAATATTCTTTAAATTTTTTTTTTCTATTTTTTTTCAGAGCTGGGGACCGAACCCAGGGCCTTGCGCTTGCTAGGCAAGCACTCTACCACTGAGCTAAATCCCCAACCCCGTGTTAAATATTCTATCAATATTCTCTTCATACAAGTGTGTTAAGGACTGTTTAGAAAATTGCAGAACAAGTACTGCTGTCTTTTCTAAGAAGACATTCAACACTCATTCTTCCTGATCAAATGTATGCTATAATTATATATTATATTGTGCATGAGTGTGAGCATACACGCGCGCATGCACGCGCGCACACACACACACACACACACACACACACACACACACATGTATGCAGGTGTCTTCTTCAATTGCTATTTTTGTGTTTTTTCAAGACAGTTTCTCTGTGTAGCCCTGGCTATCCTAGAACTTACTCTGTAGACCAGGCTGGCCTTGAACTCACAGAGATCACCTGCCTCTGCCTCCTGGGTGCTAGGATTAAAGGCATGGGCTGCCATGGACTGGCTACTTGGTTCTTTATGTTTTGAGACAAGGTCTCTCCTTTGTCTGAGGGTAGACTGGCTTGCCAGTGGGCTCCCTTGGGTCTTTCTAGTCCCCGTGGAACTGGAGCTAGAGTGCTCTGCCGTGTCCAGCCCTTTCTGTAGATGCTTCGGTTCTGACTCAGGCTGCCATTCTTGAGCAGCAAGTACTTTACCCACTCAGTCACCTCCCCCATGTCCCCATTATTTATTTTATTAATAAAACATGTATACTAGAATAATGACCCATCAGGAGAAAATAAGCATATGAATCATTTAAATCTAGGAAGAGCATTTCAGTTGGATCTGGATCCAAGTCAGATCTTTCTAGGGTCTCACCTTCTGCCTCGACACCATCCAAGACTTTATAGTTGGCACCAACACACTTCCCAGGAGGATCTGAGCCGGGTGGTAGATAAGCAAGGGCAGGGATATCAGCGAGAGATGCTCGTGGCCGGCGAACACTATCTTCAGCATCGGGATCCCTGTTCAACAAAGCAGACAGCAAACAGGCAAAGTCGGGGTGGCATCGGGCTGACTGTCAGAACTCAGGAGCGGTCCTCACCAGTGGCATTGCCCATGTGTACCCCCAGACCTGAAACGGGAAGCTGCCCAGTAAGGCCAGCAGAGCCATCTTCCTTCAGGACATAAGGCGCTGAGTTCTAACTGGAGAACATGAAGGGGTGGGGTGCTCTGTGCTCCGGGGCAAAGGCGTCCCTCACTCAAAAGGGGCAGCTCCTTCTTCAGAGGAGGAAGACTATGAAACGGTCGCTCTAAGGAGACTGGAAAGGACTGAGGAGAGGTTAATCATGGCTCTCCTCTCGCTCAATGGTGTGAGTACGTGGTCGTTAGGGATCGCCAAAGAAACGGGAAGATGAAGGTGCCTACGCATGGTACAAACAGTGCTGTGGGAAGGGCAAATGTCCTGAAACTGAACCCTGGACCCACCACTGCTAAGCGTGTGCTCTACCCACAGCCCTGGGCATTACTCTCACGGTCAAGGGTTCCAACGTGCCTTCCAGTCACGAGACGACTTTGTGTGTATCAGGTAAGCTGCAAAACTAGTGTCCAGCGACAGGCTCAGTGGAACCCAAAGGGAAGAGTACCCAGTGGAGTCCACCACCGTATTCTGAAAGAGTGGGGCGTGGCCATTGCTAGGCAACACCCTCAGCGCACACTTGTGGCTTCTTTAGCCAGGTGCCCTCAGCTGGGTGCTACTGCTCCCTGTTTAATTACTGTCCTGCTCCTCAGGGCTGCTGCATGCCCGTGTCAGCTCTCAACCAAGCCGTTTAAGCTTGGCTTTCTTCTCGTTTTCCTGCAATGGTTTCTGAAAAGGGCCCACGCTCTTAAACATGCCTGATGGTAGTACATAAGTAACTTCTATCACAACCCAACAGCGAAGGCTTGGTTTGTGAATGGTGTTTAACCTTGTAGTACATTTCAGACTTTTATGCAACACTGAATTTCATGGCTGCCCTCTTTTTCATAGTCACACAAAGCTCTGCAAACTGAAATCCCTCAAGCCTCCCAGCAGGCACCACTCTTGGGGCTGCCCTCGTGCATGTTCAGACATCTTCTGTCTTCTAGTTTCACGTTCACTAGGAAACTCAGAGCAAATAACAACAACAAGATAAAGAATAAAATAAAATAAAATAGGTCTTTTAAAGAAAAGCCTAAAACTTTATGTACTGGAAAGTTCGCACCGCCTCGGAAGGCCTAAGGAGGAAGCGCTAAGATGTGAGCTGCAGCCCCCTTTCTGGACAAGCTCTCTCTCCCCCGAGGTCCACGCGATGCTACTCAGAACCTGAGGTTTCCTGAGCTCTGCCGCCTTTGAGGACTTCCCAGGAGAGAGGAGGGGAGGGGACCCAGGAAGGAGGGTTACAGAGGTGGAGTGTGAGGAGCCCTGAGGCAACAAGAGTACGGAGAAGTACGGAGATCTCTTGTCCTTAGAAGTGATTGGAACAGGCTTTCTGACTAAAGTGTAAGGACACCATCGCTCAGCTAAGTCATCCAGGTCACCGTTCTGTCGCTGTGAACCCAAGCTCTGTGCTTTTCTCCAGCAAGCTTGAGTGGGTTCAGAGGAGAAGCCAGGTGCCAGGTGCCGCTGCTGTTTCCAAGTAACAGAATGAACTGCAAATGACACCAGCTAACTAAACATGACACCTGAGGGCCCCTCACCTCGGTGAGGCAGGCAGACAAAGTAGAGATGAAGGCACGAAGCAGCTTCACTTCAAGGTCACCGCCCCCGTTGTGTCACTCAGGTGGGTGTGCCCGGCGACCCAGGGGCAGCTGTTTCTGTACAGCCTGGCCTCTGCACTGCAGACTCGTGGGCTGCAGCTCCTCCAGGGCAGCAGACCATGAGCTCCCTTGATCTCCACACCATGATGGTGCTGGGGTTTCACACGGATGAAAAGCAAAGCAACTGTTAGGGCCATGCCAACAGGGCCAGGGTTTGACCTTCTAGAAGCTTCTAGTGTGCTGGTGGTCTTGCCCTTCTTTGAACTGAAGGTCTGAAGCTCTCTTGTGCTGCCGGTCCCCTCAGTTCAACCCTCTCATCTTCAAACACACCTTCTGTTCACAGGGAGTCAGTGAGCTTCAATCCTCTTGGCTGGCAGTACCCTCAACGCTCTTGCCAGTGTGGCTGTGAAGACGGAAGGACAGGAAGGCTCACTGCTCCCACTGCTCTGCTTCCGCCAGCACCAACATCTTCATGGGCACCGGCATTCAGCAGTTGGCTCCTACCGGTAGCTCGCTGAGCTCCACAGATCTCATGGGGGAGCCTGAGCCCTGCTGCCCACTTCCTCTCCAGGCATCTAGGCTCTGAGAACCCTGATTCCCTTGGTCCCAGCTTTGGCCACTTCCTCCCGTTATGGCTCCTGTGCTTCCTCGTGGCCCTTCTCCTTCCATTTACTGAGCCAATAGATCTATTTTCCTGACAGACCCTGGTGGCCTGTTTCTTACTGTGCCTTGCGTGACAGTCATTTGCCTTGCTTGAATGAGAGGAACTCCAAGATGGTTTGCAGCTGTGCAGGCATTTGTCACATTAAATAGGGCCTTCTCCCCACCGCTTCCCGTGCCTACAATTCCTCCTTGGTAGTTATAAATCACACCTCCTATCACTAACCTCCCCACAACTAACGTTAAAAACCGGGCTGGAAATGATCACATCAGAGGTAAGAGGCCTGGTGTCCAGAGATGGCCCAGGTCCTTTAGTGTGTCCTTTGGCTGTCATAGCCAGCTCAGGGATGGGAGGGGCACTCCAGCAATTAAAGTCGCTCTATTTGTCTGGGTCTCTAAGTCTTTTTCTTACCTTTCTATCATTCAATACCTACTTTCCTTTTCTATTTCTAGAGTTCCTCTCAACCTGTTTATTTCAACATTGCTTTCCTTCAGCACCCCTGCCTCCCCCAAGTCCTGGCTGAGTGAGACCATGGCAGACTCTCGAACTCTCCAAGTACTGTGTGGAAAGAGAAGGTTGGGCAGCACAGAGAGACAGCAAGTCCCCCATCAGCAGGTCCTGTGCTGTGACATTACACTTTTCTGACTGAAAATGTATTGTGTCTGCCCTGGGGTGCCTCTGCTGGGAGTTCAGGGATATCTGGACAATGAGTGGAAGCCACAGATAAGCTACCGGGTCCTTCAGAAGCTACTGTGCCAGCATACTCGATTTCTGCTACCTGGTAATGAATCTGTCATGTTGAACCAGGAAATCACTATAGTCTTTATTCCAGCAGCTTATGAATAGATACATTCTTGTCCGCTTCTCTTACTGGGTAGATAGTTCACTAAAACGTACATTCATTCATTCATTCATTCATTCATTCATTCATTCATTCATTCATTCCACCGGCACTCAAGTGTGTTGGCTAGGTACCAGAAAGCAGGCTGTACCGGAGCCTGGGGCTATGGCTTAGACCTTGTGTCCCCTAAACACCCAGCTGTTAAAGGCTTGGGCTCTTGGGACATATAAGAAATGAAGCCTCAAGAGAGGACTTAGGTCACATGGGCTGTGCCACTGAAGGGTCACTGGTCACCAACCTCCTCCTCTGTCTACTTGTTTCCTGGCCACCATGAGCTGGAGGAGGTGTTCTGCTCCTCCACCATGGGCTCAAACCTCATGTTCTGCCAGAGGCCCAAGGAGACAGGGCTAGTGACCTCAGACTGAAACCTTGGAAACCATGGGTCCAAATAAACCATTCCTATCTCAGTGGCCGAGACATTCAGGCACCCCGTCAGAATGCCAGCCGTTTCCTACTGAGAGCGCTCGCTCTGAGCATTCTTAGTGCGGTCTGACGCAGGAAGTGGGGCTTGGGGGAGACGCAGGGAACCTCTGCTCCCACTGTCCCTGCCTCTAGACCTCATAACTCTTGCTGTTTTATCAGCCCGGCGTCCTAGCCTCTGTGGATGGCTCTGGGCTCCTCTCAGTCCCCTGTGGCCCAGGCTGCCCAGTCTGCTCAGCTCCTCTGTCTACACGCTCATCACTTCTTGGTACTTTGCGCTTTTGCTTCTGTTCTTTTGTTGTCTCCTCTGAGAGTGCAGCCTATAGTCTCCAGACTGACCTATAGAGCCCTTCTCCGCATGACCCATGCCAAACCCGGACTCCTATCATAACCTACATCTTGATGTTTGCTTCACCTCCATCAGGGTCAGCAGCTATTCCATAGTCATCTTTGAGGGTGTAGTAGGTGCTCAGAAAAACAACAGCAACAAAGAAACAAGCACCAAAAAACAAACAAAACAGAAAACCCTCCTGGAATGGATGGGTTTGTGTTTTTCCAAATTCCGTAATAAAGCTACTATACAGATTGTCACCTCATTTTTACATTTGTTAATTAGAAAAAAAACAACCAGCAATAACTTAAAAACCCAAACAAACTTGGTTGAGTTTTCCTTTTAAAATAAAATTTAAATACAAGGTTCTTTTCATCTTGCTATCACTACGGTAATATAAATGAAGCAAATTAATTTTAATGCTCCCAGGTACTGATTCTGTGTCACCATGGTTGACAGGATTCAACCAGACTTTATGAGATGGCATTTGACTTAATGGAAGTTAACACTATGTGTGCATTTACAATTTTTACAGGGACTTTAAGCTGTCATGCTGAAAAATGTTTATAAAACATTAATCAAAAAATGCCTCTTTAATACACTGCATTGTCTGAAAGATGTTAGAAGGTGCATGTTGTAAATGGATTCCTTTTCTGACTAACGTAATTTCCACAGGAAGCATTTCCCCACTGCTCGCTGCGCACACTGTGGGTAGATAAAGAGCACTTTCCCTGCACATTACTACCTGATCCGAGCACTTGGGAAATCACTAATGTGGACTGTGCTACATTTCCATGTCACACATGACACATTTGTCTAAAATTATCCAACAGAGTTTGACACTGCAGCACACTCCACAATGGGGCTTTCAACTGACATCTGCCACGCAGGAGCTTCAAGTGCGCCCTTTCTTCTTCTAAAGAGTAAGTGAGGACTTTCTTTCATCCTATACCCAGGAAGGAGAGGATAAAACAGCGTGGACAAGAACAAGCTCCCCCCTAACTTAAATATGTTTATTTTATGTTCTCTGAATTAGAAAATTCCCTTTGTATTGTACACGACTTCAACAGTGCTGCCTTGTATTAGATGAGCATTTCCTGACTGATCCTTAAGAAATGGGTGCCCCCCAAACTAAACATGGATTTTTCTTTAACCAATATACAAGGCTGTCCTGTGACTCACGATAAAAAGATCTACGTTGTAACACTGTTCAGAGTTTACCTACAGACTTGTAGCTGCACAGTAGTTTTTCCTTCCTTCCTTCCTTCCTTCCTTCCTTCCTTCCTTCCTTCCTTCCTTCCTTCCTTCCTTCCTTCCTTCCTTCCTCTTGAAATGGTTTTGCTGTGAGCATTGCTCTACCTGCCTTGGCTGTAAGAGGAGAGACGGGCCAGCCTCTTCCCTGACCACATCAACATCCTGCCATGTCCTGTGAGTCCCAGGCAGTCCCTGCTGTCACTGTCTTGCCTGGTCCCCACAAGTCAAGCCCGGGGACGGTTCTGGGGTCACGCAGTTCCACAGGCTCTCGCCTCTTTGCTCAGTCTCCGTCCTTCCTATTGCAGCTCAGCTCCTCACCAAGTCCAGTTCAGACCGGTCAGGCCTCCCTGTCTTCTGACTCTTCTTCTCATCAACCCCACAAACCACAGTCAGATTAATCTTCTCAAAACCCATTAATTAAAGCCAATACCCCGATCAGGAGTTACAGTGAGTTTTCAGGGCCCATTCATCAAATCCCGCGCCTACTCAACTTTAGTGAAAGATAATTACGGCTGTCATCATTTGGAAAGCGCCATTGCTTGCTAAGAGCTACGGCTGGAGAGCCTCAGCCAGATCTCACTCGGTCCCTTGGAAGTAGGTGGCCGCTTCCCACTGATGGGGAGGCGGGGGTTAGTAAGTTCCTGCAGTTAAATAATGTGCCCGACCCACGCCTGTGGGTAAGGCAGAAACGGGCCAAGCACAGATTTCTGTGGATGCTACTAAAGTAAACTTCATGGGGCAGTCGCTGCCACCGGCTCAAGCCTGGAACTTCAGGGCCAACCCAGACATTGAGTTTTCGCTTTATGAAGAGAGGCCATGGGCTTGTCAGGACTTAGCTTGCATCTCCTCCACTGTAAAGGTGGCTCTGCTCCTGACTTAGCTCTGAGGGAGGACATACTAGGCAAATCCCAAACTCCAGGATCGACTTAGGCACCATCCCTTTCTGTCTCTAACTCTTCTTCCGAGTTTAAGTATGGGACGGGTACACAGCACAGGATTGACTGTTTCAGAAAACACGTGAATATTCCCTCTATCCAAAAAGACAGTTTTAGATCAAACCTCAGTCACTCCTCTAGGCTTTGAGGCTAACGCACGCCCAACCTGCTCTGAGAGAGGAGTATGTTTATCTGATATGGCAGGGGGAAGACAGAGCGGACCCACAAACATGCAATCTGAGATGGTGGCTAAGTATCTGACTAGGGCTCTGAGGGTCTGAATGCACCGGTCTGAGGGTGGGATACATAAGCGAGAAACACTTAGCCAAGAGACGGCACATAGTCTACTGAGTCACTATGAAGGTCACTCGCTGAATCCATATGCTTGTTCTCCTTCTACGTGCTTTCTCAGTGAACCACTGAGTTTCGGAGGGAGCTGCTGGCAAACCTGGAACTCACCTGCTTCTCTCTTGTCATGGTTTCCCACTTTTCTTAGCTGTTCTCAGAAATACCCACACATTCGGCGTCCCAGTGTTTTGTGCTGGGAATACAAGAACACACTACTCCTGCTCCTTAAAGTCTCTGCCTCTCCTGAGTCTCCTAGGACAGCTCATGCTTGCCCTCCAGATTTAACAGGTAAGTCTCTACCATCATGGGCTTTAGAGGAGCAGTCACTGTTCGAGGAACATGGCTACTCTTTTCAAACAGGGATAAATGATGTCCCCTCACTACCACACAAGCCCACGTACATACACACTCGCGGTTCCCATACTGTCTCAGACAGAAGAGTCCCAGAGAGCATGCTTATGAGCTTGATTTATCTAAGAACAAAGTTTCTAGAGCAGAAAACAATGCCATAGCAAGGCCTCACCACGATCTTGGAATTGGTTAGAACAGGTTTAGGCTGATCCTGAAGCAAGCTAATTTTCAGGAACAATAGCTATTGTTTTACATAGGGGATTCATTCTCTGTTACTTATTATTTGTGCATGTGCAGGTGCATGCATATGTGGGGTTAAACTAGACGTTGTACAGGTCCGTGTGGGTGCTAGAGGCCAATCTTGGGTGTTGATCGTTAGGCATTGTCTACCTTGGCTTTTGACACAGGGTCTTTCCCTATTAGGATGCACTGGCTGGTCCATGAGCCCCAGGAATCTATCTTTTTCCAGCTCTCCAGTGCTGGGGTTACAAGCATTTGCTACCACAGACAACCTTTTAACTATTCTGGGAACTGAACACAGGTCTTATACTCAAGCAACGAGCACTTTACACATGGAGCTATCTCTGTAGACACAACTCATCATTCATTATGCCAGTGGCCTACCCTGCTTGTGCAATATGGCATTAAGAAGCCTGGGGCTGAGCTTCCAGGACTAAGTCACTACCCAAAGACTATGCATGGACTGACCCTGGACTCCAACCGCATAGGTAGCAATGAATAGCCTAGAAAGAGCACCAGTGGAAGGGGAAGCCCTGGGTCCTGCTAAGACTGAACCCCTAGTGAACGTGATTGTTGCGGGGAGGGCGGTAATGGGGGGAGAATGGGGAGGGGAACACGCATATAGAAGGGGAGAGGAAGGGGTTAGGAGGATGTTGGCCTGGAAACTGGGAAAGGGAATAGCAATCGAAATGTAAATAAGAAATACCCAATTTAATAAAGATGGAGGGAAAAAAAAGAAGCATGGGGCTGGAGTCACTCCTGAGTTACAATTTTATTTCTACTGCCTGTTTGATCTTGGTTGGGCAAGCTACTGAACTGTGTGGGTCAAGTCGAACGGTGCCACCAGAGAGAAAAATGGGTAAGGTTGAGCAGATTAGGGAATCCTGGCAGGTCTCATAATTGACTTGGATCCTATCCTGGAGCATCTGACCATGACACCCCATTGAGAGGACCATGACAACTGGCCACATAGCATAAAGTCCAGAGTTCTCCATGCTAATGAGGTATCTAGATGGGCTGGCTGGAGGGTTTAGCCAATGAACTTCGCTTCCACAACATTCCTTCCTGCCAAAGGTATTCAATCTCTGGTCCACCCTGAGTAAATTGTATGCACCCACTTTCCCACATGAATAAAGTTTGGACAAGCAAGGACTGTCTCTCTCATCAAGAACCATAGTGGGGGGAAGCCTCTGTTACCAATCCATGCCACCTGAGTCTCCTGCAGAGGGCTCCTCCTCACTCTGGACACTCACCCCTGAGCTAAGCTGGAATCCCCCTGGCCCTGGCTCTCAACAGCCTACGGCCACCATTCTCAACTCCTCAAGGTTCCCAGCAGCACTGAGGTGCTCTGGAGTTTGGGAAGCACAGCTCAGCCCCAGTCTGCACCAGGCTGGGACAACTATCTTAGGCTGCGCTTTGCCTCCCCTGAGCAGGTATCAGGGTGCTGTGAACCAACACCCCAGTGGCAGAGAGCCCCTGTGTTTGTCTCCTTGAGCGGCTCCCAGCACCCCAGTGGCAAGACAGACTGCAGACCCTGTAGACCGACAAGCCATTCCACATCAGTAAGATGAACCTAATCTCTTCCTTGCATCTAACTATAAGGAGGTAGTAAGATAATATACAACGATTCACATTTATCTGTTATGTCCCAGACACTGTTCAGATGCAGTGACAGATGGACAGATGCCCTCAGGGAGCCAGAGGTCCTCCCCATTTAGCGGGTTGCAATGCACAGGGTACCAGGCCAAACAGGCAATCAGCAAGTTCCACATGTCATGTCAATGCAATGGCAGCATACACAGATGACTGGGAAAAAGTGGATCCCTAAAGTGAAGAGAGTTCGGTTGTTCTAATTTGTCTCCCTTTTAGAGGCTATAAAAGAACGCTACGCATGTCAGGGTGGGTGGGCACTGCTTGACTTGGCTGTCCGTCAGAGGCATCGGAGGGAGGGTAAGTGGTTTTTTCTAGGTGGTGTATAATCTGCATGGATCTCAGAATTCCATTCTGGCACCATTCTGAGCTTTTCCCAAACTATTCTGGAAAGTTCCAAGGTTGACCAGTCAAACTTTTTCAGAGGTTCTTAGGAAAGGGAACAGGATGACACAGACTGTATGAACTCTTTAATGGCTTCCTTATCTAAATGGTGGGCTTTCTGCTCCGATGCCCTAAGCATTCTAACAGGCAGGCTGGGTATATCCTTGCCTTGGGTTTGTGTTTTATCAGCTTGCTTTCTCTGTCTGCCATTTCACCTATGAGTGAAAACTTCTGTCCTGTTATCACTGGTGTGGGCCACCACAGTATCTGAGTGTCAGAACTTAATGGAGACCAGAGGAAAGCGTTTTTATCCTTCTATACAATAAGGCACCCCAGATGAAGTCCAGTGAGACAGAACTCTTACAGCTTCCCTCAGCATCACTGGACTCTGAGTAAGGCTCTCAAACCCCCGTCTCTAAAGAGAGAGATTATCTTGCATCAGTCTAATCGATACTCAGAAAGAGAACAGTACCTTCCATCCCGACGCATGAGTTACACCCGTAGTTCCCTGTTGGTGGACCTCACAGAAAAGGGGACAAAGGAGATGTCAGCCGAGCAGACCACGCCCGATGGGCCCAGACAGTCTGCAATCCTTGAGGCCCACAGAGCACTCCTGCTCCATCTCTGCCTGTGCAGTAGGAGATGTAAGCCACTCCTCTGTGTCTCCCCTCAGTGCAGGCTGGAGCCACTGCGTTCTTCCACCCAAACTCTGAGGAGAAATCTCCTATAAGTTGGTCCTTCCTTCATACTTCAAAAGTAAAATTAAAAACAGGTTCCTTTGCCGTAAATGAATAGAATGGAAGAAAATGAACGAGCGGTGAGTTATGAATGAACTCGAAGGGCACAATGGAGAAGTGGTTTTTCTAGCAATGAAGACCTTGAGAGTGAAGAGGAAACGGGCTTCACACACAGCGTGTAGCCCTTGTCTGCTGGCCGGGCAGCACAGTGAGTACAGTGTTTGTTTGAGGCCCTGTTCTGAGAGCACACATCTGTCAGCTCATCCAGACTGAGTGAACTACTACCATCCTCACAGTCCAGACGGAAGTGAGGCAGTGCAGAGGAAAACACTGGCCCAGGCCACAGGCAGACGTAGGGTACAGGCGGGATTCGAACACAGGTGCGCTGGCTCCACAGCCTGTGCTCTCTGTCAGTTTAACGGGCAACTTGCTCGGGGCCTTAGGTGCCCGAAACAGGGATCTGTGACAATTTACACACACAGAAAATGGAGGTGAAAGCCCAAGGAAGAGAATGTTTACACAGAACAGCCTGACAGGAAGGGGCTCCTCTGTGAACAACAGCACTTAAGGCTGGTGGCTTTTACTTTGATCCAAAGTTGTTTGATGACCATTTTCAGTTCATTAGGAAAATTAAAGATAGCCTTTCTGCCTTGTGCCTGGATGCACTCCTACTGCTCTGTGAGGCGTTCTATGGAAATAAAGAAGCAAGAAAAGCCCAAATGAGCAGCTGGTGTTAGAGACAGGTACGCTGTGACTGGAAACCATGTTAATGGATGGCCTGGGCCGGCTCAGCAGATGCTGGCGAGGAAACATTTAATTCTGGGGACGGAAGGTCTTAGCAGCAGCAGATGAGGGAGCCCTCACTTGACAGAGCTGCAGAAACAGTTGCCTAGGAATTCAGGACTGAACTGGATTGCTGAGCCACAGAGCCGGTCTTCAAACACTGGCTGTAACTTCCATGAGGGGCAACCATGTTTGCAGAGACTGCTTGTTAAAAGTAGGAGGTCACTTCCTTCCTTTTCTACGCTGAGGAGAAAATTTTTGCTAATGGTCATGCTCATACGATGTGACAACAGTACACAGAGCAAGGACTTTGTATGGTAAAAATAACAAAAGGTCATGAGATCACACTTAACATGGTCACCACACAGGAACGGCTCCGTCTGATCAGTGTGGGGCCCTGCTTCACTCAGCAGAACTTTAGAAATAAATTTTATTCTCATCTCCTCTGTGTGAGTGCTTTGCCTGAGTGCTTTGCCTGAGTACTATATGCATGCAGTGCTTGAGGGACGCTTGAATGCATGCAGAAGAGGGAGGTGGAGCTCCAGTGACTAGAGTTGCAGATGCTGGTGAGCTACGCAGGTGCTGGGAATTGAACCTGTGTTCTCTGCAAGAGCAGCCAGTGCTGTTAATCGCTGAGCCGTGTGTCCAGGCCCCCAGACAACGTTGAAGATATGCTTTACTTCTATTAACAACAACAACAACAACAACAACAACAACAACAACAACAGCAGCAGCAAAACACTCGCTCTTGTCACACGTGACACAAAACAGAAGCTGATGCTGTGATGTGAACAATCACTGATTGTGTCACCTCTAACATGTAAGTGTAGTGTTCTCTAAACCACTGACAGTGGGAACTTCAGGAAGGCATTCGATACTAGTTACATGGTAGACATGTGTAAGTCGTGACCCTCATTAACCAGCCTAAGCACACACTTGGCTTTTGCCATGGCTTTCAGTCATCTTCTAGCAGAGATTTTCTTCTTCATGGCACTGTTCATGATAGACAAAAATGTCAGCGGCAACAGTGCCTGACACACCCGAACAAGACGGTCTTGATGGGGAGAGTTAACTTCAGTTACTTGTCTTCAGATCCACCTCTCTGAAAAAGGCTGACTCTGTGGGGCCAGGGGAATGAATCAGTGGGTAGCTTGGCCCCCACAGGCCCATCTACTTGAATACTTGGTCATTATAGAGGGGCACCATTTGAAAAGGATTAGGGGCTGTGATCTTGTTGGAGTAGGCGGGCCTTGTTGGAGGAAGTGTGTCACGGGGGTGGGGGGCGCGAGCTTTGGGGTTTCAAAGGCCTATGCCAGGCCCAGTTGTCTTTCTGCTACTTCCTGTGGATCAGGATGCAAAGCTCTCAGTTTCTTCTTCAGCACCTTGTCTGCTTGCAGGCCGCCATGCTCCCTACCATGATGATAATGGACTAAACTTCTGAAACTGTAAGCCAGCCCCGCCTGATACTTTTCTTTGTAAGAGTTGCCTTCGTCATTGTGTCTTCACATCAACAGACAATGACTAAGACACTGCTCTTAGAGGACTGGAGTTCAGTGTCCAGTACCCACATCAGGTGGCTCGCAAGACTGCAACTCTAGCTCCAGGGGATCCAATAGCCTCTTCCTCGGCTTCCACAGGCAGCCCTCACACCTACGACACACATGTACCCAATACACAAACATACACAAATAAAAAATATTAAAGAAAGAAAAGGCATGTACACAACTAAAAATAAAGAAAAAAACTAGAATTGGATTCCTGTGTTTGAGGGGTGAGCTATTTGGCCCCTCACAGCTTTCTACTCGGACAATGAGGTCGTGAGTACTGTGCAAGGTTGTAATGAATATTAGCCGAGATAATGAGCCAAGTTAACCCAGTACAGCGCCCTGCAAGGAATGGATACCAAATGATTGCCAGGCCCATCCTCCAGTGTCTCAAGGCATCTCCACATCTTCTTTCTGACAATGTTTAACTCCGCTCTGAGAGTACAGGCTTGCACACTTGCATGCATGTGTGTCTGGTTAGTGCATTTCACAGCTGTTCTCTTGCACACTTGCATGCATGTGTCTGGTCAAGTACACATCTGTTTTCTTACCAACACAACTACACCTCTCTACTCTCTGGGTACTGTTAATCCTCAGAGCTCTCTCCCCTCTTGCTGTCCACTGTGAGTCGTCATCCTGCTCAGCAGCCTGAGACAGCATCTTCAGGGTTAAAGCTCTGACCAGAGGTCCAAACTCCACCAGATGTGGAAAGAAACACGGGCTTCTCATGCCTGAAGTCAAATCCCTTTTCTCTGTTATCAACTCCCCTTTCTCCCATAAAACCCACTCTTCTGCATCCCTCCCTAATGGAATAAACCCCTGTGGCTCCTCAGGCTGCTGGTCCCTGCTCGCTCCTGCAAACGCATCACCTTGCCCAGTGTGACGGTATTTTTGGTTGCCAATTTGACTACATCTGGCATGAACTGCAAACCAGAAATGGAAGGCACACCTGTGAGAGTGTTTTTGTTTGGTTGGTTTGAAGTGTGTAAATGCACTTCTAGTCTGGACTTCTGAGAGGAAGACACACACCTTTGATCGGGCCACACCTTCTGCTAGAGCCTATTTAAAGACACGGAAGGAGCTTTTGCTCTTTGCCTGCTTGCTAGCAAGTTCACTCCTTCACTGGCATTAGAACCCACTTCTTTGAGATTGTGGTTCACACTGAAGAGCAGCTGAGACATCCAGACTCATGGACTGAACAACTTCTGGATTCCTGGGCTTTCTGTTCATAGATAGCCATTGTTGCTGGACTCCAGCCTGCAAGTCATTCTCCTGAAGCCCCATTATATTCCCTCTGTAAGTTCTGTTTCTCTAGAGAAGCTGGACCAATCACCTAGCAGTTCTCATGAGTCTCCACTGTTGCTGATCTCTGTCTTACTGGTCTTCCCAGGACTCCATGGTGTATCCTGGCCAACAGTGTCCAAAGAAACCATTCAAACTGGAAGATTCATCTTCCTTACCAGTCTATCCAGAGCCCTCCAGTGGCTGCCCTCTCATCTGGATAAAAAGACAAGTCCTCACGAGAGCAGTGAGGCCGAGTCTGGCTGTGACTGGAGGGTCTTGGTATAGCAGTTTTAACCTCATTGCTTTCCTTCTTTCCCACCCCAATTATGTTCACCTAAGAATGTCCTGTGCTTCCCTCCCACACGGCCCTGCCCCATGCCTGGATCCCTAGCCATCCATCAATGTGGCTGGGAATCCACCGGATTCCTCCTTCCCTCGGGTGCTTGGGTCATTGTGTCCTTGGAGTCAGAAACCTTCACCGATGTCCTCCTGTGCTCTGCTGTACTGATGCTATCAAAGGGGCTGTCGGGAAGTCCTCACTGGAATGGAAGCTGGAGAAGGGCAAGCATTTTATGTTTGTTCACTGCTGAACCCTGGGGCGAGAGAGGGCTCTACAATAGAGGGCATGTGTGTGTGTGTGTTGTGTGTGTGTGTGTGTGTGTGTGTGTGTGTGTGTGTGTGTGTGTGTGTGTGGCTGTGTGTGTGTGTGCCTGTGTGAGATCGCACTCTCAGCTCCCTGGTCTGTCCACCACTGCCATGGCCTCCTTATCATTACAGCCTTTCCCCTTGGTTCTTGAGTTGCTTCCGTCATGGTGTTTATCAAATAAGCAGAAAAACTGGTGTGGCCGCCACCTCCCTAGCACCCAGTTACAAGTGAGGTGGCCCATCTGGCCTTTTTGTTCTGGATATCGGACCTCGGTCTTCATGCTTCAGCACCAAGCTGCTGACTGAGCCATGTCCTCAGCTGCCAGAGTGACTTGTCTTAGTGACTTCTCTTTGGCTAGCATCCCACAAAGCACGCCAGCAGGCAGGGCCCACACAGTCTGTGCCTCAGTGGCTTCATGTGGCCCAGCCATCTTTTCAGTTGTGTCTCGTTTTCTATCCCCTTCTAGCCTGTTTCGTCGAAGGCCTACTATGTGCCCTGCCGCTTAAGCACTGGGCATCTGACGTCCATCCTGTGCCTGTGGATGGGGCTGTAGCTGGGATGGTTAGGGGATGTGTGGGGTGACAGTTGGGGAACTTTGGTTTCTTTAATAAAAGATATAGAAATATTGTAAGAATGTGTTTTCGCTTTCATCCCAGGTGTAGGGATGTGGGGCTGCTCTGGACTGGCCTCAGCAGCTGACTATGATTTGCCCTGTGCTCTAGCAGAGGTGTGTTTTTGTCAGCTGTAGATAATGTCTGTCATTTTGTGACGTTTGGAATTCTGGGGACTTTCTAGAGAGTATATAAATGCTGGGACCCCGACAGGCAGGACAGGGTGCATGGGCTGGGACCCGACAGGCAGGACAGGGTGGGTGGTTCTTGGTCATTTATGGAAGTTGGTTGCTGCTCATTAGTAGTCATGCTTAAAGAAGAAACAAGAAGAACTTAGATCAGAGATCTCTGTCTCCCCTGTCCTTTCTCTCCTATCTAGTGATAGACAGGGTGATAAAGGGTAAAGGGTGGGAAAGGAAGAACCCACAAGGCAACAAAGGCCAGCTACAAGCAAAGTAGAAAGCAGGAGGAAAATCGATTATTCGACTCAAGATCAATCTCTCTCTCTCTCTCGCTCTCTCCTTCCCTCTTGTCTATCTAGTGATGGGGTGAAACGGGGAGGTAGAGGAAGAGGCACAAAGTTCCGAAGGCCAAAGGCGGGCTACGTGCCCTTTGCCCCCAGCTGCAGGCTCAGCTTCCTCTCCACTGTAAAGCAAGCGCTGGCTGCCACTAAACGCAGGCTCCACGGCTCATAGTGTCTGCCTCAATTAAGGGAACGTCAGGGAAGAGACAAGAGCAAATAAATAATTGGAGATGTAGCTCTGAAAGGAGGGCTGTTCCTCGCCTGCCTCTTTGCAAGTTGAGATGGAGAGCTGTAACTTCAAGAGACTGGCATCTCCAGGGTGACATTCCTCACTTCTGACACGGTGAGCAGGGCTGTTCTGTGATGCACACTTTAGTATCGCTGGAGGCAAACTTTCTCAATATTAATAAACACGATAAACAAACCCCTCTGTAACTCACAGAGAATGCACTGGTGAGGAGGGAGGCTTGGGACGTGGGTTCTTGGTGTTCCAGGATGTGGCGATGACCTCACTGCAAAGGTTAGAAAGGATAACGTGTGGGAGGCCGAGTTGCTGTCCCTTAGTTCTTAGGGAATGCGCCTTTCTGCTGTCGGCCAATGAGTTAAACTTATCTCTTTGCAGTTGACTATGGAAATAAAAGCTCGTGACATGAAGAACTGATATTACCTAGCAACAAGGACTGTCTCCCTTCCTTCCTTCCTCTCTTTCTTTCCTTCTTTCTCCATCCTGTCTTTCTTTCTCCATTGTCTGTCTGTCTTTCTTTCTCCATTCTGTATGTTTTTCTTTCTTTCTCTATTATGTCTGTCTGTCTCTCTCTCCATTCTGTCCACCTGTCCATCCGTCCATCTGTCTGTCCGTCGGTCTTTCCTTCCTTCCTTTGGCTTCATTTATTCATTGGAACCAATGAGTTTAATTAGCATTACTTACAGGAACAAGAACGAGGGCTTACTTGGAGGAAAAGGGATGTCTCACCAGAGGCTACACACTGAGAAAAAGAATCTCTCCCTCACCCAGTAAGTGTGAGGCCTCAGGAGCCACCCAACCCCATCTGAAGAAATAGTCTTAATTTTAATTTAATTGACTGTTCCATTTTGACTCTTTTATTAATTAGGCTATACAAACTTTGATACTTCTGCTTTTCTTAGGAAAACTATACTTAGGGCAAGGAAACCTGAAAGTTTCAGCTGAGACCATTTAAAAATACTACATTTTATGGACAGAACCCCCTTGCCAGGCTGGACCTCACTTGCAAAACATTAGGCAGTGACACATCTGAAAATCCTAGTTCTCACCATATTTCTCTGGGGGCCACTGCTACCTGCAGGGGTAATGGGAGCAAAGCCACTTTCTTCACAGGAGAAGTTGTATTTATTTTTTTTCTTTTGAACAACTGGTGTAAACTGAAAAGAAGATAATTAGCCTATCAGTATCTTCCTGTGAGCAGGTATCTTAACGAACGCAACAAAATGTTTTATTTCAGACCAACAATGGGAAACAGTATTTAACCTAAGGTGGCACTGTACAGTCAACTGGTGGCTGTCTGGCCACTGAGCTAAAGGGGACAACTGCAAGTAGAACCCTGCTCTGGTGAAAGATTATGCAGGTTACTGAGTCAAAGATGCCCCAGAGGACTTTAAGACTCAGCAGGAGAAGAGAGACCACAGCTGTAACCCAAACCTAGTTCTGTCCTTCCTGACACTCTCGGGAGCCTGCGGGAGCTGACAGCCAGTCAGATCAGGCTGCCGACAACCTGCAGTCTCAGGCAGGCACAGACCCTCCCGAGGAGTGACCCCCAAACCAGGTGTGGGTCAAGCTCTGGCATTGTCAATGGTTTCGTGTGCAGGCTGTGGGACCTGCTTGATTCTTAAGCAGGCAGGGTTTCTAAAGTGCTAGGCTGTCCACAGGGATATCAATGGTAGCCCACCTATGATCATTATCACGCAAAGTAGCAAGGTCGTAATTGCACCAATCCAATCCTCTTTCTGAGTTCATTATGCTAATTAGCAAGGTCTCTATTTGCTAGAGAGCCAGATAACAACAGTATCTGCCCTCGCAGCTTCTCGGGTATGTCCTTTCTTATGCAGCAGGACAGATCTGAACTCGCCAGTGAAAATTTGTTGGAACAGCTGGTGCTGGAGTCGCAGCTGACTAGTGCGTGCCCAACCTTGACTGAAAGCAGCCCGCACAATAGTATTTTACAGGAAGTTATTTCTTGTTACCAGTACGAAGCACGTGGTTTCCCTGGTAAGTACCCAATTGATAATGGCAGTTGTTTGATTACTCCTATTGAAAGCATGTTGAACAGATAGATGAAAGGTATAGGAACAATTAATTAAAAGCAAAGCTCAATAAAATATAAAAGAAAATTTTATATCAATTCAAAAATTGATATACGTCACTTTTTCCCCCCCAAAGGTCAGAAATTTCAGTAGAAGTTCAGTGAGAGACACCCAAAGCCAGAGGCGTCACAGTCAGCACTGGGAAGGGTGGCGCCTTCTCCCATGGCTTCCTAACTGTAGGCATTTGCTGGTCTCTGGTGCAGAACACAGGTGGAGCATAGGCCCTGGAGTGCGGGCAGCTGAGCGAGTGAGTACCTGGCATGGCGTTAGAGCGAGCAACACTTGAAGCTCAGCCATTGAAACTCCTGAGGCTTCCTCACCCTGAAACTCATACTTGGGGCACAGAAGCCTGGGTCTTCCTAAAAAGTTCACAAAAATCTAGCTACACCAAAAGTGACATCAAATTGAGTGTAAAACCGACCAAACTCTGAGAAATATACTTTATGAGAGAAAGTACGCCCTCTCTCCTACTTCTAAAAAAGGAAATGAAACAAGACAAAACAAACAAACAAACAAACAAACAAACAAAGCAGGCACAGGACAGACTATCCTTAGCTTTCTTTAGCATGGTGATAAAAATCTTCTGGGTCCCTAATTTCAGTGGCATCTCCAAGACAGAATAACCACCACACTGCCTGGCCTTCGAACTGTGACTAGGGGCAGACTGCAGATGGGAGGGACTTGTGGCTCTAATTAAGCTCTAATTATCAGTGTCTTCTTCTGGGTTTCCATCTCAGCAGTCTGTTCTCAGAGGCTCAGTGGCTGTAGCTGGTGAGGAGGGACTGCCGACTGCATTCCCTCTTGAAAGGGAAGATGGCTGGTCTGGGCCCATGTGAGAGGCTAGAGAGAGCGCTCAGCGGTTATGAGCGCTTGCTGATCAAGTCTGAGCAGCAGAGCTGGGGTCCCAGGACCCACATTAGGCGGCTGTCAACGCCTGCAACTCCAGCTTTGCGGGACACTACATCCTCTGGCTTCTGTGGGTGCCTGTACACACGTGCATACATACACTTACAAGGGCACACACGTGGAGATACTCGCACATAATAAAGAAGACCCACTTGAAAATAGTATGTTTTCCACTATAATAAAGAAAAACCAGAGATGAGTGTCAGATCATAACTGGGCCACATGGAAATAATGGTTTTTTAAAAGAATAATTAGAAATGTTAAGCATTCTAAAAATGTCTTATGAGGGGAATGTATTCATAACTTTCTTGATAAATAATTAATAAAACAATTCAAATCCACGCCACAGTCTTATACGTACAATACCCAGGACCAGCGTCTGTTAATTATGTGATCTGAGCTGAGTTAAATTATGTTCTCTTTTGTCATATGCAAAATAAGCCAGTAGTTACAGACCCTCACGTGATGCCCCGTTCCACGGCAGTTCAACAACCCTCAAGTGATGCCCCACTCCGCGGCAGTTCAAACGACCCTCGTGTAGCAAACAGAATCATAGTTAGGCTGGGGGAAAGAGGCTACCAGATCTGCAGAGTTCTGTGATTTTGACTTCTGTCTTAGGAAAGGGATCAGTCGGTTGTTCACGTTTTCAGTTCTAGCTGAAGTTCATTCTTCACCATGTTGAAAAGCTTCCGATTAAACTTGAATATAAAAGGTCGCTTTGTGATTTTATTTCTCTTAAGCATTCTTAATGTGACAGTGTGAGGATTAGAAAAAAAACCTTTGTGTGTTGGAGATGCATAGGGGTGTGTGTTGGGGGAGGGGGCACACCATTGAGCACAGGTAAAGTAAGAGAGTGACCTTTGATAACTGTCCTGACAGCTAGCTCTGGAGCTCCTGGAGGTGGGGTGGGGCAGGGGAGTCCTCCTGTTTCCACCTCCCACCTCAGCACAGGAGTCCTGGATTCCAGATGCACACCACACTAGGCAGCTTCACATGGCTTCTAGGGATTCAAACCCAGGTCCTCAATCGCGTAAGGCACGGCTTTATTGAGGCATCTTCCCAGCCCCGAGAGGGCATCTGTTAACCTCTTCCGGCAGCAGCTACAGCTGCAACAGTGAGACACCATTCTTTTGAAGAACTTTCCCTTGGACCCCTAAGAGGAAGATTTCTTTTATAGAGGGAAACATCAACAACAGACCTACGGAAACTGAAAGTTGGAAGAACTAGGCACCATGTGTACGTCTCACTGTGGCAATGGTTCCCCAGCTGCATGGTTTGTTCAGCTCTTACCGAGAGCCAGCATTGTTACTCAGCACTGGGAGCAGGGAGCTAGTATAGAATCCCGCCTGGGCTCTCCCCACCCTCTCCTGAATCCTAAAAGCTTCCTTCTTTTAGCTTCCAGCTATTACCTTCTTACCACTGCTCAGCAGGGGTCACAGACTCAGAATGTAGTATGGGTGAGGCCGGGCTGCCCCGGTTTGCCTTTCTACACAAGTGGCATTTATAAGCCATTGATAATGAAATAGTTTCTATTTTAAACAGAGCACATTCAGTTCAGGAATGCTTTTACAAAGACGGAAAAAAATGGGACTATCATTATTGACTGTGAATAGCTGATCTGGACTGAGATGATATCCTTTTATTTTGCTATTTAAATTACAAACTGTTAAGAAGTGTAAGGACTTAAGGACCTCAAACATCCTGAGGTGTAGCTAGAAAAGTTTTCGACACATGCTGAAACTCTAGAAAAGCCAAGCGATTTAAATCCCTGAGAGAAAAAGATAAATAAAAGTAAAATGCCAACTCCAGAGGACATCTGGGATCTAATCTCTTTCTTGATGAAATCTATTGACTGTGCACTGAGCCGTTCCTAGCTTGAGCTGCTCTTCAATCTCTGCTATGTAAAACACCTTCTCGTTATTACACTAACACCACCATCAAACTGGAGAATAACCAGTGAGAGTTCCTGGCTTCTATGGCAACCCACAGCAAGGGCTGCCATCCTGAAATTGCCTCCGACCCCAGCTGGAGCTGGAGGAGCGCGGCAAACAAGCCCTGTGGTGTTGTCTCAGCCGAAGCACAGGGATAGCTCTGCGCTTCCTCAGGCTTCCTTCCTTAGTGAACCAGCTCCAGGGAACGGCATCACGTCAGGTTTTCCAGATGGATTATGTGAGGCCATAGCTCAATGTCATTTCCAATAGGAAGCCTCATAATTAAAGGTCAAATAGTCACTTCATCTGCAATCAATCAATAGAAAAAGTACTAATACGGAGAACTAATCAATCAATGGCAAATGCGCTAATAAAAGCAATGAATCAAATACAGCACGTGTGTAGATGTGAGCACATGGGAGAGACCAAGACAGGGCGAGGTGAGAACAATAAAATAAACCGAAGGTGAGCATAGGCATGGAGGGGACTGAGGGGGCTTCCCAATCCGCACCAGTCACATGGGTACCACGTGGCCTGAATGGGTTATTCTTAAATATGAACTGGGTAGAGTCATAAACTGTAATTTCTAAATTTCCTTTAATATATTTTACTTGAGATGTGCGTGTGTGTGTGAATGTAAAATCACTGGGAGAAATATTATGACAGCATTTGACACAGGAGAAGATGTATTTCTAAAATGCCAAGCAGCTATATTATAATTTGTTGTATTTCATCTTTGTGTGTAAAAACAAAAACAAAAAAATTTGTGGGTGATATTATGTGAAATTTCCTTCTACTTTCTGAAATGTGATTTTTTTTTTTTTCCACACTGAACATGATGTTCTTCCAAAACAAAACATTTCCATCTGGACAATGACTGGCCTGCAGCTGGGGTCACTGTGGTCACTGCAAACAAAGACATATCCCCCCCCTCCAGCCCCCCGTAGGACATCAGGACTCCAGGAGAAGGCTTGTGAACATGGGCACAGTGAGCAGACTTACTGGGTTTCCTAGTCTACTCCAGCAGTCAGCCCCTGGTGTGTGTGGAGATGAGGGTGCTTTGTCTGAGACAACGAGAAGCAGTGAGCTGCACCGAGGGGACCAGAGCGACCTGAGTCAGGGCAAGGATTGGCATATCCTACATGGTGTCTATAACAATATGTGGGGCAGAGATGCTTTCTTTCAGCTAGTCCAGGACGTCTATGACAGGGTCGTGTGATTGGAACCCTGGCATAACACATTTAAACTAATGGCATTAATAGGGCTACCAGCACTATTATGGAGGCCACTGAGCGCTGGGCAGCTGAGCCAGCTGTGGGATGAGTCCCCAGACAGTCTCTAGAAACCTCTGTGGAGCACAGTGACTGTCCACATTCTGTCAGGGACTGGTCATCCACCAAGGACTCTGCTGAGGACTTAGCAAAGCTTGCAAGTTTTACAGTAATACCCAGAGTAGTCATTAACCCATTTTACAGATGCAAAGTTCAGGGAGTTAACGCCAAGTGCATCATCGGGATTGGAATGCAGACCCCAAAGCTCTTTCCTTAGGTCTGGTGACTACAGAGACTTCGGATCTAGAAGTAGGAACTACTCTTTGAAGGATGCGTCTCACTTTGAAATTAGTTTCCAAACTTAATAAAACTGGCAAAGACTCCATCAGAGAGCTTTACTTATAATTTATAAAAACATGAAAATCTATCCAGGTTTTTTGATTGACAAAGGAATGTTTATAGTGTGAGCAAATTCAAAGCAACATTATGGTTCCTCATTGTCTCAAATGAGTCACACTTCAAATGTGCAGGGATTTTCAATTCGAGTTTTTATGCAATCCCCCGACAACTCAGAGTTCACAAACGAGTGCCCGATTACTTCCTGAGTTTTAACGACACAGGTTCTAGGTGTCACTGAGGTCACTGGGAAAATGCAGTAAGTTGGATAAGCCAAGGAAGACATTAGCACTCTTCTTCTCAATGTTTTCCTTTAAATAAATACTACTTCCTTTTTATCACTGTCAATACAATCGAGTCACCATAGCTAAATTGCCATTGTAGAAAACACTATATTAAGAACTGAGGTTCACACTAACATCAGTCACCAAACTACAGTAACAGTGAGCTCCCAGAAAAAGCAAATGTTTTTCAGGGGCAACTCGAGAGCCATGCAAAGAAAGGTTTTGCCAACTGCGTTTTCAGAAACGGTCTCTGAGGCCAACCACCTTAGGCTAGCATTCTGCACTGGTCACTTTTCACCACGTAGAAAACATGACTACAAACTAAGCTAAGCCCTGTATTATTAATTAGGCCCTCGGAAATTGGTTTGATCAAATATCAGACTGCATATCAATGGGTCTCTGCCCTTGGCTGCTGTTCTTGGTCTAAACGAATGGGCAGTCCTGTCCATTTAACTTGAGCAGTTTCTGAATTTCATACCTATTTAGGGTAGTAGGAGTTTTTAACTCGGTGAGTCACTTACCCAAGGTGAGGGACTTGTGTGTAGAGCAGAAGATGATAGCCACTGTGTCTGCTGGTGTGAACCCCGAGTTATTCCTGGGGAGAGAGGGGGAGGAGTTTTACAAATACGTGTATGAAGAGCCAACCATATCCTCTATCAATGTGCCTCTCTTCATGTCAGCATCCTGCTGATTAGCCCTGGTGACAGAGGCTACTATGAACCAAAATCCCAGCCTTGTCCGGATTTCTATTTAGAGGAAGTTTCTATGCCCACTTATAAAGGTTCAGAAAGTCATGAGCCAGAATCAAGAATGATGATGATGATGATGGTGGTGGTGGTGGTGATGATGATGATGGCGATGATGATGATAAAATATTCCCTCTGACTCTCAATTCCTATAGGTGGTATAATTCCTGTAGTCTGCCTATTCTGTGCGCTGAACTCTAACAAGAGTTAGCTTACCAAAAAATGCTTCAAAGTCAACTACATACCAATGACCTGAGCTTGTCCCCAAAGCCCGTGTCCATCCAATGTGGAGTTTTTGTTTGTTTGTTAGTTTGGGGTTTTTTTGTCCATTCAATGTTTAAAGGTTTCAAATGAAGGAGACTATATTTCCCTTAGTAGCTTCTTCTCCCCATTTGTAACTTTTGATGGGAGGAACATCTTCATCCCTATTTAGAAAAATCTCTAAGTAGCTCTTACCTCCTGTTTGAATACTCCCTGGAGGAAAGGTGTTTGTTAGAGGCCTCTCTTAAGTACTCAAGAGCAGCAAGAGAATATGGAACCAGCCCTGGTCTCCTCTGCGGGGTGGGGTAGGTTTGCTCATGGCTCTGAAGCATTCCCTCTAGGCTCTCTCTGCATCAGCTGAGGTCCCTCCCTGGACTGCGGTGTCCACAGATGAACAGCGCTGGAGTGCAACACACAGCCCTCCTGTCTCACATCGGACTCTATGTCTGCGCTGTGATTTTCCTCTTGTTCTTTAAACATCACTGCATAACTGACATTTTTATCCCCTTATTCCTGTGGTGAGCCCAACAGGGAGGGAACTCTGGGGCAAACACCTGAACTATGACAGAATAGGGGTAAAGATAAATAGTGCTGGTAAAGCCGGGGTCGGATATGAGGGAAGGGAGAGGGGAGAGGGGGGTGGTCATGAGGAGAAGACTAGCCTGCCCCTGGGGTGGGCGGGCTGTATCAGTGCAGCCACAGACCCTCCCAGGAGGTCTGACTGGAGCCAGATGCAGTTGGCAAAGAGCAGATTCTTCACGTTGAAGAATGAAAAGAGCTCATTTCAGGAATGCTGGCCCAGGAGTGGACGTAGATGAGACACACAGAACACTAGAGCGATATGGTCAGACTTGTCCTTAAGAAGTAGCCACATAAACAGAACCAGCTGAGACTGAAGATGGGGAAGGCGGCCATCGTGGGGAGCTGGAAGGTGCGCTGGAAGAGCAGGACGTAGCCACATGGAGTCTGAGTGACCAGAAGGTCCGATGCTACTCTCCAAGGGGTGCTCCTTCCCAAGAGCTGTCAAGCTCTGGCTTTGGGGATGAGCACACTTGATTTCAAACCCACAGGATAATGCCATTCGCCTCTGTGCAGATGAATGCAAATGTGTGTTGAGAGTTTACATACGTAAGTGCTGTGACATCTTTTTTATCCTATTACTTGTAGAGAGGAAGACGTTGTGGGGCACTGGAAGCGGTGAGCATTCTAGATGGAGAGGCAGATGAAGGAGGTAGCCATTGGGGTGGAGAGTCAAGGAACTGATGCTATGGGGTGAGTTCTTAAAGGGACCGTGGGTGGGGGAGGGGGGGGGGGGGGGAGGGAAGAAGAGAGAGGGAGGAGAGAGAAATGAATATGACAAAGCTGATAAATCTAGGCTTCCCAACAGTCCCAAGAGGACCAGATAAAGGGGTAAAAGGAGTTTCTTAGTTGTTTTTTGGGTTTTTTTTTTGAAGCTGGAAGCAAAGTAGAAAAACAAGGTGAGTGAAAAAATAAAGAAAACACAGGAGTGACTCATGTCAGGGCAGGCCTTCCACTCACCAGAGTTCCAGGCCATGAGGCGAACTAAAGAGGCTTCCCTCCAAGGGATGGACACCTGTGACTGCTGGGTGCGAGCTGTGTGGACGTTCCCACAGACTCATGTGATGTCAATCAATTGCAAAGGTCCCACTCCGCCCCTCTCCCAGAGCAGTGTACTCAGAGCACTGGGCTGTGTCTTCATTTCCAGCAGGGTCCAGGAGGCTCCTGTTTGGTCTGGAGCTCACCCCCTCTCCCTTCCAGTGTGGCTCAAGAGGACACTTGGGGTTGCTGCTTTGTTCTGCTCCAGAAAGGAGACTAAAGCTAGGGTGGGTTCCACAGCAGGAGGGAGGACAGGGCCTCAGGATAGAAACTGAGTGCTGTCCTCTGAGTCCAGCTACCCAGTGACTGGCTGCACAGTACGGATCTTAGGCCAAGCACCCACAGCAAACACCCGGGTAGTCCTCCACTGAGGAGGACGAGTGAGGCCTTTTCCAAGCACTTTGTGTCCGTGTGTCTTCTCAGGACAGCCACAGAAGGAGGTGGCATTTCTGTCTTGCTTCTTCTGAAGAGGGGCCAGAAGTCCAGCACACCCAAAGTCACAAAGGAGGAAGCAGCCTGCCCCAAATTCTGGGGCCAATTCATCTTCTCAGAGAACAAAAGTCAAAACCAAAAATCAGAATCTACTGGATGGGAGTGAGCAGTTTCCGGCCCAGAGCCCACCCTCGTCCACACTTTGTAGAGGGCGGCATCAAGACACACGAGCACAACACACCACAAGCCAGGGTGTCCCATCATTGTACTGAGGCGGGGGGACTTGTGCTCGTCGCCAGCGGTGAGCATCTGTGTGTGAACTCCAGCATTCGTGTTCCTCTCATTTCTGAACCCGCCGCACCTCTCTTTAATATTGATTTTCTTTTTATCCGGCTTTTATCGTTTCTTTTGATCACTTTGTCTCCCCCCGAGGTGCTTCTTTCCTCCCAACTGGTTTCTTAAGAATTCTCTCTAACAAAGCTTTCAATCAGCCGTTTCCACGTAATATTTACTTTGTCTTCCTCTGTACCCACAGAGGAAGACACGTCAGGTTTCTCTAGCAGAAACACAGAATGTGGGGCAGAAAAGGTCCTCGGAGACAGGGATGTCTGTCTCCTGTGCTGCAGGGACCATCCCTGGGAGGCGCCCTTTGTTGGCCTTTGTTTTGCCTTTTACCAAGACCCTGGCACCTCACTGGTCACAATCTGTGTGGCACTAGACGAGCTTCCCTCTCACTTCCAAATGTACGCAGCTGTGGAACTAATACTAAGCCCCGTCTCCCTTCTCCCGGCAGCTGCTCCTCTCGCGACTGTGGTGAGACTGGCATGTACACACAGACTCCCTTCTTCAGTCCAGTGACTACTACAGGATCCTCCGTACAGTCTAACCATTACTGCTTTCTTTCCCTAAGGCTTTTCAATATCAACACCAAACAACAGAACTGGGACAGGCTTCCAAAGCTGTAGCAGTTCTGAGCGCTCGCTGTGTATGGCTGACCTGCCACTGACGGTCAAGTCTCATTCCTAGCAACTGTGGCAGAGAAAGGACACTGGACTGCAGCCCAGTCAGGGCAGCCAACTCCCTCTTTCTAGTACTGAATTTCACTGTGACAAGCTATCTGGATGACATAAGTGTCCTACTGAGCCTTACATTTACTGAGTACCTACTTTGCATTTGGGCCTGCAAGACAAGGGTTTTGTGACCTCTCGGTGTCCTTATGAGATACACACTGTCATTTTTCGTAAGGAAAAGGCAGCAAAAATTACAAGCATATTGTGCAAGGCTGAAACTCAAGTCCGTTGGAGTCTGGTGTTGGGATTCTGGACCTAGCGCTACTCTGCAAACAGACAAATGGGAGTGTAGAATAATCGCTTGCCAGCAGTTTCAGTGCTCCTTGGAATGGTGACATTCCAGACCCGAAGAAACCCTAATTAGAGAGGCAAGGGGTGGCAAGGAAGCTCAATTTTCCCACTAGGTCTCTCTTTCTACCAAATGCATATCTTCAGCATGGAGCTATGCGCGGTAGGAACAAGGGAAGGATTTGGATAGGGACACGAGCTTCCTTTCAGGCCCAGACTGATTCTAGATTAACTGAGCTGGTATGCAAAAAATAAATACAGGGTGGGGGCAGGGATAAGAAAGGGAAAAGGGAGAAATGGGGGAGCCAGGGGAGGGAGAAAGAGATGGGGGACAGGCAGATTTCATGAATTACAAGTAAGAAAGAAGCAGAAGTAGGAAAAGAAAATAAACAGACCCCCAAAAGACCTCGGTTACAGACCTTGGGGCCTGTGACAATTGTTGTGTGTGTCTGTATGATTTTGAAGAAATCATCTAAACATTGTTTACAAATACCCTAAGTGAAATACGTATTATGGGTATTAGTTTTATTTTTATTATTTTAAATTGTGTGTGTGTGTGTGTGTGTGTGTGTGCGCGCGCGCTATGTACACACTGAGTACAGGCTCCAGGAGGCCAGAGGAGGGCATCAGATCCTGGAACAGGAGTTACCACCTCTAACAGGTGTTGTGAGCCACCTAGTGTGGGGGCTGGGACCAAACTCCAGTCTTCTAAGAGGAGCAAACGGTCACAGTTGCCCAGCCGTCTCTCCAGCCCCAATATTATGAATTTCAAAAGTAACTGAAATACATTTTAAAACAATGGTGAATGGTAAAGCATTCTGAAAACACGAAATAAAAAAGGTTTCAACTTTAGGTGTATTACTTGGAAGGACAATCTGACTTTTAGGCAAGTTCCTACATTAAACTGTAAACATGGGTCCTCCTCTGACAAACAGCATTAAGACGTAGCAGTATCATCAGGTGGCCGTCCATTTACACGAAGCATCATTCACACAGTCCCGTGGACAAGGGCTGGTCGGGGGCAGGTATCTTTCCTCCTTGAGTCAGATCCTGATGGACTATGAGATTTCTCAGTAAGAAACAGCATGAAAGCCATTTCCTAAATTTTATTCTGTTGAAAACTGCCCAATATTTAACAGGCTACTTCTGGGCTAAAGACCATCACCCTGGAGGATGGGCACATAAATACTGCTATTCCACTGTGTGGTTTGCCAAGGAACATGTACATATAACAGTGGGCTAGGAAAAATTCAAAGCACAGTGGATATGGAAGCGAAGCAGATTTCAAGACCAGGTCCTAATGAAAGAGCAGTCTGTTGTACATTAATAATTCAGTGGTTTAACTGAAGTAGTCACAATGCCCCTCCTCCAGTAGTCCCATTCCCACCCTCTACGGTTTTTTTTTTTTTTTTTTTTTTTTTTTTTTTTGAGCTGGGAACCAACCCAGGCTTTGCGCTTGCTAGGCAAGCGCTCTACCACTGAGCTAAATCCCCAACCTCCCCCCCCCTACGGTTTTTAACGATTGGTTTTAATTCTAAACTTGGCACAATTCATAAATATGGAAAAATGGGGTTTTAATGAAGGACTGTCTATGTAGGCTGACCTATGGGTATGTTTGTGGGGGACTGTCTTGTCTAAGTTAATTGAGGAGGAAGATCTGCCCACTGTGGGTGGCACTATTCTCTTGGCAGGAGGTTCTGGATTGTGAGTAGAGAACACTATCTGAGCACTAGCATCATACATAGTGCACTGCTCTCTGCTCTGGACTGTGGGTGTGATGTGACCAGCTGTTTCCTGACTTCCTTGACTGTGGGTGTGATGTGACCAGTTGCTTCCTGACTTCCTTAACTGTGGGTGTAATGTGACCAGCTGCTTCCTGACTTCCTTGACTGTGGGTGTGATGTAACCAGTTGCTTCCTGACTTCCTTGACTGGGTATGATATGACAGTTGTTTCCTTACTTCCTTGACTGAGAGTGTAATGTGACCAGCTGCTTCCTGACTTCCTTGACTGTGGGTGTGATATGACCAGTTGCTTCCTGACTTCCTTAACTGTGGGTGTGATGTAACCAGTTGTTTCCTGACTTCCTTGACTGTGGGTGTGATGTGACAGTTGTTTCCTGACTTCCTTGACTGTGGGTGTGATGTGACCAGTTGCTTCCTGACTTCCTTGACTGTGGGTGTGATGTGACAGTTGTTTCCTGACTTCCTTGACTGTGGGTGTGATGTGACCAGTTGTTTCCTGACTTCCTTGACTGTGGGTGTGATGTGACCAGTTGTTTCCTGACTTCCTTGACTGTGGGTGTGATGTGACCAGTTGCTTCCTGACTTCCTTGACTGTGGGTGTGATGTGACCAGTTGTTTCCTGACTTCCTTGACTGTGGGTGTGATGTGACCAGTTGTTTCCTGACTTCCTTGACTGAGAGTGTAATGTGACCAGCTGCTTCCTGACTTCCTTGACTGGGTATGATGTGACAGTTGCTTCCTTACTTCCTTGACTGAGAGTGTAATGTGACCAGTTGCTTCCTGACTTCCTTGACTGGGTATGATGTGACAGTTGCTTCCTTACTTCCTTGACTGAGAGTGTAATGTGACCAGTTGCTTCCTGACTTCCTTGACTGTGGGTGTGATGTGACAGTTGCTTCCTGACTTCTTTAACTGTGGATATAATGTGACCAGTTGTTTCCTGACTTCCTTGACTGTGGGTGTGATGTGACCAGCTCCTTCCTGACTTCCTTGACTGTGGGTGTGATGTGACCAGCTCCTTCCTGACTTCCTTGACTGTGGGTATAATGTGACCAGTTGTTTCCTGACTTCCTTGACTGTGGGTATAATGTGACCAGTTGCTTCCTGACTTCCTTGACTGTGGGTGTGATGTGACCAGTTGTTTCCTGACTTCCTTGACTGTGGGTGTGATATGACCAGTTGCTTCCTGACTTCCTTGACTGTGGGTGTGATGTGACCAGTTGCTTCCTGACTTCCTTGACTGTGGGTATAATGTGACCAGTTGTTTCCTGACTTCCTTGACTGTGGGTATAATGTGACCAGCTGCTTCCTGACTTCCTTGACTGTGGGTGTGATGTGACCAGTTGTTTCCTGACTTCCTTGACTGGGGGTGATGTGACCAGTTGTTTCCTGACTTCCTTGACTGTGGGTGTGATGTGACCAGCTGTTTCCTGACTTCCTTGACTGTGGGTGTGATGTGACCAGTTGTTTCCTGACTTCCTTGACTGTGGGTATAATGTGACCAGTTGCTTCCTGACTTCCTTCAGTGCTGGACTGGAGCCTGGAACCCTGAGCCCTATAAGACCTGTCTCATTTGTGTTGCTCTGGCCAGGGCGTTTATCCCAGCAGCAGGAAATGAAACTAGGATGGTTGTACAGGAAATGCTCAATCACTAAGGGGATATCTACAAAGTATGTCATCTGACAAGATGGCTAGCTTTGAAAACTACTTCTGCCACTAGGAACAGCACACACATATTTCTCTCTATGTCTTAATTGCTCTAGGATTTATTTTTACTTCATAAATCATAATTTCAAATTTGGAAAAATACTTCAAATTATAGCAATCAATTCTTTTTTTTTTTTAATTGACTCTGAACAATTAGGTAAATCAAATGCTTCAAAATCCAAGAACCCAGTGTGAGGCCTCGACATTTCCTCTCACAAACATGGCAGAACATCGAGAACCCATGTGAGCCCAGACGTCCATCTTGTGAGAACTCACTGTGAACACCTACAGCCCATGGGCCTGGGGACTTGATCCAGTGCACCTCTCTCACAACCAGGGCCCGTCTGGGTCTTCCTCTGACCCGTCCACCACCTCCTGCTTTGTATGTGTGCTAACGTATCGCATCGTCGCTGGTTCTCACACGAGAGCCATTCTCGGTGACTGTCTCTCCCAGGAAGCCAACCCTACCACTCCACACCCTGCTGTCTGACCACAGGCTGGCTGAGGGTAGCCCTCAGAGAGCACATGTCTACTCTGTAAAGTCATGCAGGACTAGAGTCATCTCTTTTCTTGAGCCATGCACTCTGACAACTTTCTCCTTTCCCAGGCATAAGTGATAAGTATTGAGTGAATTCCACCAGTGGAAGAAGGGGCATTTAGTGTGGCCTTTAAGAACTGGAGGGATGTGCTGGGCATGGTGGCACATGGTGACACATTGCAATCCTGGGAAGCCAAGGCGCGCCAAGAAAGATGGACTAGAACATGGACAACAAGATGTGCATGGGAGAGCCTCAGTGACAGACACAATCATAAAGCATGAGGTTCTTCTAGGAGACAACAGAACTTTTACCTCAACATAAAGCTTAGGCAGAATGGGTGTATACGGTCTCTCAAAATTGCAAAACAGACTCACAAGGTGAGCTTCATTCTGTAGGGCCTGGCCAGACTTTGGAGATATTAGAACAATGACATGGTCATCAGGACCCAAATCACTGCAAGCTGTAAGACCCTGGTGGTAGCGCCTGCCTTAGGCTGTAAGACCCTGGTGGTAGCGCCTGCCTTAGGCTGTAAGACCCTGGTGGTAGCACCTGACTTAGGCTGTAAGACCCTGGTGGTAGCGCCTGCCTTAGGCTGTAAGACCCTGGTGGTAGCGCCTGCCTTTAATCCCAGTACTTGGGTGGCAGAGGCAGGCAGATCTCTGTGAGTAGAAGCCAGCCTGGTCTACAGTGTGACTTCCAGGGAAGCCAGGGCTACACAGAGAAACCTTGTCTCAAAAGCAAACAAACACAAAATAAAACACCCCCCCCAAACCCTCTAAAGCCAAACCCAAAACCAAACAAAGGAGAAACCCACCACCCACCCAACCAACTAAAACACATAAAGAAATGTATCAAAAGAAGTTGAGGCTAGAAATGTAGTTGCCAAGGCATCTGGAACCTGAGTGAGGGAAGTGACGCTGGGAGTAGAATGTGTGTGACAGACTCAGGTGATTATCTACAAAACAATGACATAAGGAGTCCGGCTTGAGTAACTGGAGACGGAGGCTTCAGCAAAAAGAAAAGACGGCTGGATTGGCGGAGTGCCTCTGTGACTTTGAAGTCAGCTTAGTCTACAAAATGAGTTCCAGGCCAGCCAGGGCTGCACTGTAAGACCCTGTATAGACAGATAGACAGACAGACAGACAGACACGGAGAGGGAGAAAGAGAGAAAGAGAGACACAGAGAGTCAAAGAGAAGGGGGGAATGTAAGAGCTGTAGAGTGCTACAAATGCTGTCTTTTGGTCATAAAATGGCCGCTGCACTTATGAAGTCAGAGAAGCCATGGTTGCCTGCATAAGATCAAGCCAATAAGATGGTCCGCCATGGCAAACCCTGGTGCTAATGGGACTCAGTGGTTACACAGACCCAAAAGGAGAGGGCATGAAAGGGGAGGACATGAGCAAGATACACTGTTTATGTGATGAAGTAGCTAAAAAATGTAAGATAGAATATTTAAACATAAGGTGGAAGAGGATGGCTCACAGAAAAAGACTAATTGCATATTAAATACTGTGCTAAGGCAGTCGTGGACAATAGGTACAGGGTAAGGAAAACGATAACTTGGGGATATAGGAGAAAGCCCAGACAGAAGGTCTCAGCTTGGAAGTGTCGGCAGAAAGCTGCCAACGAGGCCAGGAGAATGAAGGGGCTGTGAGAGCTCATGAGGGAGATGAGACATGGGCCCAGCCCTTCAGCAAGGTCTGCAGTTTTAAAGGCAGCACAGAGAAAGCGGTCAGCGAGAGTAGGAAGTGCAGGACAGTAGCCACTGGGACATACCAAATCACTTACCGTGTGGAGAAGACGAAAGTCAGAAGCATGAAGCTCAGTTGAATGGAGACTACTGAGGAAAAGACAGAACAAGACAGTGGGTGAGTGGGGACCAGCACCATGGGAGGCTCCTGCAGCCTGCTGCGCTTGACCTAGCCTGTTTGAATTCAAACACTACTCAGCCAACATACACGGCTAGCCGGACAGAGGCACAGATGGCTGGCCTTAAGCTGTTCTCACGTACAGCCGATGGCGTTAGCACTCGGAAGATCTAGAACCCTCTCTAATGATCTTAGATTGAATGATCCCATTTGCTCACTTTAAAAGGACTTGCTTACAGCGGGCGCTGAACAGTACAAACGTCAACACAACACACACCGTGAAACAACTCATCTCAATGATAAAATATTATCTGGTATTACACTATTAATAAAAGTCACGCTTGGAATTACAGGATGACTAGAATACAGAGTTGTTTAAGCTTTAGTAGTTACTGACATTTATAGTCTGCTGCTCCTGAAAAGCAAAGGACCATTTCTTTATAAAACTCCACTAGAAACTGTGATGGGAAACTCACATATTGTCCAATGCAGTGGAATTATTATAAATATACAATAACATCATATGTCACAAGTCCTTTCGAAAGCATAGGAGATCAGACTGAGGGCTCAGAGGTTCAGACTGCTCTTCCAGAGGTCCTGAGTTCAATTCCCAGCAACCACCCGGTGGCTCACAAGCATCTGTAATGGAATCCGATGCCCTCTCTGGTGTCTGAAGACAGTGACACTGTACTTCCATAAAACAAATAAATAAATATTAAAAGAGAGAGGCCAAACTGAGTTTAACCTAATTTGGTGACTTATTGAATTGCTACACAGATTGGGTTGGATGTAACACAAGTTAGTTTCTCCTATCAGTACTACTAAAGATCAGAAAGTGGACTAGAGTAAGACTCAAATGCAGGGCTGATGTCTTTCTAAAGAACATAGAGATAAAGTCAAGTCAGCGAGTAAACAATATTAGCCAAGCAGAGAGCATGAAATTGCTTCCCAACGCTGCACGGGAGGCTGGGTGACAGCCAGGACGTCGTGCCTTGTGACTTACTTATGAACAGTATGACGATGAGGCTGAATTTGTCCAGGTCGATGTTTGGGTTAGAGAAAGTGTCACAGAAGGTGGTGTAGATGATCATGAGAAGCACGCTGCTGCTGACCACGCCGAAAGGCGGTTTCTTCCTTTCGAGCCAGTCCTTGATGTATCTTCGGACGATCTGAAACACAGAGATCAACAGGTCGTCTCTTCTCTGAGATGCAGGAAGTGGAACTGGGCATCACAAAGTGATTCTGACAGCACAAAGACAGAGTGGGAAGAGAATAATTTGGATGATGGCCGCAGTGGATTTCAAAGCTTCCCTGCCTTCCCAGTCTTCTGGGGAATTCAGTATTTGTGGTGCAACTTCCACTGGGTGTCCATAGTGAGTGAATTTTCAAGCACATTCAAATCTGCCCTTAATCATGCCAAATGCTCTTTGCTGGCTGTCACCGAGACATGCCCATTAAGCCTCCCCCAAGTTTATGTCCTCTGCTATAGTAATGGATGTGTGTAATTATCACAGTCCCCTTGGCCTCAACAGACAATTCCAAGTGCGACTTTGGGAATCTTAAAAATCTGACATCTTCAAGAATTTCAAGACAGTAGATAATCGAAAGTGATCCATGGAACATATTAATATTTAAAACACTAGCAATGCACCAGAAGTTTTTAATTAAATTATAACTCATGCTTGAAAAGCAAAAGTGCATGTGTTGTGGGAGTTTAAATAATTCACATCTGAATATCTAGAGTTTTTTTGTGAATCCAAAGACAAATGCCATTTGTACGCTTTTAGAATTCTAAGATTAATACTTAAAAATGAATAAACCTGTCCTAACTTTCCTACAAAAGGACTTGTGAAATAAAAGTTACAGTGTAGCACCTTCCGATTTTAAGACCAAATCAGCTATTTAAAATCAGGATCGTCTGATACTGGTGACACTGTTTGCTTGGGCACACATGGCAGCCATGGAGCTCCAAGCATCTTTTCGCTTTGGAAGGAGGTGGTAAAGTGTCATCATAAGGGCAATAGTGGAGAAATCTTAAGTTTTGATTCACTCACTGTCCTGCATAACTGAATGTGAGATTTCACAACAGGCTGAGTTACCAGGGATCCATTAGTAATGAGGTCAGGGAACCTCTGTAAGGTAAAGGGGCTCTACTGGCAACCACCCTGCCATCAAAGAGGCTAAATTTGTAATGGATCACGACCTTAAGAATATTAGAAACAAAAAGGTTAAAGTTCTCTCTCCTAGTCATGGTTGTTTTCTGTAGCTTTAAGAGTCAAATTCCCTCTGAATATGGCAAATGAAAATTCAAGAAATAAACAATTCACAAACCACGAATAAATTTCATTATAGCTTATTATTGCAATTATATGTTATGGTTGTAGTTAATCTTTTACTGGGCTAACTTATAAATTAAACCTCATTCTACGTATGTGTATATGTATTTGTGCATGCTCAGTTCTACCCATGGCTTCAGGCTTCCCCCAGAAGTTGTTCCCACTGGCAATAACAAGGGACACCACACTCTCTCAGTCAGGCCTCCTGGAGAATGACCGCGGCTCATGGACTGAGTAAACTGCCCGTCCCTCCGTAAGAGCTCTGGAGAAAGGTGATCACTGGGTACCGGGTGCAGGGACACAGCTTCAAGGTTGTGTACAGCAGGAATGAAGGGAGCGGGCATTGTAGACTGACCAACAATGGTTAGGATTCTTGAAACAGCAGACCTTAAAGTAATAATACTGATAGGCAAGAGAGTTCTCAAACTTCTTTTATTTATTGGCGTTCATTTCTTAGACTTGAAAAAGCACTGTGAAGGGATCAGAGCAGGAGTGTTGCCCAGGGTCAGGGACTGGTGCACGGAAGGAATTCTAGATAACGATGAGCGAGGTGCCATGAGTGACAGGAAGACCCTTGCTCAAACATGACAAGGAAGGGACTCCATTTAGGTCATTCATAATATGTTATATCACAAATAAAGCCTTCAAAATTTTAAAAGTCCAGTTGCTTTAAAAATAAATAGACATAAATGATAACATTTACTCCTTTTTTTATTTTAATTTGGTTTTTGAGACAGGCTTTCTCTGTGTAGCCCTGGCTGTCCTGGACCTATCTCTGTAGGCCAGGCTGACTTTGAACTTACAGAAATCCACCTGTCTTTGCCTCCTAGTGCTGGGACCAAAGGTGTGTGTCACCACCGCCCAACGGAACATTTACACTTCCTCTAGTATAGAAGAGTTAAAAACATAGAATCCCCTCTCTGATCCCAATTCCCAAATGAGCATGCCCACGTCTCTCCTCCCACACCACCACCTGCGAAGATAAATAAATATAAATGAACGGGGTAGAGCGTGGAAGCCAAAGCCACCTTAAAGCCAAGGCAAATCTCCAATCATCAATCAATATTACGAGCAGTGATTTGATTTAGTTAACCTAATAGTCTCTTCAAAACTTCATTACAAGGCACTCGGTCTTGTGGTAGCGTAGGATGCTTTCAATATGGCAAGAGACAAGGGCCCCCAAGTCAGAATCCTCTTACCCTAAACATCCAAGGGTCAATGCCGGACACTTAATCTTGATGAAATCAAGTAGAAGTTGGGAACTGGATGAGCCCGCAAGGGCAGTGACAACCATAGAGGAACACAGCCTGAGGGGAGATTTCCAGGCTCACTACGGTATCTGGCCATATCTCCTCAGTCAAGCATTCTATATCTTTCTAGCTCTACAGAGCCTCTCCATCTTGCTTTAAATTCAGTTCTCAGAGAAGCCATTTTTGCAGTGTGCGGTTGGAAAGAGAATCCGAGTGAAGAGCAGCTGATGTACCTCACACAGGCAGTCTGCCCACAGCTCCAGACAGCATCGTTCGTCCTGCAGTTTAGCAACTGCTTCTGTCACAGTCATGCCGTATTTCTGAGAAATCTGTGCCATCTAAAAACTCCCTACACTTTGGCTTCATTGGCAGTGTTGGTGACCATACAGGGACCAAAGCTTTGTCAGAGGCCAGCACATCCTGAGCCTGTCCCTGATAGAATTCCCAGGAACAAAGACAGATCGGTCTGAGGCGGGAAGAGGAGTCCAGGTGAGATGGCCAGGTATATGTCTGCTTAGAACTTATCCTAACTTCATTTGTCCTCAGTGCTCAGAGAAACTTAGGCATTAAAAATTAACTGACGAGTCCTCATTAACTGCTCGCTTTTCCCAGTAGAGCAGGGGAAACGTCTCCCCAGGAAGGCGTTCCTTTTATTGTCTCATCCTTAATATTTTGATTTTCGTTATTTTAAATTAAATAGCAGGCACGGCTACAGGAAAATTAAACTTGACTGCATTCCCAATAAGCTGTGCTTCATATCAGGTGCAGTGTGACTTCAGTGTAGAAACCAGTAAAAGTGGCCCATCCTAGGTGAAGAGAGGTTGACAGTCAGGATGGCCGTGAAGCCCCACACTCATCTCTTTTTGGTCAATGTATTCCCCTCCTTTTGCTTTCTACTCTGTCTTTACACTTATACACCGAGTTTGGGGTAAGAATGTGTGATGGATAGTTCATGTTAGGCCTGAGTCTTACATTTTATTTTTCTTCTGGTGGTTTCAGGTTCTTTGGTGCTCGCCCTCTATTGCAATAATTCACGTATTTTCATAAAGAGGTTTGAGCTTTATTATCTTCCCGTTCAATGGATGTTGTCAGGCTGGTGGTGTTAAAGCCAGTGTTTATAACACTTTTCTCTTAAAATGTTTTATTAAATATTGACTAGGCTTAAAATAATATTGGTATACTTTGAAAAAAGTATAAATAAGTAATAAATTGGAAACATCTATCAGTGGTAACTCATCTAAGAGTGAAAATAAACATCGGTTGGGGAAAATTCATTCCTGTTACTTCATTCCATCCTCAGACCGATGTTACTGACATCTTGCTGGGAATACAGTTGACAACAGAGTCAAAGAGGGCCCAGACATCCTGCATAAAAGATGAGAAGCTAGTCACACGGTGAGGAAGGATGTGCTCTCCATTTGCTGAGAGAACCCAGTATCAGGTCAACGTACAGACTGACCCTGAATCCTCCCTTAACTTCCCTGTGGCTCATCTGTGACCATAGCTGTAGTAAGAAGGATGGAGTAACTGACTGGGCCGAAAATGCTGTAGACACAGCTTGTGTGAGGTAAGTTGTTCTCATTCTCAATTCTGGTTCTGGGTTGGTGACCCATCTCACTGTTGATAGCACATCACAGCCCACGGGACAATGTGCTAGCAACACACACACACACACACACACACACACACACACACACACACACACACAGGTCCAATTGAACCTCACATGTGCAAAATGCTGGAGAACTAAGAACACGAGCTGCATTCAGCTACGCTAACACCCACTCAACAGGAATGGCCAGCTGCGAGCTGCAACACCTCACCAGTGGAAAGGCCTCATGCTAACAGACGGACATGAGCTTCACTGTTAACTCACAGACAGACAAGGTGGGCTGTGCTGTGCTACTCTGAAAACTAAGCAGGGTGATAGAAAACAATGCAAGGTGATAGGAACTCCGGTTCTTTAATGTTTATTCATAAATCATCCTTAAATACGACGCATAAAAGGGGCATCTGCACACACTTAGAGCTCGGCTTGTCAGGAAGGGAGGAAAACAGTAAAACCAAACAAATTTTCCTTCCTCAAGAACAGTCAGGCAGAACTGGAAGACCTATGCAAGCCTGGCAGATACTCGAGCAAGGTGGGACTTCAACCAAAAGCAGGCATTCCTTGGAGAAAAGACAGAGAAGTGAACCAGGAACAGAGTCAAAATTGTATTCTGATGCTGTGTTACTGTAAAAGGTTCAGGACCTTTGCTTAGCTCACAGACTCACCCTTTTCCTCTTCCCCAGGTCGTTTTGTTTAAGAAATAATATCTTTTTTTTTTTTTATTAACTTGAGTATTTCTTATATACATTTCGAGTGTTATTCCCTTTCCCGGTTTCCGGGCAAACATCCCCCTCCCCCCTCCCCTTCCTTATGGGTGTTCCCTCCCCACCCTCCCCCATTGCCTCCCCCAACAGTCTAGTTCACTGGGGTTCAGTCTTAGCAGGACCCAGGGCTTCCCCTTCCACTGGTGCTCTTACTAGGATATTCATTGCAACCTATGAGGTCAGAGTCCAGGGTCAGTCCATGTATAGTCTTTAGGTAGTGGCTTAGTCCCTGGAAGCTCTGGTTGCTTGGCATTGCTGTACATATGGGGTCTCAAGCCCCTTCAAGCTCTTCCAGTTCTTTCTCTGATTCCTTCAACGGGGGTCCTATTCTCAGTTCAGTAAGAAATAATATCTTATTTTAAAAGATTCGTATAGTAAATTGTAGAGATGCTTGCTTTTGCAGCTCGGCCCTTTTTGTTACTAATGTTGCCAAGTATCAGTTTCCTCTGGACACATCCATGCACACTTCCTACGAGGTCCTCAAAGGTCACATTATACAATTTAGGTATAATGGGGTGTGGCTTGAGTATCAACACAGAGATAAACTAGGCAGACAGGTCCCTGTCTTTGGGGAGCTTACATTCTAGTCAGGAGCCAAATGAAAACAACCGACCCACTCAGCAAGAAGCAAGAAATGGAGTATACTAAGAGACGTTTACATGGGGTAGCTTGAGTGTGACTTGTGGCACCTGAGGCAGCCAGTGGAGGAGGCTGAGGGACAGTCTAAGAGGTGGGGAGGTAAGGGCTGGGGCAAAGGCTCCAACATCAGGGTAGGGTGGGGCTGCAAGGGAAGTACACAGGATCTAAGACAGAGGGTGGGGGAGACAATGAAGAGAGAAGGAAACCCCACATGAAGTGGGGTCGTGTACAGGTTTCAGGTGACATTTTTAATTTGATGCCATGGATTTAAAGCATGAGGGGACTATGCGATCACTGCACCATGCAGAGAGCTCTGTTGGGAGTCCATGTAGTAAGTGGAGCTGGACTGAGGTGAGAGTGAGTGGACGAAGCTCATGTTGTGTCTGAGATCTGAGCAGCTAAGTTATACACACAGACCAGGTAGGTGGCCAGGCGCAAATGGGATGGGCTTTTGTGAAGGTTCTCAAAGGAGGGAAGGGTGGGGCTAAGGCTGCAGAGTTTTCAATGCTCCTGTGGCCTGTAAGCTGGGTCAGAGCGAAGTGAAGTGCACCAGATGACAGGCTCTCGAGCTGGAAGAATCTCTCACTGCATGAGCAGAGAGGAGGAAAGCGGCTGGTGCCTGAGAACTGAGCTGCTCAGACTGGTCAACACCCGCATGAGCCTGCTGTTTGTCTGAAAGCATGGCCTGTGCTTTAGGAAGAGGAAACTCTTCCTTAAAATACTGCATTTCCTCCTGTCAGGGGTCTGTAGAATACTGTACACTCCTGAACCCACGGATTTATAAATGAAAAGTATTCGAAAAAACTTATTGCATCTGTACAGACTTATTTTCCTTACTATTCTTAAACTACTTACACCACATGTGAATGCTATTGATCACATTTATAAATAATCTGTAGAGGACATGTGTATGCTATGTGCAAACACCATGCTATTTTAGACTCGAAAACCCCTGGAGTTTGTTTGTAGGGACTCTAGAACCAATCCCCTTAGAGCCTGAGGGACAACTGCACTCAATTTTGTTTTCAAGATTTCTTTTGTAGGTGATTGCCGGGAAAGAAAAGGTCATCGTTATCACTGAGCTACAATGCTACGTACAGACCTCAAAACATAATCCTGAAGAAATAGCAATCCAGGAAAAGTGAGTGCTGGGCCCCTGTGGGTAAGTTCAAGCTCTCTCTATCAATCTTTCTGTGTCGCTTAAATCCTGCCACTGAGCATGGCACCAAATCCACCTGTGAGCAACCAAGTGCCTAGCAGAGCTCAGACCGCCTGACACGCTGAGCAAATACAGGTAGAAGCGCTGAACAAAATACTTGGGAAGGAATCACCTCTGCTTCTAGTTCACAGGAGAGTAGCATGAGTAGCATGAGTAGCATGAGTAGCATGAGTAGTACTGAACGTTTCACTGCTGGGCACACAGAGCATGAGCAATCTAACAACCTGATCGTGGATAAAGACTCTTGCATGAATGCTGATAGTACTCTACATAGTTAATGAATGCTGATAGTACTCTACATACTTAAAGACTGAATTATGTGGGCATGCATGTTTTTGTCCATGTGTTAAACCAAGTATTTATTGTTAATATAGATTTTCCAAGATCCACTAAGAGAAGACTTCTGTGTTCTAAGTTATCATGGGAAGCGTGAAAAACGGACTGATGCTATTCACAATGGAGAAAGTGCACTGATGCTATCACAATGGAGAAATGAGGGTAGAGAGGGGTGCTTATGCCTCAACAAGACAAGAGTCCACCGCGTGGAAACAGAGTCCTGTTTTCTTTTCATTGATTCATTCTGCTTGCACTTACTGGATGAATACCTGTTGCCTGGGAATATAACGGGAAATAAAATAAATATGGCTTCCAAACTCACGAGCGAGCCATGCAGCCAGGGAAACAGTCAAGAAGCATACAGAATAAACGCACATTGTGAGAAGGGCTGAGACAGGAGTTGGATAGGGCGCTCAGTACTGAAAGGGGGAGCACCAATGGTTCAAAGGGGAGGTGAGTTCAAGAGTCAGATGAGTAAGAAGCTGGGTGGGAGGTAGGCAGAAGGACACTCTATCTGAAGGAATGAACAGGAACCGAGGAAGGTCCAGGTCAGCCGGGGTGAGAAACGGTCCGAGGCTATGCAGGTAGCAAGGATATGTTTGTTTATTCAAGACCCTCGTTGTGTGACTGGCATGGGGGTGTATTTTTCAACTGTTGTTTTGTATTTAACTAAGTTGTAATCTGACTGCTTTTAAATCACCCCAATTATTCTAAAGTTAGCCTATTTTCTAAGTGTAAAATTAATTCTAAAAGTGTCTGTGTAGAGGATGCTATGGTGCTCTGGATGGATCACCTGTTCTGTTTGCCACCTAGTCCCTAGGGGTGTGAGTGAGGCCAGCCTGAAATGACTGTGAGAAATATGAAGACTACGTGTTCCTGCCCTAATATAGGACCACTCAGAGGGGCGGAGCAGCCCAGAGCTCAGCATTAGAGCAGTGGAAGTCTTGGGTGGGAAGCTAGCCTCCCCACCTTGCTTTTTTCACCCCTACACACATCTTGTACAAAACTTGTCTCAGAACCCTCTGCCTACAGAACCCCACTTAAGACAGTACTAAGCACTGTCTGTATGGATGCCATATTTATGGACCACATTTGAAAGGGTTGCTTCATGTACAACAATGCCAAGCAACCAGAGCTTCCAGGGACTAAGCCACTACCTAAAGACTATACATGGACTGACCCTGGACTCTGACCTCATAGGTAGCAATGAATATCCTAGTAAGAGCACCAGTGGAAGGGGAAGCCCTGGGTCCTGCTAAGACTGAACCCCCAGTGAACTAGACTGTTGGGTGGAGGGCGGCAATGGGGGGAGGGTTGGGAGGGGAACACCCATAAGGAAGGGGAGGGGGGAGGGGGATGTTTGCCCGGAAACAGGGAAAGGGAATAACAAACGAAATGTATATAAGAAATAATCAAGTTAATAAAAAAAAAAAAAAAAAGGGTTGCTTCGTATTTGGTGTACACAGGCGATCTGATGATGATAATAACAATGACCGAAGCTACAGAGTATTCACTGTGTCAGATTACACGGCAAGAACTTTTCACCTATCAGTATTTCACAATACTTTGTGGTGCTGTAATTAGAATATTTAATAAATTGTGACTGGCAGCTAGGGAGATTAAAATGCTTGCCCAGGGTCATCCAGCAAATGAAAGGTAGAAATGAATTTGGGGTGCAGTTGCTCTTGTGGTCTGTGAATATGAGGCTTCCTTGCAGCCTGCTTCTCTAAGACCCACCACATTCATTCATTCATTAGACTCTCGTTCCCAAGGCTTAAACCCCCAAAGTAACAAATTACCAAGAAACAAAGACCTTCATTTTACATATGCATGCTTACAAATAAGTTATATAGCAATGCCATAGGCAGCTACTGTACAAGGGTCCCTGTTGTTTAAGAAGAATGGATGTTTCTAGAATCCAACTTGCGTCTGTTGGCAATTTTTGTGTAGAAAACCAAGGGCAAAGTGGTTTAATGTTGTTAACCGAAAGTTCAAAGATGAAAATGTGGAAAACATGTGTTTTCAGTCTTCCTTTCTTGTTTTCTTCCCCCACATGCTCTGACCTTACTGAAGAATTCTCAGTGTGACCTGTCTAGAAAAGAGCGGCCAGACAACCTTACCTGTCCGATAACAAGAGGAACCACCACCGTCATAAAGAGCTGAGAGAAAATCGATGTAAAAGGCACGGAAGAGGATGAGCCGAGCTGCAAAACAGGAGAGCAGGAGTTAGGCTCACTGTGAACCAGGGCGAAGACGGACGCTAAGTCAGCAATGCAAGAGGTGAATTTCATTCCCTTAAATCTTTTTCACGAGCACCAAAAAATTTGGCAGTAATTAACAATGAGGTGAAGTTACCTCGGATCTTTAAATTTTAACATAAATAGACTATGAAGTATTTACATTTTTTTTTATTTTATTTTTTTTCAGAGCTGGGGACCGAACCCAGGGCCTTGCGCTTACTAGGCAAGTGCTCTACCACTGAGCTAAATCCCCAACCCCTATGAAGTATTTAAACATATGATTCTATGGTGAAACTAAGATTAAGAAAAACTGAAGTTACACAATCATCTTAAATTGCTTTTTATTAACACTCTTGGATGGTAGAGTTATTTTACTTGTACCACAGTATTTTACCTACAGTCATAAATTAAGTGATTATTTCATCCACTTGTAGATTCCTAGACTAAACAAACATGTCTCATTCTCTTCTCTGGATGACAATTTTAGTGATGTATGTAAACTATTGTTTAACTTTTCTTAAATCAAATAGAATCTTAAATCCTTTACAATTCGTTGTTATACAAGTTCTAGCAAAGGAGAGACATCTCAAGGCAAAACCTTTTCTTTTCTTTTCCCATCTGTCTGTGTGTTTGGTATGCGTGTGCGTGTGAGAAGACAACCTCAGACACTGGCCCTAGCTTTCCACTCTGTCTGAAATGGGGCTTCTCGTTCACTGCTGTGAACATCAGGGTAGCTGCCTACAATTCCCCTAGCTTAGCCTCACAGCTCATGTAAGGAGAGCTAGCATTATTATAGCCATGCACTTCTGTGTTCAGCCTTATGAAGAGTCCTGGGGATTTGAACTCACGTCCTCAAATGCTTGTGCAGCAAACTATTTACCTCCCGAGACATTTTTCCAGTCTTCAGTTTTCAACTTAAAATTTCAGTACACCTCTTTCAACATTTGAGTGCCCCACCACAATCACGAACCTTGTTCTTCTTCTCCCTTTGCTGACGTTGCCATGTCAGCCTCACAGAGCTCCTTGGCGTTCATCTATCCACAGTCACGCAGCATCAGCTCTCAGGAATCACTGTTTCCCTGTGAACTTCCCCAACCTCCTCCTCCCACTCAAACCTCTCTGGCCAGCGAGAGCCTGGCTCACACATACATGTTCTTATTCCTCTTCAGCCCTTGTCATAACAACCTTCTCTGAAGTCACACCATTCTCCTCCTTGTCCCTGTAACTTGTTCTTAAACCTCCTATAGACCTCAAATTTCACATTTACCTGTTAAGTCAGAGTTAAGAATGCCTTTTAGAAAATAACTTTGTCCCTGGACAAAGAGGCAGCAATGACTGAGGGCAGAATGTCAAAAACAAATCAAGTATTTGGGGGAATGACACCAATATCTCAGAATAGTGATGCAGACCCAATGTTTTCACTGCCATCTCATAGATTTGAGATCTTTCTACACAGGCTAGCCCTACCACATCCAGCTTTGACTTCTGAGTGCTCCCCAAAGGGTTTCCTAAAATCTTTTTGGTTTCTTCAGTCTCTCCTTGGACACATATTAGCAATCCTGGCCAGAGAATCAGATAGGAGATGCTTTTACCCCCCACCCCCACCCCCAGGGAACCAACAGTCCTACAGACTCCCCCCCTCACCCAATTCCTTGGTCTCACCTGCCAACATGAGGCAGTCTCTGCCCGGAAATCCACTGGCCTCTGCAGCCAGAGAATCAAGTAGGTTATGTTCACCCTCCTCCCCACGCTCCCATTCGATGCCCTACTCTCAGTGCCAGTCAGTTAGCAGACCATTTATAGGGGTCCATCTTCTCTCTCTTCTTCCTTTACCTGTGGACTCCACAGATGCTCATGGAAGACCCAGCCTTCCTCCCTCCTCCTGAGGACTCTCACAACTCTCCCCCTTAAGCCCATCCCCATTTCTGCTTGTTAGCTCCTAATAACTGGAAAAAAATTCTACCCAGAATCCCCAGTGGTCACATCTGGCAGGGGCTCAGAAGTACTTCCTACCAGGCAACCCATAGGCTCCTAAGATCTAGAGATCATAAGAAACCAAAGAAGAGATTGGGCGCTGGCTCTGTACCCAGTCCCACAACACCCAGAGGAAGCCCGACTCCCAGGTACTCAGATGCTCAGGATCAGAGGTGAGGAGGCCACAACATCTGCCCCAACCCCTGAAATAACTGGGATCCCAGGATCCAGGGACACAGGAACCCCTACCCAGTCATGGGCACCAATCCCTTCTGGTCTGAACCAGTGCCCTGAGAAGACCTTGGGCACTGACTCCACACCCAGTTCCACAATAACCAGAGGAAGCTGGAATCCCAGGTGCTCTAACACACCGAGAATCCGAAGTGCTCTGAAACGCCCAAGATCACAGGATCACAGAGGAAGCTCAACTCCTAGGAGATTGAACACAACCAGGATCTCAGGATCAAGGATCCCAGAATCATAGGATCAGAGAGACAGCTGGATGCTGAGGAGTTCTGACACAACCAGGTTCATGGGAGGGACAGGCTGCAGTCAGAGAACACAAGGGCAGGTAACACTAGAGATAATCAGATGGTGAAAGACAAGTGCAAGAACCTAAGCAACAGAAACCATAGTGACCTGGCATCATCAGAACCCAGTTCTCCCACCACAGCAAGTTCTGGATACCCCAACACACCAGAAAAGCAAGATTGGGATTTAAAATCACATCTCATGATGATTATAGAGGACTTTAAGAAGGACATAAATAACTCCCTTGAAGGAATACAGGACAACATAGGTAAACAGGTAGAAGCCATTAAAGAGTAAACACAAAAAAAATCAACCAAACAGGAGAAGGAATTGAATAAACCCATCCAGGATCTAAAACGGGAAATAGAAACAATAAAGAAATCACAAAGGGAGACAACCCTGGAGAAAACCTAGGGAAGAGATCAGGAGTCACAGACGAAAGCATCACCAACAGAATACAGGAGATAGAGGAGAGAATCTCAGGGGCAGAAGATACCACAGAAAACACTGGCACAACTGTCACAGAAAATGCAAAATGCAGAAAACTCCTAACCCAAAACATCCAGGAAATCCAGGACACAATGAGAAGACCAAAACTAAGGACAATAGGTACAGAAGAGAGCGAAGATTAGCAACTTAAAGGGCCAGTAAATAACTTTTAAAAAAATTAAAGAAGAAAACTTCTCTAACCTAAATAGATGCCCATAAACATACAAGAAGCCTACAGAACTCCAAATAGACTAGACCAGAAAAGAAATTCCTCTTGTTGCATAATAGTCAAAAGACCAAATGCACAAAAGAAAGAAAGGATATTAAAAGCAGTAAGGGAAAAAGGTCAAGTAACATATAAAGGCAGACCTATCAGAATTCTACCAGACTCCTCAGCAGAGACTATGAGAGCCAGAAAATCCTGGACAGATGTCATACAGAGCCTAACAGAAAACAAATGCCAGCCCATGCTATTATACAAAGTAAAACTCTCAATTAACATAGATGGAGAAACCAAGATGTTCTATGACAAAACCAAATTTATACAATATCTTCACACAAATCCAGTCCTACAAAGGATAATAGATGGAAAAATACAATACAAGGAGGGAAACTACACCCTAGAAAAAGCAAAAAAGTAATCTATAACAAGCCCAAAAGAAGACAGTCACACAAACATAATTCTACCTCTAACAACAAAAACAAAAGAAAGCAATAATCATTTTCCTTACTATCTGTTAACATCAATGGACGCAATTCCCCAATAAAAAGACATAGATTAACTGACTGGATACATACACAGGACACAGCATTTTGCTGCATATAGGAAACCTACCTCAGTGACAAAGATAGACACTACTTCTGAGTAAAAGGCTGGAAAACATTTTTCCAAGAAAATGGTCCCAAGAAACAAACGAGTAGCCATTCTAATATCTAATAAAATGGTCTTTCAACCAGTAGTTATTAAAAAACAAAAACAAGGAAGGACACTTTATACTGAAATAAAAAATCAGCCAAGATGAACTTTCAATTCTGAACATCTATGCTCCAAATGCAAGGGCACCCACATCTTTAAAAGAAACTTTATTAAAGCTCAAAGCTCACATAGCACCTCACACAATAATTGTGGGAGACTTCAACACCCCACTCTCATCAATGGACAGATCATGGAAACAGAAACTGAACAACGACACAGTGAAACTAACAGAAGTTATGAACCAAATGGATTTAACAGATATCTATAGAACATTTCATCCTAAAAGAAAAGAAGGTATATTCAGCACTTCATGGTACCTTCTCCAAAACTGACCATATAATCAGTCACAAAACAGGCCTCAACAGATACAAGAATATTGAAATAATCCCTTGCATCCTATCAGATCACCACGGACTAAGGCTGGACTTCAATAACAACAAAAACAACAGAAAGCCAACATACACATGGAAGATGAACAATACTTTAGTCAAAGATAACTTGGTCAAGAAAGAAATAAAGAAGGAAAGTAAAGACTTTTAAGAATTTAATAAAAATGAAGGCACAACATACCTAAACTTATGGGACACAATGAAATGAGTGCTAAGAGAAAAACTCATAGCTCTGAGTGCCTCCAAAAAGAAACTGGAAAGCGTATACTAGCAGCTTGACAGCACATCTGAAAGCTCTAGAACAACAAGAAGCAAATGCACCCAAGAGGAATAGACAGCAGGAAGTAATCAAACTCAGGGCTGAAATCAACCAAGTAGAAACAAAAAGAACTATACAAAGAATCAACAAAACCAGGAGCTGTTTCTTTGAGAAAATCAACATGATAGATGAACCCTTAGCCGGATTAACAAGAAGGCACAGAGACAGTATCCAAATTAACAAAATCAGAAATGAAAAGGGAGATATAACAACAGAAACTGAGGAAATTAAAAAAATTATCAGATCCTACTACAAATGCCTATACTCAAAGAAACTGGAAAATCTGGATGACATGGATAATTTTCTAGACAGATACCAGGTGCCAAAGTTAAATCAGGATGAGATAAACCATCTAAACTGTCCCATAACCCCTAAAGAAATAGAAGCAGTCATTAAAAGTCTCCCAACCAAAAAAAGTCCAGGGCCAGATGGGTTTAGTGCAGAATTCTATCAGACCTTCAAAGACCTAATTCCAATATACCTTAAACTATTCCACAAAATAGAAACAGAGGGAACACTACCCCATTGGTTCTATGAAGCCACAATTACGCTTATACCTAAACCACACAAAGAACCAACAAAGAAAGATAATATCAAACCAATTTCCCTTATGAATATCAATGCAAAAATACTCAATAAAATTCTCACAAACTGAATCCAAGAACACATCAAAACAATCATCCATCATGATCAGGTAGGCTTCATCCCAGGGATGTGGGGATAGTTCAAAATATGAAAATCCATCAACATAATCCACTATATAAACAAACTCAAAGAAAAAAACCACATGATCATATCATTAGACGCTGAGAAAGCATTTGGCAAAATTCAACACCCTTTCATGATAAAAGTCTTGAAAACATCAGGAATTCAAGGCCCATACCTAAATATAATAAAAGCCATATACAGAAAACCAGTAGCCAACATCAAACTAAATGGAGAGAAACTTGAAGCAATCCCACTAAAATCAGGGACTAGACAAGGCTGTCCAATCTCTCCCTACCTATTCAATATAGTATTTGAAGTCCTAGCCAGACCAATCAGACAGCAAAAACAGGTCAAAGGGATACAAATTGGAAAGGAAGAAGTCAACATATCATATTTGGAGATGATATGATAGTATACTTAAGTGACACCAAAAACTCTACCAGAGAATTACTAAAGCTGATAAACAACTCCAGTCAAGTGACTGGATATAAAATTTACTCAAACAAATCAGTAGCCTTCCTCTACTCAAGGATAAACAGGTTGAAAAGAAAATTAGGGAAATGACACCCTTCACAATAGTCACAAATAATATAAAATGCCTTGGTGTGACTCAAACTAAGCATGTGAAAGATCTGTATGACAAAAACTTCAAATCTCTGAAGAAAGAAACTGAAGATCTCAGAAGATGGAAAGATCTCCCATGCTCATGGACTGGCAGGATTAATACAATAAAAATGGCCAACTTGCCAAAAGCAATCTACAGATCCAATGCAATTCCCATCAAAATTCCAACTCAATTCTTCATAGAGTTAGAAAGAGCAATTTGCAAATTCATTTGGAATAACAAATCCCAGTGTAGGATGATGTCATACAGTTGAAGGCAGATACAAGATAGAACGGGGTCTGTCATTGGACGAGAAGGAAGGATGGGCGGGAGAAAAGTCTGAGGGAAGAGGAGACTGGAATGGAAGGTGACTGGAGAGGAAGCTGCCGAGAGAACATGGAGGCAGATGTTAAGATTCCACTCTGTACCTTTACTGGTTATGAATGTTCCTAAGGGACAGCTGAGTATAGGGCTTTGTATGTTCAGGTGGGCAATTAAATCTTATCAATGGGATCAGAAGTTATTGTGTTGTGTGATCTTTCTTGTGGTGAATTAAGTTTAAGAGAGTATGTGGCAGCTGGGACACTAAGTCGCCATGGAATTGAGATGTCTATTTCTGGCATGGTGGCAGCCTGCCTTGGGAACTGGATGGGTAGAGAGATTGTTGCCAGGCTCAGAGAGAGGCCATCGGCAGTGTGATATGGGATGGAGCAAAGCGGGTGAGACGCTTTGCTGACTGAGATGAAGATGTCTACCAGATGTCTTGGGGCACTGTGGTGCCAGATCCAGTGTGGGGTAAAAGACAGCCATTTCTTATAATTTCACAGCAACAACCCAGGATAGCAAAAAGTATCCTCAACAATAACCTCTGAGAATCGCCATCCCTGACCTCAGCTGTATTATAGAGCAACAGCGATGTGTAGGTGTGGTACTGGCACAGAGACAGGCAGGTAGACCAGTGCAATAGAATTGAAGACCCAGAAATGAACCCACACACCTATGGTCACTTGATCAAAGGAGCTAAAACCATCCAGTGTGGGGGGAAAAAACAAAAATGCCCAACCAAAACAGCATTTTCAACAAATGGTGCTGGTTCAACTGGAGGTCAGTATGTAGAAGAATGCAAATTGGCCCATTCTTACTGCCTTGTACAAAGCTCAAGTCCAATTGGATCAATGACCTCCACATAAAACCAGATACATGCAAACTAATAGAAAAAAAAAGTGGGGAAGAGTCTCGATCACATGGGCACTGGAGAAAATTTCCTGAACAAAACACCAATGGATTATGTTCTAAGATCAAGAATTGACAAATGGGACCTCATAACATTGCAAAGCTTCTGTAAGGCAAAGGACACTGTCAATAGAACAAGACAGCAACCAACAGATTGGGAACAGATCTTTTCCAAACCTACACTCAATACAGGGCTAATATCCAATATATACAAAGAACTCAAGAAGTTAGACTCCAGAGAATCAAATAACCCTATTAAAAATGGGGTACAGAACTAAACAAAGAATTCACAGCTGAGGAATGCCGAATGGCTGAGAAACACCTAAAGAAATGTTCAACATCCCTAGTCATCAGGGAAATGCAAATCAAAACAACTCTGAGATTCCACCTCACACCAGTCAAAATGGTTACAATCAAAAACTCAGGTGACTGCAGATGCCGGAGAGGATGTGGAGAAAGAGGAACACCCCTCCGTTGTTGGTGGGATTGCAAGCTGGTACAACCATTCTGGAAATCAGTCTGGAGGTATCTCAGAAAATTGGACATTCCATTACCTGAGGACCCAGCTATACCACTCCTGGGCATATACCCAAAAGATGCTCCAACATATAACAAGGACACATGCTCCACTATGTTCAAAGCAGCCTTATTTATAATAGCCAGAAGCTGGAAAGAACCCAGATGTCCTTCAACAGAGGAATGGATAAAGAAAGTGTGATACATTTGCACAACATGAAATTCATAGGCAAATGGATGGAACTAGAAAATATCATCCTGAGTGAGATAACACAATCACAATAGAACACACATGGTATGCACTTACTGACAAGTTGGACATTAGCCCAAAAGCCCAGAATACCCAAGATACAATTTACAGACCACATGAATGAAACTCAAGAAGAAGAAAGATAGAAGTATGGATGGGTCCTTCAGTACTTCTTAGAAGGGGGAACAAAATAATCACAGGAGGAAATAGGGAGACAAAATGTGGAGCAGAGACTGAAGGAAAGGCCATCCAGAGACAGCCACACATGGGATCCATCCCACATGCAGTCACCAAACCCAGTCACTACTGGGGATGCCAAGAGGTGCATGCTTTCAGTAGCCTGATATAGATGTCTCCTGTGAGGCTCTGCCAGAGCCTGCCAAATATAAAGGTGGATGCTCAGAGTCAACCACTGGACTGAGAATGGGGTCCAAAAGAGAAGTTAGAGAAGGGACTGGGTTAACTGAGGGGCTTTGCAACTACATAAGAAGAACAACAGTATCAACCAACCAGACACCCCAGAGCTCCCATGGACTAAACCACCAACCAAAGAGTACACATGGAATGAGGAATGGCTCCAGCTGCATATGTAGAAGAGGATGACCTTGTCAGGCATCACTGGGAGGAGAGGCCCTTGGTCCTGTGAAGGTTCAATGCCCCAATGTAGGGGAATGCCAGGGTGGAGAGGTAGGAGGGAGTGGATAGGTGGGTAGGGAAGCATCCTCTTTGAGGCAGGTGGGGGGGGATTGGATGGGGAGAGTTTCAGGAGGGGAAACCAAGAAAGGGGATAACATTTGAAATGTAAATAAAAACATCCAATAAAAGGAAAAAAAAAAAACAACAAAGAACTGACCACCCATCCAACAAAGAAAAATGCAGCTATTAATACCTAGAATTACTATCATCCTAAACCCAGATGCTTAAATGCCAAAGTAATAACACAGTACCAGCCAGGACAACATGCCTTCACTAGAGCCCAGCAATACAGAGAACCCAACTTGAGAGAAAACTGGAAATAAAAAAAACTAGGGACTTAAACAGGAACCTCTGAGGCCTCATTAACAAAATACAAGAGATGGAAGAGAGACTCCCAGACTTTCCTTGGTCAATGGGAAAAAAAAATCCAGAAACAAAATATCCAGGAGATCTGGGACTCTATGACAAGACCATATCTAAGAATAAGAGGAATAGAAGATGGAGAAGAAACTCAGGTCAAGGCACACAAAATATTTTCAATAAACATCACTGAAAGTATCAAGGTATGAGAAGCTTACAGAACACCAACTAGAATATTAAAAACTGCAAGAGAAAGAGACAATGGCAGAACTATTAGAGTTATACCTGACTCTTCAATGGAGACTCTAGAAACCAGAAGGACATGAACAGATGTTCTAAGTACTTACTCTGAGACAGATGCCAGCCCAGATTACAATACCCAGCAAAATTTCTATCACAATAGACAGAGAAAGACATTCCATACCAAAAGCAAATTCAAGCAGTATCATTTACAAATGGAGCTTGGCAGACAGCCTCGGAGCCTGAAGATGTTAACCATGTTCAAGAAAGCACAAGGAATAAAAATCACACCAGCAAATCCAAAGGAGGAGGAAGAAAACTCCATCAGAACAACAAAATAACAAACGGGTCACTGACAGTTCTCGACACCAATGGTTTCCATTCCACAGTAAAAGGACACAAGCCAACAAATTAGATATAATAACAACAGGACCCATTCTGCTGCTGCATCCACAAAACACACTTCGCATCCAGGATAGATATCACCTTAGGATGAAAGAATGGAAAAAGAGATTCTAAGCAAGTGGACCCAAGAAACAAGCCGTTATAGCCATTTTAATACCTGACAAAATAGACTTCAAACCAAAACTAATCAGAGAGAGAAAAGGACACTACATATTCAAAGGAAAAATCCACCAAGAGGATATTGCAATTCTAAACATCTATGCACCAAACACAGGCACCCAAGATCATACAGTACACTACTCCAGCTCAGATCACATACTGACCTCAACAGGGACAGTGAGAGGCTTCAGTCCCCACTCTTGCCAATAGACAGGTCATCCAGACAAACTAAACAGAGAAATGCAGGAGCAAACATGTCATAAACCAAACGGACCTAACATATTTATAGACCATTTCACCCAAACACAAAGAATATAATTTCTTCTCAGCAGCTTGTGAACATTCTAAAACTGACTACACATTGGACACAAAGCAAGTCTCAAAAGATACCAGAAATTGAAATAATACCCCACATTCTATCTGATCCCCACAGATTAAAGCTGGATATTCACAACAGAAATGATAGAAATTTGACAGTTTAGAATTGAATATTTTCATTCAACATACAACATACCCAAACTTGTGGTACTCAATGGTGGTTCTAAGAGGCAAATTCAGAGCACTAAGAGTGTGTGTGTGTGTGTGTGTGTGTGTGTGTGTACATATCAGAGATCTTACACGGCACACCAGAGAGTTCTAAAACAAAAGGAAGAAATAATATCCCGAAAGAATAGAGGAAAAGAAGTAATCAAACTCAGGTCTGAAATCAATAATATAGAAACACCAACAAAACAATACAAAGAATCAAGGAAACAAAAAGGGGGTTCATTGAGAAATCATTTAAGAGTAACAAGCCCTTAGCCAAATTAACTAAAAGGCAGAGAGAGACTATCCAAATTAACAAAATTAGAGATGACCTGGGGACATAACAACAGACACCAAGGAAATCCTGAGAATTGTAAAGACATACTTCAAAGTTCTGTGCTCCATCACACTGGAAAATATAGCAAAGATGGATAACTTTCTTGATACATACCACTTACCAAAAAGATCAGATAAGCAAAGTAAACAGACCTATAACTCCTAGTGAGATGGGAGTAGGAATTAAATCTCCCAACCAAAGAGAGTTCAGAGCCAGATGGTTTTAGCGCAGAATTCTTCCAGAATACTGATATTCCTCAAATTATTTCACAAAACGGCAACATGAGGAACATTGCCCAATTCATTTTATGAGGCCAAAGTTATTCTGATACCTAAGCCACACTAAGACCCAACAAAGAAAATAGAATTACAAATCAATTTCATCTATGAACAAAGATGCAAAACTTCTCAGTAAAACACTTGCAAACTGACTACAAGAACACATAAAAATACCATCCACCACGGTCAAGTAGGCATCATCCCAGAAATGCAGGGATCCTGCAACTATGTAAATTGGTAAGTGTAATCCACAATATCAAGAAATTCAGGAAAGGCCTTTGGCAAAATGTAACACCTCATCATGATAAAAGTTCTGAAGGGGGGAAAAAACCCTAGGATAAAGGGACAGACCTCAACACAGTAAAGAATTCATAGCTGACATCAACCTAAATGGAATGCCACTAAAATCCATTTTCAATAAATTTTGGTCCACCCACCAAGGACCTATGCTCATTTAATACCAGCTCCAGCACGAACCACTGACTGTCAATGTAACCCTCTCCCAAACTGTGGCCTCTGGCCCCTTCCCTGTACACCTGACATAAAGTGAGGAAATGCAGAGTCACATAGAACGGGTGAGGCTGAGGAAGACGTGTGCACAGCACCTCTGGTCCGAACTGCTTCTTATGTGAAACTAAAACACTTAGGGTGGCGATTACACTACTTTATATCAAGCAGAGTGCCTAACAAATATGGTTGCCTCACAAACATTAACTCCGAAATTTCTTCCTGATTCGATGGTTGAAAACCGGAAAAAATTAGAGGTACCAGAGAAACTTCAAATAAAAAAGTTGTCAATGCTTCATTTACAGGGCTTAGAATGTCTGGAGGGAGGAGCAGGATTCCAGTGACAACTGCTGGGTGAGGCGATCCCTGTCTCCCTCTCAGCACTCAGCTCACACACCTCTTTCCACCTAACTTTACTCAGACTTAAAACTGTTCATGTGCTCGGGATAGGTACATCAGTGGTGGAGTGTATTCCAAGTTGCTGTAGAAGTCATATTTCCTCTGTAAGCTCACAAAGCTTACTGCAGTAATAGTTTTAAAGCAGCGTGTGTTTTAATCTTTCCCGTCACAGGGCCATTATATACTTAATGTAGAAACCGACATTAGCAGAAGGCAGCAGAACACGGCAGTGGGCTGAGAAGGAAGCTATGGAGGATCTCCAGAGCCCGTCTGTCCCTCAGAACACCTGAGACCTTTGAACTACTTGATTGGAAACGCAGGTTAGAGTGATCCTCCTCCGAGGTCCTGTCAGATGAGCGATGAGCCCGAGCTATCCAGGGATGTAATTAACTGGGTTCCTAAAGACGGAGGAAGGGAAGCAGGGAAGCTGGCTCTGAAAGGAAAGGGGTCTTACTGCTGGGGTCTGATTCTTTTGACTTGGCCAACGGACCTACTGTGCGGTCAGTGTGAAGATTCGAAGGCGTCCCTGTGGAGGTTTCTCATGTTCTGAGTGTCCATTGGCATCCAGAAGAAAGGACCCAGGTGCCTGGCACAGGACAGTACACTAAAGCATTCGAGGAAAGTACACCTTCCCATTGTTCTGGCTGGAACGATCTCTGCTGCCGGAATAATTGCTTCCTCACATTTTAATGAGGGTCCTGATGAGGACAGAAGGACTCTAGGAATGATGGACAACTTCTTCCACGATGAGCTTAGCAGAGGCAACAGTAATTAGCACGACAAGCTTGCAAGTTCAGCATGTAGCCTGGGTTTCACCGAGATAACACATCTCATACTGCCAAGTTTTTAGACACAGCACATTAAACAAACAACTCAGTTACTGCTTAGTTCCTTGTAGAAATATTGTACCTCAAAGCAGAAAATGCCCAAGTAGGTTGGTTTGGTGGCTTTAATAGCTTATACTAAGAAGAAATGAAACATAGAAACTCAATATATGAGAATCTAAATCCTTATGTTCAGTCACTCCTGTAGGGAATGGAGAAAGCCTTGCGTGTATTTGTGTGTTCATAAGTGCACTCGCGCACATGCGTGCACATGCTCTGTGTGTTTATAAGTGCACACGTGCACATGCAGGGGTATGAATTTGTGGTGTTAGATGGCATGGCTATGACAAAGACCCCACACCTCATGGAAAAAACGGTAAGGTCCGACCCCCTCTACCTCCAGGTGAGGCTTGGAAGGAAACGGCAAAGCCTTCCCTTCTGGCCTGTATGTGTAGACAATGTCCTGAAGACTGCTCCTGTGGAGATGAGCTGAACCTGTGTCCCGAATCGAGCTGTACAACAGGATCTACCTCCACGCATGCAACAGCACTGCCTCTGTATCATAAACACGCTAAGCTGCGGTGTGCGAGCTTCAAGGTGCTCTGGCTTCTCCAACGGAGAGCCCAATCCACCCAACCCCAGCTGCTTCTGTATCTGAATATTTCTCTTTCCTTTATTCCCTTACTGCCCTCATCAGGTCAAATCCTTTCGAGTCACGCAAAGACACAGCACACTCCCATGTGACCGAGCTCTTCTTGGCAGCCAGACCTTGTTCCAGGTGTTGGGGCCATAACAGTGGACAAGGCACCATGCCCTCCTCTCAAGGGCTACTTCTCAAAAACAAGGTCACTGTGGCTGGAGAGATGGCTCAGTGGTTAAGAGCATTGGCTGCTCTTCCAGAGGTCCTGAATTCAATTCCCAGCAACCACCTGGTGGCTCACAACCATCTGTAATGGGGTCTGATGGCCTCTTCTGGTGTGTCTGAAGACAGCTGAAGTGTACTCATATACATAAATAAATAAACAAGATCATGGTATGTCTATAATGTAACCCCTGTCTGAGGCCTAGGAAACATGGTGGAAGAAGGGGTGAACTTTTAGGAGCCAGAGGACCAGAATGTCTGCTGTGAGAGTGTCACCCACAAAATCACAATATGATTGGCTAAATAAGATTTGCATAATCAGCCCCAGTGGAAATGCCAACATGGATGGGGAAAGTGTACAAGACCCACTCTATATTTAGAGCTAGGTAATCAATGGCTGCAGAGACCGATAATCAGTTTTCCCTGAGGATGATTAACTCAGTTATGTAATCCCAAGTGGTCAGCTCAAAACACTTTTGCATATGAGGAGCACAAAATACACTCAGTGGGCGGTGAGTGGCTATGAGATTTAAAGAGCAGGTCATGAATTTGGGAGGGCGTAAGGGCATCATGAGAGGAGTGGACATCCTATAAACATAGTACTCATGTATCAAACTCTCAAAGAATAAAAAGTTAGATGAAATAAGAGAGAAGATGAGGTCTGTGAGCAGGTCTGCCTGCCTGTCACCCAGTACCCACGAGCTTCTGTTTCTGGAATGTTCCCCCTCCTCCCACTGACAACTGGATGCAATTTAAATCTTATTTCTTAGGAATTCTTTGCAAAACTCATTCCAACTGCCAAATTCTTCCCTTGGCTTTTGTGGGCCACGGTTCCACTGGACCTGGGAGTCCTGGGCCACTCATATCCAGTCTGTCTTTCCAGGGAAAGCACACGCTCCAGGTTGGAAGACTGTCTTGCTCATGGTTTACAGCCAGGGAAGTGCTCTCTCTACCACCTTAGAAACAACAGGACTAGTTAGACCACACATGAGTGACAGAGACCTGAGTGACAGAGACGGGATCTGGCAGGGCCAGGGTCTCAGAAGGTTCCAGGTGCTCCTGCTGCTGCGTGTGTGCCGGGGTTCACACTTTGAGAAACACAATCTAATATGTACCATGTGTTCAAGACATGCATGTGTCAGTGTTTAGAACATAAGGCACCCAGGGAAAAAGGAGGCCTACCATGGTTCCTCTTCGCTCTCCTAACATTTCTGAGATAAGTGACAAAGCTTTAGGTAACTCGCAGCTCAAGACCGGATCAGTCTGTCCTCCCTCCACGCAGTCATCTACTATGACTACAGAAGCGACATGTGTAGCACACACTGGTCTAAATGCCTAATATGTACTCGACAGGTTGACTCTCATAGAACCCTCGTGAAGTGAGTCTATTAATCCCAGTTTAGTGGCTTATAGTTGAACAAATTGGACATAGTTACTGTAGCTACAATTGGATCCCAGAGGTATAGCTACAAAACCTTCCATTCCACTGCCCTGTGATTCCAGAAGGCTCAGAAGGCAGGCAAGGCAACAGGCACGGAAGGCACAGCTGGGCTCTCCTTTTCTTGCTGGTGGTGGGGGAGAAGAAGGGGGAGGGGGTATGAGTGAACCACAGGACACAGAAAACCATTCAAGTGACCATTCTCAGCGCTCCCGAGAATGACACCTAACTAGTGCCCGCCTGGACCCATCAGAGGGAAGTTAGTTCAATATACACAATGGATGCCTTGGGGCTTTAGGTTTAATTCTGGCACAGCAAGGTTCAGTGGAAGCACAGCTGACAGTACAGTGCTACCAGTACATCCCTGTAATAATGACTTCTCTTGGACAGGAAAATACTACTGGTCCAAAGTAACCAGGCTCAGAAAGACAAATAAATGACGGCTCTGAGGAAGGAGGTGGAGTGGCTGCAATCAGTTATCAACCCAAGAGGAGAAAACAGAGGGGGCCTTCCCAAGCCCTCCTGAGAGCGAGCAGACCTGTAAGATGTCACTCGCACGGGTCGTCACCTGTTCTGTGGTGGGATCAGCCTGTTACCTGATGGGGGAAACCCATTAGCTGCAGGCATCGCTATTGTGTCTCTTTTCTGCTATGAAAACATCATTGTATTAAATAATTTACTCCTGATGATTGGCCTTCGCTTTCATTAGGATAAACAGAAAGAGATGTGTGCATCTCTGTACTTACATAGACTGGTAGATGCCAGCCAATCTCTTGTTGGAAAATCAGCAAGGACTAATGTGAAACAGAATGAATGGTTTACACACACACACACACACACACACACACACACACACACACACACACACACAATGTGATGAGCGTCGCAATCAAGCTATTTAATATCCATCATTTCTCATACTTTGTCTATCTGGTAAAAATATCTAAGACCTAATCTGACTTAACACGAGGTAAGCGAGCGATAACTATGGCCCAGCAGCCTTCCTGAAAGTGAGAGCTGGACCCAGGCTTGGCGTCACCGTAGTCTGTCTCCCTGAGTTTGATGTTTTTAGATCCCTCACATGAGTAAGATCACATGGTGCCTGCCTCTTCCTTTCTCTTCATTCAGCTTACCATCCTTGTGTTTATACTATAAGCTAGTTTACAGCACGAGGTGAAAAGGTTACTTCCAATTACTTTAATTAGAACTTTTTTAAAAATTTATTTCTTGGTGTTTCTGAGGATTGGTTTCAGGGCAAAGTGAATACTGTCCTTTAGCTGTACCCCATTCCTGATGGAAACCATCATCAGTACATCATAGGTTGTACCAAAAACAAACTCAAGCAGTATCATTTACAAATGCACCCCACTACACTGTAAAGTGGCCTTTCCTAACCCGAAGGAAACGTAGACGACTAGAGGCAGGGGTCTTAGGGGTCCTCAGGGGTCCTTGGGGGGGGCATCTAGCAACAAATTTGGCTCCTGACTTTCTGTTCATGTTATCAACCTCGAGTTTAGTTAAGCAATCAAAAAAGTTGGCTAGACAGTCCCTCAAACAGAAAGAGCATTTTCATTTCTACAGAAGGGCTCAGGGGCAGTAAGCAGGCGGCCTTTCCATTCGGTGCTCTTCTCTACTCAGTCCCCAGGGGTTGGTGCTGGAGCAGGTCAAGGGTCAGGCTTGACCAAAGCTCCTTCCTGAGTTCAGCTCGGTCCGGAAAGTCTGAGGCCAGCAGCAGTGGCCCTCCGGGTGTGCGTGCGTGTGTGCGTGCGTGTGTGTGTGTGTGTGTGTGTGTGTGTGTGTGTGTGTGTGTGTGTTGGGGGTGGTGGTGACGGGGGTGTGGGTGGTTATCAGTGTCATCTCTAGAGTTTTGAAAGTGCTTCCCAAATGTTCTGGCTACCCCTGCCTCCCTGTTATAATTCAGTAAGTCGTGTGTATTGGGGGTGGGGTGGGACACGTAGCACTTACAATCGGTTCCACAGATTGTTACACAGAACAGTCTCGGAGAACAACCTCTGAATGAAGCTGTTCACACTAGGGGAGAGAGGCTACCTTGGCTTCATGAGAAGACGGCATTTCTGAGCTGAAACCATCTCAGTGTAATTCAAGGGCGAGCATCAAATGGCTGCTTCCCCTTTATGTGCTCTCTACTTACTGTTAACACTTTCTGCACTCCGCTCGTGGCAGCCGGTTATGCAACCATAATTAGGATCATAATATAAAAATAATGGCTATCACGCTCATGTGACATTAACAGCAGGGGGCTGGCCAGTTTTATGCCAACTTGACACCAGCTATGGTCATCTGAGAGGAGGGAACATCGATTGAGAAAATGCCTGCATAAGATCAGGCTGTGAGCAAGCCTGTAGGGCTTTTTCTTAGTTAGTGATTGATGGGAAGGGCCCAGCCCATTGTGGGTGGGGCCATCCCTTGGCTGGTGGTCCCGGGTGCTATAAGAAAGCAGGCAGAGCAAGCCAGAAGCAAGCCAGTAAGCAGCACCCTCCATGGCCTCTGGATCTTGCCTGTTGGAGTTCTGCCCTGATGTCCCTCAGTGATGGACAGATACCTAGAAGTGAAGTAAGCCCTCTCCTCCCAAGTTGCTTTTGGTCCATGGTGTTTCACCACAGCAATGGCAGCACTGACTAGGACAGCAGTATCAACTATTAGTTTCTAGTCACAGGGTGGAGAGTGGGAATGTCTACCACAGGCAGGGCATGAATGATGGCTGAGGACTCAGGCTGCTCCAACGAGGACCCCTCCTTTCGATGGACTCCTATTTAAACAGAGTTGGAATCAGAGGTGGATAGTTAACTTTTTCTCTAAACGTCTTTCACATCCTTGACTTCTGTTCGGCTCCTTCAAGGCAGTAATTATGCTTTCTGTGTCTTATGGAGATTGTAAATGTTCAGGAAATAGTAACTGAGTGCTAAGAATTGGTTTTAAAACTGTCTCTAGGTCGACACCTCTGTCTCCTGCGTGGGATACGTGTCAGCCCGGAGATCCCCATAATAGATCTCCATAATATACCTCGCCTTTGCTTATTACATCCAAAATGGTCTCTCTGTGTCTCGGATCCGCGATTTCCCAAGACTTGAGTAAGGGTCTCTCTTCCGTGATCTTTCATTTGGGGGCTTGTCCGGGATATTTGCGACTACCCCAGACTCCGAAGACCCCTTGGAGGCTAAAAGACCTACAGGTGATACGGAAAGAAGTCTGGTCACAGCTGGCAGCAGCCTATACCCCAGGGACCCTCGAGACATCTCATCAGTTCCAGGTCAGAGACTACAGCTACATATAACGACACGGAGCCCGGACACTCGAGCCTAGCTGGAAAGGACGGTACCTGGTGCTGCTGACCACCCTGACAGCCATCAATTCTCAGCCCTCACCAGCCGTGTACTAGCTGTTGGGGCTGAGAGCTGGGACCTAGAGGGAAACTCAGATCTTCAAAAAGCTCCCTAGACTTAATTTCATGTTTGCCCTGAGTTCTATCAAGATAGGTGTGGGGATAGGCTTGATTTCTATTACAAATGATGTAACACTGCATATGTTAGTACTCCTAACACTTCTTGGGACTGTGCCTCAGGGATCACAATCCAATCTGTATACGTTTAGAAGGTCTAAAAGCTAGTCATGACCTTGGTGTGTAGGTTTAGATAGTGTCCAGATTGGAATCCTGATGCTAAAGACTTAGTAAGACAAAAAAAAAAAAAAGAGTTGAGAACTACTTAAGGCTATCTAGGTGCTGCAAGGGCAGCACAAAGACATCTGCTGTTGCCCTACAATACAAGGCTTATAGAGAATTCAGAACTGCCATTGACTCAGATATAAAAAGAGTGAAGGACTTTTTAGCTGACCTCCAAGAATACCTAACCTCCCTCTCAGAGGTAGTCCTTCAGAATAGGAGAAGATTAGACCTGATATTCCTTAAAGAAGGATTCTGTGTGCTACACTGAAAGAAGAATGTTGCTTCTATGCAGTCCATTCAGGAGTAATTAAAGACTCCATGAATAAACTTAGAGAAAGGTTAGACAAAAGACAGACAGAGAAGCGCATCAGGGATGGTTTGAGAGCTGGTTTAGAAGATCTCCTTGGATGACTACTCTGATATCTTCCCTTATGGGACCCTTCTTAGTTTTGCTTCTGCTTCTGATTATAGGTCCATGTGTGTTAAAGAAACTAGTTAATAGGTTTGACTCCTACAAAAAGATAGAGACGCTCAACAAGGTTGGTTTGAGTCTTGGTTCACTCGGTCTCCCTAGATGACTACCCTACTCTCTGCTATATGGCTGGGTCATTACTAATAATTTTCTTGGTTTTAGTTTTTGGACCCTGCGTGACAAACAGGTTAATTGCTTTTGTTAAAAATCGAGTGGGTGCTGTGCGGTTGATGGTTCTGAGACAACAGTACCAGTCAGTTAGGACAACTGGTGAGACCAAATACGAGACTTGATATCAAAATTCTAAGATTAGAATTACTTAGTAGAAGAAGAGGGGAATGAAAGGAAAATTATACAGATTTAAGGTTTAAAAATATGAAGTTAAAAGAGTAAGTTTCAAAATTCACAGACTCAGGGCTAAACACTGTGAAAAGCAAGTCCAGGCAGCCCCGCCCTGCCGCTAGGACTAACAGACCATAAAGATAAAGAAAAGGAATGCAGGAACCAGCCCGAGTTATCAGGACTGACCCAAACCATCTGGCAGAAGGGCACCTCCCCCAGCTTACTCAGAGTCACACCTTAACCAGATGTCCTTCAAACCCTGATACGCCCCTAGCTCCTAAAATCCTGTACGCTCCAGTCAATACGTACTCTCCTGCTGTGCTGTAATCTCACTGCCATGTTTAAATGAGCCAATCACTTATAGCCGCGCCAGAAATTAGCCAATTGTGTGTAACCGCGCCAAACCCCCTAGCCTTCCCTATATAAACCCCTGACTTTTGAGCTTCGGGGTCGACACCTCTGTCTCCTGCGCAGGATACGTGTCGACCCGGAGATCCCCGTAATAGATCTCCGTAATAAACCTCGCCTTTGCTTATTACAAAAAAAAAAAAAAAACAAACAAAAACAAAAAACAAAAAACAACAACAAAAAAAAACTGTCTCTAAAGACTCAAGCTTCCACACATGCTCCACTATGTTCATAGCAACCTTATTTATAATAGCCAGAAGCTAGAACGAACCCAGATGCCCTTCAACAGAGGAATGGATTTTTAAAAAATGTGGTACATCTACACAATGGAGTACTACTCAGCTATCAAAAACAATGACTCCATAGGCAAATGGAATGAAATAGAAAATATCATTTTGAGTAAGATAACCCAGTCACAAAAGAACACAAATGGTATGTACTCACTGATAAGTGGATATTAGTCCAAAAGCTCGAATTACCCAAGATGCAGTCCACAGACCACAGGAAGTTCAAGAAGAAGGATGACCAAAATTCAGATGCTCCCATTCCTTCTTAAAAGGTGGAACAAAAATATCCGTAGGAGGGGATATGGAGGCAAAGTTTAGAGCAGAGACTGAAGGAACACCCATTCAGAGCCTGTCCCACATGTGGCCCATATATATATATACAGCCACCAAAACTAGGTAAGATTGATGAAGCTAAAAAGTACATGCTGACAAGAGCTGGATACAGATCTCTCCTGAGAGACACATCCAGAGCATGTCCATATAGAGGTCAATGCTAGCAGCAAACCACTGAACTGAGAATGGGACCCCCTTTGGGGGAACTAGAGGACGAATTGAAAGAGGTGAAGGAGCTTGCAACCCTATAAGAACAACAATGCCAACCAACCAGAGCTTTCAGGGACTAAACCACTAGCCAAAGACTATACATGGACTGACCCAGGGCTCCAATGCATATGTAGCAGAGAACAGTCTTGTTCGGGCACCAGTGAAAGGGGAAACCCTTGGACCTGCCAAGGTTGGATTCCCAGTTCAGGAGAATACTGGGGGTGGGGAGTAAGGGGATGGATGGGGGAGAAAACACCTGTATGGAGGAGGAGGAATGGGTGGGGGCTTATGGACAAGAAACCAGGAAAGGGAATAACATTTGAAATGTAAATAAAGAAATATATCTAATTAAATTAAAAAAAAGAAAGCCTATTGAATAATGGGGGAAAAAAGACTCAAGCTTCCTAGGTATTACCAGGAGAGCCTTCTACTGAGGCTGAACACGCCCTGTCCTGTCTTCTTTAACAATTATGCAGTCTGGGTGAAATTCTGAAACATTTTGGGACCTGGTTTCTCCTCTAAAGATAGTCCTGTTTGCCACATTCGCAAAGAGGCTGTGGAGACAGCTACTCAGTAAACATCACTGTGCCTGCCCCATTTCGTGGTGTAAAATGAATATGGAGGTCAACCTGATGACTGAGAACCCCTGAAGAGACAAGCCTGCAGGCCCGTCTGTGAGGAGCACCGAGGTTAGGTTAACCGAGGTTGAAGGCTGTGAGGGGGCTTTCGGGGGCATGAGTGTGGAAGTGCTCCCTCAGCAGTGTGTGAGCAGGAGAAAGCAGCTGAGAGCGTCATCTTCCTCTGCAGGCTCCTGAGTGTAACAGACAATGTCCCTGAGCTGTGAGCCAAAAGCAACCGCCCCGACCTTACCGCTTCCGTCAGGCTTGGCATAGCAGAACCAAAGCACGTGGGAAACCAAGCTGACCTAAGCGGTGATATAAGGAAGCAGGCCTGTGCTGGGTTTAACAACTGTTGAAAGGAAGTCTAGAGGCAGTCAGATCAATAAGACATAAGTAGGAGGAAATGGGCAGGTATGCATGCACAGTCTATACATATGTCTGCGTATGTAAGTGTTCCGTTGCCACAGGGGCTTATAAATCCATCATCTTGATGCAGGGCCAGATTGCTGAGAAACCAAGTCCTATGAAATGGGTTGATGTAATGAGTGGGGCAGAGAAGCACCCACTTCCTGATGTGTGCGCCCACTACACGGCCACCATGCAACATGGGTTTCAGGTTTGAACGTGCTCTCTTTCAGTCTTGTCTATCATGTGCTGTGAATATTAAATACCACGATGGTTACTTAACAGCGTTATTGACAGTCACCTCGAAGGGGGGAAGGACTGGCACATTACAGTGATGCTGGACACAGTCACACTGTGCACTTGAAAAGACCAGACAGAAGCAGGTGAGTCCCTGAGGGACATGGCAAGTTTCTAGATAGAACTTCTGTGATGGTTTATATATGCTCACCCCAGGAAGTGGCACTCTTAGGTGTGGCCCTGGTGGAGCAAATGTGTCACTGTGGGTGTGGGCTTAAGACCCTTCCACTAGCAGCCTTCAGATGAGGATGTAGAACTCTCAGCTCTGCCTGCACCATGCCTGCCTGGGCGCTGCCATGCTCCCACCTTGATGATGATGGACTGAACCTCTGAAGTTATAGCCAATTAAATAAGACTTGCCTAGGTCATGGTGTCTGCTCATAGCAGTAAAACCCTAAGAAACCTTCTCATGTTCCTCAAATAAAATTTTTCTTTTAAGTATAAAATTCATGTAAAAACCTACCTCTGGTCTATGAAATGCTTCCTGTTTAAGCAATCTTTAAAATACATTATTATGTGTGATACTAATCTTTCTGCCCTGACTTCTAATTATATATGCATGCATCCTAGTTTTTGCTTTTAACCCATAAGCTCTGTGAGGCAAGGACTGATCTTTCTAATATTCAGAGTGTACAGTTAGGTTCTCGCACATTGAGTAAAATAAGGAATAGTTTTTTTAATGCTGAAAAAAGTGTAACTTATTTTCCAGGCAAATGAAAGGCAGAGCTCTTTGGGGCAGGCTGTGATGTGTGCTGATCCCTGAGCCATTGACCAATTCACAGCTCACCACTACGCTTCTGCTTTCAAGGAGAATGTACAAGCACTAGGCACCGGGGAGAAGGTCGTGGACAAGGCACACAGAGCACATTCCTGGCTGGGGGGGAGTTAAAACCCACTGGACATCCTCCGCTTACAACACTGCTCCCTAATGGAAATTACTACAAAGACAGCAAGGAGTCTGAGCATGGCCACTGGGCTGATAAGCTCAACCCTCCTGACAACTCACCCCAGTTTCTGACATCGGTTCTTTAAAGCCCGCAGATTGGCAGCTTCGTGGTAACCTATGTCCTGAGACCCCTCCTGCTCTATGGAGGTCTGTGATTACTCTCCCCTTCCCCTAAGCCTTCATCTATGAATCTATAATAAACCTCTCTCTAAAGCTCACTCCACATGGTCCATGTATTTCATTCTTCAAGTTCATAAGAGAAGAAGCCCAAACTCTGGCTCTGGGGAGGCTTTGGTGGCTTCTACGTTTCCTGGGACACTAGCCCCACCCCCTCCAAGGCAAGCTCACCAAAACCCAAGAAAAACTGTGTCACTCTCAAGAACAATCTCCTATTCCCGCATCAACAGGATGGACCCTGATGTAGATCAGGAAACAGGTTACCCTCACTAGAGATATCCCAGTTCATACTTTGGACAGATAGAGCTATTCTTTTACGCAATTATCAATTAGAAAAAAAATTTTTGAGTGGCTACCATTACAGCAATGATCAAATCCAGATTAAGGTTGTGTTCTCTTGTGACTTTACATTCTAAATGGGAAAGAAAGATGCAAAACAAATGAATGAGTGATTAAGAGGCTGTGTAGTAATAAGTGTTAAGGATAATTTGCTATGGTGAAGCTTATGTGCCAACCAGACTGGGCTCGCGGCTGCCCACACAACTGGTTAAACGTTACTTGTGGGTAGGCCCTGGGTGTTTCTGGAACAAATTCCCATTCAACAGAATAGAACAAGTGAATTTCTGTCTCATAGGCGCAGATGAGTCAGCAGCATCTAACCCATGAGCTCCTTCACCATTCAACCAGGCAGAGGAGGTACAACATTGCTACCCTTGAGCCAGGGCACATGTCCTCTAAGAATACCAGCACCCACAACTCCTCAGTTCTCGGAACTTGTGATTTGGGGTACGGTTGAGAGCGGCACCATTGGCTCTCGTGAAAGCTTCAGACTCAGACTGAAGCACGTCCGTCTCTGCTCCTCAGAACTCAGGCAGGAGATGACAGGGCATCTAGGCATCCACAGCCACGAGCCAGCTCTCCCAGCCACCTTCCTCATGTACGTGTGTATACACACACTTCTATTCATTTCTATAAATAGAGATGGTAATCTAGAGAAATGGAGATGTCTCTGGCTCTGTTTCTCTAGAGAGTCACAATTCAGAACAGCTGAGCGTGGCAGTACAAGAGAGAAAGATGAAATGTGTCACTTTATATGAAATAGCTAGGAATCTCTCTCTCTGGATGCCATCTGGCTGGAGACTCATGAAGCTAAAGGAGGGAGGCACCTGAGGGAAAGAAGCTAAGTGAAGTCAGCAGCAAATGTGCAGGGTGAGGATGGCCCAGTGCCGTGACCACCGACTGCCACAGTACATCAGTACATGATGACCTCCGACCTCCCGTCTCCTGTGCACCCGAGTCTCCCTGCTTTTCTTACTCTCTGCCACCAGCCTTCCTTCCTATTTCCCAGGAAATATAAACAATAAATAGATAGATAGATAGATAGATAGATAGATAGATAGATAGATAGATAGATAGATAGATAGATAGATAGATAAAACTCTAGAGTCTTCATTTTAGTTATGAATCAAATCTCCCCTCTATGACTGGACTGCTCTTTTTTTTATTGGATATTTTATGTACTTACATTTCTTTTTTTTATTTTTATTTATTTTTTTTTAACTTGAGTATTTCTTATTTACATTTCAAGTGTTATTCCCTTTCCCGGTTTCCGGGCCAACCTCCCCCTACCCCCTCCTCCTCCCCTTCCTTATACGGTGTTCCCTTCCTCATCCTTCCCCATTGCCGCCCTCCCCCCAACAATCACGTTCAGTCTTAGCAGGACCCAGGGCTTCCCCTTCCACTGGTGCTCTTACTAGGATATTCATTGCTACCTATGAGGTCAGAGTCCAGGGTTAGTCCATGTCTAGTCTTTAGGTAATGGCTTAGTCCTGGAACTCTGGTTGCTTGGCATTTTGTTCATATGGGGTCTCAAAAGCCTTCAGTTCTTTCTCTGATTCCTTCAAGGTCCTATTCTCAGTTCAGTGGTTTGCTGCTGGCATTACGCCTCTGTATTTGTTGTATTCTTGCTGTGTCTCTCAAATTCAGCTCCTGTCGGCCTGCTTAAATATGTATGGGCCACATGTGGGGCAGGCTCTGAATGGTGTTCCTTCTGTGTCTGTTTAATTCCTGCCAAATAAAAAGGGTAAATATTTTGAAACAATTCTAATCTAGGGTAATTCAAATAAATAAACAAATGACAAACTCTGTGATTGGGTTACCTTCAGGATGATATTTTCCAGTTCCAACCATTTGCCTCAAATTTCATAAAGTCATTGTTTTTGATAGCTGATTGTGTAGATGTACCATATTTTCTGTATCCATTCCTCTGTTGACTGGTTCTTTCCAGCTACTGGCTATTATAAACAAGGATGCGATGAACATAGTGGAGCACGTGTCTTTTTTGTATGTTGGGGCATCTTTTGGGTATATGCCCAAGAGAGGTATAGCTGGATCCTCAGGCAGTTCAATGTCCAATTTTCTGAGAAACCTCCAGACTGATTTCCAGAATGGTTGTACCAGTCTGCAACCCCACCAACAATCGAGGAGTGTTCCTCTTTCTCCGCATCCTCGCCAGTATTTGCTGTCACCTGAGTTTTTAATCTTAGCCATTCTCACTGGTGTGAGGTGAAATCTCAGGGTTGTTTTGATTAAATTTTTATGAAAAGATTAACATTTCTTTAGGTTTCCTCAATTTCTTTGTTTAGCTCTGAACCCCATTTTTTAATAGGGTTATTTGTCTCCCTCTCTAACTTCTTGAGTTCTTTGTATATTTTGGATATAAGGCCTCTATCTGTTGTAGGATTGGTAAAGAAATCTGTTGGTTGCATTTTGTCAACCAGTGTCCTTTGCCCCTTATTTTATATAATCCCATTTGTCCATTCTTCATCTTAGAGCATAAGCCATTGGTGTTTTGTTCAGGAAATTTTTTCCAGTGCCCATGTGTTCGAGATGGTGCCCTAGTTTTTCTTCTATTAGTTTGAGTGTATCTGGTTTGATGTGGAGGTCCTTGATCCACTTGGACTTAAGCTTTGTACAGGGTGATAAGCATGGATCGCTCTGCATTCTTCTACATGTTGACCTCCAGTTGAACCAGCACCATTTGCTGAAAATGGACTGCTCTTCTTAATACAAATAGGGAACAAATTTTTTTCAATTTGAAAAAAAAACCCAAAACCTCTCGATCCTTCACTAACTTTGTTATAGCTTTTGTATCCTTTATTTTAAAATTAACCCTGTTATCAATTATCCTTAATGTTCTTCTTTCATTCTTCCCTAAGCACATTTCAACCAGGCTTTGATTATATAATTCTGTGCAAATAACTTTAGTTAGTCCCCAACAGCAGCCATCTTGTTAAACCAACAGCCAGATCATTTTAACTGACCCATCATGTACACCCCCACCACGCGTCTTCTGAAACACATTGTCAGCTATAACCTGGGCATCAGAATCTCTTGATGTTCCTCCCAGGCAAAATGGAAATCCTTGGCCTTCTTCATGAATGTCTTAACTCTATAATATTCCACAGATTGATCTGGTAATTTTTTTTCCCTCCATTGTCATGTTTCCCCCAGTCAAACTTTAAATTTCCTTGATGCTGAGCTCTACCCAGTGAATATTTGTGATCTGGACTGGACCAGTATGAACGCAGTGGATTGTGACTGGACCCTGAATTACAGACTCACACAATTAGTTATGTGTGTCTGTGCTTGGATGTCTTGAAGGTACCTCAATCGAAACACACAATCCCGGACTCTCTGTGAGTTCCTTCCGAATACTGAGTTCCTACACTCTTCCTTGTATAACTCGGACACTGCAGAGGCTGGGGCGTGGTGTTCTCCTGACCTTTTGGTCAGTTTTACATGATCAAGTTTTATATCTCAACTACTTCCCATCAGACTTTCAGCTTCTCTGGTCTAAACTAATAATCTGTCTTGCTATGAAACTCAGTAGCTTTATAATGGCCATCCAGTCTCCACCATCATCTTTTTATAACTCAGATATTCTCAACCCAGTGTCCAGAATTGTAATGTGCCCACCTAATACTCAGGGAACTGAGGCAGGAGGGTCAAGAGTTCAAGGCTAGTATAGGCTACACAGGGAAACCCTGTCTAGGAAGAATGGAAAGAAAAAACAAACATCAGAACATTTACCAAAATTCATGCAGTTACTTCCTGTTTCTTTCAAGTTGAACCTCCATATCTTGGGTCTACACAATTTGGTTTTGGCTGCACCAGTGACATCAGAACACTTGGTTCTTTATCTTCTGTTCAATAAAGTCTGAGCTTATTGACCAACGAGAACAGCAAGTCCCTCACTCCCTCTCAGCAGGTCAGTCCCTTGTTTTCTCTTCTCTGTCACACTCACATCAAATACCCTGCATCTTTCCTTAGTTGTTTCTTTCCACTATGACATAACCTCTGTGCTAGTAACAACACATCTGCTCTGCTTACTGCTCTATGGAGGAAGACGGTTCCTGGCACATAAGAATTCAATTTGCATTATTGAATAGGCAATTAGTAGATTTAAATATCATTTTATTAAATAAATACAGGATGGAATGCAAGTGGGACAAGTTCAATTTTAACATCTATATATACTATAGAATATATTAGTAGAAAGTAATTATATAAGAGAAAATTCAATACTATATAAGAGGGGAAATGTGAATGGACCATGCCAATAAATAGACAACAGGAGGACTAGACATGTGGGAGCAAAGTCAGTTATCCACAAAAGCAGCAGAAATAAGCTGACTCTGGTGACAGATGTAGGCACGTGGGGTCTGCTAAACTTCCTGTTTCTCATCTGATTTCCTTTCTGCCTTAAAGATATGAGAGACTAAGGAGAAAATGCAAGATGATTCTCTAGAATCGAAGAGAGCTTTGGCAGGGGATCAGAGAACTGTCAGGCTGACAGTTGGTTGTCACAAGTTCATGTAGGAGCAGTTATCGCACTGAAGATGGCCCAGCTTGTTCAGGTATATGGACAAAAAGGTGCAGAGCTGGGTGTCAATAGGACTGGTGTGTTGAGATTTGGTCTGTTGCTATGTATTGTAGCGCTAAATTCTGTACCTGAAGGTCTAGACTAAGACTGAATCCTCATGCTTACAGGCTTTTGTTGTGCAAACCCCGTTCCTCGATTTTAAATTATTGGATAAATAAAATTGGCTACAGAAAATTCCTGGGGATAGGTGGGTTTGGAGTGACCTGGTTGGAGGACCAGGGAGAGACTGAGGAAGAAAAACAAAGAGAGGAAGCCTCTATGAGAGGAGGACAATGAGTTTGTGGCCAGGAGAAACAGCAAGTATCTGGGGTACACCACTGGGGAAGGAGCCAGGCAGCAGTTAGAAGAGTAGATTAGGGGTCCTCCCCAGTAACTGTCAAAACCAAATAAAATAACTGTAGTTGGAGTCTTATTTATTCGTAAGCTCGTCGGAGATAAGCCTAAAGCCTACACTGGTGCTGTGTAGATGAATGCAGAGCAGTAAGGGGGTTGAACATTACTGTGATGGGCTCTGTAATGAAGGAATCGTGGCCAGAGAGCACGGGCTAAAAGAGATGGGACGTGGGTGTGCAGGGATAAGGACAGGGTGGACACGGTAAGACACTGAAAAATGACAGCTAAAAAATACTAGACATTTCAGTGAGCCAAGAAGTTTGGAGTTGGGCATATACCATGCATGTAGGTCAGGTGGAATGCTGGAAAACTTGCTTATGAAGGGTTTGCCTTACTGAGGGAGCTGGCTGAGGTACAGGGAAGGGTAACGCGTTGGGCTTGGGGTCTGGGGTTTCAACCATGTGAAGTCTGAAAACGTCAGTGAGGAGTCCCAGCACAGAAGACAGGGGCAGTGAGCAGGACAAGGGAGAGGCTGAAGGACAATGCTTGACTCAGCCACAAGGCTCTGTGGCAGGAAAGGTGTGAGGCGGACATATGCATCAGAGGACAGGCTTCAGCTGGAGCAAATCAGTGAAGGGAAAATTCCGAGAGGAAGCTGAGATCTCACCAACAAAACCACACTCCTTAGTAACTGTGTTGGAATAACAAGCAATTTCCATCTTTAAAATATGGTAAGGTAATTTGCAGGGCTCATAGGAGTTTGTTGAGGTCTGTAGCCATCCATAAGCTGGCAACCTTAAGCCAATGGAAACACCGCTTCTCAGTCTGGAGGCTGTGGATATGAAATCAGTACAGCCACGTCTCCTCAGAAGTGTGTCTACCGACATCCTCTGCCGAGTCTTCTAGATCCTGAAGACGGCTAGCAGTCCTTGGTACTCCTTGGCTGGCAGATGCTATCGTCTAATCTCTGCCTCCATTGTTCACCCTGTGTGTCTCTGTCTCTTTGTTTTATGGAGATACTAATCACATTGGGTTAAGGACCCTGCCTTCTTCCAGTATGACCTTATCTGAACCAATTACATTTGCAGTGACTGTTTTCAAATAAGGCTACTTTGTGGTGTGCTGGAAGCTAGGACTTTAACAAATCTTGAGAACACTGACAACTCAGCCAGTATTAGGGGTGTAGCAAAAGAATAACATGGCTTTCATGGAATGTGTTTTTTTTTTTTAAAGTATCTCAATTATCTGTCCAGCTTAGTAAATAAGACCCAGAACTCAAGCATTTGACAAATTCTCATTGCAAAACTTACAACAGCCCCAACAGACAGAACGACACCATGAACATGAACCAAAAGTCAAGTGACACAGAAGCAGCCACCGAGGTGGAATGATGCCATCGAAGCAACGGGGAGAGCCCACCGCTTGGAAGGGAAGCCTCCAGCTTCTCGGCTGTCACAGCACCTTACACAAGCGTTAGACCCTCACTACTTTACGCTGTCAGAGCAACTGCAGTTCACAAGCTCACAGCTTTAAGTGGCGGGAAGCGTTTGGTAATGTGATGTTGAGAAAACACCTAGTTATGACATGTGGATGGAAAGAAAGGTAAGTGTGGAGTTCTCTGAATCTTCAATCAGAATAGGGTACCATGCATTCCAGATCTCAGTCACCGAGTTGTGGCTGAAGCTGCCCCCACGCTGTGTGTGTGTGTGTGTGTGTGTGTGTGTGTGGACGGACATGTGCGCACTGTGAGGCCATTGTTCTCTACCTTGTTTTGCTTTTATTGTCCTGAAGCTTTCACTTTGGCCAGGCTGGGCACCCAGTAAGCCTTGGGATTTCCCTTCCTGGCACCAGGATTACAAGCCTGTGCCCTCACACCCGGCACTGGAATTACAAGCATGCCGCATCACACCTTCCATGGGTTCTCAGGCTCACGTTGAGGTCCTCATGTTGGCTTCCTGGCAAGCACTTTACCACTGATGCATCTTCCCACCCCCCACAGCTCTTCTTAACTATGCCACATGAACGAGGTATCCATATTTTGCAATGTAGAAGACCTAGGCTATGCAGCCTATTCCTGTGCATGTGCTAGGTGCTGGCCTCTCTCCCTGCCTTGTGACTCTCAGATTCGCCTGCATTTTGTACCCGAAGAGGGTAGTTTCTGGTAAGCTTCTCTTGGGATGCCACATCTTTGATAAAACCACGAGTAGACAATTCCAGCTCCTCACATCTAATGTGCAGGTCAGCACACAGCAAGTCACGTCTTCTGAAGGAACGCAAATAATTGCACTCATTGCACACTGCAAATTGCAGGAGCCCAAATGCATGAGGTCTGCTCTGCTGAGGGAAGTGTCCTGATGACTCTTCTGACCTTGGCGGATCGGAGCCGGCATTTCAGAAGGCAAGGTGAGGCTGAGGCTTATTCCTTGAAGGTAATGGCTATCATGAAAGATGCAGGATCCAGCTGTTTGATAGTGTATGAGCCCCTTCTCCCTCCTACACAGCTGGTAAGAAATGAAGTCCCTCACTCTATTACTCTAATTGAATTCCAACTTGGGTAATTATACTATAATTAAATAAATTTTCCCCATAGTTTTAATTCACTGACAAATAGTGCTAGTCAAGTGGCTTCATTTCATTCCCAGACACGCATCCCCTCTCTGTTTCCATGATAAGTGGAGTGATTTATATTTGAAAGATATGTGTGCGGAAGAACCACACAGTTCATAAAATATTTTAGGTATCATTTATGATTACATATGCTTTGCTCAGCATGAGATAACATTAATTTCTATTATGATCTTTCATCTAATTTCTCATATGCTTAGTGCCAAAGGAAATAAGACAGTTAATTAGCATTTCTTGTTTTCAGAACAACTTGGGTCGAGTTACCCGGGGGCCTGTCTTTACTTGTAGTTTTGGCTTTTTCCCCCTTTATAGCACACGGTTCTGTCCTTGGGAGACGGGCTACACTTGGTGTTTATTTTCAGTTTTACAAACGGAAATGCTGTGGTAATGCTCCCAAGATCAGAGCAAGCTGCAGTATTACCTTTGCTATCTCAGCTGCCCCAGATCTCCTAGTACAAGGTTCTTTTTCTCAAGAAGACATCCAACACTAGTCACTATTAATTTACTTCAATTGACTATGGAAAAAAAAGATGAATAGTACACGTGTAATCCATGCCATAGGTCACTGGTTTATGATAATTTAATGATTTATCCAGGAGTTGGTGGTCTAATCACTAGGACCAGATGCTGTGCGGTTTTTCTGTGTCTCGGGGTTAATACTCTGGGCTCTGCTGAGAGAGGGTCTCAGAATAGGACACCAAGTTGCACAGAAGAATCCAGATTTCAGTGTTGTTGTAAGACTGACCTTGAAGGCTTGAGGGAAATCTTTAGGGGAGTCATGGTGCTGGGGTGCAAATGCAGGGCCTTGGGCATGCTGGGAAAGCCATCTACCACAGAGTCACATCTACAGTCCAATGGATGGTATTCAATAGAATATATCAATACAAGGTAAGAAAGGCAATATGGAAATACTCACGAAAAGCAGCAGGAGCACTGGAGTCACAACAATGCCCTGGAAGAAACAAGAGAGAGAGGTGGTGATCATTTGTTTGCTGAGAAGGAATTCTTCCCATTTTGATGGCCATACTAGTCACCTCAGTCCTGTTTAACAAAACGAGGAGAGAAAGATGGCTCTCCTACATCACATTAATGTCCCCTTCAAGATTATTTATGTAAGGCAACATTAGAACTACAACCACCCAATGCTCCTTAAACTTAACTTTCCCCTGTCTACATCTAAATTTCCTCCCTATAGAAATGTCCCACACGGGTGGAAGCTGGCAGAGAGCAAGGCTTCTCATTCAAGCTTTTCAGTCTAGCCTGGGTAAAGAGCCCCTTTCTGAGAGAAGACAGGTGGTTTGGTCCCAGTTGGGGTCCTCTCCTGAGCAAAGACCACGTCGACTGTGATGAATGAGATGTCGTGATTCTGTAATGTGAACTGATCTCCCCAAGGAAATGAGCTGCGATCTCAAAACTCATTTCACTTGATTAGACTCTGTGTCTCCACGGTGGAAAGAAAGTCTTTCATCTAATTCAGCCACACAGGACCACCTCAGTCCCTCTGCCTCCCCCAGGCAGAAACGAGCAAAAGATTTGTTTTCTCGATGACAGGGAACAGTTTGAGGCTGTTGTCAATGAGGCAGGATACAAGCTTTTAGCTTCCTTTAAAAGTATGCGTTTTGAGTTGGGAGTTAACATGACAGGGTTCACTTGAGAGCACCAGATGATGGTGCCTCTCTCTTAGTTCTTCCTCTATGTCTCAGAGCTTCGCTGTGATTTACACAAGAAAAAGCATTTCATATTTTTATTAATGCACTCTACTTGAGAGCTTGAAATTTTAGGGTCAGAATGTATGTGCAAGAGAGAGAAACAGAGACAGACAGACACACACACACAGAGACAGAGACAGAGACAGAGACAGAGACAGAGACAGACAGACAGATGGACGGACGAAGACACAGGGCTGTCCTTGGCATTCACAAGGACATCCCCAGTCTTTGCAGTTAGTGTATAGCTGGGAATACAGCACGAGAGAGACTACAGGAACAATGATGGTAAGATATTTTTAGTTTACTCTCATGTGAATATCCTTATACAGACTTGTTTTATTATTGAACAATAGATTGAATATGGTTTATTATGCAAGGGGAACAGCAGTTTAAATTGGGGGGGGGTGTTTTCACACTTTTACAGTCCCATCACTCCAGCACGTGTTGTGGTTTATCAATCCCACGGTTTCTATGAAACCAGCTCTCACCAGCTCATTCTGGCCAAAGCCAAAACCATTTTAGCTTAGAAAGGCTGCTGTTAAGGCTAACGGATCCCCAGTAACAATAATGAAGTATGAATAGTGAAGGGCTGCTACACTTTATTCTTAAAATTATATTTACTTCATATGTGCATGTGTAGAGACAAGGGGACAACTTATAGAAGTTCATTCTCCTGCTACCATGTAGGTCCTGGGTTCAAAGTCAGCTGTAAAGCTTTGACAGCAAGTGCCCCTACCTGCTAAGCCATCTCAGTGGCCTGAAAGGCTACTTCTGTCCTTTAGTGACTTGGAATACATTTAGAGATTGGGTGGAATTCTAGCCATCCAAAGAAATGTAGAAGTGAAAAATATCTAGCTGTTGATCACTCAACTTCATGTCATTTTAGAAACATTTATCAAATATCCAGTTAAATTCCAACCCCAGGCCCCCTCAGGGACTCATGGTGAGTCCGACATAGAGCCTATGTCCAATAGCTCATAGAGCAGTCGGGCATGCTGGTCTAGGTTCAGTACAGAATAAGCTGTAAGGCTAGATATTCTGATGTCGCTTATCTTTGAGAGATTTTATGGTGGAAGAGAAGCTGAGGCTGGGAATTAACAGAAAGTGATCTGGCAGAAGAAAGGCCCGGCCCCAGGGAGGGAGAGGCAGGCACTCCAAAGCCATAAGAGGTTGTGATGGTTTGATCACCATAAATTCATGTGTCTGGATGCTTAGCATATAGGGAGTGACACTATTAGGAAGCATGGCCTTACTGGGGGAAATGTGCCACTGTTGGGGGCTTTGAGGTCTCAGTCCCCAAGCTCTTCCCAGTGTGGAAGCCAGTGTCCTCCTAGCTGCCTTTGGATCAAGAGGTAGAATTCTCTGCTCCTCCAGCGCCACATTTGCCTGGATGCTGCCATGCTCCCCACCATGATGATAATGGGCGGAGCCTCTGAAACTGTGAGCCAGCCCCAATGGAAGGTTTCATGTGTAAGCGTTGCCCTGGTTACAGTGTCTCTCAACAGCGATGAGACCCTGGACAGAGGTTGGGCAGAAAAATACAGAAATGGGTGAGGTTGAGCAGAGACCAGTTCACCCAAGGTCTCAGAGGCCTGGGTTCAGTCTTATCAGCAACAGCAAGCTACCCAGGTATAAGGAGTTAATTAATAGTTACGTGTTTGGTACATGGACCTAAACACAAGCAAAACATAAACGTATTATACTAATTGTGTCTTGTCACTGCACTGGCAGCACTTCTGAGAAACAAGTATGACATCGTGGTAGGATAAGAACGTTTACCTAGGAGAATGGTTGAGCATTGTCACTCTGGTGATGTCTGCGCTGTGCTAGAGGTGATGCCTACGGTACTGGCTCTCACGGAGTGCCTGGGCGCCTTGTTCTTCCTGATACCCATTTCATTTGTCCTTATAATAACCAACAGGATTGGTAAGAACATGAGGACTATTAATGCTATTTATCTCTGGTGCATTCATGTGTTTTAAAATGTGACCCTTCCTGACTGAAGAGGGCACGTTACTCTGTAGCTCTCTTTCCTACCTGAGGAAAGAAGGGTTTTAAAAAGCCACGCAACCCAACCCAAGCTCACATAGCAAATTTGACAGAAGCTGGATATGAATCAGTAACTCTAAGTTTGCTGGTCACTGAAGGCAGCTCTCAACCATCAGCATGACTTCCTGCAGAACTGCACCATAGCACACGCCTTTGACCCGGGGATGATCAGTGACACCCAGAGATGGTCATTCTGGAAGCAGAGCACGGGAAGCTGCAGGTTTCTCTGTGCACACTTCAAACACATAGTAGCCAATAGAACAATCTCTAGCTTTCTACCAAGGACTAACAACATTTAGTTCTGAGGTATTAAAATGTGCACACCTTGTAATTCTGGCTAGACCATTCATCGTTATTTATCTGTGAGGGTTGTTTAAGTTCGTTAACTACAACTGGGTTACGAGACAATGCTGAGATCTCTTTTTCAGTTGTATTAGGGACCGAGTCATTTCCAACACCATCAGTTCTGATGTGAGCACTATTAAGTTTGAATGAAGGTAGCATATTTATTACTAAATGTATAGTGGCCCGTATTTATGAAGTACTCATGTCAGATAGTGCTAAGGTCTACTATTTAATGAAATCCTCACAACCACCATATGAGCTCTGTACTATAGACATCTTTAAACACAAGGTAAGGAGTTGAACCTTAACAGTAGTTGAATTGGGGGACATCTCTCTCCTTAACTTTGGAGCCCATACTTTTGAATGATGATGGCTCATGGTAAAACTGTTTGCTATCTGATGACACAGGCCTCCTGACTGGAGTTCAATGGCCGGAACTCATGTAAACGTGGAAGGGACAACCGACTCTTCGGACATTGTCCTCTGACCTCTACATACTCACTGTGGTAGGCTCTTACCCCCCCAAATTATATATAAATTAAATTAAAACTTAAAATCTTTGTATAACTATGAAGCCATTTCTTTGGAGTTCTAATTTAAGAACTAAATCAGAGAGGGGCATATACTCAGTGTGCCTTTTAATGACGTGAAAGAACTGTTAGGTGAGCCGCTGTGTGACACAGCTCATACGCCCCTTTAAAGCTCAGGTTTTGAAATACCAGTGTTACACGTGGAGGGGTCCTCAACATTTAAACAGTGACAGACAGCAATAAGGACTGAAGGCTAGAAAGGCCTTCTCCTCCTTCTTTCCTAAGTAGCTCCTCTAGGTGGAAGGCCACGTGTGGTGCTTCCGGCAGAAGAAGGCTCAGGGTCCTCTCAAAGTCGCTTGCAGCTCCCATGTGTCAAGTAAAGCCTTCTGCCTGCAACACCTGAGAGCTCAAGCCATAAAGTGATGGCTTTCACTGTCTCCAGAAAACTCCCCAAATCCATTTACTGTGGTGTTGAGAGTCACTCACTGCGTAAACACAGTCTAACGACAGCAGCAGGAAGGGCAGAGAGTGTCAAGGCTGATGCTGACATTCAGATATATGCAAATAAACCAGGAAACCCAGGCAGAGCTGTAGCGTGTCCCTCATCAATGGGACTCATAAAAACCAAAACTGAAAATGAATGTATCATTGTATTTTTAATAGAAAAAGTATGAAGAGATTTTGCTGTAACAGCTATGGTGGTCTCATTTACTGACGTCTGAGGCCAGTCCCAGGGTTCTATGTAACTTGACTACAAAAAAATGACAGAAGGTCAGCTCTGCAAAGGATCCTGGGACTTCTAGACCTAGTCCTCACCTGCCAACCTCCTCACAAGCCACATGAGCTGAGGAACCACTCAGATAACACTTGCTCTCCCCAACCAGTGGCCTGGCAAAAGGCCCAGTAAGAGGGGAGACACTTTCTTAACCTCAAGCCACTACCACTGTTGTCTGCCTTCCCTTGCAGCAATTTTGGGGAAGGCCCACCTTCCTTCCTTGGAGGGGCCTTTTCGCTGGCTCTTGAGTGGTTCACTAGAATCCTGGCCTCTTTCGCTCTTGCCTCTGGCCATGGATACATAAAGCTGCTGGTGGTGTTAAGCCCTCCTGGGATTCAAAGTCCTTCCTCCTGGGCCAGTTTGGAGCCCTGTTCTAAACGTACTCTCCCAACATGCATGAAATCAGACCCACTTAAGAGAGACGTCCTGAGCCTTGGAATTGGACAGAAAGGGAGCAGCCGTCCTTGTAGTGTGAGGCTGGAGCCCGCTGGCCAGGCCGAGGAGTCAGCACCTGAACACACACACCCTTCTGGACTCCTGTTTACTGTCAGTTAGTGGCCTGACTGAAACACGCGTATTGTAAATAAATGATTTGTCTTGTAGGGGGAAAAAAGGCCCTAAAGGTTACTGTTTTATTGACCTGTAATAAAGACTAACCAGTTCTGTCTGTACTAGAAAGGCATTCAGTGTGCTTTTCTGGTGGCTATACAAACACCCATGATTGCCTCGGAAGCCATTTACCATCTGGTGGTGCCATATCATCCAAGTGAGCTGAAGTCCAGCCCATCTATTCCATACGCGAGGAAACCATGCTGTCAACTTCTGAAAATTCAACTTTTGCAATACCTTTCCTTTGAGACTTGAATGTATATTTGTACAAAGATTAACTTTAAAAAGTTAACAACAACTAGGATTCTCCCAGCTCTCCGCCTTTTGCCTTGTGGCTAACAGATGAAGATATGTTAAGAAGCTAGGGAAAAGTTTGTCCTTCTGGAACAAGGTTATGGCAAGCCAGGATGTAACTGGTGGTTCTGGTTAACAAATTCAAAGCACTGGGTTCTGAAAGGGTGGTATGGGCAGTTCTGAGATCTCTAAATTTAAACAAAATGGGCAGGCCATGCAGTCAACGATGGAAATGATACTGCAAATATCAACAGCAAAGTAGGTCAGTGAGGTGCTTTAAGGACAAATAACCTTGTGTGGAAGTGTGTCTGTACGCGCAGCACTCAGATACTGAGGCGAGTCTGGGCTAAATTATTATTCCACCCCCAGCCCCAGAAAATCAACCACCTAACCAAACAACGACCATGGTTACCACACAGCCCGAGTATGCGCTGCTCTGTTAGATGCTGGGGTATATAATGGCAATTGTCACAGACACATCCATAACTTCTACGTCTTCAGAGACAAGCAACGGTAACACTGTGAGGAGCTCACAGGACAGGAGTCTCAGAGAGCCCTGAAAGGACGCAGGGGGGTGAGGACGCAAGAGAGGGAGGAGGAGGAGCAGGAAGAGGAGGCAGAAGAGGAGGAGGTGGAAGAGGAGGAAGAAGAGAAGAAGTTGCTGAAATTCAAATTGTGCAGTAGCAGTGCAGTTGGGGGGGATGAACCCAAAGGCACAGAACGGTCTTCTAATCAGTCCACCGTGGCGTTTGGGCTTTGCATCAGAGATGGCTCTGTTGTAGCGGGTACAAGGCCGACTAGCCCTTTCTCCTGGGGAGATTCGATTTAAGCAGTCTTGAAAGGGTCATGAAGAATGTGAGGGTGGGTAGTGTCTCCCCTCCAAAAATATACTGAGCCACAAGCTAGCACTGTTTTCCAACCAAGGAAGTGCCAGGTAACTTAGTCAACACTGGGTCAATTAAACACACATTACCAAGCTAGCTATCGCATTGTTCAAATATAATCACAGGGCCAATAGCCTCAGACAAGGAAAGGACAGCCAGATAACCACTTTGGAATGGCAGCTGTCCTCGGAGGTAACACTGATCCTTGGGCACTGTCACTCAAAGTAAGATTTTGACCAACGGAACTGATACCCAACTCACAATTTCTTCTTTTGCTTTTTGAGTGGACTAATCTGTTAAGTGTCCCTTTGAAATCTAGACCCTCCATAGACTGGAGTACGTCTCAGAACCAGCAGTGGTGGGCTATGCCCCACCCAGATCTGTTATTTCCTGATCTTCATTTTGGCAAGCTTCCTGGGTAATCTGTAGGTGTGGCGATATTCAGTCAGTGAATTTAGAACACAGAGCAGAAGCTGTGTTGGGCCAGGTAATTATCTGGTGCTTCCCTGCTGGAATCACTCCATCTGACTGTTGTCCTGGAAAGCAGCCAGGGACAACAGGTAAACAAGCAGGAATGGCCACAGGTGCCCTGGAGGCGATGACTGGCAGATCTCTGTGCCTTAGTATTGCTCTGAATTAACGACTATATTTCACAAAGAGAAGGGCAACAGGCTACTCTCTGAACACTTGCTCAGTGGACGCATTCGCACCCCGAGAACACCCCAACACATTTCTTTGTAACTCCTCACCGGCCGTCATGTGATTAAGCAATTACCAATCTCTCCCCAGATGGATATTAAATGACTTGTGGGTGGGGCCCACAGTTCCTCCTTCTCTGGTGTGCACAATGACATCTGCGCCACTCCAGCTGCTGATGGCACAGGCTCTGTCAGGGATGCTGTGTCCGCGATCGCAATTCACTTTTCTCAGACTTGCTTCGGTCACCTGTCCGAGCCAGCAGACATGGCCTGCTTATCTTGATACAACTTTCCTTTTCTCATATTGACCATTTATGATCCAAAGGTGATGCTCCTTGCTAAAGATGATGGGCAAAGGAAGGACTGGTGGGGAGGGGAAATAAAAGTGCTGAACGGAACAAACTGAATTTAGGGTCCTGATATTCTGACTTGCAGAGTAGATAAAGAACACAAAAAGAAAAACATGTATGGTTTCTCTCTTTTTTGTTTTGCTTTTGTTTGTTCATTTGTTTGGACATGGGATCAAACTTGCTGTAGCCGAGGCTGGCGTTGAACACCTGATTTCCCTGTGTCCCTGCCTAAGTTCTGGAATTAGAGATATATGCCACCAGGCTTGATTCTTGTCTTACTTTTAAGTGGAATAATTACTCTCTCTGGCTATGAAGACTCACCACCCCATGCTAAATAGTTAGCTGCTAACCTGGCCTTTTCCATGCAGATTAACAGGGACTAGAACAACTGAGGTCCAATTAATGCTCACCAAGTGATGGATGTGGGCATTTTCTGTGTTTTCCAAGGAAACTTCATGTAAATCTTCTGCACATTTACAGATTGAAAACGCCGTAAGTAAACCCAAAGAAGTGCCTTAAAATTCCTAATCTACACGCAGTAGCAAGAAATAAAGTGAAGGGTTAGGTTTTGATGAGACATGGGCTTCTGGAGCCAAGGCAAGATCTTGGCTGCCAAAGGTTCGTTTCGGCCTGCGGGCCGCCTCTGTGGGCGCACAGCTGTAATCAGAGAGTTTGTGACGTGGCTTTCCTGGGACTAAGAAAACAGTTCTCCACAGAAGCACAGCAAGCACCTCAGACAAGAAGCCTCGCTTCTTAACGGCAAAAGGTTGATTCCGTATGGCCTGGTGGTTGGCCAAAGCCTGACTGGCTGAAAAGCATCTGTTGGCGGTGCTCGAGGAGCTTCTCACTTTAGACTCAGCACCGTTTAGTGAAACTCAGGGTTCCAGGGCTGTGAGGAGACACCATGACCACAGCAGTGCTGTGAGGAGACACCATGACAGCAGCTACGCTTATAAAGGGAAGTGTTTGACTGGGGCTGGTTTACAGGTCCAGAGGTTTAGTCCATTATAGTCATGGCGGGAGGTATGGCCACAAGGATGCAGATACTGAGAGATCTGTATCTGAATTGGCAGGCAGGAGAGGGAGGGAGGGAGGCAGGGAGGGAGGGAGGAATAGGGAGACGGACAGACACTAGTGATAGGCTTCCTCCAACAAGACCACACCTCCTAATAGTGTCACTCCCTGGTGACCAAGCACACAAAATTACGAGCCATATGGGGACCATTTCTATACAACCACAAGTGGGTAGCAAATACTATCAAGAAACCAAAGGCCAGCATTTACTGAGAAATACTATACAGTAGATACTGTGCTAAGTGTTTTTCATTTCATCCTATTTCATTTATAATCCAAGAATGTAACCTAATAGTTTACACAGGAGAAACAAGAGGTTTATAGAGTGAGGCTAATGGGGTGCTGTGAAGAGGTGGGATTCAGGACAAGCACCACATTAACAGCTCAAGGGTCAGGATGCAGCCCAAGGAATGGGAGAATAGGGGTGTAGTCAAGATGTAAGATAGCAATACAAATCAAATTTCATTTGTATATAAATATAAATACTCATACATACAATGTCTCCTGTACACAGTGTTTGAGTAACTTAACGTACTAAATGACCTCTTAGGTATGGGAGTAACCCTGGATCTACATTCTCACTGGCTTAAAGGATTACACATCTATTCACTAATCAAATCTTGGGCATTCACAAAAGAACAGTGCCTGGCTGATGCTAGGCTGTTGTTATTATTATTATTATTATCATTATCATCATCATCATATTATTATTATCATCATCATTATATTTATTATTATTATTATTATTATTATTATTACTATTATCATCTGGAGCAGTGAATGGATGAATGAATGTATATTTACACATGCTTGTCTTAGGGAGCAGCATATCCACCTAATGAGGACAGTATCTTAAATGCTTCAAGACTCTGAAATTAGTAATAATGAGTCAGCTGATATTCAGGGACCTGCTGAGTATGCATCCTAAGCTATTTTATGCTTTGTATACACATGATGCATGCGGTCCTTAAACACACTTATGATAAAGCATAGCCTGACTTTCACTTTTACAGACAAGAAAACAGACATAGACAGGAGAAGTATACAGAAATTTAAAAGGCTACAAGGGGTGGAATGGGAAGCCATGGTCTCTACCATTATGTGTTTGTCTGCATCCTGAGTAAGAGGATTTAAGGAATGGAGGACATTAGAAGTGACCAGTCCCTCCTTTTACACACTATGAAACTGAGACCCAAGAAAGGCCCTCTCACCACCACAGCTGTCGTTAGCAGACGCATAAGAACTAGTGGGCAAGAGTACCACGTCTGTGCCCCAAGCTTTATTTCTGGTGGTACCTGTGCTCAGGTAGACACATGGTGTATAGTCTACATGCAGAAGAACTGAAGGCCATTGCCTGGACTTATGATTTGCTACACACACACACACACACGCGCAAAGCAAAGGGAATGGTAGATGGGGCATTACAATGGACTAGAAACAGAGACCCAAACACAGAGACCATTGAAGAGAACTAAACCTTACAATAGGTGCTCTCTTCCGCCTGCCCACTGAAATGAAACAAAACAGCCCCAGATGCTAATGCAGCTGGGGGGAACAGGTCTACAAAGCTCGCAAAAGGTAGATACATGCAAGATGATGGCTATGACAGAATGAGGGCCAACAAGGACAGAAGGAAGAGGCAATGGAATGACTGGTGGTGACTCCAGGGAGCTTAATTCAGGCCTCTGGATGCAGGGGAGGAGGAAGAGAGAGGAGGAGGGAAAAAAGTAAAACCAGCCCAGTCTTCTAGGATAATTAGAAATTGATTTCTCTTTAAATAATGCTTGGAAAATAACAGTTTAATCAAAACTACTGTTCAGATTTATTTCAAAGCTTTAATATACACAGACAGACAGACAGACAGACAGACAGACAGACAGAAAAGGGACCTCTGTTCATGTGAAATGAATGGGCTTGGCAAAGCTATTCTACTGCTTCTGGATGTGTCTGACTGGCAACACACTCTGTTTTGGGTGGTGGGGTGCCGATCGACACCAAGTGGAGACAACTGCGTTCCATTTGCTTTGTCCTGTGCATTGCTAGTCTGGTTTACTCCAGATTTTACAATATTCCCTATCAGAATGACCCCTCTAGCAGAGAAAACTAACCCACAACGGTTTTACTCTGAGAGGCTCCAGTCCAGGGGAGATGAATTAACCACTAAACCTAAAAAATATTACCACCTCCTGTGAGCATCACTGGTCCTGCCTGACACTGGGTAGAAGTGGGAAAAAAACCAACAACTCTGGAGAATTAACAACCTGAGGACCCAGCTATACCACTCCTGGGCATACACCCAAAAGATGCTCCAACATATAACACATGCTCCACTAAGTTCACAGCAGCCTTATTTATAATAGCCAGAAGCTGGAAAGAACCCAGATGCCCTTCAACAGAGGAATGGATACAGAAAATGTGGTACATTTACACAATGGAATACTACTCAGCTATAAAAAACAATGACTTCATGAAATTCATAGACAAATGGATGGAACTAGAAAATATCATCCTGAGTGAGGTAACACGATCAAAGAAAAATACACATGCACTCACTGATAAGTGGATATTAGCCCAAAATCTTGGATTAGCCAAGATACGATCCACAGACCACATGAAGCTCAAGAAGAAGGACAACCAAAGTGCAGATGCTTCAGTCCTTCTTAGAAGGGGGAACAAAAATATTCATAGGAGGAGATATGGAGGCAAAGTTTGGAGCAGAGACTGAAGGAACAGCCATTCAGAGACTGCCCCACCTGGGGATCCAGCCCATATACATACAGCCACCAAACCCAGACAATAATACTGATGCCAAGAAGTGCATGCTGACAGGAGCCTGATATAGCTGTCTCCTGAGAGGCTCTGCCAGAGCCTGACAAATACAGAGGTGGACACTCACAGACAACCATTGAACTGAGAATGGAGTCCCCATTGGAGGAGTGAGAGAAAGGATTAAAGAGCTGAAGGGGTTTGCAACCCCATAAAAACAACAATACCAACTGACTAGAGCTCCCAGGGACTAAACCACTACCCAAAGATTACACATGGGATTCAGCTGCATATGTAGCAGAGGAAGGCTTGTTGGGCACCAATGGGAGAAGCCCTTGGTCAGCCAAGGCTCAACCTCCCAGTGTAGGGGAATGACAGGGCGGGGAGGCAGGAAGGGGTGTGTGGATGGGTCAGGGAGCACCCTCATAGAAGAAGGGGGAAAAGGATTAGACAGGGGTTTATGGATGGGAAACCTGGAAAGGCAATAACATTTGAAATGTAAATAAATTTTAAAAAATCCAAATTAAAAAGAGGCCGATAAAAAACAAAACAAAAACAACAAAAAACCAACTTAGATGTGATCTCAGATACCAAATCTCTCTGGAGCTCGGCTGGACTGGAGAGAGGAGGGGAGCAGAGACTGGCCTGGCAGAGCACTTAGCTTTACCTTTGTGCGGGATAAAAAAATTGAAGAAGACGATCTTGTGGTCGGAGCTAGAGAGCATCTACCATGAAGTCTGAGGCCTGAGTTAGCACCTCCAAAGTCCGTGGAAATAGGGAACAGTAGCACCTTTGTGATCTGAGCACCCTGAGGTGAGATGGGGAGCTCAGGGGCCATTAGCCTCGATCCACAGCAGCAAACCACAGGAAAGCCAAGCAAAAACCTGCCTCAAAACACCCGTTGTCTCTGACCTCCACACATGCGTTCCACGTGTGGTACGAGTGAATCCTGCTCAGTACTCGACCCCGAACACCCCCACCACATGCACGCACGCACGCACGAGCACACACACACACACACACACACACACACACACACACACCCCAACATGTGGAAACTTTACTGTGTTAGTTAAGAAAATGCAAATAAGGGGTTGGGGATTTAGCTCAGTGGTAGAGCGCTTGCCTAGGAAGCGCAAGGTCCTGGGTTCAGTCCCCAGCTCTGAAAAAAAAGAACCAAAAAAAAAAAAAAAAAAAAAATGCAAATAAGTTGTGGAAGGAACTTTTAAAGCATTAGACTTTGATTCTGAAGGTAAATGGTTAAAGGCAACAATGACTCATCTTGCACATTATGTTGTATATTATATACACCACATTACCCGTAACGTTTCAGCTAAGGCTCATCCCAATACCCTTAAATCTTAATTAGTGGATTTTGTAAATAAGCAAAAGAGGATTTAGAGCGGAAATAGCTCTATCTATAGTCACACTGAATATCTACTGGTTTGGGGTATATGTTTATATATGCACATGTAAGCCAATTCTCCTTGCCTGGCCTCCTGTCTTGGTAGGCGTGCTGGGATCACAGACGTGCACACTGTGCCTGGCCTTGCACGGATGTGGCCCCAGGGACTGACCTCGGGATGCCAGGCTTGCAAGGCTATGCTTTCATTTATCCGTGGACTCTGCTCCCTGCCCCGCTTGCTTTTGTTCTTGTTGTTGGTATTTTGAGGCAAGATCTTCCTATAGAGCTGAGGGTGGTTTCAAATTCAACAATATTTCACCTTCCGCCTTCCTAGGGCTGATGTTACCATAGCAAGTTAGATATTTATTTTTAAATGTATTCTCACAAGCATTTCCGTATCTTTGGAACTTAAAAGTGTCAGAGTAAGAAATGGACACCAGAAAAATCACAAACACATTTAACTAGTTCTTTAAGGGAACTAAAAAATCCACGTCAACATAATTTTCCTAGTTCCCCAGTAGAGGGCAACTTCTACACATTTTGATAGTTAACAAAACAAAAAACCAAGCCTCGAACAACTTCAAGTCCACGCACATCAAATCAGCAAGAGCCCTAAGTTAAAGTAAAACAATACAGCTCAGGGTTACAAACTGACCTCTCCTGGCGGGCAGCTATAAAATGTCACTCATAGAACTGAGCTAATTAGGAAGTGAGTATATCTAATGAACGATTAGCATGATCATCAATAAAAACACAACGTTAAGACTTGCGGTCACAGCAGACATCAGTTCAAATGACAGGCATCAGTAACTGAAATATAAAAAGGAAACAGAATACCACTCTTATTACCAACTGTGACTGAGTTTTGGTGTACCTGATGAATGTGTTTTCAATAAGAATAGCAAAAAAGAGAAACGGAAAGTCTGAACACCTCAAGCATTTGAAACATATGTAACTGTTCCTGATATTATGAAATCTGAACTCATTCTTATCAGTGCTCAGGTGTTAATGGCAGCAGGCATAAAGGCATAACTGCATCTACAGTTATGAGGGCAACCTGAGTAAAGCCCCACAACAGGACTGTGTTGCTCCATACGTCAGTTGGACACAATGTCACAACTGTGTTGTGCTGCACCCATCAGCTGGACACAATGTCACATGGTCTCACTTCCTCCTTCATTCAACAATTTTCTATCATTTTTTTAGTGTATGTGATGTGGTATGTGTTCACATGCATGTGGGTATGCATGTATGTTCATACATGGGTGGGACCATGTATATGGATGTAAGTGTACAAGTGCATGCGTGCTTGTGGAGGCCTGAAGTTGATACTGAATGTCTTACTCAATTGCTTTTCATCACTCTTACCGTGGCTGACCAGAAGCTCACAGATTTTAGCTGCTCCAACGAGCCAGCACGTCCTGAGATCACCTGTCTGTTTTCCATCTCTGTGCTGGGATTACAGACAACCACAATACCTGCTTAACACTTATGTGTCCTGGGGAATCCCAATGCTGGCCTTCACACTTACTTGCAGGGCAAACCTTTTATACCTTGATCCACCTTCTTTTGGGTGCTTAGAATGTGACAGGCACTATTCTAGAAGTTAAGGTCACAGACTGACAAAATTCTCTGCATTCTTGGAGGTTATATGCTATGTAGTAACATTCCCACAACATACACAACATATAATAACGTTTTCTAAAAGGAACTTACAAGGCGGATGGTCTCCTAACAATAGTCTCTTGATTAGAAAATTAGTGTTTTCAATATGGATGGCTATTATAAGGAAAAATGGAAATGCTTCATTATTTTAATATTACTTCCCTTGCACAAAATAACACAGGGATCCCATTAGGAAAATAGTTAGAAGGATGAAAAATGGGATTTTCTAGTACCCCACTAAATCATAAGATTGTTTATAGTGAGTCCTTTCAGTAACAAAGAGCACATCACTATCCATCCATCCCTGATCCCCCCGTCATCAGGCAGCTGCTGTGAATGACCCAGGACTATAGCTGTCTTCTGGCCATCATATCATACGGACTGCCCAGAGCTTACCTGTCCTTTCACAACCGTGTTTCTTAGCACTCTTCCCAAAAAAGAGTATTCTTCTATTTGACTTATTTATTGTCATTTTACTCATCTCTGAGTCCATATATGATTTCCCCTGAAAATGATAGGCTCTGTGGTATATACACTGTTGATCGGTGAACTTCAGAAGCAGCCTGGGAATATGACATTTAATTGCTTACAGAGTGACAAACAATAAAGGGGGAAAGGCATTTGCCCTGGACAGGGTCTGCAGTAACTTCATCAGTCCACACACAATGCAACAATCGTCAACAATTTCCTGCTGTGAGTTGGAATAACAACCATTTTTTAAGTCAGGAAATTTTTATAACAGATTTGTTGTACAACCCACTTAAAATTTCAATGTTATAACCAAGACCCTTGTATCATTGCGTTTGTAATACTGCTAAAGCCTCATATTTGCTTTCCTGCCTCTTTTTATTTAAAATGCGGGCACTGGACTTTTTAAATTTATAAAAATATGCAAAGGAAAACCCATGGCACTAGGTGGCGCTGTGGGACCTTGCAGGGCAAAGCAATACCAGAAAGTTCTGTCCAAGACAGATTGTTGTGGTTGATTCTGTGCGTATAAATGCACATTAGATATTTTGTATGTATAGTCCAATGCCACTCTCATAATAAAAGCAGCACGAAGCTGAAGCAAGTTCACCAGAATTCTATCAGGAAGACACAATCTCATTTCTAATCCTGTGTCCTAATTCCTACGTTTTTAAGTTTCTTTTTCATATAATGAATGCATTTTCGAAGTATGTTTCTTAATCAACCCTTTTAAAATTTACTTTAAAGATACCTTTCATTTGAGACTAAAACATTAGCATTTAAGACTAAAGCAAGTCACTAATTACATATTTTTCCCAAAGAATTTCTCCTAGGAAGATTCTTCCATCCGGGTTCACACCGTAGTCCTGGGCTGTGCCCTCTGCTCCCCCAGATGTGTCTGCTCCCCCATATATGACTGCTCCCCTGATGATATGACTGCTCCCCCAGATGTGACTGCTCTCCAGGTGTGTCTGCTCCCCCAGATGTGACTGCTCTCCAGGTGTGTCTGCTCCCCCAGATGTGACTGCTCTCCAGGTGTGTCTGCTCCCCCAGATGTGACTGCTCTCCAGGTGTGTCTGCTCCCCTAGATGCAACTGCTCCCCCATGTATAACTGCTCCCCTGATGATGCGACTGCTCCCCCAGATGTGACTGCTCTCCAGGTGAGTCTGCTCCCCCAGATGTGACTGCTCTCCAGGTGTGTCTGCTCCCCCAGATGTGACTGCTCTCCAGGTGTGTCTGCTCCCCCAGATGTGACTGCTCTCCAGGTGTGTCTGCTCCCCCAGATGTGACTGCTCTCCAGGTGTGTCTGCTCCCCCAGATGTGACTGCTCTCCAGGTGTGTCTGCTCCCCCAGATGTGACTGCTTGCTGCTGAGCTGCTCATTTGGATGCAGCTGCTGGTTGGTTCATCAAGATAGAAGTAGGAATTAGGTGGCAGGTGAGAAGATAAGGACATGGACAATATATATACTCAAACTCAGATAAACACAGGCCATCTGCCCTGGACTACACACCTGTGCCTGCCCACTGATCCAACTTGCCCCTCCTGTCCCTAACTGTTTACCTACAAGTGATGAATCTCAAGATAACTCGGGTCAAATAAAGATGCACAAGCGACTTGTCATGTGTTCACAATGTTCTATCACGTATGCAGGCCCCTCCTTAAAAACAAATGCTACTAGTGACGTGGAGGTAACAGAGTGCACAAACCTCAAAATTAAAGTACTAAATACTGAAGGGATGGAAATGTATGATTACTGCAAGTTTTAGATGGGTAAGATTTATCCTCATTAACAGTGAGGATGGAGCTTATATTACAGGTCCACAGTATGATTAAAAGCAATGAAAGTGACTTTTTAACAAAGGTAACAAAAGTCCTGTCTAGGAATGCTGTTCTTCAAGTCTGTCAGGTAAGAGTGCCACGCTCGTCTGTAAGCTATGCACCGCTCACGACAGCTTCAGTTGCCTTTGGAAAGCCCTTTCTTGCCACCTATGAAAATAACATAACATCTGGTCATTCCTGAACTTCTGGAGACCTCGGAGAGGACAATCCTCACCTTAGGTACAGGTCTTGAAAGATAAACACGGAGGCTGCAGTCTCTGGGCAGAACTGTGTCTCGGAAAGCCAGGGGCCTGGTGCGGGTCACAGGTCACACAGGGAATTCGTTAGCCTTACCCCAGCACCCAAGGTAAAAAGATCCCTTCGGGCATTTCAAAGGGTGTAGTGTCTATACACAGGTGTTTCTGCAAGCACTAAGAACCATCTGGAAACCGGTGCAGAGAAGTGGAAAGAGTGGGAGGAGAACGGGATGAGCGTCCTACGGTCCCTGTCCCCTCACCCATTTCTGCAACCTGCCTTCCCTCTCAGAGTACAATGGAACAGGGCCTTCGGGAAAGCAGCAGGGCAGCCATCTTGCTGCTCTCCCTCTTCACTGCCTCCTGAGAGAACAGCGCTCTCTGGAAGCTTCCATAGGTATTGCAGCAGCTTCACCAGCTGGGGAGCAGACTCCAGCTGTCCTGAGGCCAAGCCTGAGGAGACAGATTTTCCAGATGTACAGGGATGCTGTCCTCAGCTTTTCATTTCCAGTATGGCAAGTACAGGCAGCCAGAATCCGTAGGACCACGCGCTCTCTGGCCCTCAGCAAACGCGATGACTGTGTGACTTCCCGAGTGTTGGCATGAACCTTTTCTCACAATGCCTGTGACTAGGAACTTGGAGGAGGAGGCATGACTATGAGTACACAGCAGTGCTCTGGTGTTTTGGGTTTGCTACAGGAGTAAGGAGGGCAATCCGGGCAGAAGAGGGAACAGAGAGGCTCTGGAGTGGGCGATGGCCATGCTATTACTCAGCTGGGTCCAATGCTGTACCTCAAAACGGACCGTTGCCCTGTCTTTCTCTTGGTGCTTAAACTCTGGGAGACTCCAACCCAGCCTCCACCCTGCCTACCCACCTACGTCCACCTCTCCCACCCTCTATGGGTGCTGAGCCGCTCCTGCACGCGTCCTTCAGTGGCACCCTTCCAGTATCTCTTCCTGCTGCTACGCAGGTGTGCTGTGTCTCCTCAGGAGCATGTCGCACACCTACAACCTTCCACTTACTTATAGACCTCTCTCATGTGCTGTGGATACCACTTGGTGAGATTGCCTATACACAAGGCCCTGGGCTTGATCTCCATGCAGAGCAATGAAACCATCATCTTTCTTTGGCTCCATCCTGGGCCAATTCATGAGGGACCAAGATTATTTTTGCTCTATCTAATATTCTCTGTTCTTAGAAATATGTCTAAAGCAGAGTACTATCTCAGTCAAGGGTCAATTACTCTGTGTGTGTGTGTGTGTGTGTGTGTGTGTGTGTGTGTGTGTGTGTGTGAGAAGTCAGAGGTCAGAGGTCAATGTTGGATAACTTACTTTACCCTCTCCACCTCCCTGTCTTTTTTAATTATATGTTTATGAATGTTTTCCCTGCATCGTGTATGTGCACTAAGCCAAGAGGCCAGAAGAGGGCACTAGATCTCTTGGAACTGGGTTACAGACAGTTGTGAACCACCATGTGGGTGCTGAGAATCAAAGCCAGATCCTCTCTTTTCTTTTCTTTTTTTTGGCAGAGCTGAGGACCAAACCCAGGGCCTTGCGCTTGCTAGGCAAGCACTCTACCACTGAGCTAAATCCCCAACCGCCAGATCCTCTCCACGATACCTCTCAGCCATCTCTCCCGGCGAGACTAGCTGGCCAGCAAGCCTTAGGATCATCTTGTGTTTGCAGATCCCAGCCCTGGGGATACATCTGGTGCCACTGTGCTCAGTTTCATGTGAGCGCTGAAATCTAAACCCAGGCCCTCATGCTTGTGCAGTAAGCACTTGACAACGGCGCCGTCTACCTCAGGCTCCTCAAGGAGTTTCTGCCATAGGTAGCATTTGCTACACATACTTGCAAGTCACGAGACATGCTGCAGGAGGAATCCGTTTTGAGCCAAGCCAGGAGATGATGCAGTTACTGAGGGTCTCCATTAACAGACGAAGAAGCCATTGCACACGGAGGGTAGCTGATTTACTCAAAGAGAAGCAATGGTTTTTGAAGTCAGGATTTGATAAATCTCAAACCTAAAGCTCTATATTATGTCTCTTTCTCTTATAGATTTATATATACATATGTATGTATGTATGTATGTATGTATGTATGTATGTATGTAGACTTAGCCTCTGTTGATATGGTTGGAATTCAAGATTATTTTTCCTAGAATCAATGATTAGTTTACAAACTTTAAGAAACAATTTGCAAACTGAAGGCTTAATAAGCCTGCTGCTTGTAATTCTTAAATGGTAGACTATATTCTGGAATTAAATCGTGTTTAGAAACCATTTTAACAAACAATGATTTCATGTGAAGGCTTTCTTAACTGCGCTATCTAAGTGCACAGGGCAACCTAAGAGACGGGGACAAAACAAACCCAGAACCTGTCAGTAGAACATGGTAAAGACCTGCAGAAACTGTGCTGTGAGATTAGATGTTGAAAAAGGAATTAAATCAAAGAGTTTAAAATCTCAGCATGATATACTAACAGGCCCCCTTTGTATCTGAATTACAACTTCCGGCTATGTGTATTTCTCGCTTATAAAGTCAAAAATGACCTTGGGTGCTTGGTCTTCTTGTCTGTACCTCCCAATGCTGGGATCACGGTGTGCCACCACATCTGGGATTTTAGTCAGGGCTTCCTGTGCACTAGGTAGGCTGTCTACTAATAACCAGAATATATCCTACTACAGGAACAACAAAGCAAGAGTCTAGGATAACTATAAATCCTAAATTTATCATCTATCTAAAAATCCCTATTTCTCCGGTTAAAATTCGATCTCGTATTCATAGGGTTTGGGTAGTTTTATTCTGCAACAGGTCCTATAGTTATAGGACACCTACGGTGGACACATGATACAAGATTGGGGAAAAACCATGGCATGGGGCATTTAGTTTCGACCCTGAGCCAAGTGGCAACAAATGGAGACACAAGGAACGAGCAGGCTGGATGCTGGGGACAATGGAAACTCACTCAGATGGGCAGGGGTCTGAAAGGGAAGGGGTGACTGCTAACTTGCCAACCTTAGGCTGCAATGACTCCAGATGACCAAGGCAGGCCAAGGCTGGAGGTGCCAGGAAATGGCCTGGGGCGAGGAAGTAAGGATGTGGGGTAGAAAGAGCAGGGACAGATAGACGAGAGAGTGCACGCAGGACAGGGCACAGCGAGTGGGACTTGAAACAACACCGACAGGGATTTCATGCAAGACACTCATGAAAAAAATACCCAGTCCTACTTAATAGCACTCAGCGTCTATAAATTAAATTAACAAGAGCAATTAGTTTAGGGAATATTTCCATGGTACTGTCTGGAATTTAACTTTCCTGGGCCCAAAAACTTTTATGTGTGTGTTATTACCGAAATGTCAGGGAACCAAAGGCTTAAGGCGTGTGGGACAGGATAATGACGTCGCGGGATGGTACGTCTGACCTGGCCTTCCTTCCGGTGCTGGTGAGGTATTGTTCTCTGAAGAATTTGTGTTACCTCAGTAAACTTAGTCCTTCTGGAGTTTTTGTTAGCAAGGAGTTATTTCTATTCAGAAATGGAAAATTCAAAGACCTGCCCCGCCCCTGGCTGTACACGGCCGTGGACTGGCACAGTCTGCGGGGCCCAGGCCATCAGTTATGTATAGAAAGGCATAGCTACAGCAGTGGCCAGTGTCGTGGGCCTGTCAGGGCTCTCTTAAGAGGAACAAAACCATCTCCTGTGCCTACTCTTAGAAAATCCAGCATAGGTGAGGATGAGGAAGTCCTGCGGGAGAGAGGAGTGATTTCCAATATACAGGTTGACTTTGTGTAAGGAACACATTTTAGAAGGAGGCTTGAAGGCAGAAACGTAATGAGGGAGGAAAGCCTTGAGAACAGACAGAAGAAAAGGTCCATACTCGCTCATCAAAGGCACACTTCAGAATACAAATCCATTTCTCATCCATCTGAGGAAAAAGTAACAAACAAATAGAGGTCGCCCGGCTCCAACCTCTTTGAGCCAAATCCAATGAGTTCTGCATTAACAACAAGGCGTAGTCATGTTATTTCAAATCAAATGCGTGCGGTCACCAAGCTGACTGGCTAACTGAGGTGTGTGCTCTCCTTCTAAATGAATGAAGTGTGTTTACAAACTGATCTGGGGAAGCAAGGCAGGCGTAGGGAGGATGGACGTGAGGAAAATGTGCTCTCAGCTAATCTATGGACTTCTCCACGATGCCAAACACGGCAGAGGCTTTCACTGGGATTTTAATACATTTATTTCTATACATTGCGGCAAAAATTTAGTTACTCTCCCTTCCTCTAGTGGATACCCGGGGCAGCAGCTGGAGGGCTGTGTATTTAAACATGGAATGGAATTCTGGTTTCCCTCTCGCCACCTACAGAAATGTGCTTGAAAAGAATTAAAAAAGATGATTTTCTTGGAGTAAAATAAGTATATTCACTTTCCTGCAAGGTATTTGACAGGCTTTTTAAACACCCAAGTCATGTTTTCAAGAAACAGACAGAAAACCTAAGTGCATAAAAATAGCATTTAAGTTTCCTGAGGCTTCATGTTCTTAAATGTGTGCCCTCTGTCTTCTTCCTGGATGCTTAATGCTTCATTATTGTATGATGACTTGACTATCATACAAGTATTTCCAGCAGACAGTGATGTAATCATTGCATATTATTAAGGAAGGCTCAGCAGTCACGTTCTGTCATCACAACACAGACTAGGTCACACGCTGTACTGCTCAGTCACACTTTGCAAAGCTGAAAAAGCATATTTAACCCCAGCTCCAAAGCATTCGCAATGCCCGGAACAGATGAGAACCAAATCCACTCTCTTATTGTTTTAAATTTAAAGTGGCCATAATTTACTGATCATTTATATAAAGTATAATTTAGCAAAGCAGACTTCCACAAGTGCTGAAATATCTGATTTTCTCAGCTCTTGATTTTTTAACAAATGATTTATGCCAGTTCGTGCATGAATAATCCTCACATATTCTAACTCAGACTCGGAGACCCACGGCACAGAGCCTCAGCTAACACAAGCTACAATCCAACACACGACCAGCTGGGCCTACTGAGGTACACAGTGTGCCTCGAATTCACGATTATTAAACGTTTTACAAACTCAGAGACTGACCCAAGACCATTTTAAAAATCTTTTACTATGAATTTTTAAGTTCATATTTTATTAAAACAATAATGGGGAGGGAATTTTTCAGTTACCTGACTACCATGTGAAAAGTACTTTACATAAGTTAGGTCAATCTTTAAAAATCTAATGATGACTGTCGATCCAAACAGGAGATAGCCTGCCAGGACGGCCATGACCACCCGGGACTCCTTCCCCTTATTCCAGCCTGGACCTCCACAGTCAAGCACAGCTGGGTAGGGCTCTGGGCAGCACTCACCTCCCATTTAACTGCTCTGACTCTATTTCCCTGACTGCTTTATTATAGCGGACCCCACCCCGGTCTCCTCCCTCCTACCACCTATACCACCGGAACACATCTTGTTTAAGTGTGCAGGCTGTGGAACTCAGGTTTGCAGGCTGTGGAACTCAGGTGTGCAGGCTGTGGAACTCAGGTGTGCAGGCTGTGGAACTCAGGTTTGTACTCAGGTTTCTCTAACCCAAAGCCCTTTTTCCTATCTGACTCCAGCTGGTTCACTTTCAAATACAGCCATAAGAAAGGTTTCCAAAAGCTAAAACTGAAGGAAACAACACATTTCCACCACGCACCCAACACCTCTACCAACAGCCTACATCTGAAGAAAGCTGCTTCAGTCAGGGAAGAAACAGAGGACATGCTCTAGGTGTGCACTTGGCCTTGTTCTGAGTGACACCCACACCACAGGGGTGAGTGGCAGTGCGCAGTTCTGGAGGGATATGGTTTAGATTCTTTTCATCAGTAATAATCTAAATCAGATGCTACGCATGTGGAGATGGGCACAGGGCATTTTCAGTGATGCAGAATTCCCAATAGTATTCAAGCACGGGGGAAATGTATATGACCACATGTATGCTGCCCAATCGTCACTGTCTATGCAAACTATTTTTACCATGTTTTTAGTTGTATTTAACGCATATCAGTGTTTGTCTGCATGTGTGTGTATCTGTGTACAGTCCGCTGCCTGCAGAGGCCAAAAGCAGGAGTCACATGCTTTGAACTAGAGTTACAGATAATTGTGAGCTGCCACGTGTGCTGGGAGTTGAACCCGGGTCCTCTAGAAGCGCAGCCAGCACTCTGAACCACTGAGCCATCCCACTAGTCCCCTGAAGTACTATTTAAATGTTTATTTGCTTTTATTGATCATGGATGTATAAGTGTGGGTGTCTATGTGTGTTTGTGTGCATGAAGGCGTGTGGTATTCATGGAAGCCAGGAAAAGGGCGTTGGATTCCTTAGGCTGGAGTCAGAGGCAGCTGTGAGCCATCTGACATGGGTGCTAGGAAATAACTCATTCTCTGAGGGAACATCAGGGGCTTTCAGCCACTGAGCCACCTCGCCAGCCCGGAGAAATATGTTTGAAGTAGAAAATTTAAAGAGGAAAAATGAGTGCCCAGTATTCAGCTCCCAAATCTTCTTTCATTCAGAAAAGACTCTTGTAGCTGAGAGAAGATAGATTAAAATGATTACTTTGATTTTTACACAGAAAATATCTGTCATCTAGGTTAAAACGATGATTGTGTTCTGCCATACGCCCACTCTTCCTTGATGGTTAGTCTCCACTGTCAACCCGACTGGATTTACAATCACCTAGGAGACACATCCCTGTCCAGAGAGAGTTGTGTGAGAAGAGAAGGCCATCTGAATGAGGGTGGTGCCATCTCCAGCTGAAGCCCTGGTCTGAAGTCAAAGAAAGTTAACTCTGATCTCCACTGCCCTCTGCTTCCTGTTCCCTGACTGTTTCTCTTCAACAGCAACTTTGATGTCAGCGACAAGGAAACAAATCCATTTCTCTATAAATGCTATAGATAAATAAATGTAGGAAGGTTTCAGCAGCATCTTGAGGAGAGCTCTCATGGGTCATAGTTATCCAACCTCACTCAGAGTGATTCCTACACAGGGGTAAGTGTGGGAGGGGCACCTCAGAAGAGCATGGAGAACACATCGTGGGAGTCCCACCCACTCTACACCTACAATGATCCGTTACTGACAGCCCTGCTCAGGTCTAGCCATGCTGGCATGCTGGTGGCTCACTGCAACTTTAATGCTCGCTTTTCTGTTTGATCGTCAAAAGGAGCTTCTTTTCATAATATTATTGAGTATTTGGATCTTCTATGGGTAACTAGTCATGTAGTGTTTATTGATTTGTACAGGGTGTTCCTACTACTTGGATACAACCGTATGGTTGAGTGACTGAGAAGGGAGCACTGGCATTCGCTCTGTTCACAAGCGCTTCGGGAAACATGGTTTTAATTGTCACGAAATGGAGCTGATCACTGTTTTAACACACAGCTCTGATTTAGGACTTAGGATGCAGCGTTTTCTTCAAGTGGATTGGGTATTTTAAACCTGCAGAATGACCGGAAAACCATAAGTTCTCCATTCACAAGGAGTATTTGAATTTATGAAGCAAGAAGGAAGAAGGGACCATATTGAGTCCTGGGGATACTGCTCTCCTCACAGCCAGTTGCTTCGTCATAAATCAACCAAGTTCAACAGACTGCAGACATTCACCTGAGACTAAGTATATCGAGTCTTCTTCTTCTTCTTCTTCTTCTTCTTCTTCTTCTTCTTCTTCTTCTTCTTCTTCTTCTTCTTCTTCTTCTTCTTCTTCTTCTTCTTCTTCTTCTTCTTCTTCTTCTTCTTCTTCTTCTTCTTCTTCTTCTTCTTCTTCTTCTTCTTCTTCTTCTTCTTCTTCTTCTTCTTCTTCTTTTTCTTCTTCTTCTTCTTTTTCTTCTTCTTCTTCTTCTTCTTCTTTTCTTCTTCTTCTTCTTCAAATGAAAACCCTCCTCATGAGTATGAGACACCTGATGTATTAGGCAAGTTTCTTATGATACGACATGGTTGTGTGGAATCAGAAGGCTTTTCATTACAGAATGCATGTAGAGTGCTCTAGGGCGGTCGATCCAAGGATGTATTTTTCTTATAATTAGATTTTTGTAGGCCTGTTATTTACCATTGGATTTGGTGCATCTTCATGAAAGAAAGAACAACAACAACAAACACTAGGCAGGAAGTTGGAAGAATTTGCAGCCCTCTGACCTCCCAACAATAAATTGTTCATGTCCAAGGCATTGAGTTTCCATGACTATGTCACAAGGTTTCATTTGCATTTCTAATTTTTTTTCTTTCTACCAAATGCTCCCAGACTAACAACCAGGAGCCATCTTGGATCCCCTCCCCACCGGCTCCCTGTAATGACTCTCAAGCTTTCCCTACTTCTGATTACTTTGACATGGGCACTTGCTCTGTGCTCCTGCTGCAGCTGCCTTCCATAGATGCTGTCACTGTTCCCTTCAACGGCAGCAGCCTGCTCTCCACTGCCTCAGCCCAACGGAGCATTTACCATGGGTCAAATTCTCACTCTAGCATTATTACCTCGATTATGACCTCAGAAATGATCCATGGACTTCGGTATCCTCGGCTATAGAATGAAGATGATAATTATACCTGCCTCAGAAACCGTAGCAGAAGGTGTCAGATGGGTGCCGGGGCAGCCCTGGTGGCAACGCAGCTTGGCTGAGGCTCTGGTCAAAACTATTACCATTATCACCCTGGCGCTGAAACCGCCCTTTTCTGAACCACTTGAAGACAAACGCCCTCCTTACTTATCTGTTTATATTCCTCCCTAGTGCAGGTACAAGTGCACCTCACAGAGTGCAAGTCCAGAAAAATATTAATTGGGTAGACTGGGGGATGAGTACACTTTTTTTTTTTTTTTTTTTCTTTTTCTTTTCTTTTGGGGGTGGGGACTGAACCCAGGGCCTTGAGCTTGCTAGGCAAGTGCTCTACCACTGAGCTAAATCCCCAACCCCGATGAGTACACTTCTTAAAAAGACCCAATGACCAATGGAAACCTTTAGTTTGTTTTGTTTCGGCTGAAAGAGTGCTGTCTGCTTATCTCCAGCTAAGTCAAAGGTGTGTTTAGTACATAGATGGGGCGGGCTTGGGAGGCTCCCAGAAAGTTATTTTGATAGACGCAGTTAATGGGGTACCCAAGTCAAAGGTAATAAAAGAGCTAGCTTGCTTTTCTCAGTCCGTAACAAGTGCACACTTTAAGAAACAACCACCACAGATAGCTCAGAACACCACACAGACCACCACCACAGAAGCCTCTGCCTTTGCTCATACTCTGTGACCACAGCCAACGAGGCAGCCATGCAGAAACTCGGTGGCCAACACTGAGTAGCGACCTAAGTCAGGAGAGGCCCGTGAACTGACCGAACTATCAAAGGAACCTAGCTCCGGGCATTGCATGCTAAGGCCGTGTATATGGCACATAATCTAAAAGTACTGTTAACAGCATTCGTCTTTCATAGCCCTAGAATAAGACAAGAAAGCAAAATGCAATCTTATATAAATATCAAAAACAATCAGTAATATCAGACTCTGAATTTTTCTCTTTCTCTTGAAATTTTTTTTTTTTTTTTGAAAATAAAAAGTCTCCTTATGTAGCCCAGGCTATCCTGTAATTTATTACATAACCCATGCTAGACTTGAAAGTATAGCAATCCCCCTGTCTCACCTGCCCAGGGTACTAGGACTGAGCTACTATGCCTGCCTTTGAACTTGTACTTTATACTTTCATCTGGGCACTTACATTGTGACACATGGAAAAAGTCACCCATGTAACTTAAGAAAAACAAAGTATACATCAAAATCTTATTTTAAGAATAAAGGATAATTTTATTATTATCACTGAGACCTAAAGAATAGCTAGCTCCCATAAGTTTTGGCATGATCAATTAATTGGGGCCCAGAAGTTTGGTGAATTAGAACGAACTCACAATGAATAAAACTTTAAAACCATTTCATTTAATGTCAAGGGGAGAGTGATAGTTACTACATTATCCCTGTTTGAAAGCCCTGCCCAGGTTGGGGTGTGTGTGTGTGTGTGTGTGTGTGTGTGTGTGCGTGTGTGTTGATTTACCCAACTGGAACAGTGTACCACGTCCTCCAGCTCTGGAGCTGAACAGGTTGACTTTGGACCGTTTCTTTTCCAGTAGCCTGAGAGCTTGGACCAGGTAGAGCCAAAGCTGGATAACACATAAGGGTTCTGTGCTGCATGACTGCAGGCATACCTCAGGGGACTGAGGAAGCAGACTGAGAGAGCTTGTGGCTAGCCTTGGACAGAGAAAATAAAGATGCTTTTACCCCCTCCCTTAAAAAAAAAAAAAAAGTGGACACTATAAATGTACATCTCCTGTTCTACAATCTTGGGGCCAGATGAGTTTGAAATCACACGCTTTTGAAGGGCTGTATGGTAGATGACTGTGCCAGCGGGGTCTGCAGAAACACTCAGTGTAGCACAACAGACCCTGTTCACGTCACACTTAATGAAAGAAATACAGGATGAAAGCCATCTCAAGTCATCCCAGGTCAGACAGTGGCCTGACACAAACACGTCTGCTTTTGCCCTTGGGTTCCAGAAACTCACAGCTCCCAAATGCGGAAGGGGAGAGGGGGGAGTCCCTACTGTATGTGGCTGCTCTAAGCCTTCACGTGTGCAGAGCTCACACCACTGTAAGGCTCACTGTGCTGCCACTGCTCTCTCTGTCAACAACAGTGTGACGAGGAAGGCCTGGAAAACAGTGAACTGTCACAGTGACTGTAGACTGGAGGGGCTCTAAGTAAATTACCTCAAAGTCTCTACTTTTCTGTGTTCTACAAATCTACATAGTGAGCTTTCTATGATTAAGAAATAATAGGCTGCCTTTAAATAAGACAGCTTTGAAAAGATCAGGTAGAACAATCAATCACTTTATTTCCCATAGAACTTTCTAAGTGTTGCCTTTCCTTTGTGACACAGACAAAAATACTGAGTTTCCACTGCTGAAAATATTCTTGGACCGGACAACTCTTACACACTTTGAAAATTCAACACTGAATTTTATGTACTTCTGTTTCGGTTGAGTCTTTGGGAGAATGCATTTATACAGCTGTGAGCTCTTAGCTACCACGTCAGGAGGATACCAAGTCGAACGCCGGAGTGTTTGTGTAATTCTTCTAACAGTTATGGTTCCTGTTTCCGGGAAAGAGTATTTTAAAATGGCACTGAAGCCCTAGAAGGAAACAAGGAACGTGCAGAAGCAAATGAACTTCATTGTTTTCCCTTAGCTCTCCCTCAGTGCTGCCAAGCCAGACTCTCTGTAATAAAGCATTCTGTCAGCGGATGAGACTGACACAACAGCCATTGCTGTATGCAGTCATTAAGCACTGAAAGGTGGCCACTGCAAAGAGAGAAGCAAATTCTCAATTTCATTTGATTTTTAAATTAATTTAAATTTAAACTTAATTAGCCACATGTGGCTACTTATAGATTGGATAGTACAGGCCCACAAAGTCCCAATTGTTTGTTATAGTGCTTCTCAGGGACACAGGACACAGCTCTATTTTAAGACTATTTGTAATGTTTTCCATGTAATAAAATTTGAGACTCTAGCCTTCCATGAAAAGGAACATTTAGAATACAAATTAGTCAGAGCCCCCGTGGCTGAAAGGCTCTGCCCCATTGTGAGGTCACAGGATGGTCCACTAGAGAAGTCAGGTCTCACGCCCTTCACTTTGCTCACTGATTCCTGAGGCAGCTCAAATTATGTCTGGTAAATATCCACAAAGTGGCTTCAGGTGATCGACCATTAAAAAATTAATAACATTAAACCATTAAAAAAACAATAACAAAACTGTATAGCCATTAATAAATGAAGTGTCAACAGAAGAACTACTGTAAATGACAAAAATAATCGAAAACCCTATCCCAGTAACACACTCACACGCACTCACACATATATACATACTCACGCACATGGACACATACACACACTCACACACACACTCACACGCACTCACACGCATGCACACATATGCACACGTATGCACACACACGCACGCACACAATCATAAATCCTTTCGAATTCCACTTCAGGCCAGTGCTCTTCATATTCAGGACTTTAGCCAGGTTTGGGAAAGATCTAGAAAGTTCTGATTTGGTATTTGTCACATCATGGCTCACAATTACCACTGGCAGACTCCTTTCTAATCAATTATTCGTTAAGATGTCTAGCATTTCTTTGGAGTCCCTTACCTCAACATCAGAAAGGTTTAAGAGATGACAAATGTGTGTGTACTTTTCAGAACAAAAGGAGGACTTTAAGCAGGTTTTAAAACTAAAGGAGAACAAGGGTTAGAGACGAGAAACCGGCCCTTTTAGTCAAAGTGGAGCTTCCGGCGAGCTGCAGGCAGCGCACAGCGTGAGAGGACGTGGTTCCAGACAGCGCCCAAGCATTGACAGCTGAGGAGGAGTTTGAAAGCTTAGAGGTACAAATGCTCTGTCAGTGGTGCTGTGACAGTGTCCCTTAATCAGGACACTGCTGCTAAAAATCTACAAAGCTCCCGGCGATCACTCAGGTGAAATTAACCCACCCCAGTCTTCAACGCTGAAATGCAAGTTACTCTTTTTACAAAGACTTCGTGACAGTGTGAATAAAACAAAGGACAGTTCTGTCCAGCCTCAAATTCCACAAGAGCAGGGCTGTAAATGAACACGGGATGTGCCCACTTCTTCCTCCATCCTTTCTGAAGAAAGCCATGATGTTAAGTTGGTGGTGTATACTGTTTTTTGAAGTGTATATTCAATTTATGTTGTGGGTGAAAGTTCTACAGTTTGCCCAAATGTTCCAATATTAACACTAAATAGGAAGCAAGCTGTAGTCCGTGAGAAAGAACCCCAAGCAGTGCCCGGTCACACGCAGAAGGCAACACCTCAGGACAACCAAAGAGCTGCAGGTATTGGTGCAAAGGTCTCGCTAAGCAACTCAGCTGCAGGTAAAAGGAGGTGTTAGTTTAAAGGAAACTGCATAGATTATCTCCCTTTGCTTCTGAATGTCTGTAGCCCCCTGCAGGGGTCACCACTCACTAGCCAGCCTCCTAGAAGACTCACTAGGCATTTTTTGTAACATCAAAATGAGAAAGGCAGCCGCTGCGAGCTGTGTCTTCACACATTCCCTCCTATCAGGAACACAGAATGCCTGCGTTCAACCATGCCTACCACTCAGTGCTGCCTGTAAACCAAGCAGGTCAGCTCACATCTTTGCACTTTGGTTTCCTGGGATAACAGGAAAACAGTTTTACCTTTCAATGTTAGCATTTGTGTATGCTAATTACATAGCCCGGCAATGCATTCGAAGATGTTGCTTGGCACTATTATTGCCATGGGTCTCTTTGGACAGACATGTGAAATAACAGAACAGTTTCACTTTTAAACTGTAATCAAGGCAAACCCAGAGGGTAAAGAAAACGAGATTATCTTCGAGGTCTACTTTTACAGGCGTGTATGCGTGCCGCGTGTGTGCATGTTCGTGTGTGTGGGTGGGTGCGTGTGTGTGCATGTGGAGGATGCAGGTTAACCCGGTGTCTTCCTTGACCGATCTCCACTGGATCTGCTTGAGGCAGGGCATCTTGGAATTGCCTGGATCTGCCTCTCAGGTAAGAGGGTTACTGTGGGCTTTTCCATCTGCTGAGTGCTTATGATGCAGATCTGGAGTCCACACAGTTGTGCGGCAGCCAAGTCTTTGTCCACTGAGCCATCTCCCCAGCCTTCACTGAATAGATCTTTGTAGGCGATTCTGACAGGTCAATTCTCCTGTCAGAATGCTTCTCCATGAACATCCACCGTGAGGTTCATATACTGAGAGGGATCTGCAGCAAGCAGACAAGGGAGGCTTACTCCTAAGGCTTGAGAAGTGACAGAGCCTAAACTGAGAAAGTGGGTGGCATTATCTTTGATGTTCCAGGGAGTGACTTCTTCCGCAGCATAGCTTAGGAGTCCTAATATGAACATACCTCACAGCAATCAATTACATTTAGTTTTCACAATCAAATCTTAATGAAGCAGCCAACAATATTATTGCTAACTGATGGGACTGCTGGCGTGGTCAGGCTATGCCACCGATGGGTCCCACAAGCTACACCAGGAGCATCAAGTCTGAAAAGGAAACTTATCTGCAACTCTGAAAAGCAGGTTAACTCACCCAATTTAACCGAGATAAAGGCCCTAAAAGTAATTTGCAAAACCATTTTCTTCATATGTTTAATAAATGTGTGTCAGAATAAACAAAAATCACAGAAGCCAGAAGTTAAAAAAAAAAATCAATTAAAATAAAGTCACGGGGCATGGTGGAGAATTATTTCTGGCAGTTATTTGATATAATGTGGTTAGCATTTCTCCTCAGTCAAATTAACACAATTTGCCGCTGTAGATTTACAGTCACAACCGGCATGTTCCCAAGAGGTTTGCTCTGAGAATCAGAGTAACAAAGTCCTTTAAGGCTTAGAACAGCTCGACCACTCTCTTCTGTATCCAGTAAAGAGGAAATCACACTTCAGGAAAAAGCAAAAACAAACCAGTACACTACTCTGCCATGTTTCGCATCTGGCTACTGTTCCCTCCTCATCTTGCAGAGATCTTGCTTAGGAACCAGACCATGTACAGATGCTAACCAACGTGCTGTCTGTCTTACTGCTCTAACTATTCCTTATGCCACACTGATGGCTAGTGTCAGCTTCTGTTTCTGAAGGAAGTCCATCCCCTGAGCTGCTCTGCCAAGCACTGGAGGTCAGCTTAGAACTGTGTTTTCCCCCTCAAGGGCAGCCAGGCACAAGGACCCAGGACTCTGCTGTACACAGAGGCAGTCTCAGAATCTCGCTGCTTTCACTCAGTCCCACCTTCCTTCACAGAACCCGGGGTACATCTGTAAGAAAACTTGCTTCTATGACGTTTGTCAGACGTTTATCTTGCATTCCTCTTCCTACTCTTCCAGCTTCATGCTCTTTCCTGTTTCAAGCTGTGGTTTGCGTAGGAAGTGTCCCCCATAGGCTCCCGTGACTGACACTTGGTTCCCGGCTGGTGTTTTTGAGGTTGGGGACACAGAGAGTGGGTCTTTGGGGTTCCAGACCACACCTGTTTCTGGAACCACTTTCTACTTCTTGCTCTGACATGGTGTGAAGAAGCTGTGTGGCAAGCTCCTGCCCCCACAGTCTGGAATGCCCCAACAACCCCTGCCACTCCTTTCCCAAAATTACCCTCTAGTCTTCTTTCAGTACCGTGTGAGTGTGTGTGTGAGTGTGTGAGTGTGTGTGTGTGTGTGTGTGTGTGTGTGTGTGTGACAGTTACAAGAAAAATAAATCACAAATACTCATCTTTCTAAATGCTTACTTTAAAAGAAAGACAGGGTGGAGGTGGGGTCAGTAAGTCGTATCATGGCCAGAGAAAGATGATCTAGCAATCAACCTCAGAGGTTATTTTGGCCATTTTCCTGATAACTTGAGAAGTAATCTGTGTGCTTTGTAAGAAGAGAAAGTCAAGATAACCACACTTGTGGATGGCATGCCTAACAGTGCCTTGATAAAAATCCCTCAGATTTAGATTTTGAAAGAAACTCAAACTCCCCTAACCAAATGATGTCCTAGGCACATTCATTAGTTCCTCTAGAATCAAGGTTTCAAAGATAGATACAGCTCACGCCCTGAATGAATTTCTCAAGTTCCTCATTCATTATGTTAAATGCAGCAGGACTGTGGTGGAACACAGATACAGAGTCATAGGACAGAACGAAGGCAAATGCACTGTGGCTGTGTCAAGACGCCTGGAGAGAACAACCCAAGGAAGAGAGAGAGAGAGAGAGAGAGAGAGAGAGAGAGAGAGAGAGAGAGAGAGAGAGAGAGAGAGAGAGAGAGAGAGAGAGAGAGAGAGAGCTGGTGTTGAACTCTAAACTCACTTCCATATTCAATTCAATCCAGCCCATGGAATGGAAACTCAGTCCAGTTCAGTTCAGCCACCAACACTTAGGGTAAGTCTGCCTATGTCAATTACCCAAATCTAGAAACTTCCTCATGGTTGTGGCCAGAGATTGGTATCCTAGGTAACTATCAAACCTGCCCATCACATTCATTAAAATTTAGTTCTGACATTTATTTTCTCATGTTATAGATGTTGTGAGCAGTCACACCTTTTATGGGGGCCACCGAGCCGTCTCTCTAGGCCCTGCTACCACACGCCTGAATTTTACTTTACTAACTTGTACCACAGAAGTGTTATTTTTTATCTTCCTGGGTACTTTTGGCAAATTCTTAAGAAGTCAAAGCCAGGAAACATTTGGTCAAAACGGAGTGGGGATAATGGAAGGGGCCACAGGAACAGAAGTGACGCTGGCTTCCTGGGCTGAGCAGGATTTTAGTAGAAGAGGATGGGGACCAAGGGTTCACGCTAAAGGGCACTTAATGAGAAAAGAAACGGGACTGAGAGCTGTGTGTGGTGTATGTCAGCTAAGCCCAACAAACCCAGTCACAGGTTCTCACTGCAGAGTAACAAGAAGGAAGGCTACTGAGTGGATACAAACCGAGCCACACTGATGGTTTACAAACAAAGGACAGGTCCTGAGTCTCCAAAGAGAAATCCTGCTGCTCACCAATCAGGGTCGCATATCAGATATTTACATTACAATTCATAACAGAAACAAAAAAATTACACTTAGGAAGTAGCAACAAAATAGTTTTATGGTTAGGGATCACCGCAACATGAGGAACTGTGTTAAAGGGTTGCAGCGTTAGGAACAGTGAGAACCACTGTGGTAGGGCACACATGAACTTACTGAACTCAGGGAAGAGAATGCCTTTTATGGGAAGACAACAGAAGTCAGTACTTGGGAGAAAGGCAGGATCCAGGCTAAGACCCAAGATCAATATGCAGGAGTATGCAATCTTTCATTTTTGGCACATAAGATATAAGGATGATTTCATATGCCAAAAGAAAGGAAACTAGTAATCAATAATTTATCAGGGACACTCCCCACTTAACCACAGAGGTCAGCATAGTCTCTGCCTCTGTCTCGTTATCCCTTCTTTTCTCTCTTTGTTTATGAGCAGATGATATAAATATTCTGGTCTTTAACAAAAACATAATTCATGAACTAACTTTCTCCTGCCGCTGAATCCAGGGACACTGTGGTGCACATAGACAAGCAGCCCGACTCTTCACTCAAGCAGAGCTTGGGTGACCAGGCGCCTAAGGACAGCCTAGGCTGGAGGCTTCAGGAGTCTCCAGAGAAGACACCGCCTTGCTTGGTTGGGCCACATCTACACTGAAGACAGCAGAGGCAAAGCAACAGTATTCTGGTCATTTCATTTTGCACAGGTTGTATGACATTTGATTTCCCGCTTACAAATTTCTTAGAGATGAGAACAAAATGAGGTTTAGTCAACTACAGAGAATGCAGAGGAAGGCTGAGAAAATACCATCCAAAAGGCCTAAGTCAGCACACCAAGCAGCTGTGGCTGGCTGGCATCTGGATTTGTGACAGGAGCGCAGAGTTCACTGTACCCAACTGTCTGCGTCCGTCTGGCCCCGAAAGCCCAACGGGGAGGCCGATGATAGAAGATCAGGTAATCTGCAAAGCAGATAATCTGCAACTCACAATGGAGCATTAGAACAGTCTAGCCGACCACCTGAGCCCCATAATATACCCTTCCCAGCCTACACCAGAGCTTCTGAGGCTATTGACCCAAGCCCAGAGGCAGAGCAGAGGCTCACAATTAAAAGGCTTTGACCCAACTTCTGACCTCAATGTCCGCTTCCTGTGGAGACCATCTGAACTGGCCCAGCAGAATTGCAGAGCTTGGGAATAGAGCCCAAATCATTCCATTTTATGGTCACACTCACCAGACCATCCGGGCCCTATGTGTTCAGACATGTCCAGCAGCCCCAGACAGCCCATGTGCACGGGTGTTTGGAGAGGGTATGCTTTCCCAGCACTTACTTACCCCTTACTCTAACCAAAAGGCAGTCTTTGGTGCAGACATAGTAGCACCTTCTAAGATTGCTTATTGAAGCAAGCTATCAGGAGCCTTAGAGAGATCACTGTCACAAACATATCCTTGGGAGAGTAGACTGCCAATAGAAAAGCTGCCATCTTAATTCTGTAATTGCCACAGATGATAGCATTAAATGTGTTCAAAACTAAGATAACTAGCTTTAAATGGATTTAGGAATATGTAAGTGTATGCATATACATAGACTTATTAATAGCAATTCATGAAAAATGAAGTCGTGAATTTGAAAGAGAATTGAAAGGGATAATGGGGTGGGGCGAGGAAAAAATTAAAAAATTTAAAAAAGGAAGAAATATTCTCTCATTTAATTGCCTATGAGGCTGAATAACTGAGAAGCTCAGAGAAGTGAGGAGTTAGCTTCCTAAAGACAAAAGTTCCAAACTGGGGAAACATTTAACTGAAGAACCATGTTGTAATTGAGAGCCAGAGCCAGTTGTGGCGTCCTTTGCTCTACCTTACAGCCTCCATCTCTGTATCTATTACAAAGGGCCCATCAACAGGAGTCTCCACTCCCTCCCTGGCTGCTTCTCAGCCTGTACCTGAGTTTCAGGTGAAATATGTGATTCCCAGCTGAGGGATGTGAAGTTCCTGATAGCTTCACAGTGGCCTGGCTCTTGACAGATTAGACAGTTCAAAGTTCACCCAGTGATTCACACTATAAACAGCCGCCTGTCAAATAGCTGTCTAAACACTGGGGGCGGGACGAGACTGAGAGACCAAGCAAAGACAGCTAACTTCCTGTTTCTTAAAAGGCATTCTGAGCAAAGTCTGATATCTACTGGGCAAGAAGCCACCTAAAAGGGACAAGCTTCAGACAGTGGTAACAGAAGTACAGTGGTAACGGTACAGCCGAGCAAATGAAAACCACCTGAACCCAGCATTTATTGGTTCACGTTCCTCTGAGCCAGCCTACAACCCTATCAAAAGGAGGAAACCAGAATGGACCACTGCGCTGAACACCTAAGGGGAAATGCCTTTTCTTTTGAGTGTATGCGACTCTTCCACAGGCACGCACGCTGCCTGAGTTAACTGTGCACGCAGTAATCGAGTGACCCTGTGCCAGCAGATTTGTGACACGTGCTTACAAGAAGATGGTTATAGAAATTCTGGTTCAACTGAGAACTTTATCTCATAAAAGCTACTCACCATCCATATACAAAACATTATCTTTAGGTAATGTATTTTGCTTTTTTTCCCCAAACTGCCAATGTTTACTTTCAGTTTAAAAATAACCCCCTTCACCACTTAGCTTAGCTTCAGCTCCACTGTTCTGAGTACCCACTACACGCAGGGCACTAAATTTGCTGGTGCAGAAGGCCACACAGAGATCAGCCAAACCACAGTGCAGAGCATAGGTAATGTGCTTTAGAGCAGATTCATCTGATTCTTAGATGCAATTGTATCAGTACACACAAGTATATAAACTGTAATCACTGGGATTAGTATATAGTGTTTTCTTATACTTTCCCTTTTAAACTTTATTAACACGTTAACGAAGAAATAAAATATTTACTTAAAAAAGCATAAAAGTAGCATTGTTTATGTCAACTTCTGTAATCTCAGAGGATAGGGTAGACAAGTATAGACTTGAGCACTTACTAAATTTAAATAGTTCCAAAATCTCTTTAGTAAAGAAACCCTGCCCGCCATTTCATCACAATTTTCAGTCTGCAGACTACTTATCTGTAATGAGAATTTTGCCACACAGACAGAACCTGGCTCTCCTGTAGGATCTAAACGTCATACATTCTGGTGGTTCAAAATTAGCTCCAGGACTTAGCAAGGGGCCTGTGCAAACGAAAGCCCTTCATTAGCTTCTGAGCAGATCTGCCTCTAGCTGTTAGTCGGGTAAAACTTCCGTTCCTGGAATGATGTCAACAGAGCAACAAGCATCTGCACGTGAGGGCGGAAACATTGCCCTAAGTTAATTATGAGGGCTACGTGGTCGTCTGTGTAATTGAACCACCAAGGCACCCCCAGAAACCTACTCTAACTCGGCCATGCACAGTGTCAGGAGGAGGCTCAAGGTTAATCGCTCATTTCCGCCCTCCATCCGTCTCAATTACTGTTAAGGGATGCTGCAATTAGTCACTCCCTCGCTCTCCCGGGATAGGCAGAGATTACAGATAACTCATCCCACATAGACTCCTCAGTTTGAACCCTTCTACCAGCCAAAGAGAGCTCCTCACTGGAGACAAGCAAGACCTGCTATCACACACTCTGCCATCCGTCAATGCCACTCTTCGGTCAGACAAAGAGGAGCCATCCATCTTCAGGGAAGCAAGGTCTTCTTTCCCCTTCCCCCAAAGGAGCAAATTCTGTTTCCACCACATACCTGCCCCAAGACAGCCTTGGCAAGTGTTCTTAAAAACCATCCTTGGATGGCCCGTTCTGGAGGCGATCCCCTAAGACACACCTCCTGCTCCCAGCCGAGAGGACATCCATGCTCTCTACTCCCTACTTGTTAATAAGACTGCTTAGCTTCAGTTCTAACCCCTGCAAAAGCAAGCACTTCAGTATCTCTTTAAGAAGCACTTGTGGGTCAACGGCTTATAGACCACTGCCCTCAAATAATGATCTCTAAATTCAGAAGGAAAAACAAAATGCTTCCCATCTTTAGAGAAGGCATAGGGCTTTCTAAATTCATGGGATACTGAAGAGTTCTAATCCAGCTGAGGCTTCAGCAGAAGTGTGTGGGCTCAATATCTGACACAGAGCACGTACATGTTGTGCAATTCCAGTCACATATAAAAGAGGCACGTAAGAACATAGAAATGACCTTCCCAGATATGTTTTTAGAAGTTGTAGAGTCTCCTGGGGAGGGGCTCAATTTACTCCAAGTCTGGGTGTGGCAATCACTTTCTAACTGTCCCACCCTTTTCTGTGCTGTTCCTGAATGTGCAGGACATTGGCATCCTGGGGCAATTACTGGTTCTCGGACAGCTTCACTCAAGAGCTTACAGATTTCCAGGGAGTGGATAGGGGACCGTGGGGGGCCTTTCCCTGTCTGTATCCTCAGTGACTGTAGGGAGCTGGCATGCATTTAACGTCAGTGGATTTACAGAAGTCACAGAATGGATACCATCAAATAGTGATCATGTGTCTCAAAAACTGACTTCTGGGCTGGAGAGATGGCTCAGTGGTTAAGAGCACTGATTGCTCTTCCAGAGGTTCTGAGTTCAAATCCCAGCAACCACATGGTGGCTCACAACCATCTGTAATATACATTAGATAAATAAAAAATTAAAAAAACAAAAAAAACAAAAAACTGACTTCGAATGGTACTGCTCAAGGTCATGGTGAATGACCAGAAGAATTTTAGATATTAACATGGTATACTTAAAAAAAAAAAAAAATCCTTGCAGCTACTTTAAAGGAGCTACGATAGATGTGGTAATGTCCTGAGAAGTCTTTAGTATGGAGATATTCTTAACATATAACAATGCCACCTTCTTTGAAAGTTCCAGAACTCAATAGATGAAACATATTCCAAATGCATTTAAAATCAAATCATTTTGAAATTTCACATAAAAATTGATCATTATATGTTTTTTCTGATGCTTTTCTCGTCAGAAGGTATGTAGCTTTGAACACAATGGAATTCCAAAACTCAATCTGGACTCACAAAAGCTTCTCTATCATGGGCCCCAAATATCTCTATACCTCAAGATATAGTTAGCTTCATCCTGGTTGGCTGGAGCATTTAATAGGGAGGAAACCTGTTTTCCTTGGCGCCTTCTCACCCGTACACGTTGTCTTACAGTATCTTCTTCATGAGGTCCTTCAGGCCGCACCTGTCACAGTGTGCAAGCGCTGCTGTCCGCACAGTGACCACTTAAGTTTGCTTTCAGTCATCAACTCAGAAGACTTAGGAAAGCAAATAAACATGGGCAAGTAATGCAAGGTGATTCTAGCAGACCAAGTGGTTTCTTAGCAACAGGAAACAGCTCACATCACAAGGATCTTAGTCACACAGTCCTCTGCGAATTCTCCAAATTTATTTCATTCTCTCATTCACCATAGGATAGGTTCCATTACTCTCCTGTTCTATATCTAGGCAATGTGAAGCTGAGAAGGGATCGACGACGGGCTGGTCTGATCACTGAGACCTCACACTGGGCCACATGCTTTATAATAATAAGAGCAATGAGAGCAGCTAAGAGATTATGACACTCAGGGGACACTCACTGGATGCAGCCCATGGTCTAAGCAGCACACTTATTCACATATGACATTGATGGGTGTGGCAGCACATGCAGAAGGCTGAGTTAGGAACCCAGCTGGGCTGCCAAAGGAGATCCTATTCAAAGAGGAAGGAAGTCCTTCAGTCATTGGGGTGAGCTCCGAGGTTTTTAAAGCTTAGCCCCACTTCCCATCTCCCAAATCCACTTCCTATGTGTGGATAAACATGTGACCAGTCAGCTTCCTGTTCCAGATACCACATTTCCCTAACTGTTGCTATGCCTTCCCTGTCATTTAGACTTTATCTTTCTAGACACCTTTGGTAATAAACCAAAACAAAACCTTTCTTCCCTATGCTGCTATTCTTGGGGTATTTTATCCCAGCAACAGAGAAGTAACTACTACATCTTCTCCTGGACCATTTTATATCAACTCAGCACAGGACAGAGTCATTTGGGAAGAGGGAATCTCAACTGAGAAATTGTCCGCACCAGATTAGCCTGTGGGCAAGCCAGTACTGCCTGTGGACTAGCCTGTGCTGCCTTTTCTTGACTGATGTTGGCTGTGGGAGGACCAAATTCCGACCCCCTGGGCTACTGGTCCCGGGGTAAAGGAGCAGGTTGAGATTACCACAAGAAGTAAGCCAGTAAGCAGCATTCTCCATAGCTTCTGCTTCAGTTCTTGCCAACAGGGAACGGAATGAACTTTGATATGACACACAGCCCTAAGCATACACACAGACTTCCATACAGAGTCTAATACTGTGAGATAAATGGAGATAGAAGGACACAAAGTATTCACAAAAGTTAAGCCACTACCTCTGATAGTGGCTGTTTCCATTTTTGTGTTTATATACTGTCTTTTTGTATATTTATTTTGTGCATGGTAGGGTACAGATGTTAGACTTCAGATCCCATTATAGATGGTTGTGAGCCACCATGTGGTTGCTGGGAACTGAACTCAGGACCTCTGGAAGAGCAGTCTGTGCTCTTAATCTCTGAGCCATCTCTCCAGCCTCTATATTGTCTTTTTGTTCCTCTAACTTAAGAATATAATTAAAAAACATTTGCATAAAGAACCTTTAAGGTATCAGTCTTCCTTCAAAAATTTTTAAGACTTAAACACATAACTCAAAGGACTTATGAGAAACCAGGGCACACTTTCAATCCCAATACTTGGGAGGCAGAGGCAGGCAGATCTCTGTGAGGCCAATCTGGTCTACACAGTAAGTTGCGGGACAGTCAGGGCTACATAGAAAGATCTTGTCTCTAAAAACAGACAGACAAACAACAACTTCTTCCAAGAGTTTAGCAATCGCTATGACAAACAAACCAACTCCTCATTCCTTTCTTTATGCAGCAGCATCGGCCCTTCTTAGTGACATTCTCTTTTTTTCATAAACGTCGGCATATGGGTCTTCTGCCAGTTTGTCCATCTGTATACCATACGCTTCCCTGGTGCTCACAGAAGCCAGAAGAGCGTATTGGAAGCCCTGGACTGAAGTAACAGATGGTTGTGAGCCATGTGGGTGCTGGAAACTGAATCCACATCCCCTGGAAAAGCAGCAGAGCCCTCAGCCCTCAGCCCTCCAGCCCTTAGGGACAGTTTCCTTTACAAGTAAGAACTGCAGTATTTACCTCAGGCTTTCTCTCCTCCTTATTTCCTTAAACTGTTAACTCACCAAACCCACTGGTTCTTTCCTGGCCTCTGCCACATAGGCCTTGGTCAGGTAACAGCAGTGGAGGGAGGGGCCGGCACCAGGTTTATCTTTCCCCCGAATCCCCTTAGCAACCACGAGATGGTATCTGAATCCGATACCCTCAATCAGACCATGGCTTAAATTTAAACCAGTGACATCGGGGGATAGGGATAAAGGTCAGGGGCAGAATGTCTGTCTGCCTACTGTGCGCAGGCCTGTGGTTCTCTTTCCAACAACAGCTCCCCAACCCTCTCCCCAGATGGCTGTCTAATACCAAGAGGTTGAATATATTTCTACTTAATGGGCACCCTAAAATTTCTTGTGGCCCTTCATGTCATGTGCTCCATCCATTTTTAAATACTGTACTGTTCTTGACCAACTACTTGTTTCTTTAAGCATCTGATTATTTTGTCCTTCCAAGTGAGTATGAGTTCCAAGAACAGACTAAGGTAGGCCTGTACTGCTTTGCTCTGACTCACCAATCCCCAGTGACACTGCCATTTTCTCTCAGTCTGCTGGCTTTCCTTGGAATGCACAGCGCTCTCCCATGCCCTCATGCCGCCTAAGGCAGCAGCCTTTAACCTCTAAACACTTCCTTCCCGGGCTTCCTGTTTCAGCTCTCCTTCACTCCAGTACTTCCTCTTACCCTGGGGGTTGAGGCTAAAGCCTCGTGCACTCTAGGCCTAGTACTGTCAGGAGCTGCACCCCAGCTCCTGGTCCCTTTTCTATCTCATATCTACAGATACACCTCAAATCCTCCAGTAGTTCCTAAACTGGCAGACATCAACTTACTATTCAAAAAACGTTATAGTAATACCAACCTACTCTAGCTTTAGTAGTAATGAAAACATTTTATGATTTCCATACTGATTGTGGTTCTGAAACCAGGCCCTTCCTGTAGGCTATGCCCTCCGGTAGGCTATGCCCTCCTGCCGGGTATTTCTAAAGGAGGCTTCCACATGGAACCCAGATGGAACCTGTCCTGGAAGCCACTCTCCATTCTTAGGAGCCATTCCCAAGGAGGTAAGCACTGAAGGCCACGGGAAGATGGAACCGTGACCCTCAAAGCACAGTCTCCAGCTAATGAACAGCCGGTGTGATCTCCTGTAGACTAATCTCCTGTAAGACTCTGGGACTTTCTTATCTCATAACCTTATAATAGTTATTCTAATAATAATAGTAACAAAGGTGAAAAATATAAAAGCAAGAAAGGTTTTAGTTTAATGCAACTTGAAAAGGAAGACCCAGCAAAGATTAGTCTGTTCCTATTAAGGTGTATAAATATGAAGCAAGAAAGGACCATATTGGCACATCATCCTGCTAGAAGTCAGGGCACCTGACTCTAACAACAGCACTTGGGAGGCCGAGGTAAGAGAATACTCAATTCACAACCAGACTGGGTTAGTATGTTCGAGACCAGCCAGGCCTCCCAGGGAGTCTCAGACCAGCCTGGGCTGCAGGGCAAAGCAAAACAAAATGAAACAAAACAAAACAACACAGCTCATCCTGCTAGCAAGGTATCAGGATGTCAGGTAATGGAAAAGCTTTGTGATTAGAAAAAGAGAAGTAAATACTATACTATCTGGATCTACAAAGAAAACGTCTGCCTTGCTCCAGAAAAGACTATGTAAACGCATATTCTTGGTACAACAGCAAGCAATTACTATTGTTTGGTTTTTAAATTTATTTTTAATTGGTACATTACAAGGTGTACATATGTCAGGCGGTGGTGACACATGTCTTTAGTCCCAGCAATCTGTGAGTTAGGCCAGCCTGATTTACAGATCAAGTTTGAGGATAGCTGGGTCTACACAGACAAACTCTGTCTCAGATACACGCGCGCATGCGCGCGCGCGCACACACACACACACACACACACACACACACACACACACACACACCCCAAACCAAATGCAAAAAAAAAAGTTGTATAAAATTGTGGAGTACCATTTATATGCATGAAAACAACTTAAATTAGAATAGATCTATCTATCTCCCAAAATGTTTACCAGTTCTTTCTGGTGAAACACTGGGAATACTTCCTTCTAACTCACTGGAGTGCACAGGACAGCCTGTGTCTGATGGCTACAGTGCTCAGGCGCTGGCACAGCTCGCCTCATCACGGCTCTCTCAGTCTTCATTACACTTCTTATATGCATATTATATACAATATGCCATTAACTTCTCAGTCCTGTGTCCCCAAATGTGCACACTGCAAATGTGTGAAGAGGAAAACAATGTCAGGTGTCCATTTTCCATGGCTCAAATCAATGTTTCTAAAAACAGCGTTCCAGACTACGGGTTATTCTTGTTAGCCAAAGGAGGAACAGTCCATGTGACCGTCACCAAGGAAGAAAAAGCGTAAAGACACTGCTAAAAGCAAACTGAATTCCTGAACTCTCTGACCTCACTGAAGCTGAGAAATAAAGTGTATCTCAGCTTCTCAGTACAGTCCACTCCGACATTTGGAGCAAGGTGCAGAGATGGACTTCAAAGTGGCCAGTCAACTGCTAGGGTCTGCGCTACACAAAAGGCAGATGAAGTCTTGTCTTCTGCAAGTCAATATATCTTCTCTAAGGTCCCCAGACATCGCCACTTCTAATCAGTAACTGCCACTGAAGGTTCTCATTAGGAGAAGTAAGTGTAATTAGAGCACCTTGCCCTCACAGGGTGTGTCAAGCTAAGAGGACTGGAAGGCTCATAAATTAGTGCCAATTCTCTCTCACTCTATCTACTTCCAATCTGCTGTGAGGGACAAAAATGGTGTTTGTACACGTAAAGGCAAAAGCCCACTGGCCCCTGCAAAATTAGCCTAAACACTAACTCTGGCTACTTGAGGGCCTCCCTATTCCATTATGTGTCTCAGAAATAAGAGAGATAAAGTTTGCCATCAATAACACTGAGCCTATCTGCTGAATCCCACAGATTCGAAGGCATGAATAATTTAACCTCTTGTGGGAATTTTGTCATAGTGGAAATACAATGACTGCAAACGGGGAGCTCAGGGGATGCTTGCTGTGATCTATTCTTGTATATGTACGCAACTGCTGTGCTCATCCACAGAACAATATGGGCCTGCTGTCACTCCACAGTGTCTGAGACGGAACATGAGAGTGTTAGGTAGATGGAGAAGAGGGAGCAGCATGCAGTCATTGTACCTCAGAAATGAAAGGGACAGATAACTGTGCCTTATTCCTTCAGCTCTTGGGTAGACTCCTAAATAGACAGGGAGATGGCCGGAGAAAGAACATAGAAGAACATGGTGGCCATTTCCCTATAGGGAAAGAGGGGTGTGTGTGTGTGTGTGTGTGTGTGTGTGTGTGTGTGTGTGTGTGTGTGTGTGTGTGTGTGTGTCTACATGAGCAGATAAAATGGTCATGCGCATGTGCAGCCTTCTTGGTGCAGTATGTCCTGTGAGGACACAATTCTCTAATTATGCTTACTTACCTAATTTAATGCAGTTCCTGACTAGCGCTGAGGATGTTTGAAGACCTTAGAAAAAATGTACTGACTGGCAGAAGACAGGACTTACTTACCTGCCTTTTTTATGGCTCTGCCCCCAGCAGTTGAGTCGCCACTCTAAATCCAGGTATACACACACATACACACACTCACATAACTATGACCCCCAGATTTACTGAAAAACTGGATGTCACCAGGGTCAATTATGCCATTCACTGTTTATTGTTGAAAAACTATTGCATGCATAGGTGACATAGCTAGTGGCAAAAATTAATGGCTATTAGCAAAAACAGCCACTAACGCTTCCTAGGAGCACGCCCTCAGAGATGAGCTGAAGGTGCGGCTGAGGTGGTTTTTGTCTTCTGGTTCTTCAATTTTGGTTTTGGCGATTGAGACCCAGGGTCTCATACATAGTCAGTGCCTATCACTGAGCTACATCCTCAGCCCAGTCCCCTGATCTCGATGGAAAGTTTTAGGATAGTTTTCATACTAAGTCTGAACACTGGGTCTAAGTCTGAAATCAAATGCTTTGGTCCCTGCTGAAATCTTTGCACTAAACCCTTAAATCCTCTTTAGCAAGCCTAGGGGGTCTCCAAGACACAGCCACTTCTGCAGCCTTACCCTGGCCATTCTCAACAGGCAGAGGTTTTCTAATACTTCTTTAGAACAACCCAGGAATCTTGCCCCAGGCCTTCTGAACAAGCTATTCTCTCTTCTAAATAAAGTCATTGCTTAACTATCCTCGCAAAGGTCAACCACTTAGTAGCTTTCTTCTTACCCACCAAAACTTAGCTAAACAACCAAGTTAATTAAATAAAATGCTAGTATAGTTACTAATACTAAATGTTCCTATATATTAGGCTCCACACCCTGCTTTTTTTTTATTGGATATTTTTTATTTACACTTCAAATGTTTTCCCTTTCCCGGTTTCCCGTCCATAAGCCCCCTATCCATCCCCTGCTTTTTCCTTACTTCTTTTTTCCTTTTCTTGGTTTTCAAGAGAGGGTTTCTTTGTGTATCCTCAGCCATTCTAAAACTCCATCTGTAGACCAGGCTGATCTCGAACTCATAGAGATCTGCCTGCCTGTGCCTCCCAAATGCTGGGATTGAAAGTATGTGCCACCACCACTTGGCTTTTATATACATTTTTAAAATTTAGCTTTCACAAAAAAACATAGTATTTCCTTTTAGAGATATGAAAATAAGTTCCTTAAAAAAAAAAATCAAGGAATATGTGTGTGATGGTTTGAATATGTTTGGCCAGGGAGTGACACTACTAGGAGGTGTAATCTTGTTGGATTAGAAGGACTGTTGGAATAGGTGGGTCACAGTAGGCGTGGGCTTTAAGTGGGTCCGGGCTGCCTGGAAGCCAGTCTTCTGGCTGCTTTCGGAACAAGCTCCTCCAGCCCCACATCCACCTGCACACTGCCATGCTCCCATGATAATGGACTGAGCCTCTGAACCTGTAAGCCAGCCCCAAGTAAATGGTGTCCTTATAAGAGTTGCCTTGGTCATGGTGTCTGTTCACAACAGTAAAACCCTAACTAAGACACTGTGTTTGGTCACAGTTTACAGATGTTGGAGGACCCAATGGTATGTCCTACATAGAAATTCTCATTTGCATCACACAATATTTGGTTAAATCTATCATATAACTGTCTCCCCAGTGCTCAGGGGTAGACTGCTGGTACTAAGGACACAGGATGAAGAACTGTTTCCTGAGGAATGAATGGGTTATGTGACACTCAGTAACTATATAGAGAAAGGCTAACATAAGATTATGATACACTGTATTAATATAACTCAAATGCTAAATTTGGGAAGCTAAAATGTTATAAACCCAAGCATGTCTATAATCAGTGTAAGAGATTTTAAAGAGGAGCGTGGGTCTTCTAGGAAGGCAATGCTGTGATGCTGTGTGAGCGCCTACAACAAGAGCCGTTATCCAGAGCAGCTTTTGAAAAGTTAGCCATCAGTGGCTTTCAGAGCGGGCTGGATGGTGCCTAATCCCAACTTCAAGTATAAAGAAGTCTAAAAATCTCGTCAAAATGTTGCACATAGTCAAGATAAGATTGTTCCAAAAAACATACAGAAGACCTCAATAAATGCAGGAGTGCTTGCATCTGGACTGGGACCATTGCTCTGCATCACTGAGTAAATCTAATCAGAGCTGACAGAAAAGGTTCTGGCTGGGTACTGAAGGTCAGCTCCACTGACCTTGGGACTGGTGAAAGTCACCAGCTCTACTCCAGGGTCACAGCACCAATGTAAACCCCACTTCATTATTTTTAGTCTTCTTTTGTGCAACCGACTTCATTAATATTTATTCCCAGAACAAAAAATAGGTTTTGTTTCACCTTCTTCCTTTCTACAACATCATGAAAAATATTTGGGACAAGTAAAACTTATAATCCACCAACTTCCTAGGTCAGCATATTCATGGCAACCCTGACTCACTCCACAGTCCATGTCCGCACTCTGGGCTTGCAGGACCGACACAGCCCATTCCCTGGAACAGGGCACACAATTAGCTTCTGCCTCTCTCGAGGGTATTCTTTAGTGTGGAAAGTAGACATCGGGTGAGCTCATGACTACATGCCTAGTTTCAACAAAAAATATTGAATATAAAGAGAGAATTTAATAGGCAGACTGCTTCAGAAAGCTCTTCCTCCCCCAAAGACAAAAGCCTTTCTCTTTGCTGGTGTATTAGTTAAGAAAGCCAACCAAGTCCAGACACGAACACAGAGAAACACACACCATGTGATCCAACCAAAATAGAGAAGAACTTGGGAACATTTCAAAGACGCATTCCTTCTGACTCCCCTTTCTTATCCTTGTGGTCATATTTCTCCATACATCTACTCATAACAATAACGTAGAGAGTATGTATTTTAAAACATGTCTCGGACATTATGAATTTTGGACAAGAATTTTGTTCTTGTCGACATCTCTACTTCTTCCTTAAAGTCACTGCTGCTGATGTGTCTTCCTCTCCCCACTTCTGAACGTCTACTATGTGTGACACTGCATCTGTTCCCTCCCTGTCCCACACTGCCTTCTCCAAACACACAGCCTCTGATGTCTTGCACCTCATACATTTGTATCACATGTTCCACTTTTTAAAACATGTACTTATTTCGCGTGTGTGGGTGCTTGCCTGGATGCACACCTGTGTATCATACACTTGCCGTGCCCACAGGGGTCAGAGGAGAGCACTGAATCTTCCAGAACCGGACATGTAGATGGCTGTAAGCTGCTATGTGGGTGCTGGGAACCAAACTGTGGTCCTCGGCCACAGCAGCCAGCCTTCCTCTAGCCCCATGGGTCTCACTTTTTTAAGCAGAGATTCACTGAGACAGAGAACTTTTCATCTCACTCCACGTCGTGGTTCTCTAAACCATGTCTCCAACTGCCCATAAGAAGTGTACAGTGCTTTTCCTAAGAGACAGCCGTGGCTGCCCGAGTGGACGCCAGTGATGATATACCTTCTTCTCAAACACAGTAACATTAGACATATCCTCAGGTTCTCAAACACAGTAACATTAGACATACCCTCAGGTTCTCAAACACAATAACATTAGACATACAAACACTCATTAGACATACCCTCATGTTCTCACAGTAACATTAGACATACCCTCATGTTCTCAAACACAGTAACATTAGACATACCCTCATGTTCTCAAACACAGTAACATTAGACATACCCTCATGTTCTCAAACACAGTAACATTAGACACACCCTCATGTTCTCAAACACAGTAACATTAGACATACCCTCATGTTCTCAAACACAGTAACATTAGACACACCCTCGTGTTCTCAAACACAGTACCATTAGACATACCTTCGTGTTCTCACAGTAACATTAGACACACCCTCGTGTCCTCAAACACAGTAACATTAGACATACCCTCATGCTCAGAATGAACTGAGTCAGATGAAAGAACTCCGAATGAGTGAATGTGCACTGTGCGCTGGAACCTCTCCCTAGAATGCTATTACTTTGGCCAATCAATGTCTCTATGCATTTTCTACCTTGACTCTCCACTTCGACTTGTAAATAATTACATATGCCAACTGTGTTTTTACTGTTTTCATTATTCCTTATCGTCTGCTCGATTTGAATCTTTTAGAACTAACTCCGCACTCACAGAAGTCAATAGGGAGTCTTCACATATGCAAGCCGAGACGAGCTTTGAGCCTGAGAAACTGAACATTCTTTTTGCTGTGTGGGAATCATGGCTCTTTCTCATTACAGAATATTCCGTTGGCTCTATATCCCATCCTTCCAACATGACTCATCCATCCCTCCTCTCCAGCTCAGACTCACCTTTGAAGAGGTTCCTTTTCACATGGACCTGGAGAACACTACTAACGAAAGTAGATTCTGGTACCGTGTGACGTATTCCCCAACTGCATCACTCTGACTCAACTCTGTGACCACAGACAGACTCCATCATCTTAAAGTCTGAGTAAAGGGATAACTAATTAAACCAACGTCACTCAAAAGGCTCAGAAAACAGGAAGATGCTGGGCGTAAAGTCAACCTCAGTGGAAGGCAGACATTACAGCACAGCCTCTCCTCTGATGGACACTGCACCAAAAGCCCTGCGTAAATGAATTATTTTTGTGTGTTACAGTGTGAAAGCCAAAGGCTCATGAAAGTAGAAAGGGTTGATAGTTTTAGATTCCATTATTCTAAATAAAGGAAGGATTGTTGCTGACACTGCCTTAAATACACTGCATGGTGACATGTGTTTGAAGGAATTACAGCTGTGTGGCACAAGTCAAAATCAAATTTATTCCAATCAACTACAGAATATTTTTAAAACAGAAAAAGCACATTAGGATACAAATATATAAAAATGCCTTTATCAACTTTACTGTTTATGTACGAATTTTTAAACCGTTGCTTATTTGCAAGTAAAAAATATGTGCATTGCTAAAACTGTTGGGTTGTGTATATGCTCACAAAAAAAAGTGATTTCACACATAAAGAATTCCAGACCACTTCCTCAAAAAAAAAAAAAAAAAAAAGTAGGAAAGGAGAAGGCCCTCACTAAATCACTACTAAATGTTTAAAGCCATAAAAGGAAAGTAACTGAGATTTAGACACAAATAACCAAGGAAAGAGAAGAAAATAAACAGGAGAATTAAGTCAGACATAGTGCCAGCTGAATTCAGACTTAGAGAGTTTACAGGGCATTAATCTGATATATGCTAAATTAGGTTTTCAAATTCTATAATATTTGATTTCTTTTCTAAAACCAGTTTACCCTTAATCCCAGACGTTTTTCTTTAAATGATAAACTACAATTCTAAGTGGGATTTCTATTCAACCAGGAGTGCTGTTGTTGTTGTTTTAAGTATTTATGAACCATATTTATGATTTTATCCTCCCTAAACATTACTTTTGACTTTAATAAAGTCAAGACTGATGTAAGAACTAAAAGATGGTTTACTGTGGATTAAATAATACTCATTTTGAGGCAAGGCCTCTATTTGTCAACTAAAATAATGTCAGAAAAGTTTTCAGACATCTGGGAATTCCTTCCAACTTCACAACCACAAGCAGTAGCAAAGCACCAAGAATTTCAGAAGATAAACCGGCATGAGATACAGCCCTGATGGGCACACAGCTGACCACAGCCAGTGTTAGACACAGCCCCGATAGACACACAGCTGACCTCAGCCTGCCTAGAACACAGACTGTAATACATAGAGCTGACGACAGGTGACTTCCCTGTCTTCACCGTAAGAGCACGTCCTTCAGGGTGAATACAGGTGTAGTCCGTCTGTGTCAGGGTGAGTTGGGAAGCTTCCCCTCACACCCTGACTCATGGGACTTCTGATCCACTTCCCAAGGATCCCAAGTTCAAGGCGCATATGGGGTCAACCACAGAGCTCGGCCACCGAGCTCACACTGAAGCAGTGTTGATACGTCAGTTTTACGAGTTACTGGAGAGCAAATAAAAGACTATGGGCCAGTACTCTGGAGGCAGAGGCTTCAAGTCCAGTCTACAGAAGGAGTTCCATGACAGGCAGGGACACCTAGAGAAACCCTGCCTCGAAAAACCAAAACCCAAAACCAACCAAACAAAAGACTGCCTCAGGATGCCAAGGCAATCAAATTACAGTGAGTAACCCTGGTGTGGTTTAACACAGGAGCCCAAGAAACACTCCCCAGGGTAGGGAACAGAAGCTGAAGACAAAAACAGACAAAACAGTAACAAGGAAAGTGACCAATGCAGCAGCAGTGTTTACTGCAATGTGACCTGATCACAACACGAACCTCTTAAGATTACCCTGAAATTCCTGAACATACGTAAACATAGCCAATTGTTGGTGGGTGAAGTGAGGAGAAAGGTTCTACTGTATAGTTAAAAACACAGGTAAGTGTCTCGTCATGAGTCTGGATCCTACAATTTGACCTTTATTTTGGCAATGAAATAGAAATTAGGGCAAAAGGAAGAGCCACTTAGAGAGGGTCCCTGTTACACACACTTGTATACGTACACACACACACACACACACACACACACACACACACACACATACACACACACAGGTGTGTGAGGGCTCACACAGGTAACAAATAAGAGAAAGCCATTAGAGTTATATGTCTTGTGTTCTCTTTTTCTTGTGGTTTAAGATGTAAAGAGAAGGTGTAGAAGAGATTCTTTACTGTAAAAGAAGTCAGAAAAAGACCAAGACGGTAACAGCGAGAAACACCAAGGAGGCTGGAGTAGCCCCACTCCTACAACAGGGGGACGGCTCCTGTAAGGAAGAGAGACAAGCACTGGACTGGTGATCAGGATGTTTGCTAATTTGTTATAATAGGAGACAGGCTGGGAGACCAAAGCGGGCTGCAATTATTAGAGTTCAGAGAAGAAACTGTGGTGCTATCAAAAGATAGGGAAGATGAAACGTGGTTTGTTAAAGATGGAGACAAAAGACAAGTCTATCTTGAAAAAGGAAGAGGGAGAAGCAAGAAAGCCATGGTGGGACAGGGAGAACGGCCTGGGGACAGCGAGAACAGCCTGGGGACAGGGAGAACGGCCTGGGGACAGGCTGATGGGAGGCTGGCTGCTGGAAGACTCCCCAGCCCAGAGGCTGGCCGTCTACCTGAGCCCTGGCTCGTTTGCTCTACAGATATTTAGTGCACAATGGGCCAGAAACAGGGTAAGCGGAGAGGATATGGGAAGGGAAATGTCAGACAAGGACCCTGACCTCTCAGACACTGACCAACCATGAAGGAATGAACAAGACACCTTTTGATTATCGAGATTTGGCTGAGAAGACATTAAGGACGGCAGAATAGGTGCACAGGGACAGCGGCTGAGGAGCCAACATGAGCGCTGACGTCTAAGTGACAAGGAGACCACCTCATGAGGATCTGAGGAAAACAGAGCGACACAGCAACAGCCGGACGAAGAAGCGTTGAGGAGGCAGTGGGCGCAGGTTGTTTGGAGAGACAGTTGATGTGGCTGTGTGTCAGGGGGAAGATGTGGTGTAAGACCCTGCTGTCGGGGAAGCAGGGAGAGAACGAACAGGGCAGTGTTGGCTGCTACAAAGAATCTAGATACTAAGCCGAAAGAGAGTAAAAAACAAGATAAGCCTAAAAACCGGAAAAGGGATGAGAGCCTGTCCCTACACTGTAAGGTTTAAGTTCTACAAAGATCAGCCTAGGTGTCCAGTAGGATTTTATCAGGATCAGAACAGAAGCAGGGCAACCGCTTCAGAGAATGGTTCAGTGGCTGAGTTCAGTGACCACTGATGCCCAGTGAGCAAGAGTTAACAGCATCTCTGGTTTGGACACTGACTGTCATGGAGATGAGGAGGTAACCAACGTCACAAGTGTTGAAGGCATCCAACAGGATGTTCTGAGAGAACAGATGTGGGCTGGGGTGTAGAGGAGAAGAAGTCAAAGAGCCCCCTCAAAGCCACATGTGGAAGGACCATTAGTTGAAAAAAGACACACAAAGGAAAAACTGAGAGAGGGGAAATTTCATATGGTAAGTTTGAAATGTTGCCCTAATATCCCAGTGATTTCGGAATAAGCATTTTGATATTCAAGTCTGCCATCTAGGGGAAGAGTCAGAGCTAAAGATGTCAATGGCGGATTCTCTTATAGCAATACCAGACACAGAGGAGGGGCCAAGGTCACAACCAAGCACAGGGATGTGTTAGCTCTCAGAGATGTCACACAGCAGAGAACTCCTGAAGGAAACTGAGGAGCAGCCAGAGACACCGATGGGGTCCCTCAGGGGTCATGAAAGTGGAAGGAAACAAGCCACAAGGGGTGAGGAATCAATAAGGCTTAGAACTGCCAAGGGCTTGAGAGAAACAATGACTAAGGAGACCCAGCAGCAGCCCCAAGGAGGTGGAGGCAGAGGATCTTGCCAAGAGCAAGGACAAGTGCCAGGGGATCCAATAACAGCAACCCAGGGTGTCGAGGGATGAGACGCCATCAAGAGCTTCAAACTGCGCCTCTACAAGATGTGAACTGGAACAGTAAGCAGTGGGCTGGGGTGGGGAGACATGACTTGTGAGACAGACACATGATCCAGTTCAGGGTCAATCTGCTTCTGGTTTCCAGACACCATGGAAACACAGTGCAAGGGAGAGAAGACAAGAATCTTAGGGGTTGGCTGTGCCATCGATATAATAATCACTGAAATTCTTATTGACCACCCACCCATGTTAGGAATTAGAAAGGAACCAAAGGTATGTGCTCAGAATTTTAGCTCTTGTAGAGAGTAGCATCCTAATCTTGGATTTGTGGAATGCTTCCAAAATGTGTTCACAGAGAACCAAAACACTCAGGTAAGCCTCAGGTCCCACAGAGCTTCCTGTAGATCACAGCCCAGAGATCCATCAATGGAGGATGTAGGTAAGAGCACCTATCACGCTAACTACACACACACATACACATACACACACACACACACACACACACACACAAACACATACACACACACACAAACACACACACACACAAACACACACACATACAAACACACACACAAACAAACACACATACACACACACACACACACGGGGGGGGGACAGAGAGACACAGAGACAGAGAAGGAGGGAGGCAGGGAGGGAAGGAGGGGAGAGGAAACAGATAAAAAGGACACGCCATTAGTCTGGCCTTCTAGAAACTGAAAACGAAAACAGGAAAACAGAAGTGAACCAGCACTGCCTGGGAACAACACTGACAGACAGACGGGAGGGTTTCTCTGCATTCGCAAGTGTAGAGAGGGTGGCACAAAGCAAGGGGGTTGGACTGACACCACTGTGCTTTCTTCTGACAGTGACACGTGTCACGACACATTTACATTACACTGAGGCCCGAGTTTGTGAAAACAGTAGGCTAAATAATAGAGACCTCATAGTTCCCGTTTCCATTCACTTTACAAAGGTCCACTGAGATAAAAGCCTAGACTAAAGTAAACATTAGAATACTTTTTGTTTGTTTCATTCATTTATTTTTCTTTTAAGACAGGGTCTCACTAGCCTTGTCTAGTCTGGAACTCACTATGTAGACCAGGCTGGCCTTAAACTCACAAAGATCTGCCTACCACTGCCTCCCAAGAGCTGGGATTTAAGGTGAACACACCATGCCCTGCTTTTATAAGACCTAGGAACAGCTAGAGTTACACAGCTCTGTTCAGTGAAATAACAATTAGAAGCTACAGAACCTCTTTGAAAGACAAAGACACTTACGCACACCTACACACCCAGCATGTATACACCCAGCATGTACACACCCAGCATGTACACACGCACACATACTGACGCACACAGGGACATTCTTTGGACCTATTTAAGAGTAAGTGGCTGACATGATACTTCAGTGGTGGAATAGCATTTAGTATCCAACACCTGGAAAGCCAGGCACACTGCTCTAGGATAAAGCTGATGTTAGGCCCTTTCAGTGGATTAGGATCAAATATGTAAACGTCCATAGGTAATGTAAGCTATATATTTAAATATCCAATATATCATATGTAATTTATATATACACATATAATAAATTAGATACAGGTGTTTGTATGTGCAAACTTATCAACATTTTGAAAACACGAGCCCTCACTCGTCCCTCCAACTTCATTCAGCCCAATACCGCGGACTTATTCTTCATTCCACTCCTTTCGTATTTGTAGCTCCATTTTCCAACAGGGAAAAACCAGACGTCCACGCCCTGCATTTGCTCCCACCTGCCCTCGGGCCCCGTCACCCAGGTCAGTCTTGCTGCTGAGACAAGAGGCCTTGTTTCTCTGGGCCCATGGTTTCAGACAGTCAGAGTCACTGTAATGTGGGGCTGTATGACGAAGGCTTTATTCATGAAGCTTGGGCCAGGAAGCACAAAGCTGGGTGGGAGGAAGGCATAACTTTCCAAGGCTTGTCATGGTGGCCCATGGGGGTAGGATTCATGTTTTACAGGTTCCGTAACCTTCCAAAACAGAACCTAGCTGGAAACTATGCACAAGAGGGGTGGAGGGCATTCCAGATTCAGACAGAACATTTGATCTTTAGCAGCCACATGGCAACTCATAATGCAAAATACACTCATATAACTTCAAAAGTCTCCAATGTTTTAACAGTCCCAACATTGTTAAAAAAGTTTAAATCCCTTCTGAGACTCAAGGCTAACTCTCAGCTACATAAGCCTGTAAAACAAACAAACAAAATTTATGTGGTGCCAATATACAGTGGCATAGATAGAGGAAATATCCCATCCCAGAAGGGAGAAGCAAGGAGATAACATGGAAAGGAGACAAAAGCCAGGCCAAACCCAGCAGGGAAAACATTAACCAGCACTCATGGGAAGCCCCACCCCTGTGGACCTGATGTCTGTAGCATATGCTGCCCTTCTCCCCTTGGTGCCTGCAGATGTCCCATTCCACATTCCTGGGACCTCCAACATCCTGGGACCTCCAACATCCTGGGACCTCCAGGGCAACTTAGACATCCCCCTTCACACTTCACACGGTAGCTCAGGAGCTCCAGGAAAGAGATCTGACCCTGCCACACACGGCCTGTCCTTCCTGGTTGTCTTTGGAAGTTCTGTTCTATCCTGTAGGGTATCACAACTTTTATGTTCTGCATAAGTCCAGCAGCACGTTCACAACAGCAAGCTCTGTAAGTAGCTTGAGATACAACCGGCTACATGTTCACATTTACCACAGCAACAAAGCCACTTCTTGAGCAGCTGTCCTTGGCCTGTAGCTGCAGCTGCCTCTGACCCAGGGGAAAATACTTTCCTAGGTGGCAACCTTTCCCCCACCTCTCCATCTCAAAGGCACTCTAATTTCGAAACAGTCTTTCACGTGAGCTTGCAGCCTATACCCTGAAGTCATTGATGGGAAATGTCTTACCTTTAAGCCACTTTTTCCTATTGCCCAAATGTGGAGTTCGCTATTTCTCTTAATAAAGAATCTCTTCTTTAAGAAGAGTCATTGCCACATTGCCTGTTCAAGCTCCTTCTTCAAGCTGTGTTTCCTATAATTTCCACTCTACTTTGTTCTCTGCGTTTTCACTATAAATCTGTTTGAAAGCACCTGAAACAGTTGGGCTACAACCTGAGTGCCGTGTTATTTTGAAATTATCCCATCCAATGCATTGGCTTTCCCCAGTAGTGGACTCATTCCTGTCTGGGGCCTCGTGAGCAAGCCTTCACAGCCTGCATCACTATTGGCATAGTGGTCTTCTGAAATCTCACCAAACATCTGTGATTCTCGGCTTGTAGCACCAAATTTTTCCATAATCTGTCTGTAAGATAGTTGCAAAGCCTACAGTACTAATCTCTCGGTTCATCACAGCAATGACCCTATCTTCGTACCAATTTGCTATATTAATTATTTTTAGGCCTGTCTATACTGGCTCATGGTTTCATGTCCATCATGCAGGGAAGGTGTGGCTACCTGGACAACTCCATCCTAAGTATCAGGGTTTGCTTCTTCCTCATGTGAAGGAAACAGTGGCATAGACCCAAACTGGGGTGCTTAGAACCTTCAAGTGCCTCCCCTAGACTCAATGCCCTAAAAGTCTGCAAGCAACGCCAACATCTGTTTAGAAACCCAATGCTCGAAACCTGGGCCTGTGAGGACATTCTACGGTGGACTCATAACTAAGGACTATGTGTCTGATATTTCCATGCCTATTCATTGCCCATGGGTTTTGTGAATCTAAGCTTCGGCATCTCCTAGATAGCAAGAAGCTCGGCCATTTAGTGCAGTATGTATTTGTTACGGGTCTGCTATGTGCCCATGGTTTTCCCTGTGAGTAATCAACTTTTCTTCATTTTCTACAGGAATAGGAATTTACTTACTTTTAAGGCTTGTTTATGTATCGAAAATAAACAATCACCTTCACTCATCTATTTCTTCTTTATTGCATGATGCTGAGGTCTAGAGTCATCGGGTACACAGAGGGTGCCCTGACAGAGTGACGGGAGGTGTGGCCGCTCTGACGCGGTTCAGGTTATTGGCAGTTTGCATGGTTCACTGACGACAGCCCTGGGCTTGTCCTTTGGGTGGTGTCCTTCTCATCTAACCTGTGAAAATGTCTGGTACTAGACAGCACCCCACAGAAATGGGGAAAGCGAGGAAGTTTTCGGCCAGCACAACAGCAGTCACTGAGGAGCACGTGCCCACACTGCCTCTAGCCTCGGCAGTACGCACGCCTGCGCCACTGCTGTTTCTGTGCAGACATTTTCCTTCTAACGTCTCTGGATTTTCAGACCCCCATTTCCTCTTTCTAGATCCATCGTCTGGATCTGCATTCACCTTACTTACATTGTGCTTCATGATCTGAAAGGCTTTCTCCTTTCCCTCCTCCCTCCCTGGTCTTTCTTTGAGACAGAGTTTTACAATGTAGCCCAGGATAGCTTCAAATTCCTGCCTCTGTCTCCTAGGGCTGGGATTAGAAACACAGCGCATGTCCACACCTAGAGCTTTCCACTCTCTAGACCGCAGAGTCCTAACCTTTCTGTGTCCTCTGATGTCACTTCCGCTTCTCTCAATGAACTGGTACCAAATAATGACATGTCCTGAGGGCGCTGGCGTTTTGAGGGCTACCATAACTAAGAGTCAGAGCAAGCATGGGAATGAGATCTGAGAGAGTTACAGACAGGAGACCAATGTGGAAGCACTGTTTCATCCTCAGCGGGGGAATTATCCAAATACACACATCTCAGGCCAGAAGCGACTTAAAGACAATGGACTGAGGACGGTTTGAAAACAGTTTTTATCTGTCTGCATCTTTATCTGTATATCATAGGCCTTTTGTTGTGATTTTAAGTCTAGGCCATAGCTCAAATATCTTGTATCTTCAAGCTATGGAAGGATTAGTGAATGATCAGCTCATTATCTTTACTGATTTGCTCTTATTCTACGCAATCCAGAGGGACCATGGCTCCCTGCCAACGTCACTTCTGAAACAATGCAGAACTGTGTTCATATATTCCACGTTCTTCAAGACATACCTAAATTTGCGGATTTCGGAACAAATGCATCTGGGGAAGAGAAGTATGACTTTTCCTACAGCTCTCCGTGATGTGTACCGCACACTGCGAGGTGCTTCCAGGAAAGGGGCTCCTGGGAAAACAGACGATCACATCGTGGCGCACAGGGGACTGTGGTGTCCCTAAACTGTTCAGAAGATCGGAAAGACCGCTTAGAGTATGGGGCAGTTAGCATCAATAATGCCTCATCTTTAATCTTTGAAAACTAAAAGAAGCTGGAGCGCCACTCCCTATCAATAAATAAGTAACTAAATCACCTATATATAATTACAGAATAAATTCGGAATAACAATTTCAGAATGTACTGGGATTTCAAGCATCTAAGCTAAAGAGTTCTATGGCAACTTTGGATTTTCTTTTGCTTTAAAAAAAATTTTGTCAGGCTAGAGAGATGGCTCAGTGGCTAAGAGCACTGACTGCTCTTCCAGAGGTCCTGAGTTCAATTCCCAGCAACCACATGGTGGCTCACAACCATCTGTAATGGGATCCGATGCCCTCTTCTGGTGTGTCTGAAGACAGCAACAGTGTACCCATATAAAATAAATAAATAATTCTTTTAAAAAATTTTTCTCTTACAGACTACTAGTAATACTAATACATGGACTAATTTCCCATTGCTACCGTAGGACTTATATCTGCTTACTGTGTCTATGAAAACTGAAGATCTATATTCTGATCCAGGGGAATGGGCAATGGGCACTTGGAACCCATTATCCCCTGTCCACCATAGATAGCACACAACAGGTGTCCTGTTGAGTGCCCTGAAGACCAAGTGAGCTTCCAGAGAACCTGACCTATGGACGGCACACATCTGACTGATGCCCAGTCCCTAGGACTGCCCTTCGTGTGTCTGCTATGTTACCTGGTCTCTTGGATGATGTTCCCTTCCCACCTCCCATTTTCCCTGCCAATAAGATCAGGAAAACCTGGGGCATGCAGGCACAAAGCTATCAGTGAACCAGAGGATCAGGATGACGTTTTAGTTCTGAACCTCTTTCCATTATAGCTTCACTACTCAGAAACAAAATATATGGATGTAAAGTTGATACTCAAAGAACTTCCCGTATTTAAAGTATAAAACTTGATGGGTTTGGGCATATTTCATCACCTGTGATACCCACCACCACCATCAAGGTGGCAGACACCCAACTTCCCCTTTCCCTTTCCTACAGCCACCATGATCCTGGGATTCAACTCCTAAGAAATCAATCCTATTTGACGCATGAAGAGAGCTTACCAGACAGCTTACCAGCAAAGACTTACCACCCCATCCCTGTCCCCTGTCATGAATAAGGATACACTGCTTAAAGCTGCAGCAGTCACATGGGGTCAACAAGAAGCCAACAACCAACTACAGCAGAGTAGAAAGATGAAAGAAGCCAGGGACTCAACATGACATCAAGAGCATCAACTATCTACTTCCTGTCAACTTAGGGGAGAAGAAAGGCTCCCACCCAAAAGTAGATGGGTGCACACTAGTATATGGAATATCTTAAGTCCTCGGGATTTTCTTAATTTCCAGAAGCATTATACACAGTGCTTTGGTCTACTAAGATCATCACCACTTTGTGCCTTACAGACAGACACCCATAAGGTAATATTGATTTCTATTGGACTCTTTATCTCGGAACATAAAGCCCCCTAGAAAGCTCAGGATGTCATGGCAACACTGAGTGTTACTCCATACGTGTGTTAATTCCTAGAACCTTCAAAAATCCCGTGTGTGTGTGTGTGTGTGTGTGTGTGTGAAAAAGCCAGTGGATGCTTATTGCTTCTGGGGTATGGGCTAAGGAGTTCTTGGTGAGGTGGATTCGGTTCCTGTTCACACCACCGCAGGTTTCCGTCCTTGCAGGACAGCACTGGCCCTGCAGATGACCACCCTATGCAGATCAGGGAAGATCACGTACCTGATGCTGCTGAGGGTAGCCTGGGCATTCTTGTTGATGGTGGTCCTCACGCAAGAAGTGGCAGGTTTCATGGCCACCAAGACCCCTTTGCTATCAGCCATGGGGTCCACCCCCATGGTCTTGCAGTGAATTAGCAAAAAGCAGAAGGAGCTGGGGGCCTCCAGATTATCGGGCTCAGTGCTGTGTGTCTTTGTTTATCTTGATCCAGAACCTGGTGCAATTCCGAATGACTGGCAGACGCATGGACATGGTGACAGCCAGAGACGGAAAGAGAGCCACCTTCATAAACTCTTCAAGAGTCTGATTATTATTAGCAAAAAAACAAAAGCTCTGAACTAAAGGATTGGAAACAAATGAGTTTTCAGATAGACTCTTTGAATTTTTGCAATTCAAATTTTAAACCAATAGATAAAACATGTATTTTAAATGGTGATTCAACCATTTCCAATGTATAGGTGCACAGGCTGGTTTTGTGTGTCAACTTGACACAAGCTGGAGTTATCACAGAAAAGGAGCCTCAGTTGAGGAAATGCCTCCATGAGACCCAGCTGTAAGGCATTTTCTCAACTAGTGGTCAAGGGGGGAGGACGCAGCCCATTGTGGGTGGTGCTATCCCTGGGCTGGTGGTGGGTTCTATAAGAAAGCAAGCTGAGCAAGCCAGGGGAAGCAAGCCAGTAAGTAACATCCCTCGATGGCCTCTGCATCAGCTCCTGCTTCCTGCCCTGCTTGAGTTCCAGTCCTGGCTTCCTTTGGTGATGAACAGCAGTGTGGAAGTGTGAGCGGAATAAACCCTTCCCTCCCCAAGTGGCTTCTTGGTCATGATGTTTGTGCAGGAATAGAAACCCTGACTAAGACAATAGGACACACAGAGAAAGGAAATCTTAATGGTCATGTATAGGCAAGATTCTGTAATGTTTGGGTACTCTCAAGATACTGTAACCATTGGGTCCATCTGTGGTGTGCACATCTGTAACTCCAACAAAGTCAACCTGATCGACAGCACATCGTGGACCGCCAGAGCCATACATACATCAAGACTCATTCCAAAAAACAAAAGAAAGCAAGCAAAACAATAAACATTGGTTCTCAGGCTGTGGGTTGCCACGGGTAGCATAGCGAATATTTGCATTGAGATTCATAACAGTAGCAGCATTACAGTTATGAAGTAGCAGTGAAATAACTATGGCTGGGGTTCACCACAGCACGAGGAACTGTACTAAAGGGTTGCAGCGTGGGGAAGGTTAAGAACTCCTACAAGGCCCGTACACGGTTGTGTGGAATCTTGCCACACTCTCCAGTGACAGGCATCACTGCTACCCTCGTTCACGGAGAGAATCTGGACCAGGAGACATTGAGTAACTTGTCCACAGCTGTGCTGTTTATCAAGGATGAAAACCAGACTCTCATCCAAGACCTTTGCCCTTTAAACTCTTGATCTGTTTGTAAAGAATGAGTCAAGACTTCAGTGGTTTCAAATATTCCTTTGAATCCCAACATAAAAAAATTTAAAGGTATTATGCTGTTCCTAGCTTTTCTATCTATAAGATGAAGGTTGTGTTTCCTTTGTGCAAATGTGTCCAACGTCTCTGGTGGTGAAAAGGCTGAATCCTCCAATAGCAGATGCTTTCCTGGACCATCCTCTGTGCGTCTACTTGGTACCTGGTACCCAGACTAGCCCAGAGACCAAAGCAACAAAATGCAAAACCAGTAGAGACTTGATTCTAGGACAGCGGTGTCTCCCTCAGAAAGCCACGTCTGCTGGAAAGTGCCATACTGCTTTTATAACAGAACTTGTGGATGGATAAGGGAGAAGAAACGGTTCATTTTTAAAGAAATTCTCTAAACCCAATCTAGAACAATTAGCATAAATGCACTTGAGCGCCAGGGCGGAGCACACGCCAGGGCGGAGCACATGTCAGGGACTCAGCACTATTTTCTAGTTTGCTTATCTTTTGTGACTGTTATTAACAAGAAAAACAAATGGAGAATAATTTTGATTGATTTACATTGTTAGCTATATTTAGATCATGTGTGTGTGTGTGTGTGTGTGTGTGTGTGTGTGTGTGTGTGTGTGTGTATACAAAAAAGGGGAGAGGGAGAGATACATCATTGTCTTGGTGGACTATAACTTGTAAGTGCAGATAAAAGGGAGAGGAAAGAAACGGTTTAAACATACACAGTACCCTTTCCCTAACTCCTGAACTAGTTCACACAATGAGATGAATAATTCAGCTGCCCGGAACTTCATGTGTGCAGAGCACGGCGGCAGACCAGGGGCATTTTCACTTCGAATTTGTGTCGCCTTTAGTCAGCCCACTTCATCTGCATTTCTGACACCTGCTTCATCAGCTGGGAGGATGCTGCTCTTCCATAATCACCTCTCATCTCCATTCTGTCCAGCTAACAAAAGGATCACATTATAGAACGCAATTACCTGGCCTAGAAGGGACAGGGAGCAGGGAGCCTCTGGAAGGCATTTTGCGTTATCTTATCAAGCATATTATTTATAAATGGTCGTACTTTTAAGTCTATATAAATAAATATATGAGACATTTATGTTTACAACAATATGTCTACTTCTTCTGTGATGAGTACTGCTTCAGAGCAAACAGAAGAGAAGAAGTAACTGCAGAGATGAATCACATTTACAAATTCACGGCTATCACTTACGTTTATTATTACTGAATTATTTGTATTAACACGAGAGTTTTTTCAGCTTAGCCTGTGCAATATGGTTGGAGTGAAGCTACCAAGCAAATCAGCGCACAGCAGTGGACCCCGCTCGGCCACGGTCCACAGTCCACACGCACAGGACCCACCCTGCGCCACAGCTGTATGTGGAGCAGCTGAGGCTGACGCTTTCCCACACAGCTGTCTGAGGGGAGTGGCTCCGAGGAGACGCAGAATTAACACTGAGCACGTTTGAGCCTGCCTACCATCGAGCGAGCGTCTTCCTTCAGAATCCCACTGTACTACACCAGTTTCACCTGTTGTCTGACTCCCTTCTATGACAAACTCCATCTGGCTGCTCACCGCTCTGCTCCCCATGCCAACCTTAGTGACAGGCACGGAGAACACTTAGTACTACCTCTTAGACAATGCTCAACTGCCAACCATGCTGAATTAGAAGGGAAACTGAAGTAGTATTTGTCTGTCTGTCTGTCTGTCCATCCATCCCTCTCTGTCTCTCTCTCTGTCTCTCTCTCTTCTGTGTGTGTGTGTGTGTGTGTGTGTGTGTGTGTGTGTTTGCGTGTGTACTGTGTACACGGTTTCTCTGTATAGCCTGCTTCTGCCTCCTAAGTGCTAGAATTAAAGATATCCATCGCCAGCCTTGTTTTGCTTGTGGGTGTATTTTTATTTTATATGTGCACACAAGACCCTACCTGTCAAGGATTGCCATAGGACAATATCTTTTATATAAGTTGATTCCCTCAGACACCAACCAACCATACCTTTAAAATACATTTCATTCCAAATATTTTAAATGAGTCACTTAAACACATATATAATTTACCTCTTCATCACCTTTAAAACTGGGCTTCACATCATTTAATCTACAGATGCTTTATAATAAAATTATATACTAACCCCCTCCAGGTCCTGTCATGTAATATTGTGACCTGCTGGGTATTGATGACATCCGTAAAGCGTGTGTTCCTGAGCCACAGGACAGAGGACTGCAGGTTCAGATCTCACACTGTGTCCTTTCCTGCTTCCTCTTCTCAGAATCTCACTTTCTGCTTCCTCACACGAGGTTCCTGCTCCCACTAAGCTGTAATTTACTCTCTCGCTGAAGTAGAGGTTGTTAAAGAAATCTTACCAATCAAATAAAATCCTTTGTCAGAAATCTGAAAGAATTAAAGTGCAAATATCTTTCCTGTCTAAGAAGACGTTCGAAGGCTCTCTGAAGCCTCTATGCCGCAGATATATAAAACATCCTTAAATAAACTTCATTAAGAATTACTGGTTCTTTCTGTAATTGAATCAACAGTATAATGCTTTGAGCTTGTTTCTCGAGTATATTAAAAATACCGACCACAAACCACTTGCAGTATGAATATCCATGACACAATGTTGAGCTCATTTTAACTGGGTCTGAAATGGTATGAATGGTGAATTCCTGAGCCACACAGAGACAAGGAGCATCGTGTAAATACAGAGGAAAACTCAAAAGTATGCAAGTCCCACACACACACACCCTAAACATTCCTTTTTAACACCATCTCTAATAAGTTGGTGTTCATGTCTGTGGAGTCAGGGAGGGGGGCTTCTCTGCTCGGCACATTACACACTGTATCACCAGGTGTAAGCACGCGACAGCCCAGCCTGGCTTGCAGGAGACTGAGGAAGAATGATTAACTCAGAACAGGAAAGACGCCAAAGCCCAGTTAGAAAGCACCACAGTGCAGGAGTCACTCAGTATGAAAGCAGAGGCCCGAAACTCCCCACACCCTGAGGGCAGCACGTCAGTGTGCAGTTGAGGTGAGGTTAATGCATGGCGCTGTCCACTTGTGGAGAGCAACTGGAGTCAGCCACAAAGATTAACCATAAGGCATTTCAGAAAACTGAGAGAATATAATGCTTTCAAAATATTTTTATTTGTGCTAAAAATTTGTTTAAACAACTAAAAACAGGTTTAAAAGATTTCCTCTGCAGAAAACGGGGCAGTTGTTGCTTCCTCTCCCGATGACACCTGAGGAATTCAGTGGGGATGTAAACTACTCTGGCCCTGAGCTGAGGGAACTCAGGTCCTGGTGGTAGAGGGCAGATGTTAAAGATCACACAGATAACTGTTTAAAATTTCAACTTGCTTTCTGAGAGAGCAGAATAATGTTCCAGAAGAGAACCTGGTCTAGACAAGAATTTAAAACCACCTCTCAGGAAAATGATACGTATACGGAAGCCCATGAGGAGACGGAAGACCAGCTAAGGGGGAAGGTGGGAGCATGCGCAGAGCAGAGGCCTCACGGAGAGGCCTCTTCATTTCTCTCCCCTCCCCGCCCTGGCTCTTCCCGGGCCTTCGATTCTGGCTGGGTTTGTTGGTGGAAAGCAGGAGGTGAGTGGAGACAAAGACTGGGACTGCTGGTGTGTCCTGGGAAGCTGCATCTTGCCCCGTCCTTCCTCTGCTTCCCGACAGCCTGGGCCTGCAGACCACAGGCCTGAAACCATCAGGGCAAGGTCTATATTGAGTTCTCTGAAGTCACGAGCAACAATGACTCCCTAACTTCAGTTTCTTCCATCAGCCATCTTGTCACAACGATAAGAAAAGCAGCTGTCATGGAACTTGTCAACCCCGTTCGCTGCTCCCCGAAGCACTATTTCCCCAGAACGTCTGTAGCTTGCTCTCTCACCATCTGCTAGTGTCTACTCGAGCGTTCTTCCATGAAACTCACAACTATCAGGTTATGAACAACTGCAGCCTTCTTTCTTCATTTCTCCTCGTAGTCATATACCATCCAACAACTTTCCAACCAGTGGCATGGCAATCCTGTAAGGTCAGACGCCCGCTGACCCCACAGCCACGTACTTCACATGAGCACACTCTATGCTGATATTTATACCACAACAGAAACCGCTGACTGCACTTCCCAGTGAGGCATGGTTTGTTTCTCCAAGCGACATGTATATTTTGAACTATAAAACTAAAAATGCTGGTTGTTTACTCCCTCTCTAGAATGTTCTACTCCCTCTCTAGAATGTTCTACTCCCTCTCTAGAATGTTTTACTCCCTCTCTAGAATGTTCTACTCCGTCACTCCATACAGCTCCATCCTTTGTTAAATGAACAAGCTGGTGAAACTGTCCTCTTTCAGATCAGAGGTCATAGGTAAAAAGGTGGCCTAGGGTAAATGTGGAGAGGGGACAAGGAACAGGCCACACACAACTTTGCAAGCTATAATATGACATTGGCATTTATCTCAAAAGAAATCCATTGAAGGACTTTAGACAGAATATGATACTGTGAATCTTTCATTATTATACTGAGAATGGGACAAGAGAGAAAGAGGAGCTTGGAGGTGGCCCAGTTGGTAGAGTGCTTGCCTGGCAGGCACAAACCCCCGTGAGAGTCCCCAGCACTGTGGAAACTAGGCATGGCAGTACATGCCCACATCTAAGCACTCTGGAGGAGAGACAGGAGGGTCAGAAGCTCAAGGAGATTGACCCTTGGTCATATATGAAGTTCCAAGGCAATCCAGGCATGCACACACACACACACACACACACACACACACACACACACACGTCTACTCCCATCCTTGGATTAACAGAAGTTTTGGGGTCATCTATGTGATAAGGTGTACACCACTAACACAAAGTGATATAAAAAAAGAAGACATCTGCTCATCCTATTACTATTGGATCTAAAGTCGTCAACACTACCTCTTAAAATGTAAACATTTCTTTCCTAAGTCTCTTCCCTCTGAAGAAATGAGACATAAAATGTGCTGATATAAGGACTTTAATCAAATCCTAATGATATAGGCACCAAAACATAATTCAGTTCGTGCTTTCAGCTTACAAAAACATATGTTGGAACGCAGTCCACAAAGGTTAAGAGTGGCCCAACTTCCTGATACCCGTTGGCTACAGATGTGGCTGAGAGCGAGGTGGTGTGGAGAGAGATGAAGCGAGAGAAGCACTGGTGATTTAACCTCCGGTCTTCCCTTAAGGACGAGCATTTGTCACCTTGACAGCAAGGTGAAAGGTTTGCTTCTAGTGTGCTTATAACAGAGCTCTCTTCCCTGCTCCCAGGGGCCCTGTGATTTCTGAGCAGACATTATCTGAATGGATGATGATGAGGAGAAGGAGGAGCCACAGAAAGGGCTGGGGGAGGAGAAGAGGTGAGACCCGCATAACTCAGAGCCTCCTCCGGAAATGCTTCTCTAGGGACCATGACACAGATTCACCATGTGCTATTCCTCCTCCTAAGCTTCCACTTGAGGCCAGAATAATCAACTCCATAAATTATCACAAATACTCAAATGGTGGCCAGTTAACGGCACAGTTCCCATCCCCAGCAATTACTAGACTGTCAGGAAGCAAGAGTCCAGGGAATGAATTCACACACACTCACGCACGCAGGCATGCACGCACGCATGCACACACACATACCCCCTGGGCATGTATGCACACTCTACAAATCTCTCATTTTTAGGGTTAATAATTCTGATGTAAATGTCTGCTTCAGGCTTAAATCTAACACTTAAAATGAGCCTGACTTCCATTCTCAGTGACAATACATAACTCAAATTCGCATTAACGTGAGGACGCTCGCAACTCACAAAAGATAACAGGATCTCTGTCCTTAAGCACTAAAGCATTCATACTCTTTTCACAGGTGTGCAAAGGACAATCTAAGTGACAATCATTCATTTCTGAGCATTTGGTCATCATTTAATTTCAGCAAACACAGGGATTCATTCACATATTCCAGTGAAGGATGAAATTTTGTCGATGATAGTATTTAACCTTTACTTTAAAAATTATCTTCCCTGAAATTGGATAAAGTTACAATTATCCATTTCGTTTCAATATTTACTTGTTTATCTACCACTGAAAACATCAATGTTTAACATGATGAATTCAAACAAAACCAGGTAGGGAAAATCACAGACTGTAGAAAGGGTCAGTAGGTAGAGTGTTCGCCCTGAACGCATGAGACCCAAGTTTTGATCCCCAGCACACAAAAGGGCAACGTGGCAGCTTGTGTTTGTAATCCCAGGGCTAGAGAGGCAGAGGGGACAGGACACTGGCTTCCATCATCAGTCTTCCCAGATACATGGATGAGCCTCCGGGCCAGACTGAAGAAATGAGAGACAGCGCAGAGTTGGTGGCTGGGCCAGGGAGAAAGTCAAAGGGAGAGGAACTCACCGTCTGTCTAAATAATTTTACATTTTTTTGAGATCCGACAGTGCTTGCTAATAGATACCAGCCATAGTGACCCTGCACAGCACGACCCAGCACGAACCAAATAATCATGCCATCACTGTTCCCAGGCTCATGTCCCTGGCACTTACTGGACCGTCCGTCTAACATCAAACGTTTCAGGTGCTTTCAGAGGAACTGCACAACTCTAAATCTGTAGGAGGGAACGGTGGTGAGGCTTGAAGACCGGAGTCTGCGCTTCTGGGGGGGATGGGAGGGGGGTCCATGCTGAAGAGCAAACCCAGGAGTTTGCTTTAACACAGTCCCCAAGAGAGGAGCATGCATGAACTGAAGAGCAGGAGTGAACGAGACTCTCATCCAGGGTGCTGCAGTGTGCTCTCGCCACACGTAAAGTCTCTAGTAACCGGAAACCTGTCTTAAACAGGCAGAGATTTGAGGAAAGTGCCACACCCAGATATCCAGGGACTGCAGAGCTTTGCTGGGGGATGGGTAAGAGGGCTGGGGTGAGACCATTTCTAAAGCAACAGCAGCCACCGACACAAGTGTTCGCCCGAGGCTCCAACACTGCTGAAAAGGCATCTCAGGGGCATCCCTGTATTTCACTAGACTCAAGCCCAGAACTGAGCTGGGCCTGTGCATCCACCCCAGTGTTTAGAGGGATGAGGCAGGAGGATCAACGTTAGAGGCCAAACTAGGCTACATAGTGAGATGATGATGTTTCCTCTTTCTTTTCCTCCTCCTCCTCCTCTTCTTCCTCCTCCTCCTCCTCTCCCTCCTCCTCCTCCTCCTCCACCAACATCACCAGTTGTGTAGACAGGAGTACAGTGCTTACCTAGCACATCGGTGGACCTAAATTTAATCCCCGTTATAAATTCTATTTTTACAAACAAAAAGGAAGCTCAGAAGGAAGAGTCCTACTCTGTCAGGGCCTAGAGCAGAACTTCCTAAGCTGCCTTTCTAGTTATTGATAGAAAGAAAATCAAGTTTATGTACTAACAAAATGGATATGCTGTTTAACATAAAATCTGAATATTTGATGCTAAATTTTCAATAATTTTCTGGTTATATTTAGACAACCATCTTGAATGCTAAGAATGCCATTTTGCATAAATATGTAGTGGAGGACGGCAGAATATGCTTATAACCATTTTGGAAATTATTTTTTTCCCCTTTCTTTTCTTTCTTTCTTTTTTTTTTCCCTTTTTGGTTTTTCGAGCCAGGGTTTCTCTGTGCAGCCTTGGCTGTCCTGCAATTCACCAGGCTGGCCTTGAAGTCAGAGATCCTCCTGCCTCTGCCTGGCAAGTGCTGGGATCATGTGTACAATTACTGCCTGGATAGTCCAATCCCAAATCAAAAATTACTTAATGATTTATTAGATGAACTGTCACCAACACAAACAAGTTCAAGATGAAACATTTGAATATAACAATTCAAAGACACACTAATTTGATTCTTGATATTGAGAAATGGCGGGAAGGAGACAGTAAAATTCGATTTTCTGTAATTAAACTACTGTTCCTGTAAGAACAGAAGACTTTAGATAAGGTGCAGAGAGTGCTGTGTTCAGAGCCATGTAGATGAGGCCATGTGGGGATGCCCGAGCTGATGCTAACAAAAGCCACATCAACTTACCACAGTGGTTGCTTTCTCACGTCTATGTCACTCAGTACTGTGGGTCTCTGCAGTGTGTGTGTGAGGGCTGTGCGTACCAACGTGTACACTTGGGGTCAGAAGACAACTTTCCTGTCACCGTGAGCCCAGGGGTTAAACTCAGGTTGCTGGGCTCTTACCCACCGGGCCAGCACAACAGCCCCGTTACGCTGCTATTTGAAGTGGTCCTTGGTCGTTGTATGTTTAGAAACCTTTGACTGTTATCTCTAACCCCGACATTTGGGTACCTTATCCCATGTGTTGTTGCAACCCACAGCCTGAAGCCATAGCATAGCACACAGTAGGCAAGCGGGTCTACATCAGTATCTGAGTCACTGACAGGCACATTTTGCCTTTTCTTCTGTTCTTGGGTTCTTAGCAAGACAACTTAAAAGCCCTGGTCAGTGTTAACCAGTGGTGCTGTGGACTCAGAATACCCGTGGCTCAATCTTTCACTGCCTAAAGCACCAACAGACAAACTGATGCCGGTGCACACACTGCTGCCCGTGCACACACTGCTGCCCGTGCACACACTGATGACAGACCATTTCTTCCAATATGTCACTCTGGGCATGATGTACTCCTTGTCATTCCTTCAAAGCTGCATCTACATACCATTTGAGCTAAACTGGCTGGCCAGTGAGTTCCCCAAGATCCTCCTATTTCTACTACTTCCAGTGTTGGGGCTTTAGGGGTACCCCATCATAACTCACTTGTTCTCTTAATGTGGGTGCTTACCCAGCAAGCACATTATCCATTCAACCATCTTCCCAAGACCTTATAATAAACATACAATAAAAATACAAGCAGTGGACACACGTGTACTCATACACATAAACAAATACATTCATAAATCAAACTTAAAAATAACAAATACAAGGAATCATATTAATAATACACAATTGTAAAATAGTTTATAGCTTATCTAATGAGCATCTCTCTTCAGTTTCCTCCTCTAGAATTTTCTATAGTGATGAAATATGTTGAGCTGTACTGGCCAAGGCAGTAGCCAACAGCCACATGTGGTTGGTAGGACTGAAGGATGTTTAGCATTTTTAGCTTTAATTAATTTTCATTATTTTGTGTGTACAGGGTGTGAGCATGTGTGCGTGCACGCGTGCGTGCATGCAAAGGCCAGAGGTGAAGTTGGGAATTGTCTCTTAGGAGCCGTCCTTGTTTCTTTAAGACAGGATCTCTCAGTGGCCTGGCTCTCCCTGATTTGCTGGGGTAGCTCTCGGTAAGCCCCAGTGTCTCCTGGCTCTGCCCACTTCAGTGCTGGCTGCAAGTGCACACTACTACATTTAAAACACAGGCTCTGGGAATCAAACTCCAGTCCTCATGCTTACATAGCAACAATTTACCAACTCAGCTACCTCCTGAGCAGTTAATGTTCATTATTCAATTTTAAATGGTTATGGTTTGTGGCTACTATGTTGGTTAGTACAGTTACAGATGATGAAATTCAGCAACCCCAAAGTCTCTTTGCCTCTTGGATTGAGAGGCAAATCCATTATAGCAGAGACATGCAAGACCGCTGGGGGACATTAGAGGAGTTTCAGTGTCAGTGAGACATTAGGTACAGGGAGTCGATCAAGGGGAAAACAATCTGCAGTGGAAGCAGAGGACCCAGGCGCAAATGGCTGCTAAGGTCACCTATCTGAGCTCCATCTAGAAAGAGGATCCCAGCAGAGTGACAGGCAGTCTGCGTCCAAGGGCAGCATACCCTTACTGCAGAGCCAGACGGACCCATTCCAAAAGCACAACAGGGCCACACTTGGGAATTACCACTCCATCTTGCTTTCTCTAAAGCCAGATACACTTTTATTCAAATATCTTCCCATGCGACATTAAGCATGAGGATGGAATGTGTGCTCTCCAGTGTTTACAAATCAGCGGTTGTTTGTCACTCTTAATTAACATATTAGTAAGGGATTTACATATCACTACCTGGTAGGACTCACTCAGTCCACTCCTGACAGATGAAGCTTCCGCATGGAAAATCTGAGGGCTGTGCTACCTGTGTCCCTAACAGTAAAGCCCTCAGGATTTTAAAACAGACTTGAGAAAACAGGGCCGCAACTGGAATTATGCTACACAGGGGATGACATTATCCCATCACCAAGGCTAAGAACGAACTCTTAGATTTGGGGGGTGCCAACTGTAACTCTAGTAGAGAAGGAAAACCTCTCTTAAGATGTGTGCCCCTCTGCTTGCTTCCCATACAGACAAGGAAGGACAAGAAAAGGTGGTGACATCTATGACAACCAAAGACAGTGTCCCCTGAGATTTTCATTACAGAAGAGAGGTACAGAGGGAGGGAGGAGAGAGACAGACAGACAGACAGAGACAGAGAGGGTAGCTTGGTGGAGATTCCTATCAGGGCTAAAGGTCATCTTTCCAGGTTACTCTTCGGGATCCTTGACCTGGCTTCTCAAATACCCAGGGAATTGATGAAGAAGAGGAGGAGCTATTCCTGAGAGAGCAGCGTCCCTTTCAAGCTGGGCATTGTCTACTGCTAGGTATCTATGTTAGTTTACTTGCTTGTGTACACAGGTGGAAGTTTTGGGTCTTTTCTTTTAGCTAAAAATCCCATTTTCAACTTCTACAATTGACTTCAAGTTGATTACAATTCTATGGGTATCAAATGTCTCAGGACTCACTTATCCCTGAGGTAGCATACCTGGGAGTTAAAGCTGAAGGCTCTTGCGGAGTTCTCCTGTCTCTACTCACCACCACCCCTCCCCCCATCTAAAGAGCCGGAAAGTATAGGGAAAGGGGAAAGTAGCAACTACAATTTTTTCTCAATAAGCAAGAAATGTTATCTCCTATCAATGACTTTGTCACCCCATTCGTACAGCAGCCACTGGGCAGGGATCTGCATGGCTTTGGTTAAGCAGTTCCCAGAAGTATGGATGTCACAAAGAGATGCGGGACAGTATCATAAGAAAATAAACTTGTGGGCCACAAAAAACCCCACAGAATCAAGTAACCTGGGCTCACAGAACTATCAGGGAGCCTGCATGGGTCTGACCTGGGCCCTCTGCACATCTTATGGTTGTGTCACTCATGTTCTTGGGGGACTCCTAACAGTGGGATCAGGGGCCATCTCTGACTCCTGCTTGCTTTCCCTCCCATGGGGCAGCCTCGGTCAGCCTTAGTGTGGGGGTAGGTGCCTAGTCCTACTGCACCTTGACATCTTTGGTTGATGTCCCTAGGAGGCCTGCCCTTCTGGAGGGAAACCAAGGAGGAGTGGAGAGGTGTGTAGGGGGAAGGGACTGGGAGGAGAGAAGGGGAGGGAAACTGCTGTTGGGATGTAACATCTGAGAAAAAATAAATAAAACTAAAAAAAGGAAACAAAGGAAAATGGAATGAATGCATTAAAAGCTGATGTTCATAGCTATACATTCCTTCTTTTAGTATAGAAAGAGTCTATCTCTTGGGGCAAGGAATGTAGCCCAGATGTCAGAGTCCTTGCCTAGGCCCAAAACTCCCTCATAAAACTAGGCATGGATGCACACACCTGAATTCCAGCACATAGGATATGTATGTAAGAGGATTAGAAGTTTAAGGCCATCCTGAGCTACATGAAACTCTATCTTAAGAAAAGTAAATAAATCTTGTCTATAATTATGTGTTAATAAAATACATTGTTATATCAATATAAATGTTAATATACATCCATTTTCCAGAGCTCTTCCTGTTAGTCACAAAACCTTACGACTTTCTAGATCACACTTAATTTTCCCCTGTGGCCAGATGACAAGCCACAGCAGTGCCTGCATTGCAGGTCCACCCAGCTCAGTCACAGGGGCCGTACAGGAGGCTTTAAAGAAGGGGTGCGCTCACTTTTCCTGGTGCTGACAGACCGGTCACATTACCTAGTTCCTTGCTATCACCTTGGGGCTTTTCCTTTCATTCTCTTTCTTCTGCCTTTATTTGTCTACTTTTAAGTACTTCTAAGACCACTTAAATCTGTATTTGACCTAGTTTTTACAACATCATTAAATTGTTTCTTTTTTCTCTGAGACAAGGTCTGGTGTAGCCCAGCTTGGCCTTGAAGCCCTCATTCTCTTGCCTCCCTGTCTGGTGTGGTAGGATTACTACTACACTACCAAGTATGCGTTTAAATTGGTTCTCTAATTTTCAAGCTTACATTTTTACCTTTTCAAGTCCCAGAAACCACATGCTGGGTCACAACCATCTCTTCTAGGAACTGATGCCCACTTTTGGCAGGAGTACATGCAAACACTCATATGCACAGATAAACAAACAAACCAAGGATCTTTTAAAAACATAATTTTAACCTTTACAATCATAAGCATAGCAACAGATCCCAGCTGCAACACGTCTAAGCATGAACTCCAAATGGACCACAAACCTAAGTGAAAACGTTAAAACCAACACTGAGAGACGACATAGGAGGAAAAGCTGTGTGGCTTTAGGTAAAATGTGAATTTGAGCAAAAAAAGAAAGCTAAGATATGAAAGACAAAAAACAGTAAGTTGGGCCTAATAAAATGAATTTCGCCTTGTAAGTCACTGCTAATAATAATAAAAGAGAAGATACTATGCGTGTGTGTGTGTGTGTGTGTGTGTATGTGTGTGTGTCTATGTATGTGTATGTGTGTGTATATGTGTCTGTGTGTGTATGTGTGTGTATATGTGTGTGTGTGTATATGTGTATGTGTGTGTGCCTGTGTGTGTATATGTGTCTGTGTGTGCATGTGTGTGTATATGTGTATGTGTGTGTGTATGTGTGTGTGTGTGTGTGTGTATGTGTGTACATGCATTAGGAGGAATGACTTGTAAACGTCTGATAAGTGATTTGTGTCCAAAATAAAGACCCACACCCAAGTATAAAGAAATGAGCATTTCAGTTTCTTTTTTAAATAGGCAAGAAATATAAACAGTCAAAGAAGACATACAGATGGCAAATAAACACTCATAAAAATGATCTATCATCATTAGCCAGTGAGGAAAGGAAATGAAATCTACGATGACATGTTACAACAGGACAGCAGGATGACTAAATTAAAAACCCGCTAGAGCCAAGGGCTAGCAAGGATGTGGAACAACTAGGCTCTACACTGTCCTCTGGGAACCTGGTCCAGAGCAAAAGTTTGAAGGCTGCTATTAATTAGTTCAAAACGCATTCCTCATATCCCAGCAATTTCATTCCTAAGTCCTCCCTGAGAGATATGGGGTAATGTCTCTAAATCCACAATCACAAAAAACAAGTTATCAGCTTTCTAGCACCATAACAAAGTACCTTATAGAGAAACTTGGAGAGAGGGAGAAAGGTTCCCTTTGGCCCAGCATTAGAGGCTCTGTCTGTGATATGGCAGAGCACTGTTTTAGATCTCTGCTGGGATGCTGAATGGCACGGGCCAGGAGACCAGAGCAAACTGAACACCTCCTTGGCAGGTGTGGCTGCCCAGCGCCCCCTGAATCCCCACAGTTCTCCATGTAAGATTCACAGCACCTCCCAACAGCAGCACCCTAGAGACCTTCACGCCCTTAACACACACGGGCAATCACTCTCTGAAGTACCTACCACGCCAGCGAAAGCCCATCAGCAGTCACTTCCTAAGAACGCAGTGTGACTTAGCAATAGCAAGGTTTGCTGATGAATGTGATAACATGACAAGAACCACAAAGGGAAAACCACAAAGGGAAGGTAGCCAGGCTCATCTGGAAAGATGGACTTGAAGAGGGGCCACTCACAGGTCCCTCTGGAAAAAGCAAAGGGACACATTAAGTAGTGGTTAGGAGCTCAGCTGGGAGAAGGACCAAGAACAAACCGGCACAAACCTCTGATCAAACAGAAATCGCCTTACCCTAGACTGCGTCACAACGCACATGGGTAACCTAGACTGCGTCACAACGCACATGGGTACGCTTGTCAGAGCTCAGAACTGAACACCCAACATGGGCAAATACTAACATCCAAAAGATCTCTGTATATGTGATGAGAAAATTTGAACTTTCTGCCAACGATAACAAAGCAAACGGGCAATGGGAGGTGGTTACAATGGAGAACTAGGTTAACCTTGGTAGATGTATGCTCTGGAGAAAGAGAACTAAGAAGATGAGAAGTGTGTTCCCACTAAGAACCAGGAGGTGCTGGGCTGAAAGTCCAGTTCCAATAGCAGTTCTAGTCACTTGGATTCAAATTAACAAAACTTAATCTCGATTTTAACCAACTTCAAGGGTCACTTTCTAAGGAGGACCTTTATAAACATCCAAAGTAGTGCATAGTATTTATTATTGCCCAAAAAGATTTTGGAGCAAATACTTTTTTATTTTGGGAATGATGACATTTTAAAAATTAATAAAAATAAAAATGAAAGCACATGCTATCTGTTAAAGGGTAATAAAATAACTGTAGTCAATTGGCTAGTTCTACACTAGTAGATTTCTTTAAATAGTAATGAAATCATTGCTTTAAAAAATCCATCATTATTAAAATAAAAAAAAAATTGCCTCAACCTCCACCGAAATTAGATTTGTAAGTTGCTGGTCATCCCCATAATTAAATCTACGTCACAAATCTGCAAGAAAAATGGCCACTGTGACTAATGCATTACTGCTCCCCAGTCCCACCAGGCCGCGGGAGCGCTGTGGTAAGATGGACTAGGGAGTCATTCCGCACAATTTTATTAAAGAACAAGATCACTTTTATTTTCATTGGTTAATTCAAGTAAGAGTTTGTTTTAAAACGAATTCAAATCCAGCCGTGAGCGAGCCCTCCTTCCCAAGCGACACGGCGTGTCTTTGGTTCTAGCACGTCTGGTTCTTAGACATACTTGGCTAGTGCTGGAAAAGCCCTGTACAGAGAAGGGTCTGGGACACGGGGACGCACTTCACTGCTGGAACCCCTGATTCTTTGTCCCAAGAGTTCTAGCCTGTTTCTTGATGAAGTGATTGAGAAACCCAAGAGCAGTGTTCATACTCGGTGGACACAAGGAGAGACTCAGAGAAGAGCAGACTCACGCACAGGCAATTCTCTCTGTAGCGGTGTTAATTCCGTCTTTGGGAGAAGGAGGGCAGGAGACAGCCTGTGTAGGCTGCAGAGCTTAGCTAGGAAGTTACAGCAGCTTCTGTCCACGTGATTTAATATCTGCTACCTCTAGTCCTAACAAGATAGTTTTTTTATTTATAGTGTTGCTGTGGAGTTTGGGCTTGAGATAAATTCAAATTTTAAAAGTAGGTCTGATTTAACAAAGAGAATGCTGACACGGCAAGACCCACAATGGAGACTGGACGCCGGGAACCTGCACGGGGGAGGCCCTGCCTTCCTGCTGCTTCGCGCTTTTACTGTGACTTTCCCCCACATACTTATGTATGCTCTTTGTTTTTGCTTCGGTGTCTGGAAATAAGCTGGGCACTTCTGAGGACACTCAAGTTTTCTGTCTGTGTGAAGGAAGCTCTTGGGAAGCTGCAGCCTTCCTTCCCGGGACATCTGCAGAGCTCTAGCGCTCGGAAGTCAAATTATCTTGGGCCATCTGTAGCGCCCTTAAGAACCCTTTATTGTTCCTCCTTGTGTGGGAGCTACTTTCTTTGGGACAATGAATGAGGTAGGTCCTTCGGAATGTACAGAAACCTAGCCCTCCCCCACCTCCAACACCGAAAGGCTAAGATGACATCAGATAGCCTCTGAGGCCCACACCAGAGACGAGGCCTGTTTGCTTTCACTCATCCACCTAATGTGTTTCTTTATGATTGTCTGTGTTCTTGTTCTTAAAAAAGCTTTCGGAAACTACTTCCACATGGAACTATGGGAGCTGTGGAGCCCTAAGTCTGTCTTCCTGGTTCTCAATCACTCATAGTTGACTTTAGAATCAACTTGTGTTTTCTTCGGGTGAGCTCTGCGTTTTGTGTCACGTTAAATGAACCGATGGTAATGCTTTGTCATGGTTTGTGTAAGCTAGGATCCACCCTGGGTGTTGCGGGAGGCTCTCACTCCCCGGTCTGTAACTCACAAAGTAGTGTAGGCAGGCTGGCTGGCCAGCAAGCCCCAGCGAGCCTCCAGTATCTGTATCCTAGGGCTGGAATTACCGGCACAGAACACAACATCTGGCCCTCCTGAGCCTCAGCTTGTGTGGCTGGCACTGTGCTGACTAAGGTAATCAGCACAACTGGTCAAACGAGTTGACTGCCAGCAATCCAGCCTTCAGGACAGTCATTAGTCCCAACAGGTGATTTCCCCATGCTGTAAAGGGAAACATCTGGGAGGCAAGTCCTGATCATGTGACATCCAAGCTACAAAGATGCCTCTGAAATGGCACTGTGCAGAGTGGCACCAGCCACCTGCAAACGAAGACACTTGTTTGTTTAGAGTTAAAGTTTAAATGAAAATCAAGCAAGTCGTGAACTTTGAGGGGTAAACCAAGATTCCAAGTAAATAATTTGGATTGGTTAAAATCAACATCATCAATACAGTGCAAAATGACCTCCTCCGTATACATAAACTAAATACATGCTAGACTTAGGGGAAGGAAGGAAGGAAGGAAGGAAGGAGGGAGGAGGGAGGGAGGGAGGGAGGGAGGGAGGGAGGGATGGAGGAAGGGAGAGAAGAAATCAAATGTCTGGCTTCCTGCACTCAGGAGACTCAGGCAAGAGCATCATGAGCTTGTAAGAACTTGTACAGAGAGGAGGTTGAGCAGGAGAAGAGGGGAGGGGGGGAAGGAGAGGGAGAGACCGAGTGTTGCAGGAGAAGGAAAGAGAAGGTGAAGGGAGGAAAACTAGCCCCCTTCGTTAACATTTGAGGTTCTTCACTATTTCTGCTGTTGCCCTCCTCTGGGCTCTACAGGCACTACGTACACACGCAGTGCACTCATGCACATGCAGGCAAACGCTCATACACATAAAACCACATAAATCGTTTTAAAAATCTAACTCTAAAAACAAACACACCTCCTTCTGATGAGAATGTAACACGGGAGATACTGCTCTTAAAATGTGCGGGTTTTGCACGGGATGCGGGGGCATCTGCATTGTGGAGGATATAGGAGCACAGGCATTTAGACATCATCTTAGTTCCACATGGAGTCACCAAATTCTAGTCACACCTCATCAAGAAGGAAATCTCCAGTCCCTTCCTACATTCCACAACAGCAATAAACTAAACAACCGGACCCAGCAGAGGAGGGAGGGGCGTTAACTTCCTAACTTAGAGAAACCCTCTCTGGCACAAGGAATTTATGTAAATTGAATTCATCTATCATTAGTTATTACCAGTAGGCCTCTACTAAAAAAAGTTTTATGTAACAATTATTTTTTAAAATCACTGTGTTTGAATTAGACCTGGGACATTATTAAAGTAGCTGTAAACGTGTACCGTATTTATTTGTTATACCCAGATGCCTGAAACAAATCAACAAGAATACCCTTAGGTCTTTCTCTAAAATTTCTTCTAATAAAAACCTTTCAAAGGTTTCAGGTAATCGGAATTAACCCGAAATACTAATGTATATCAGATTCTAATATATATAGAATGTTTGTATAGATTGTTACAATACATGTGCACTGATAGAGTACATAAGAGAATATATACAGATTCTAACATATGGATTCTCTGGCTATAAGTGATCGTTTCTTTTGTGTTTAAACATATGCACATGCTCACATACACACACAAGGAGGGGTAGTCACATAACATATGCACACGCACAAACACACACACACACACACATACACACACACACACACACACACACACACACACACACACACACACACACACAAAGACAAGAATGACAACTCACAACCGGGAAATAGCCATTGATTCAGTTGATCTTAGAGCTTATAGAACTTGGCAGAAATAATTTCTTCATTTGGTGGATTTCATTAGTCACACATAAAAACGTCTAATATCAGAGATTGGACCGACACCTAGATGTAAACTTTAGCTCATTTGCTTTAAGTTGTCCTTAACTACTGTCAGCATGGTTCTATAGGTAGATGATACGCTTTGTCCACATTATAGATAAGGAAGGTATCTGGTTCAGTTAATATTCAGTCAAGAGAGAATTCAAACCCATCCTGCTTCCAGTCGGGTGGTACTAACTATAAGCACAAAATTCCTTCATAAAGAAAATCCTTAAGATGATTTATAATTCAGAAGTTCCCCTCTGTAGAGGGAGTTTTCATAATACCAACTCAAAGACCAATGTCACACATCATTCTACTAAAATGAGTTCTTTCTTCAGACCCATGCATACTTCTGTGTATTCCTCATAGGCAGAAAGTATAAGCTGTCACCTTCAGTGACAGAAATTGTGGCAAACTGCTACATTCGCTGATGAGGTGTGATTGTGTGGTTAATTTCTAGAAGATATTAGTGGAAGGATGGTGTTGGAATTTCAGGAATACCACAATGGGGGGTAGGGGGTAAAGGGGGGGGCAGCCCACAAGCCAACCTCGGGGAAGGAAACCACATGCTATGGATGGCAGAGCAGAAAGATGAGTCCTATCCCCCAGGAGACCAAGTCATCATGTCATATGGATGAGACCTGAACGCATTTTTAACAAACAAAATTTGTTGTAATTATGTTAAAGAAGGAAGGAAAAATAGAATTATCTCTTCTTACACTGGGGTAAAACATGCACAGACTCAGATCCCTACTAGGAATCTTCAACTTTGGCAAAGAAAAAGGAGAGAAAAGGAAGGAAGGGATGTAAAATAGAAAGGCACTTGTGTTACCTTATACCCTACTACACAGTGGCACCCGTAGCTGAAGGCCAGCGTGGAGAGATGCGCTCGCCAGACCTCTACACTGAGTACAGCTGCCCGTGCCACACAATGTATCCAGAAGCACGGCCTTGTATCTACAGTAACATCTTCTCCTTAGCGTCTTAACTTTGACATGGCTTTTTTTTAATGTGTCCCATCTACAGCCATGTGGCCAGACTTCCATAAACAATTTTGATCCATGAGATGCACTAAGGTTTAACGAGGAACAGGAAAAAGTGAAGAAAGGAAGGAGAGAAACCAAGTAAGAAGACGCCACTGAGAAGGGAGGAGCTGCAGAGGCTCCTGGTAGAAACTCTCCCTCTGGACCTGAGCGTGCATCTGAGCTTGGCATAAAGCAGCGAGTGGCTCCACGGGACAACGTAAGGCTCAAACGTATGGAGTGATCGCTCTCTCCAGTGAACGGACAGTGGGTTTTGCGTCAGCCACAGTCACCTTATTGCATTTCCTCAGGCATCATGGGAATTTCATGAGTAAGCAACTTAGGAAGCCAGGTTCATAGGATTTCAAACCACTCCAATACTGGCTTCCAGTAAATTCGTATTTTCACACATATTTTCTGTTAAACAATTGTGACAATATGGAGAATAATACCCGAAGAAATAAAATAGTGACTTGATATTATTAATTCTAAACTAAGCAGTATTAAAATTCAATATGTGTATGCTTCTCTCCCCTCCCCCCACCTGTGTGTGTGTGTGTGTGTGTGTGTGTGTGTGTGTGTGTGTGAGAGAGAGAGAGAGAGAGAGAGAGAGAGAGAGAGAGAGAGAGAGAGAAAACAGGGCTCATTATGTAGCTGAAGATAGTCTTAAACTTGTAACAATCCTACTGCCTCAGCCTTCCAAGTGCTAGGCTTACAGACTTAGCTACCCTACCTGGCCAAAAGGTTATTTTTAAATAGACTTTATAACTTTGCTTCTAAGCCCAATAAAATACGGCACCAAAAACAGACAAACAACAGCAAAACCCAAAAACATCTGTATGAATGAGACACACTTCAGCACTGTATGGGACAGAATCAACAGCAATGTGAAAGGCAGCAGGCTTCCAAAGCCGTGCGGCATTTTGTGGAACTGACGTTAGGTTAACAATGTGTCTGAAGGCTTGAACACTCATTTACTGCATACAATACAGAAACACGTGACACAGAATAAGCACACATAGTGGGCATTTTAGCAGACCCAGAAGACAGTTTATATCCCACTGGTTTTTATTCCTAGTCATTTGCAAGTCAAGGCACTAAAGGTCTATAAGTAAGTTCCGCACCTAAAACAGATATTCTAATTCATTTTCATGAATTTAGCAAATTTGACGGAAAAGCGGTATTATTAAATAATAACAAGCTGTTTCTCCACCCTTTCATAACAAGTCTATGTTGTCATAACTTATTTTAGAAGTGATCATCTAATGTTGAAACAACAGCCTTGTAATTACAGTGGCTCGGCCTATAAAGGTGGAACTGCTTGGGACTCATTTTATGTAACTTTATATTTCGATCTCTTTTAAAAACTAGATTTCCTTGCAACTTACACATGACTTATATCCTCATTCAGTGTTGTTGTTGTTGTGGCTATTGCTCCATAAATATTTCTCAGATAGCTCCAGATGACAGGGGAGGTAGAAAATAATGACGGGCCATAAATTAGCATTCCCTTCCTGACCAGCTGGGTCATGTCTCCTTTTCAAAATCCTCGATCCCATGACACAAAATAATAATCATCCAAAGGAGCTCATTAAGTGATCAATATATTGACATATTCACATAACCCCTATAAGGAGACCCACAGCATTTTCGTTGATTCCCTGAATTGATTAACAGACAATTAAACCTGAGCCTCCAAAATACACTGTATGGGAAGATTCACTTATTTTGGCTTACTAATTTTCCTCGGGGTATGTGTCAGGGTACATGCAAAGATCCCAAAACTTTTATATTTAAATAAGAGTAAAAAAAAAAAGTTCAGCTCTTCCTAAATCATTTGTGTAAAGTGATATCTTAAGAAAAATTAAGGGAGGGGGGGGGGGGGGGGGGAGAAGCCTCATAGAGGCAGGGGGAGGGAGGAGGGAAGAGGGGGGACTGGGAAAGGGGATAACATTTAAAATGTAAATACATAAAATATCCAATAAAAAATGGGGAAAAAAAAGAAAAATTAAAACCATAGTACTCACCAAAAAACTTCCAAATGCTGAATTAAATATTGCAGCTGCCTGTGGGGAAAATAAACGGGAGAAAAGCTCAGTGAAAGTATGCAGAGCAGGGCAAGCAGAGGCTCCCACTCCCCCTCTCCCGCTGCTGGACCGCAGTCACCGCTTTCGAAGCTCGGTAGTGCCCTGTAGTTTACTAAGATAGATGGCTGCAGCTTAGGAATTCATCAATAATCACTCTCAGAAGCGGGCAGCAAAAGGCTGGACAGGAGATGCTTCAAAACTGTATGACGCAAAGGAACAATCCCCAATAGTAAATCAGCCTGCTATTGATTTCACTATGAAAACAGGAGGTTGGTTTATACATAAGTGCATATTAATAAGACGGTAAGACAAACTCTAATTACTCTCTACCAAAGAACTGTCACCACTAGGTGACAGCTATTGTCCCACACTTTAGTACCAAGGACAGGGCCGTTGAGACCAGGAGAACGTGTCATGCTAATCATTCTGCGTTAGAAACAAGCGAGAAAACATGCATTTGGTATCCCAAGTAAAAGAAGAGACCGCTGGCTCGGCTTACCAGAGCATCCTTGAGTCCCCGGAGAAGCCACACGGCCGTCAACTAACTCAGCCCTGTGTTCTACAAAGCTACATACATAGTCCTGAGGCTTTTCATACTACTCAAAAGTGAGGAACCCGTACAACATCTGATGAAAGAAATGAGAGAGGGAGGGAGGAAGGAAGGAGGGAGGGAGGGAGGGAGGAGGGAGGAGGGAGGGGAGGAGGAGAAAGAAAACTAAAACTAGGCAAAAGACAAAAAAAGGTTGAGAAAAACCTGCCCAAACGCCCGGCCAGTCCAGAGCAGTTTTGCTAATCGTTATGGACACTCGGCCGCCATGGAGAAAGAGGGCGTTGGTTTGGGAAGTTTGACTGAAGTCCAGAGCTCCACTAAGCTGTAGCTGAGAGCGCCTTCGGCTCCAGATGAGGACGAGGACGCAATGAGAGTGAATGTGTAATGAGGCCGCTGGCTCCAGAGAGCTTGGCTCTCTTCTGCCACTTCATAATTAATTCAAAGCTTTGATAATTTCATTAGATTTCTCCTTTGCTGGTCCTATCAATAAAAGATGGCACTGGACCCCAGCTCCTCTGTGGCAGGAACACAGGCAACAAGCACAGACCGGGGAAACCTTTGCTCCCTAACAGGGACAGTGGCATATGGTGTCCTGTGTTGTACTGGGAGAGATGGGGTAGAAGAAAGATTTAACTACATAAAATATCACAGACGGCAAACATCGACCATAGCAATATATTTTAGCATCGTCCTAGAGTCTCACTATGGACAATTCCAGGAAAATTCCAGACAGAGAGAAATAAAAGGGACACTTGTGAGCTGTGCGCAGATCAACAGGGACCGCCAGCCTCCTTCCTGTGCTTCCAACAGTCCCGATGCAGAGACCATATTCTGTGCTCAAGACAGATTTAGCCTTTTCAAAGACAGAAACCAGCACCTCCAGAGCACCTCCTCCCAAGTCATTTTCAGACCCGTTTACTGGATGGCGAGTGAGTCTGCCTCGCACTTACAGAAACGTGGAGTCACTAGAAATGAAACCTCGTATGGAAGGAAACCCAAGGACCCAGTCTCTCCAGTTTGCCCTTGTGGCCTAACTGCTTCACGGAGATCAGCTGAGACGATCGAGGTACCAAAATGGGATGTCTTAGTTACCTCCTGGCTGCTTTCAGATTCTGGACATGGATCTGAAATGATTGGTTTAGAGTTCTGAGTGCTTCAAGGAGCAGGGTAAGCCAGACACTGAAGCCACTGGGCCCACTGTACAGCAGTACTACAGGAGGGAATTATGATTTTGGGAGTTTCGGAGACTGCCGTTTATGCGGCTTACCATTTATGACGTAAGTGTTCTGATGTGGGGTGGGGTATCCAGTCCCTTCACAGACTACAAAGCGTTCCCTAAACAGAGCTCTCTCTGTTCCTTCCCTACCCCATTACACTACTCCCGATTTCTCCAAATTCCTATCACAATATTTCTTACACCTTCACTCTCTGACCAAAAACGATTAATTCTCCCATCAAGGGGATGGGTAGGACTTAGGCAACTCAGTTATCCTAACAAATCAGTTCAGGAACCACCCTGCCGAGTTTTCAGGGAGCCAGCACCCCATACACATTGGCATATATGCGCTACACTCATAGGTGACCTGAACAAACCCATGCCAGCCGCTAGGACACTGAGCTTCTGTCTGCCATGACACCTGTCACACTCTATTCACCTCTGCTCACTGCAGGCAAAGGTCTCCTAAGGAAGGAGTGTGGGGAAGTTCACCCTAAGCATGAACTGAATGTGTTCACAGAATTACAGAAACAAATCAGATGTCTTGAAATTCCAAAACCCACCTCTTCCAAGCTTGTCCTACTGCTTGTCCTACTATGACTGACAGAATCCAAGGACTGACAGGCCCAGAAGACTGGATCTGATACCTCATACCATAACCAGGAAAAGACCAGTTTGGCTTTTTTTTATTTATTTATTTATTTATTTATTTATTTATTTATTTATTTATTTATTTCCACACTGTTGCTCTCTATTCTGACAGACTGGGGTGGCAGTGGATAGTAAGTCACTTCTTGCTCGCTTTCCTCTCCTTGTGTCAAACCATAATGATTGGTTTCCGAATAAAGTTAGGACTTTAGCTCCTGCTTTGCGCATTGCAGATGGCTCTTGCTGACTGCCTTTGAAGCTAGAAAGCTCAAGAGGAACAGTAGCAGGCAAGCATTTAGCTTGTAATGCACCCCCCCCCCAATCCACTACTGGGCTTACATGCTTTTTAAAAATCTTTAAAGAAAAAACAAGATCTATGAACTGAGACCCAGACATGAGCTGCCACAGGCACCCTGCTCTGAACCTGAGACGGTACAGCACCTCACTGGTTACTGTTGCAGCTGGAAGGGAGTCTGCTCTGAACCTGAGAGGGTTTCCAGCACCTCACTGGTTACTGTTGCAGTCAGAAACTTTGCTCTTCTACTTAAGCTTGGTCTCCAGCTGATGAGGCCATTCCTGGCAGGGAGTTAGATCATTGGGGATATAATACTACAACTGGGACCTCAAACCTTTCCTGTTCTCCTTTTTCTGTTTCAGGTAAAGAAGCCCCTGTGCTCCTGTGTGTGTGTGTGTGTGTGTGTGTGTGTGTGTGTGTGTGTGTGTGTGTGTGTGGCCTCTTGTGCTCTGTGTGTGTGTACTGCTTTCAGTGTATCTAATAAGGTGATACTTTATCACATAGCAATATTTTATCACATATTATATAACATGCCTTTATTAAATTACTTGGTAAAGTTCAACTTTCTTCATAACCTATCTGTAATCATTTAAAATAAATCTCCTAAAAACCTGGAAACAATTGGGACGGAGAGCTTTGAAGCCACAGACACAATCCTCCCCATTACTGAATGGAATGCCGTCAAGTTCTACTTTATGGAAAGCCTGAAGCTCACAAATCCCAGAAGTGCAGAGCTCTGCCCAGCTTTCACGCTCTGGACTTACATAAACATGTCTAATCCCTTTAACATATGAACAGTGCTGGGCACCAAGTCTTCTCATGATACTATATCAAAGTCTGTCTTGGTGGTAGTCCCTTCTGTCCTTCCCTTATATGTCCACTAAAGAAAACAATGAAAATCCACCACTTACATAAAACAAGAATGATTTATCGCAAGTAATTTGTAAAGCTCCTGGCTTTCAATGCTGAATACCTTGACTCCGGATTACGGCACAAGGAAATGTTTCTAAGATGTTAAAAGGATGCTTGTGGCTGTGCTAAATTCCTAAAATGCTCTAAGGTAAAGAGACTATATGTACACACAGGTCAGAGACCAAACTCAATCTCAGCACCTGTGAAAAGAGGCCAAACCCGGGCCAAGGCGTCCTTGCTCTGCAGTTCAGATGAAGACTGGAAACCACAGAGAAGAATGACGGATGAAAAGTCCCAGAAGCACTACTTGGCTTTCCTCTTCCTTCTGCAGCGAAGGCTCATTTGTCCTCCCCGCTCTCAAGTTGGGGACAGGGAAGACATTCACAAGCAAAACAACAATGGAAGCAATAAAAACTGCACTGAACCAAAATGAGCATCACCTTCCCATGCAGGTTGACTGAGGGACCATGCTCCATGCTTGGCTGCAAAGGACTGTAAGAGCTTTTAGAAACATAACCCTGTGTACTTTACCTGAGTGGCCAGGGCAGGGAAAGAATAATGCAGAGACATGGACTTGCTTTCTGTCTGGAAGATGGCAGCGAAGATGGGAACTGCTTGGACCAGACCCCCACCCAGCAAGGGCAGGGGAAAGGAAAGGATGGGAGGTAGAGCCAGGTACCAGGTATACTTCAGTTCTTGGTGCTGTGAGGTTACCTCAAAGCCACGTGAGCCGAACTGATGCCTCAGAACTTTCACGTTTGTTCTGGACTCACTTTGAGCTACCCCACTCCAGGAGGCACTGTGGCAATAGCAGTCTGGACAGACGGATTAAAGGCTGGGGTAAAGTGTAACCCGAAGCGCAAAGAACCATGGGTAATTTAATGACAATGAGTAAATCCAGACGGCCAAGCATGAAGCCATGAGACGTGATGGAACGGCTATCGAGGAAAGACGTGGGGAAGTACCTCAGGTTTACAATTCTTACATTCAATGAAGGGCTGAAGCCGATCACTAAACAATTAGCAAAACCAAAATGAAATAGATCCTGGACACACTAGAGTCGGGCCACACCAGCATGGGTGAGCCTAGGAACTGATGCTGCAGCCATGTCCATGGTAGTGAAGCTGGGCTCTGGCTGCCAAGGGTGGGTGGGATCTGAGGGACAAAGCAGAGTGGAATAACAAAATCCTGCACCTATGAGAGTGACCAGTAACACAAGGCCTGCCCAGCCTCTGACGCCCTGTGACCTGATGCTACCAGGAGATGAACAAGCGGGATTTGAGACACTCTGGGATTAGATGTGGTAATTCCAGAGCAGAACAGATGCATGTCCATAGTCCTTGGGCAAAGCTGCTCCTCACTGTGATAAAAAGACATCAGGAATGGCGGCTATAGTCTGTAACAGAGGGAGGGGTATGTGTGGCTGGCACCTAGGCCTGCTGAGCTCAGCATAACTTCTGTAGCTATTGCATCCTGAGGCAAGAAAGAGCAGTGTGTGCCCAGCATTGGCCCACCTGTAGACACTTCCCACTGTGAGCACTGGCTGATCTAACAGTCTCTCAGGGGCCAGCGTTTGTTCCTCAATGGTGGAAGGAAGGAAGGAAGGAAGGAAGGAAGGAAGGAAGGAAGGAAGGAAGGAAGGAAGGAAGGAAGGAAGGAAGGAAAAAATCAGTTTTTTTTCTTCAAAATGAGTAAAAAGAAGATGAAGACCACAGAAAGGTTAAGCACACCACAAAAGGTCTGAGGGAATTGCAAAATGCTCTGGATGGTATTTTCTCAGCGATGCCAAACATTACCACAGATATGGGTACCTGTCACTCACTACCTAGGACTTCTGGATCCCAAAGCCTGACTTCCGTAATGGTTATGCCTTTCCCTCTCCAAAAATGCCTCTGGAAGCTTGACTGCACTTGTTCCAACACCGCCGCCTGGCAGGTGCTGGGCTTCAGGGAAGAGCGAGACACCTCTCCTGGGGTGGGAAACACAGCCTGAGATGTGGGAAGCTGAGGCTGGTATTTCCTGACCCCTGGGCACCCAGTCACTGCTGGGGACCACAGAGCGGTCATGAATGAAATATCGGGGGTCCATAGGCCCGAACGAGGCCAGGACCATTGGGGGCCCTAGGACTGAGGATGGGAGCTCAGCTTGGCTCATTGGTGAACACAGAGGTCTGGGGCACACATGGGTCTTCTACGGGACACTTAAACTATGGATCTGTACTCAAAGGCCTTTGTCACCATCCCCACAGTGATTCTCGATAGAAAAGACAGTCCTTGGCTCCAAACTGTTTACTGGTTGTTTGTCGTGGAAAATGGATGTGTATCAACTTCTCAGAGTGGACCTGAGATTAAAAATCTTTTGTGGGGAGGAATGTCCAGCAAGGGGAGTGTTTATTGGCTAAACACTTGGCACCTAGGTACCACACTGGCACAGAGAACTCTGTTCTGGGCATGTGTGACCACAGCTCACGTTTCCTTATGTGGTAACTATGGCAAGTATTCAAGGCCAAGAATCTGGCAAGGAGCAGGGAGCTGCCTACCATCTCAGGTGTGTACCCCAAGTTTCCAGGGAATCAGACCAGCTCTATCTTAGCAAGTTTCCAGGCAAGGTTCACTGTCTCTGTATGTCTCTGTGTCTGTGTCTGCCTGTCTCTATCTCTGTCTCTGTCTCTCTCTCTCTCTCACACACACACACACACACAAACACTAAACAAAACAAACAAAATGTCATACTTTTAGAATTCGTTCAATAGCACACTGCTGATGACTTACGAGTTTTAGACACAAGGAGTCCGAAAACTCTATGGTGATTTATCTGACCAGCCAGTCTCAAGAAAAGCAATTAGAATGTTAAAATTTACTCTTAAACAAGATGGTGGAATATTGCCTACCCATCTTGATATGCATCCTACACCAATGGCCCAGGAGCCAAGACCAGTAACCTCTTTAACCCTTCCAAAAAGACCTTCTGCTCAGTGCCGCTGTTCTCTCTTGGGTGGTGGGGGTGGGACAGAGAGTGAGACAATTGAAAATTACCTTTATGCCCTTAGGGAGGAAACAGCTGTTAAACAAATAGTGCACACAAAGAAGAAAAGGTTAGGCTGGCCTCAAAGAATTCACCAGTTTAAAGAAAGACTCAGTTTGGAACACTTCAATTTTTAGTCCAAAACCACTGCTGGAATTAACACAATTACTATTCTTAGAAACGTTGATACATATCCTACTTGAGAGTAAATGTTTGTTATCTAGTTGTTGTCCAGGAGTAAACGGTAATTCTTTCTAACTTCTCCAGGCCCACTTGAGATCTTGCTGGGACAGATCTGTTTTACACAGCCTTTATCTTGAGGTAAACAGTGCTGCTCTTCTTCTTTGCATCCAATCCTCTCAAGTGAGGCATGGGGAAAGACGCAAGCCCCAGTGTCTGGGCACTGCACTGAGTCAGGTGTCCACTTCTCTTAAGAGAATTAAGTGCTTTTGTGCCGGCGTGTTTTAACGAGCCCGGAGTCAGCCGACAGTGACGAATGGCTACAACACCAGAGAGAGCACGCAAGCAGGACAATGTGTGCAATGCACGGGCTTACAGCCTATTTCTCAGTGACTACTCAGAATGACTTCGCTGTTTCTTAAGGGGCCTATTAATCTCAAATTTAGTTATTGCACAACGTTTATTTGAACATATATTCTGTGGATGATGACAGTTAATAAAGGAAATCTTTCACAAGCTGTATTTTTACATATTGTTCCGACTCCGGCTCCTAGTCCTGGGATGGTATTGACGGAGGAGTCCACATTGTTTGCAGCAGGCTTATTTTCTAAGTCATATACATTCAGATTCTTTTCTGAGCACATGGGGACCCTTAAATAACCGTTAAAATGCATAAAAAAAAAAAGTCCTAACACAAAACGGTAAAAGTAAAAGGACATTTAACTCTTCAACAAAAAACTGTTTAATGTGCAAACTGACCCTTCTAAGAAAAACCAGATGCCTTTTAACACTTTTAGAGCTCTGGCGTCTGATATGCAACAACCCTTGCATACCAATCTCCTCTCACGATGAGCACAGAGCCAGACAGAGGGCAAAATCAATTTTCTTGAGGTGCAAAAAGAATCAAATAACAGCTACAGTGCTTTGCTCCTTGGCATGCTTTTTCCAGAAAATACCAAACCCAGTGTAGATTCTGCAGTTGTTTCCAGTCAGCTTAAAAGGATCCTCTTTACATTCTCCTCAGAACATTTACCAACGCAAATAGATCCACCAATTCAGCCTGCGGTTCTGGTTCTGGGAGAAGCAGTTACTTTAAGTGAAACTGGTACACAACAATAAAATAAAATGTCACTGCAGCCCAGAGGACGGCTTGTAAATGCCCTTAATATCGAGATGCATGTGACTTCCTCCTGAAATCTCAGTCTCAATGAAAGCAGAATATTCTAATGGGCAGGATCCTTAGATCCTGGCAAGCCCTTTACTGGGAAGCAATCAAACTCCAGAGAGGAGAGAGGGCTTCCCAAGGTCATGGGTACAGCAGAGAGTCAGAAGGACAGTCCAATCCAGCCGTCCTGCTGCCCTCTCTGCCACACTGGCCACTTTAAACAGACATCCACAGACAGTGGCTTTTACACTTGAATTATAAACTAGTAAATAATGCGCAGAGGCCAGTATATTAAAGCGTTTATGCTTATGTGGGAGAATGGGCTCACAAACATGTTCTCCTCCGTGCTGCTTCTTGGTTTTTAAGGTTTTTGTATTGTCAATGTATTTAATAAGGGGGAAACATGAAAGAAATGTTAGCTAGTAAGCGTAATTCGAGTCTTAGAGGCTCACTCGTCCACCTCTGAGCTAACATAGCACAACAGTGTATGTCCATCAGGAGATGCTCAGTCAGCGCCAGGTTAAAAGCTGAGTGGACTGAAGACAGTGCCCACAGGGGAACAGCCTACCTGGCATCCTCACTCCATCATCACTACTGAGAGGGATGAACTGTGGGTATGAGACAGCATACCAAGTCTTCCACTCAAAGCACAGAAAATTTGCTTTGCTTATAGCACAACAAGCACGTGTAAGTATATAGAATGTGGCCGAACAGAAATCAGCTAGATTGTGACATAGTACTTGACATTTTTTTTTTCTTTTCTTTTTTTCAGAGCTGGGGACTGAACCCAGGGCCTTGCACTTGCTAGGCAAGCACTCTACCACTGAGCTAAATCCCCAACCCTTTGACATTTTTTGATATGCCAATTTCCTGAGACTCCTTCAAGTTTGATTTTTCTTAATCTTATCCAATCTCCACAAAAACAAATAAACCAAATACCCTTCTACTTATTCATTAGTACAAAACAAATTTGTTAAGCTTATTTTGTATTTTTGAATACAGAAAGTCAATAGCCCACAGTTATGGACGACAGCCTAAAACAAAGTCAAAGACTTTAAAGGGTTAAGAAAACCTGGCCATTAAGGACCCCACTTTCCTTATGGGGGGCTGTCTTAATATCTCCTGGTGGCATACAACGAGCGTTTCTCTGATCAATTAATGGACGCTCTGTTCAATGCCAACCATGGACAAAGCTCTCAGCACACCAGGAGAAAATCTGGCCCACAAACTCCCCTGGCACTTTGTGTAGAAGGGCATCCACAAAACGGAAGTGACAGCCTCTGTCAAAGCAATCTAGTGTTTCTTACAAGTTTCAGACCCCAGCCACTCAACTCCGGGATTTCTGCTCCTTTCCATCCATTAGGGCAGGGGATCTCAGAGCTGCGTAAGAGGGCAACGGATCAATCCCTCAGCAATAGCTCTCATCACCTTTTCATTAGCAATAAAATAGCTTCCCTACCATCTTCAGGGAGAATACATAGCAGCGTAGAGTCGCAGGGCTGCCGGGGACCTCCACAGGCCGTCCAATCGAGGCCCTTTTCCTCAAAATGGACACCACTGAAGTCACTAGTAAGTCTGCCCACCCTTTATAATCTTCAGAGTCAGCAGCTGGATCAGTTCTTCTGGAGTTTCAGATTCAGAATATATGTTAGAAATGACATTTTCCATGCTAAGATCTCTTGCCTGACATATGTATTGGAGATATTTTCCCATGGGTGGTGCCCCTCATTATCACAGCATTCCAAGTCCTGAGTGGTAAATGGTAAAGTGGCCCTCAAGAGGAAAGAACACTAGTATGTAACATTTTTTAAGTGTTTGTGTGTGTGTGTGTTGTGTGTGTGTGTGTGTGTGTGTGTGTGTGTGTGTGTGTGTAAAACGTGTGTACATACCCCATGATGCAATAGGAAACTCAGAAGATGAGCTGTGCACCTCTGGTCTCCTCTTCCATCCCCGTGGGCCCTGGGGATGGGACTCAGGTCGAGAGGCTTGGCAGCTCTCGTCCTTTACCTGCTGACCCACCTCACCAGCCCCTAACGTGACATTTAAAGAAGAAAACTCGTTCAGAAAGCAAAAGACTCTGGAAAGTCATTTTAACACTAGCCTGACATTAAAGCCATGTGAGGCACCATATGAAAAGCATAAAATGATAATTCCCATGGATTTGGATAAGCACAAGGGTCCTTATACAATCCGAATTATTAGAACCTAGCATATGCAGAATTAATTCATTGTGCAATGGGGTTTTACTTTAGAAATACACAACTAGATTATGATTTGAAAAACCAATCAGGGCAATCAATCAAGGCAAAACCTTATCAATGTTTGGTTTTTTTTTTTTTTTTTTTTTAATGTGGTCATTTCAAAACTATTTGTCAAAATTCAAGATCAATGTGGTGGCACTTTCCTATAGTCCTAGCACTCAGAAGTCTGAGGCAGGAGGATCAAAAGTTCAAGAGCAGCTTGGGACACAGAGTGAGACACCCATATTTATAGTTAAAAACTCAGGAAGCTAGAGGCTGGTGGGTGAGGTGGCCAACTCCCTTAGTGTGTAAGTATAAGGACCAGCGGTCAAGCCTCAGTCCCTACATGAGAGCCCTTCTGTTACCCCAGTACTTGACTGGAAGGCAGAGAAGAACTACCAGGGTAAGCTGACTAGCTAGACCAGATAAACTGACACTCTCTGGGCTCAGTGAGAACCCCTGCTCAGCAAATAAAATGAAAATCGATCAGGAAAGACACCCAACTTCAGCCTCTAACCTCATACATATGTGAATGTGTGACCATATGTGTGCCTGCCCATGAACAAATATGCATGCGGACACACACAGTAGAAAACTAGAATACATACAAATTTTCTCTGTCTGGTGAGTGTATCATTATGAGCGGTGAACAGCGGAACACAACTCACAGGAAGAAGGCTGAATGTTCCAAAACCAGCCCTGCGACGAGATGCATTCTCACTATTGTTTCTTTCATTCTGACCCTTGGCCTCTCTGAAGCCAACAACAGAAGACCGGGAATAAAAGTTCCGAGCAATGGACCCAGCTATGCCACAAAAATGAACTTAGCTTTGCATAATTTGCAAAGAGATATGAAACCTAATTTGGGTTTGCATTTTAAATGCCTCTGATAATCATGAATGAAATTTAAGCTGCCTTCGAAAACTCAGTAAAAACACTGACCAATCTCCTGCTATACAGAATCCTCTGTTCTGATGACCAGCCATGGCGAAAGTACAGTAACTTTCCCATTTTCTGCTATAAAAGACAACCTGTAATTGTGTGCCTTTGTGTGTCTAACTTCAGATTCTATGGCTTTATGCATAAGTCTGCATGTATTTTTTTTTTTAATGCAGTGATAAACTTGAAATTCTCCTTCCTAACCTGGTTTGATTTTTACCTTGCCTGAAAGTGTCAGCTGTGAAAACGCAAGACCAAGAAATAAAGGCGTCCGGACTGGGAAGGGTGAAACTAACAGGAGGTCATAAATTAACCCCTGCAGCCCGAAGAAAAGGGAAGTGCAGTCTTCATACTGCAGAGCAAAAAATCTGCATACAAAAAAATAATATATACCAAGAAGGAATAATTTTACATTGAAATGAATAAAAATACTATTTATAAGTAATATAAAAACAGGGGAAAGGTACAGAACTTGGATATAAAACACCAACAGGAGAATTTTAATTCCCAACTAGTGATGTGTTTAGGATGATGGCTCGGTCAAGAGAATGTTTGCAGTGCAGGAGGCAGAGGGACCTGTGTCCCAGATCCATGGAATCAGGTGTAGTGGTCCAAGTGTGGAATCCCAGAGCTGAGGATGAGGAAGAGAAAGAGGAAGGGAGATACATCCCCCAGAGGTCACTGGCTGGCCAGCCTAGCCTCAACTTCTAATTCAAGACCTTGTCGCAAAACACAAGGTAGATAGCCAATGTGAGGAACCACACCCAAGGCTGACCTCTGGCATCTATACACGTGTACACATATGCACTCAGACCTACATAAGTATTCCCACAGATACAAACATGCACACACAGAGACACATGTGCACACATGTACATATGCTCTGACACAAAACAACATGCCACATCTTTCCATATTAACCTACAGAGTCATTGTAATTTCAAAATATCTACAGGGTTTTTAGTACAAATTGACTCAATGAGTAAGATTTATTTTTAGAAAGGCTTTCTTTACGAATGAAGTCAGTGTCCCGATTCCAACACTCACTGAGAAGCCACACTGAGTAAGAGTCAGACACTGGCTTGAAGACAGATGGACTGCTGACCGAGGTGCACAGCACAGCAACTCTAGAAATCGACCTTCCTGGATGTGAGTTGGCTTTTGACAGAGTGCTAGGGCGTCTCCATGGGGAAAGGACAAACTTTGCAAACGAGAACTGCTCAGCCAGCCACATGCTAGCCAGACCAAAAGCCAAGGGAAGTTAACCACCAGGCTCACCCTACGAAGCATAAGAAACTTGAACAGAACCATTTGATCCAGCCACTCCTGACTTCAGCCTCCCATCTGGCTGTAAGACCACAGGACTACATATGAGCACTGTATGTCTGCTTTATGGTGGACCTGAACTAGGGTCCTCACACTTGCATGCAAGCACTTTACTCTCTGAGCCGTCACTCCAGCACCCTAGAATAACTTGCCAGGGGAGAGCAAGAGACCCAGTCCTTCCTGAGTCTACGTCTTTATGATTGTGCTGCCAACGTGAGGAGGAGAAAAAGGCATGGCATTAAACCACCCGCCATTGTCACAGGGCAAGGATGCCGGCTCTACTTCCCCAAACAACATTAGACTCATTTTTTAAAGATTTATTTATTATATATAGGTACACTGTAGCTGTCTTCAGACCCACCAGAAGAGGGCACCAGATCCCATTACAGACGGTTGTGAGCCGCCATGTGGTTGGTTGCTGGGAAGTGAACTCGGGACCTCTGGAAAAGCAGTCAGTGCTCTTAACCACTGAGCCATCTCTCCAGCCCAACGTAAGACTCTTACGTTGGTTATGACTTGGATTTTGCTAAATGATTAATAAAAATTAAGGTCACTATTAAAAATTTTTTTTCAAATAAAGACTAGTTGAGTATACTTTTCAGTACCTATCAAACACTGACTGACTCTGCTAAGCTAGTTGAATGAAATTTCTCCTTTATACTGTAGCACTGACAATGTGGATCTTCTCCAGTCTGTACAGAGGGCAGAGGGGTTCTCTTGATGTCCTGTAAAGATCACGGATGAGCTTACTGGGACTTGGTATGTGGAGGCTGGGTGACATGGATGGGAGGTCTCCCCTCTTCTGAAGAGAAAGGGATGAGGAGTGGATGGAGCAAGGCAGACGGGAAGTGGGGAGGAAGAGCTGGGAGGAGGGTAAGGAGGGGAAATTAATTGATTAAAAGAAGGTACAGCACGCTCTTGCGCCTGGTGAGCTGATGATAAACTGGACGCTGGACCATTAGCCCTAGGAAATGCAGTTGGGCCCGGCTGGAAGGCCCAGTGACTGCTGACTCCTTCAACCCTTTGTTAGTCACTGGAGGGCACAGAACAGAACAAACCTGAATTTGGAATTCCACTGCAAACCAAGCAAACAAACAAACAAACCCCACCAGCTGAGTTTAAAGCCCAGCTCTGGGCTCAGATCTGGGAATAGCAGGAGGATCCTGATGGATGAAGTAGAGACAGCAGCCCAGGGTGGAAAGGGACTTGCTTGAGAGGATGTCATGGCTGACAGTGGCTGGACTGGAATTACAAGGAAGAGCTTCCAGACCCTCGTCCTTCCCCGGGCCATTAATCTTTATCTCACGCTAATATACTATGTAGATGGGATATATATGAATATCAAAAATACATGGAAGGAAATCACAGACACGCTAAGAAGTAAAACACTAGTCAGCAAATGGCAAAGCACTAAATCGACTTCAAATTTTGATTAAGGGTATCCTTCCGTTGGTGACTCGGTGCGTTAGCTCAGTGCAGTGGCCGCAGCACAACTAATGGACTGCCAGAGATGATTTAATAAAGAGGCCCAGCTGAGCAGCGGGGTGTAAGTAACTCTGACAACCCGAAGCCAGCTCCTGGTCAAACATTCTATGTCTGTAAGTACTTCCTCAAAAAAAAAAAAAAAAAGGCCTGAGAAGATCACTTACAGAGGGCTTCACTGTAACCACAGCGGCCCCGATGTTCCATGTAAGCTCACCGTGCCGAGAACTGCAGATGTGCCTTGTCCCCAGGCTCCACTTGTAGCGCGGTTAGTGACCTCATCCAACAATGGATCCAGCAACTACAGTTAGTGCCGTGGTGCACTTAGAGGGACGCAACAGAGCTATGCCTTGAGGGTCACCTTCTACATGACAGAAACGGGACTGGGGTGAATAAAACTATTTATTGAATAAATATTTCTACAAAATATTTAAAAAGAACTATGTGTGTGATGAAGAGAGTTCGGGGGAAGGAAATACTGCCCCTTTCCAGTCCTGATAGGCCAACAGCAATATCTTCAGTCTTAAAAATGTCACATATTGGGGTTGGGGGATTTAGCTCAGTGGTAGAGCGCTTGCCTAGGGAAGCGCAAGGCCCTGGGTTCGGGTCCCCAGCTCCGAAAAAAAAAAAAAATTAAAAAAAAAATGTCACATATTCCACTTGACTCAAAGATGCCACTGCTAAAAACTTATCTAAGAAGGGGTTGGAAACTTAGCTCAAGCAAAAATAAGGCCCTGGGCTTTGGTCCTCTCTCAACTATAAAAGGAAAGAGGAAATTAAGAAAATATGCTGCCAGCAAAAGACTTAGCTAAAAAGGTCATAATATTACTTTAAATAACAAACCCACAAGTTTATAAGGAGCTAAGGACACACAGATTACACCTAATAATATGGTTATTTACAGTAAGCAAAGAAATGACTTGGATATATTTTCTAGATTATCATTAGGAGCATACAATGCGTTTATGTTAAAAAAAAGAACCAAACAGGAACATAAAACCCATCCCTACTGATGTTGTAGAATACGGCATTTAATTAGTTTGTTGAAATGCAGTGCGCTATATGAGAGTGAATGAAGGCCAAGAGCCCTTCTCTTGATATTCAAGCCGAAAGAACTCCTAGGTATGACATCGTGTGAAAATATAAACTAAATCCAAAATTTAAAAAACAAAGAATCAGTTCAATAGAAACAGCAACAATCAGATGTTATTAGAAAAGAACTCTGTCCGTCATTATCAAAGTGACTGTTTCTAGGGGGATAAGTCACAAATGAAGACGTGAACATGTCTGACAGCAGGCCTGGAAGGAGAAAGGCAAAGGTTTAAATGCTAAAGGCCCAGACGTAAACGGTCCTGATCACCTTTAAAACGAAGCATATCACAATCTTTGAAGAGGCATCTCTTTGACCTAGTCCTTATAAAAGATGGGAAGTCTGCTCCAGATGTGAGACTCCAGTTCTTAATCTGTTCTTAGGACGCTCAGTTTCCTACAAAATGAAGACATGGCTTCCTGTCTGCACCTGTCCATCAAACAGCTACACACGGAGAAAGAAAAGCACTGCTGCGTCTGCTGGAGCCGCTGCTAAACTGTCTGTAAGGGAGGGACGGACAGGGGTACATTTGTGATCCCACGACTTGGGAGACTGCAGCAGGAGCAGCAAGGTCAGTCGAGTAGAGGTAAAACCCTGCCTCAAATCCCTACCAATTAACTAACTAACTAAAATAAAATTTGCTTTTATATAGCTTAGCAAAGTATTAGGTAGTCTGTGGCCAATTAACACATTCTTGAACCTCTTTCCCTCTCTGTACTTTTTCTCCATCTCTTCCCTTCTCTCCCCATAACCTCTGCCCCAGAAATCTGTATCAGATTCACGAGCAAAGTCACTGAAAACAAGCTTATGAGCTTACTATCTTTCTATGTATAAACACACACAAAAATAAATAACTTGAAAGCAAAATACTACTTTTTCTTTGAAAATTGTGTTTGAACTATCTTAAAAAGTCACTATGATTTAAAAGTTACCACTGGGAAAACTTATGAACAAAACAAGGTTTATGGGCATAATCAAATTCTGGTAGCCTTTTGAAAAAACATTTTTGATCCAATATCAAATAATTAACTTGAATTCCTCATTCTCTCCTGAGAGATAGTGCTGTGTGACATTTTTAAAGTTTTTTTATTACATGTTGTGTGTGCCTGTTCATGTATATGTGCATGTGAGTGAAGGTGCCTACAGGCCACAGGAGGGCACTACATCCCCTGCACCTGGAGTTACGGTCATGAGCTACCCCATGGACGCTGGCAACCAGTCAGCACCAGTGCTGCTATGCTCTCAAGGACTGAGCCATCTTCCCAGCCACTTAGCTCCAGCACTCTGCACTGTAGCAGACAAAGGAAGTACGGTGATGCCGCTGAAACAGCGTCTTTTTATAAACCAAATACCCCTTGGCCAGGAAGTTGCAAGGACTGAAAAGTCAGGTGGCATTTACCACTTCCCACCCACTCTCTGTCTGCAAGGCCCACCCACTCACTCTCCAGAGTTCTCAGACATCTATGTGAAGTCCCTATCAGACACCAAGTGAGCCAACTTGCACAGAGTTCCAGAGACTATGAACGAGGTTACTAAAATGGCTGTCCATGTCTACCCAGTTAGCTGGCGTTCAGGATCACAAGCTAGTCAGAGATTTTCCTGAGATGTTATTTAGCCTGCTTCCCCTTCCTCTCCTGCTTCTCCATCCTCTCCCCAATCTTACAGTTGAAAAAGGTTTACATCTTTTAGAGAAAAAAAAATTGTGGATGTCTTTTATAAATGAATTCCCTTAACTACTCCTTACATCTACTTTCTAATCCCCAACTCACTTAATTAAATTCAGTGTGAATTTAAATTGCAATTAACATCTTTTGAGGGATTACATGCTCTAATCGCAATTATACAGTGAATATTTGAAACACATACATTTTGTTACATTATCTGAAATGCAAATTGGGAGCCCAAAAAAGGATGTTTAATAAAAATGTATAGTACTGAAGACTTTATTACGGAAGCTAAGGGACTAGAGCTGAGGTTGGAAGGAATAAAGCACAGAGAGAGGTACAAAGACAAACGGCCTCGCCCCAAAGACCTGGACCTGGCCCCGCTGGGCTTCCATTTAACCTGGCTTCATCGCAGCTTAAAAACTCACTGCCAAGGGGTTTGGTACCAAACGGAATGGTATCTTTCTCCCTGTCTCAGCAGCTCAGTCTTAACAACGACACAATTCCATGAGGGCCAAGGATGCTTTTCCAGTATAGTATCTCACGCCTATCATCCCACGGCTGGAGACTGAGCTGGTAGTACCGCTAGAAGTCGGAGGCTACCCTGAGCTACCAAGCAAAGCCTAGACCAGGTTACAGACTGAGGTACCATCTCCAAACTAAAACTTCGAAGACAGAATCCAAGTGGTGATAGTGCAGGGGTTTAATCCCAGCACTCGGGAGGCAGAGGGAGGTAGACTGCTGTGAGTTCAAAGCCAGCCTGGTTTACAGCGCCAAGTTCCAGGACAGCCAGGGTTATATAGAAAAATCCTGTCAATAATAATAATAATAATAATAATAATAATAATAATAGAAAATAACAAAATGGAGAAGCTGATCTTCGCAGAACACTCCGGACAAGTGTTACTCTACTATATTAAACTCTCACAATAACCCAAAGCATGCTTCTATTTTACACACAGCACCACGGCTGAGGGAAGTCTGGCACTTGTCTCATTGTTCATGATATCTGACAGGATGATGTAAGAGAGGAAAGACTTACTTGGCTCAGAGCTTCAGAGGTTTCAGCCCATCCTGGCCACAAGAGTTCTTCGTCTGACAGTAAGAACCAGAGCTACAGAAGCCTGCAAGGCCCACAAGTAGTCACCTGCTTCCATCAGCCAGGCCCCACAAAATGGTTCCACAAACTGGCTTAACTACAAATGGTTCCACAAATTTAATGACTGGTGAACCACTTTTTTTTTTTTTTTTTTTTTTATTATTTAAATATATAAACACATGAGAGAGGGCATTTCTTTAAGAATGACTCCAGAGTGAGATGAAGAAGACTGAGCCATTCTAAACTCACACTCCTAAGAGGTAAAGACAAAACACACTTACCAATTCTGCACAGCTAACACCTTATTTAGGAGGAAAACTACAGACCATCCTCAAGCAAGATTGTGGTCACCGCAGAAGGTGCATTCTCCTCAGATGAGTAAACTTTGAAAAGAATTATCAAGAGATTGTCTATCTGGGGATCCTTCTGCCAAACCCAAGATGCTACTGAAAGGCAGGTGCCCTGAGGTGGGCTCCTTAGGAACTCGGTTTAAGAAACAGCCCGTTCCTCCGCTGTTGGCTCCCTGCTAATGGTCTCCACACAGCCTCAGTGGCTCTGCTTTCCTAGCAGAGGGGAGGAGCTACTAAGTAAGCTAGCTCTTGCTTCCTTGGTGATCACACACTCTCAGACCCGGCCAACTGTGGAGAGTGGGGTTTTAAGGCAGCGCTCTGTGGGTCTGGAAAGATGGCTCAAGGGTGAAGTACACTGTGCTCCGGCACCCACAACAGGCAGCACACAGCCGCCTGCCTGTAACTCTGGCTCCAGGAGACCTGACATTATTTTATGGCCACACGCACTCATGCACGCGCACGCACACACACACGAATAAATCTTTATTAATCTCAGTTCTGTGTGTACTCCTGACTGTGCCTGCTTAGGCCCCCACAATCAGCGCGATGGTCCACGTGCCCACGCCCATGTGCCACCATATTTGAACAAAGACAAGGATGGGTGTGCCATGCTTTGTGTCCCCACAGCATCCATGTTGGAACGTGGTCTCCAGCATAAGGGAATGGGGAGACCAGAAGTCCAGTTTGAGCCCAGAGAACTCTACTCTCATGATTAAGCTGTCTGTGGAGTGACGGACTGGCACACTGCTGTGACTCTCACTCTGCTTTCCGCCGCGTCACACAGCAGAAGAACGACCTTCCCTGAAGCTGAGTAGAAGACAGCAGCATATTCCTGGTCTCCACCTTCCAGAGCCCCAAGCTAAGCAAAACTCAATCCAGTATACGTCATCTAGCCTGTAATATTCAGTTATAGTAAGAGCGAACAGACTAAGTCAAACCCAACAAAGGCTTGGAGAAAGGAATAGAAAGAAAGATACTCTAGTGTGTAGCTAATTGTCTACAACAGTGAACAGATAACAGTGAACAGGCCACAGAGGGCCTAGCCTCAGTTTACCTTAGTCTGATGGGTGTGGCAGTATCTACTTACATTAATTCTGTGAGAATTTACAAGATGTCAGCTGTTGTTAACTACGTTCTCTAAGCACATCATGTTAGTAAGTGCACAGAATCATTCATCAGTGATGGCCAAACTAAGAATCCAGAAATACAGATATGAAGTTCCTGCTACATTTGAAAGCCAAAAGGCTAGGGTCGTGACTCAGGGGCAAAGTGACCTTGAGAGCCTGTCTCAGACCCTCAGTACCCTCAGAAAAACTCTGACCCGCAAAGGCTACCTGCCATCCAGCACTGGAGGCATGGCTGAGCTGCAGAAAGGCAGGAAACAAGGAAAGGCTAGGAAGAGAAGGCCTCAGAGACGGGTACCACAGAGATAGGAGAAGCCTGGGCTGGAGGTCCAGGGGCCTGGAGTCTCACTGAATCCGAATACTGTCCTTAAAGTCAGCACCAGTATCCAGGCAAGAACACGATGAATTCCAGTGTATCTGAGGAACTGGGAAATGTAAGACGGATCCCTGTCCTCAAGACCCTGTGAGTCAGTAAGACTCAGCAGGGAGGAAGCCAAAGCTGCTTGAAGAGGCCAAGTGGGGCACTTGCTGCAAAGCCTAACCCCCCAAGTTTAATCCCGGGTTCCACACAGTGAAGTGAGAAAACAAATTCCCACAAGTTGTCCTCTGACCTACACACAAGTGTCACAGCACATGTATGTCTCCCTAGCAACATAAACAGATAGCTATGATAGACAAACACATACATACATACATACATACATACATACATACATACATACATATATACATACATACATACAAGTTTTACCTTAAAGAAACAAGTGTGGCTGGTGGTGCACATGCAGAACCCCCTCCACTCATGGTGGGGGGTAGAGGCATCACAGACTTGCAGCAAACAATAACTGTCTTTAAAATCAAGCACTCTCTAAGGCAGGCTTTGGCAGTCCCCCAGTGTTAGGTCTTTCCCTGTGCCGTGTTATACTAATTCCCAACTTCTAGTCAGCCTTGCTTGAAGCCTGCACTATCTGTCAGAAGAACATTTTAAAGAAAAAACCAACACTATTTCTTCACCTCTTTCATGGACTTAGAGCTTCTTTTCACGTCCTTTCTTGAGTGTTAACAACTGAGGCTCCATCATTCACAGCGCTACTGCTAAAGGATTCCCTAGACCAGAGCTCCTCGGTAGATATCCCAAGGAGACCGCTGATTCTGACATGCAGATGCACACTTTATACACGGTACACAGATGTATACACATGGGTAGTCCAGGCATAGACACCTGCACACCCATGCTATGCACATATGCCCCAGATCTATAACTAAATAGGTAATCAGGCATGTTGTAAAAGGGACCATGCAATGGCTGCAAAGGGCCGCTTAGGACGAGTTCCACCCCACTTATTCTAAGTCCAAGAGGCATGATTGTGTATGTGTGGAATGTGTGTGTGTGATGCTTGTGTGGTGAGCGTGTGTGTGTATGTGTGTGTCTAATGTGTGATGTGTATGTGGAGGGGTGTGAGTGTGATGTATATATATGATGTGTGTGTGATGTATATGCATGGTATGTGTGTGTGATGCTTGTGTAATGAATGTATGTGTGTGTGTGTGTTCAAGTATACTTGTGCAGCTGTGTGCTCACAGAGACCAGAGCAAGTCCTCTGCTCTACCAGCCCCCATTTATCCCCTTACGACAGAGTATCATACTGAACCTGGAGTTTGTAGTTTTTCAGCTAGTCAGTCCCATTGGTCCTCCAGTCTCTGTCACCACTCCCACGCCCACACCCTGCCATGGAGTTTAAGGTGGGCACATCCACATTCAACTTTCGCACATAGGTGCTAGGGATCCCCATCCTGGGTGCACAAGCGTCCTCACCTATGAGCCATCCTCCGCCACAATGGCCCTTTTAAAACAAGCTGCCCTTCTCCAATCACACCAGAAAGTTAACCTCACGCTTCACAAAATTTCCAATACTGAATTAAAATGGTGTTAAGTCACATTTTAAAGAAAGCAATCTTGTGGGTTCTCGGGGTTTTTTTTTGTTTTATTTTGTTTTGTTTTGTTTTGTTTTGTTTTTTTTTTCTTTTTTTCGGAGCTGGGGACCGAACCCAGGGCCTTGCGCTTCCTAGGCAAGCACTCTACCACTGAGCTAAATCCCCAACCCAGGGTTCTCGTTTTTTAACTAGACATAGATAATTGTGATTGGCTTATGAAGCCCCTGACAGCCCCCGATTTTGTGCATTTGCTGACCATGAGGGTCAGAAATCCTCCCTGTTAATCTATCAGCCTCCCTTACTGCAAGCAGGCGTGTTGATTTGGGAAAGAGGATGGCAAGAACAGAAGCCGCCCTGCTTTTCAGTCCCTGTGTGCACAGGCACCCTGCACAGGCCAGCCTTGTGTGGTTCATCCCAGACAACAGGAGTGTTAAGTAAGAAAAGACACGAGATGTGCAAAATAACACCCAGTCATGCTATCCTCAAACTTTCCCACATCCACACTTGAGATGTTAGAGACCAGTTTCCACACTTTCCACTGTAGAGGACAGTAATTCCAGAACAAGAATTCTGACAGGTTTCTATGCATCAAACTCCATAAGCTGCATAAGAATGAAAGCACACCACAAACTGTGAATGATTCCATTCCATTTGCAGAGGACTGGGAAGGAGCTCATGACCTCCATCCCTGACAGAGGAGCGACTGACGGCTGATGCTTCTGAGAGAGACAGTGCGTAAGGGTGTGGTCATTAGCAGTCAACCATGTTCCAGTGGAGAATCCACGTCTACCTGTGAGTGTATGTATGGGCAGCACAAATTGGATTTACTGGGTTATTTAAAAAAGACAGACAGAAGCTAGAAAGTTGGGAGGTGGGGTGGATCTGGGAAGGGCAGGGAGTAAATATGACAAAAATACAATTTTGAAATTCTTAAAGAATTGGTAAAAATATATTAAAAGAGAAAACTCCACTCACACAGAAACTCACAAAGCCAAGAAAAATATCCCAACATTTTCCTCGCCTCACCCACTCCAAAGGATACCTCTATAAGTTGTATTTTAAACCTGTATCAAAAGTGAGGACAAATAAAAGTGACGGTTTAACACAAAATACAAATCCTTAAGTATCCTTAAGCCATGGCAGAATAACTGCAGAGTAAGTACAAAGGGATAAAGATGTGGGCGAGCAGGCTACACCTGGCTCCCAGTAAGTTACCCATCTTCACTTCAACTGAAGTGTGTGGGAAGCACTCCCTGACAGCAATCGCCAAGCATCAGCAAGGAAACCAAGGCCAACAAAGAGACAGAAAGAAGGGCTTTGCAGGGCATGATGAGAACTTCCAAATAAACTTCCCCTCTACTCCAGGAAAATCTTCAGGCAGATTTCCGGCCCTCATTTGCATATCTGTGCAAGCCTATTCTCTCTCCGCTTTTCCCCTTCAAGGCCCTTTGCCCTTTCAATCAGGAAGCATATTACTCCACTGTCAGGGCAAAGCAGCTCGGAACAACAGGGAACCCAGCTGGGATAGGAAGAGGGCAGCGGGCTCACGCATTAACATAATAATCCAACTGTGTTCCCATAGGCCCTTAGGGCAGACAGCATATTAGGTAGGCCTCCTGTGCAGACCCTGGTGGAAGCTGCCTTATCACCTGCCCATCAACCTGTGGCAGCCAGAGCAGGCTCCGTGGCGGCAGCCCCTGCCAAGCAGTGGTGCCCAATTACCTTACTACAGAAGACAGAAATCCATTTCTCTACGTCTGTTTAATGTGCTCCGTGCATTTCCTTATTTGTGACTTGAATCTGCACTCAGGAAGCTGATTTCTTGCTTTTTAACTTTCTAAAGTCTGGTTGTCTAAAGTCCGTTCTGATACAGGAGGCAGGAGAAGGACTCAAAGGGTGACTGAAAACACAAAGCCCACGTTGGTAAGAAGCTAACTGATTGGTCACCTAAAGATCCTTCCATCAATTTAAAGAACTTGAAATATGTAGCGAGCCATCACTATTTCCTCAGGGAGACAGATAGACAGACACCATACACACACACACACACACACACACACACACACACACACACACACACACACACCATACACCCCAACTCCACAATCTTATATCCTGTATTCTTTCAGTAGAAATGTTTACCCCATCTGAGCCCATCCCCCCCACTCCACCTCAGCCCCCCAACCCCTGTGAGCTGTTGAGCACCCTGACCCCAGTATGGAAAATCTGCATAGATCACTACAGTTTGCTGAAGAAAATTTGAGAATGATATGAGTAAAGGAATTTTTTTCATTCTTAAGTTGTTATTGAAGATCCTTAAGCAGAAATGTCCTTTGTGTCCGTCCCCCCCCCCACGCCTTTCTTTGTCCACACGTGATATCCCTGCTGAGGCCCTGGTATCTTTGTATCTTTGCTTTGTTCTGTGTGTGACGTTCTTTCCAAGATTCAGTGTGCTTGAAGTGAAGAAAAGTCAAGGGGTGCGTGCCACCAAGAAAGGTGCCCACTAACTCTCTTGTCTTCAAAACCCAAACCACAAAGCAGGAATCCCTTTGGTTAATTACGTGTGCTGATCTAATGCCTTGGGATCATTACTGTAGAAGGCTGAGAAATTAAGGTGCATGGTGTGCCGGTTCACACAGCCTAGGATGGTACCTGTCGAAGTATTCTACAGAGCATTACAAGTGCTGCGCTGCCCATCTGGCTCCGGGAACACTCTGAGTTTCCAGGGGGTTATGGGTATTTTAATAAAAAAAAAAAAAAAAAAAAAGATCCTCAAACAAAAATGTATTTATCTACCATTTCTATGAATTTTAAATGTTAAGGAACCACACTATTATTCAAGCTAACCAAGCTGGTATCTTTGTGTGCAGTCTAATAATTTGGTAAAACTTAAGAAAGGAGAGCTATATGGCACAGGTCTCCAGAAACTGAGACCGGAGTTCCAACATTCCATTAGCAGATGGGGGTTGGGGGCACTCCACAGCCTGTCAGTTCTGCATGTCCATACACACCAGGCCCGGCTGGAGTCAGCCAAGAGCCCCAGCATCAAGAAATCTGTTTGCTCTTTAACAAACACCTGGGGAAAATTCAAATGAAAGAAAAGAAAAAACTCCTAAAAAGTATTTTCTCATGTGTGTAAATCTTGAGCTATTTAAGTCTCAAAACAATATAATATGCTATAGAGTAGTGGAAGGATAAATACAAACTACTAAACTCCATTATAAATATTAATGTTTGTACGTGTGTTAACCAGCAACATTATACACACTCCTTCCTGGTCTGCTGGGGATTCTGTGTTCTTTATTCTTCATAAATTCTTACATCTTGACAAAACCTAATAGATCTTCCAAGTCATTAGGTGTAGAAACCTGATTTTTGATTAAAAGACAATAAACAATAACTCTATGTGGTGGGACCAGGATAAACAGGGGGCATAGACTTTATTTCTTAGAGGGGCCTGCTTCCTCTCTAGGGTAGACAAAAGAAATGCACTTGTATAAAACAAAAACGTAGAGACTCCATTAGCAGGGAGCGGATTTTAATGTACGTAGTAATTTACGCAGCAGCGAGAAGAATCTGAGCTGCAGTGGAGAAGGTAGTGAGGGTAGGAGGCGCGGTTCTTTCCAGATTCAGCAGCTCAACCTTCGATAAGCTTGAGCATTACATTTTAAGTGGGTGTAAATGACAGGAAATCCTGTGGAAGCTGTCTTATTTACACTTTGGTACTATATAGCAGTTTAAAGGTCTGGATCACACACACACACACACACACACACACACACACACACACACACACACACACACACACCCATGTCTCGGCTGTACCCTCCTGACCTGAAATGAGCCACACCTCCATTGGATTCTACCAGAGCACACTCTGGAGAAGGTGCCTCTTCTTCCGGGAAGGTTGATCTGACCCCCAAGGACTCCACCCACCCAGTTCAATTTGGTGTAGACGCGGCTTTGGGGATAGGAAGCAGCTAGTATATTTTGACATGTCTGCCAAGGATAGAAATTAAGTATGAAATATCAAAATTACACGTGGAAATGGATGCCATTTTGCTTTGTTTCTTTCTGACTAGCCCTTCAGCTGTTGAGGCGCAATACATTTCCCCCAGGCAAAATCCCCAGGCTACAGTCACGGAGTCTCATGTCTTCCAGGCGCTTCCCAGACATTATCCTTCTGATTATCCATCCGTTATAGCTCTGTTTCATATTTAATCATGCAAATCATACCTTTAAAAAGGAAAATTAGTCCATTTAAGATATTTCTTAGATACCAAGTTAATCTTCCAATATTTCCCGATCGTAGACCACTTTAAAAAAACAAAAAAAACCCAAAAACAAAAAAAAAAAAAAAAAAACACTGCTACACCTGGCTGGAGACAGGAGTCCCATCAGCGGTGACTTCCCTCACCCTCAAAGACACCACTGCAGACCGTAGGCAATGTCCCAAGGTCAGTAATCCAAACTTAGGGTGAAGATTAACTATAGCACATTTAAATTAGGGAACTTTATTAAATAAATAAAAATTAAACAAACGGCTAAAAAATGAAAACTTTCAGACCATTATAGACTAAAAATAAAAATTGTAAGGTTGTGTGCTCAATCCCAAGCTTTCCAGAGAGAGGGAAATTAAAATGCATATTAAGACATCGCATTCTAACAAAACCAATTGATTTATACTGCAATCATTTCTCAATATGCAATTCCATCGTCAAAGTTTATGGTTTGACTTCAATACCCATTCAAGTACTAAGTCATTATGCATACAGTTAACAGAGAGAGGTTCAAAAGCAGGCCTCCACTGTCTGCTCTTACAATTTAGCTCCTGTTTCTAGTAAAAAGCACCTTCCATACAGATGCTCTGAAGAAGCACACACCAAGGTGAGGGGGGATGGGGTGAGTGGGTAAAGGACTGGACAACACATAGAGAACGAAGTAGAATAAGCAAATAAATACCATGGGGAGATAGCTCAGGGAAAAATATCTGTTCTGCAAGCCTGGGGACCTAAGTTCAAATCCCCAGCACCTGTATAAAAAGCCATGCATGCCTGTGAACAAAGTGGATGAGAAGAGAGCAGAGACAGGCAGATTACAAGAGTTAGATGGCCAGCCAGCCTAACCAAACAGCAAGCTCCATAACACACACACACACACACACACACACACACACACACACACACACACACACACACGCACGCACGCACGCACACTACACACTACACAACCTCACAACATGAACAAGAAAACTTGGGTTGGGGATTTAGCTCAGTGGTAGAGCGCTTGCCTAGCAAGCGCAAGGCCCTGGGTTCGATCCCCAGCTCTGAAAAAAAGAAAAGGAAAAAAAAAAAAAAGAAAACTCTTCATCTTTCTAAATTCTATAATATCTGTTACAAAGCAAATGCCCATTTTAATGGCGTGGGAGACTGGGAAGAAAAGGGTGGGGCCTGAGTCCACATACATGAACAGAAGCATAAAGGGGCGACATAGGGAAATCTCTGACATGAGAAACAGAAAGAGCTGCCGTCCACAGTGCAGAGTGGGTGTTTCATACATTGCTGTACGTCAGTTCCAAAACAATAACTCACTTTCAAATCTCGCCATAATCAAGTCCAAGGAACTGAAAACACTATATGAGAAAAGTTTCGTTTCTTTAAATAGCCCCTTCTTAAGTTAGTGCACTCACAGAGGCACAGAAGCATTTATGACACAGTGAATGGAAGTGCTCAACTGGACTATGAAGACAGACAAGCACACTGGGTGTGTACTAGCAAAGGTGCTGACTGACTGCAGGCCAGGGCAGTGTGTCAGAGTGAGAACACTGCACCTTGGTAAGTAACACCAAATCCCGTTCTGAAGAGAAAAGAAACAAAACCAAGCCAAAATCTAGTGCCTCCTCAGCTCTTCCTGCTTCAAGAAGCTAGCTTTATCTGTGCTTGGATACTTAAGTCCAGAGAGATAAATCTATTAGCACCTATAAACTGCTACTAGGGTCTTCAGTTTCCTGAGGAGTTAGGAGAGAATCCTTGACCTCTACACAAAGAATACAAACTCTGCACTACACGGCTAACACATATCTCCAATTATATTTAAAGACATTTTTACAGCCTTCGTGGCAAGCTTACACTGCCAGCTCTTAAAAAATGAATTGTAACATTTTAAAGCTCTAAGGCTGGCTAATCAGTCAGATCACAGTAGTTTACAATGGCATCAGATGAGTGCCAGACCGATGTTTTTATCCGCTGCTGTTGCCACATTACAATGTGAGAGAGAAAGCAAGTAGTAAGGGAGTCAGATCTGCCAGCTACACTCTCACCAAGAGCCCAAGGTGCCAAAACGTCCGAACTGGATTTTTACATATTCTCTGGAATAAATTCAGCTACACGTTTTTAAATGCTCTAGAATTAGCAAGTGTATTCATATCTCCCAAATTCGTATGTAACTAAAGAGTGTAACGTCTTACATGTGAGGCAAACAGGTAAAGGCTGTTGTGATTTCTTAACAAGCATTAGTAATAGGAGGCGAACGGCGCCTATGATTGGTAAGGGAGAGCCCCACGGGGGAGCGTGTTCTCACACCCAAGTCCAAAACAAAGGTGCTTCACACAGTGATGCAGGACTGAAAAGCAGCCCCTGTCACACAAGAGCCAGCCGGTCCCTCACAAGGGTTTACACTGTCGCTCACAACTGCAGTGCTCCCATGGTCACAGCAGGTGACGATGGTGCCCTTCTGATGGCCTGTGTGCTGGGCCTAAGAACGACACTTGAGAGATTTAAATCAAACAAGCTCTTTTCATTTCAGGGTATTTGGGATGGTAAACTCCCGACCAGCTACACAAAGAAAATTGATCCAAACTGAAATAAACTCACTAAAATTTAAGGTTATTCCAACAAAAGGGTTAATTAGGAAAACAAATTTTCTCCGACTGTTAATAATGGGAGCGACACACACTATGTGCCCATAAGTAATGTGCAGGTATCTTTGATCTTCAGCCCCACGCGGTTTCTGCAGCCTACTGTAGCCCGGCCGCTGGGACTCTCTTAGAACCAGACATCTGGCTACTTTGTTGTTTCAGACTAATCTCTTCCCAAGAGAGCTCAAAAAAAATGACACCAGGCAAGGAGGGTCCTGGCAGGGAGGGTCCTGGCAGGGAGAAACACGACAATATTAGCAGATTCCTTTCTGAGTGGAGAGGGCACCAAACAGCCTTCCGATTTCTATAGGTCTTCTGGAGCGCCTAGGTCCGGGTTTTACCCTAGCACGATTTTAAAGGGATGTAGAGTACCATTAAGGCCCATCAATCATCTTGCAAGTCCACTGAATGTTAATCATGGCCTATTGTAATGTGCAGAGAAAGTTGAGGGGAAATATAAATCAGATTAAGTCTTCACCCATCTGTTAGGGTTGGGCGATGACTGCTAAGACAGAGTTTTAATTGTTAGCTGAAGGCTACACCAAAACGGTAGGCACCTTCTGAGATCCAAACACACCGTGCATGCCTCCCGCTGGGCCGCTCCCCGATTATCTCTGCTTTTAACCAGGACTTTTCCTTTCTCTAAGAGTCTCTGGTACCAACCTCCTGCAAAGGTTTTACAAAGCCGGCTTCTTTCCGCAGAAACGAAATAGCGAGCAGTGACTGACGCAGGCTGAACAATCCAGAGTCAAGGATAAAAATGGTATTTTTGTAGCTGTGGAATCATCAATATTTTCCCCAAGGCAACAAATTACCATGAATATCTTAATACCTGTTTAGAGATTATTATCCAAGTCCCAAAATCTATACCGTCAGAGGACGAGAAAAACCATTTGCTGTTTGCTCCACGAACAGAATATAAATCAAGTAGGATAAAGGCTTGACATGAACCTGACACTTCATCCTAAAATCACAGTTCACATTCGCAAACCACATTCTTATATGATTGTAATATCTGAGCTCACGAACACTGTCACATGGTATTGCTCTTATGTGGTCACAGCGCACTCACCAGACTGTCACAATGCCCAAGAGGCTCATCCTGGGGCTACTGTAGAGAGAGAGTCCTCTGTTCTGCTCTAACTATCTTCCTAATGATACTGATACACCCTGTGCTGTCTTCCACTGTAAATTCCAAGTGCCCTATTGTACCACGGTACTCCCTACTCCAGCAGCCACTGTAACAAATATTAACAAGCACAGTCACTGAGAGACAACTGCAACTGTAGTAAACAGATGCTTTTTTTTCTCTTTTTCTTTCTTTCTTTTTAGAGGCAGAGATTCTCTGTGTAGCCCTGGCTCTCCTAGAATGATCTGTAGACCAGGATGGCCTTGAACTGAGAAATCCACCTGCCTCTGCCTCCTGAGTGCTGAGGTCTGTGCCACCAAGCCCAGTGGTAAACAGCTTCCAAACACCAAGGGACAAATGTGTTACTGGTGTCAGACTATCATATTTCAAAACAAAGAGTTGGTGGACAACGTGGAGGGAATCAGTATCATTTGTTGCTCTGAGACAGGGTTTCACACAGCACAGGCTGGCCTTGAACTCTTGACCCTCTTCCTTCCTGAGTGCTGGGATTACACATGTGTCATGTGGATACCTAAAATTAGAAATCTTAAATTGAGCCAACCTAACATGACATTCAGTTTGAAAGACAAACACAAGAAATTTATTTTCTTACCTCAAAGGAAATTCATTTCTTTGCATAGTAACTGAGTATTCAAGCAAATCCTCAAATGAGTTAATGGTCTCCGTGTGTGTGTGTGTGTGTGTGTGTGTGTGTGTGTGTGTGTGTGTGTGTCAGTAGGAGAGTGTCAGATTCCCTGGAACTAGAATTACAGACAGTTGTGAACCACCATGTGGGTGTTAGGATTTGAACCTTGGTCCTTTGGAAGAGTAGCCAATGCTCTTAACCATCTCTCCACATTTCTTTTTTTTTTTTTTAAGATTTATTTATTTATTATACATAAGTACACTGTAGCAGTCTTCAGACACACCAGAAGAGGGCATCAGATCCCATTACAGATGGTTGTGAGCCACCATGTAGTTTACTGGGGTTTGAACTCAGGACCTCTGGAAGAGAAGTCAGTGCTCTTAACCGCTGAGCCATCTCTCCAGCCCCCCTCTCCGTTTCTTTAGAGTTTCATATTTAAACACAAGCTTAAAAATGGTCTGAATTCCCCAAGACTCTACCATCTTACTCCCGTTTCTTATCTACTGAGAAAAAATGCATGAAGAAAAACGTGAAATGAATGAAAACTAGTACAACTAAGTCAATTTCCTGTAGGCTCTATCTCCCAGATCACCCAGCAGTTTAAAATTTCACTTGACTATGTCTCAAATTTTTCTTTAATGGGTAGGAGGTGTGCATGTGTGTATACACATGTTCATATGTGCGGCTCTGTGTGTGTGTGAAAGCAGGTATATGTGCAGATGTGTGCAAGCCTGTGGAAGCCAAGGGTTGAAGTCAATAGTCTCCTGTGGAGCCATCCTCTATCACTTTGCACCTTACCACTGTAGCAGGGCCCTCCCTTGACTGATGCTCAGTGGCATCCCGCCGGGCTGGCCAGCCTCACTCAGAGTTCAGTCTCCACCTTCGCAGGGCTGGCAGGACAGGAGTCACCAACCTGCTCAGCAGTTACCTGCATTCCGGGGATCCGAACTCCTTCCCTCACGCTTGTATGACTAGCACTAATCACAGAGACGACTTCCCATCTCCTTGAAATCTGTGAGTTTCAACATCTCCAGTCCCCTTAGCTGACCAGGCGTCTCCCTGCGGCACAATGCTGCACTGATTCACTTTGGGGAAATTGCAGAGCATTCCTTCAAAACAAACGGTGGTCACCTAAAAATCGTATTGGGACAAGAGCTTTAGCACAGACCCTGTGCTCTCAGCAGAGCGGAGGAGGACAGCCACGGCTTCCTGGAAGTTGGTGTTGAGAGGCAGCATGCTGAGGGGCATCCTAGGGGATGCTGGGAAAGCGATCCGTGCGGTGTCTCCTAGGTAGCCTTCAGAAAGTACCAAGCTCGAGCGAACTACCCAACCTCGGCAGCTTCTTGAAGAGGACGCTGTATAAGGACTACCTCAGCCATTGGATGTCTAGGACAAGCTGAGCTGTGGTGGCGCACGCCTTTAATCCCAGCCTGGTCTGTAGAGAGAATTCCAGGACAGCCAGGGCTACACAGAGAAACCCTGTCTCGGGGTGGGGGATGTGGGAGTCTAGTTCGGGGCTTGGAAATTTCAGAGGATGCCCCACTTTGGTTTGAAAATGATTATACCCAGAGGAAGAGATTGTGATGACAATAAGAATGACAGTGATAGCAAAGGAGGGCAGAGCCATGCTTCTAAAGAAGGTCTAGCTCACTCAGTGGAGAAAGGGAAAGACTAAAGGGCCAGGGGGGACAACTCAGTGCACAAAAATACTCTCAAGCCTGGGGATAGGAATTCGATCAGAAAATCACAGCAGGAAGCGAGAGCTGGCCCCTGACCTCTGTGGCACATGTGCACCTGCACACATGAGGAACACACACAAACATACAAATCATGGTTAAAGTGACCCAAGTCACCAGAAAAGAGAAGAAATGCCAAGGTGGGATGAGGGAGGAGAGAGAAACACAGAGACAGGGCTGCGTTTTACTCTATAGTACAGAACAACCCGGCATTCGTAAAAACCATACTGCCTCACTCCTGAGGTACTAGGATCCCAACTGGAAGCCACCATACACGCTTAAAAGAACATTTTAAAAATACCAAGATAAAAAGCAAAGGGGCCGGAGATGGAGAGATGGTCAGCAGAAAAGAATATTGGCTGTTCTTGTTCAGGGCAGAACTTGGTTCTCAGCACACACGTCTGGGAACCCACAACCACCGTGACTCCAGTTCCAAAAAATCCAACTCCCTCATTGACTCCCCCTCACTCCCTCCATGGACGCCTCCTCTATGCAAGCGGCACACATGCATACATTCAAGCACACGCATATACACATCAAATAACAATTTTAGTGAATGCGCATTTTTTTATAGTTAGGTAAACGTGTTTAATTCTCACTTTCACGAAATGAAAGGAATCATAGGAGTTAAGTTAGTCAGAGAGAGAATGTTTTCCCCAGCTTATCCTCATAAAACAGAACAGAACAAAACAGGACATGGTTTTTCTGCACCAACAGGAGAAAGAGTACAGTGAACTCCTAATCTTTGAAGTAATAACATACCAGTCAATAACATAATGCAATATTCAATTAGAAAGTGCAGGTCATTCAGATAAGCTGTTGAGAGAGCAATGATTAATTTATTGCCAATTAACTGCATCCAATAGACACTCCAATCACTGCCTCCAATCACCGTTACTTTATAAGCCAGTCTTCTAATCGCGATGGCAATAACTTACAATGTTTTGTAATTGTCAAACGTGTGTTCACAGTGTTAAATTAATCATTTAACAAGACTGCATTAAACACTATACACACTGGGGTGGGGATGAGAACTATTTCATATAACCATTCAGATGTGGGGGAAGGTTGATACAGAGGAAGAGGGTTTCTAGCATTGCATTTAATCCTGCATTTTATTTAAATGATCTTTAAAGAAAGAAAACATGTGGTGTCTTAACTAGCGTTTCAGACCCCTTTATAACAGTTGAAAGGCAGGGAATACTTGGGTAGGATTGGCGCCCTGGTAAGAGTTTCTACTGCTCAGTGGTTTCCACTGTTTGGGTGAGGAAGGGACCCTCAGCTCTGTCTTCACCTTCCCCTCTGTAGGGAGCAGAATTCTTGAGACAGGGCCTGCCTTTCCCTCCAGCTCCCCACTAGCACAGAAATTTGGGGGTCAAATGACTCTTTCACAGGAGTTATCCTAAGACTGTCAGAGAACAAAGACATTAACATATTACAAGTCATAACAGTTTCAAAGTCACAGTTACCAGACAGCAACAAAAACTGTATGCTTGAGGGTTATCACAGCAGGAAGGACTGGATCAAAGGGCTGCAGCACTGGGACTGTTAGAGCCACTGCTCTAGCACGATGCAGGGCACATGGGAACAGCCCGAGTCACTCACCACCCAGGCAGATTTTACATCTCTGGGGCGCCACAAAGCAATAACTTTGCCACCAGCTTGCCACACAGAAGCAACCTTTAAAGCTATCTGTTGGCTGGACTATAGTTGTTTCCTCCTCGGCTAGTTTCTTTTGCTTGCCACAGAGGTAAAACCATTCCAGAGACCAGGTCTCCACACACTGTCTGAGCTCATCCTCTCCACCAGACCCACTCTCTTTTTTTCTTTTTTTCTTTTTTTCTTTTTTTCGGACCAGACCCACTCTCTTAAATATTCCAGAGTTTGCTATCCTGACCCCACAGAGCAAGTCCCAACCACACTGGGCGAATACGTACACCATTCACATTCAAGAGCCTACTCTCCACACAGTGGGCCTGCCTCAAATCCAGAGAGCTCTGTAGGCACAAGAGTCCCCTCACTGCAGGCTCACCCATTCACATCCACCAGGACAGTGATGTACCCCTTAGTAAATGCAGGCACTCACAATCTGTTCTGATAGTTCTGGCGTGTACTCCTTAGACAGGTACTAAGCCAATCACTTTAGTAGAGGACTGACGGGGCACTGAGATCTCAATGTAGCTGATACGCGGAGTTTTAATCTTGGATGAGATGCGGTCTAATGGGATGGCAGTGTCCTGACGAGGGAAAAATTCCCAGCTGAGGGACTTAGAACGGGTTTGCTCACCTCTCCAAGCTCATCCACCCACCTACAACATCAGCATAGTATAACACTAGGCATAAAGATAATTAACATCATTATTAGGAAAGTGAAAAAGCTAAAGGTAAGAGCACTTTGTACAATGCCTGATGTAGAAAATGTATTAATCACAGTAAGTGACCTAAAAAGAGTATCCTCACATACATTTTAATCTTAGACTAAATCTTCCATAAAGGAGAAACTGTTCATTTTAAACAAAAAGAGTATCAAAACTAAAATTTAACAGACAGATGTGGTAAGTCTATAATCCAGCACTTAGGAGGCAGAGGCAAGATGATCTCTAGTTCAGAGTCGCAGAGAGTTCTAGGCAAACCTGGCCTACACAGTGTATCCTGTTGTGCTGCCTAGTTTTTACGTCAACTTGATATAGCTAGAATGAGTCATCAGAGGATGGATTTCAATCGAGAAAAAGGCTTCCACCAGGCTAGAGATGGGCATGTAGAGCATGGTCTTATTTAGAGATTGATGGAGGAGGGCCCAGCCCATTATGGGCAGCACCATCCCTGGGCAGGTGAGTTCTGTAAGAAAGCAGGCTCTGCAAGCCAGGAGCAGGTCAGCAAGCAGCACCACACCATGGCCTCTGCACCAGCTCCTGTCTCCAGGTTCTACCCTGTCTGAGTTCCTGCCCTGGCTCCCCTCAGTGGGCTGTGATTCAGAACACATAAGCCTTTAAAGAAGCCCTTTCCTCCCCGAGTTGCTTCGGTCATGGTGTTTCATCACAGCCACAGAAACCCTAAGAGTAGTCCTAACTGAGGTGCTTGGGTTTTGTTTGTTTGTGGAGAGTAAGAATCTGCTAATTAATGTTTTCTAATGTCCAAATAAAATCATCTTTTCATAGAAGACATTAAAGTAGATAGTTTGACATCATCCAAAGTTACACAAGGAAAATTAGACAGAAGAGGATCCATTCAGCTAAAATTGTTGTGCATGTTTTTCCATTCTTTGATGGCTTCGAAAATGCACAGCACAGCTAACGTGGGAGAAGTCACTCATTTATTTCTCTCTAAGGCCTGCCAGCTATAGACAGCTCTCACCTTCTTCCATTCAAAGTGCTACTTCCTTGCAGGCTCAAGGTGAGCAAGCACTTAAGGGCATTTCTCCAGGAGGCTATGGCTGCCTATGTGAGACAAAGTAGAAGAGGTGTAAGGAACCGAAACATTCCAAGTATGTATCCTGATTTCTTGGTAAAGATTTGACCAGGGCAACAAGTCTCTGGAAATGAGTCACTGCCTTAATAGTACACGGAGTGGTGAATTGAGTAAGAAATGCCCTCCTCTGAACACTGGGTCCCTAAGCAGTGGTGCTATTTGGGGGTAGGAGGGGCTTGAAACGCTTTAGTGAGGTAAAGCCTTGCTGGAGGAAGTGTGTCATTAGGGGTGGGCCTTGCTGGAGGAAGTGCACCGTTAGGGGCGGGCCTTGAGCATTTACAGTCTCTCCCCACTTCCTGGTTGTTCTGTGCTTGGTATCTGCATTTGGAGATGTAAGCTTTCAACTTCCTGTTGCTATGTCTGGCTGCTGTCATGGCTTCCTTTCAAGATGAACTCTCAACCTTCTGGAACCATAACAGAAAATAAGCTTTCCGGAGCTGCTTTGGCCACAGTGCTGTCAAAGCAGCAGCACTGACTGGCGCACATGGTAAAGATACTCTCGGGGACAGATGTCTTCTTAATCCCCTAAGCACTCGTTATCTGAATGAATGGTCATGGAACTGAAGGTACACTGACTGTGCATCTGCACACTGCATACAGCAGCTACAACTGTGGACGAGAGACACCCATTTGATGGAGGAAGACCCATCTGTGAGGCACACAAGCCTTCCCAGTACGCTATGCTAAAGATGTGTAGGCCCCAGGGGAGACCGGAGGACTTGGAAAAGAGATAGTGCTCCCTGAGGGAAGAGGCTACCAGTCAGAGAACATACCCAGTCAACAACTTCCAACGAGGTATTTTTACCAAGTTTGGGCTTCTCTGGGGGAACCCTTATTTTCCCACCAAGGCGGCTCAAGCACTAAGTCATATATGAGCTTTCTCTTCAGAAATGCCTACCCTACTGCCAGGGACAGACGAGGTAGCATAGGATAACGAGCACTTTGCCAGGCACTGACGCAAAGAGCTAACCAAGGTCCTCATCCAGGCTCCTCTGTTCTTGCTCTCTACAACCCTGGACACGTCCCTTGATCTCTTTTTGTGTCCATTTCTCATCTGTATAATGGGTAAAGCATGGTGTCTACCTTAGAAGAAGAGTGCTCTGAGGAATACAGGGATTCCCTTTGCTGCAGAGCCCGCACTAGCATGTCTGTGACGGTAAGGGGCGCCACAAATGCAGGCACATCTTCTTATGTGTGTAGGATAGGCCCCTGCTGGGCACACTCTGGGCAAATGGGCTACATAAAAAAGTCTGGAAGAACAAGTGCATGCCAACAATGCCCTTGTACAAAGACAATGTATATGTAATGTTTTTAATTTTTATGACACTTATTTTGTGTGAATATGCACACGTATATTTGGACAAAAGCATGTCCAGCATGCACATGTCATTCAGAGCATAAATGGCAGGGTCAGTTTTCTGATCTCCCCGCATGGGTTCAGGAGACTGACAGATTGTCAGGCTTGACAGCAAGTGCCCTGACCCAGTGAGTGGGACACGCAGGCCCTGTCACCTTTGTAATGACAAGCTATTTCAATAAAGGACGTATTGCAAACTCACATGAAACTGAAGGTATATCCGTCCCTTGGCCTTCATAAAAGGGATTGCACACATGGAGAAACATTTTTAAGCTAACCCATCATGAACTTAAACAGTAATTAGTGGCTGGAACATATAAATATACTTTACCTCCCACTTTAGTTTCTTAGACTGCTTTTTCAGAACTAATCTGTCATGGTCCACCTACTTGAGAACGTGTACCAAAGTGAACATAACTATACTTACATTGAACTTTACAATAACATTGTCTCAAGGAACACACTGAACAGATCAGTGACTGAGAAACACTTCTGAACACAAAGGGAATAATTCACGTAACAGCACTGATCTAGACTTAGAGGGGGCTATCCCTGACCGATGGACGGGGCCCGTCAACTGGAACTGAGGGAATGAGGAGGCTGTTGTGGGCAGGGCAGGCAGGCTAAAGAGGCCCAACACGAAATCAGAAGGACAATGTTCTCCAAGTGGCCAACACCACAAGAAATGCCTGTAAGTGACATAAAGCTGGGAGCCTGAGAGTCCCCAGCATGAACCAGTGTGGGAGTCCGTGCAGGAACACAGCAGCAGACAGCAGCAGACTCACACGGTATGGACTGCAGCTTCCCCTGCAGGAGTGTGGCTCTGAACTGTGGTTCCCAAATGAACTCAGTGAACATAAGTTAGCTTGATCCTTCCCAGCATGCACAGGAGGGAAGGAAGGGAGAGAGAGGGCAGGGAAGATGGGATAAGGGGGGAGGGAAGGAGCTACACAGAATGGCTATATTTTGGGAAACTCAGCTTCTAGAAGTGGGATATATTTAAAAATGAAAATAGCTAAATTCTAAATATAGCATACAAATTCAATACCTTGACACTTGATTAAACACATCTTGGTGAGCCCTCTTGATGTATTAAGACCTTGAGTTAGGATCCAAGTGATCCATGAGTACTCCTGAAAATCTCACTACATTCTTGTTACAGGAATTAGAGACTTAAAAGACATAACTTAAAAGACATAACTTGGAATCTTCAGAGAGCGAGTAGGTTTAAAAACTGTAGCCAAGATCGAGCAAGACTCCACGATTTCTGTGGTCACAGTAAGCAGCCGCGTCATATGAAATCAAATGCCTGTTTAGGAGGCCTGTGCATTCCCACAGCAATGAGCAGAAGCAAACCGTAGATATAGCTAAGGACCAAGAGCACAGAACCAGCTAGGGATGGGGCCAAGGAGACAGAGCTGACTGCTGACGCTAAACCTCTTCCTATTTCCACAAACCCAGGAAACCAGCAAAATACTGAGAAAAGGTCCATCTCCAAAAGTAACAACTTCATAGTTATATGCAAATGCAGGAACCAAAACTTTTCAAAATGCAGAAACCCAGAATCTGGAAATAAAGGTAAAGATAACCAAACTATTATAAGACAGAATAAATTGAACATTACTTACAAGACTATTAAGAGAATAGTGTTGTTATTTAGACTAGCATTTCATCACAATCAGCAAGGGATCCAAGATTGCACTGAGACAAGGAGCCTGGTCATTAACCACAGTTGGTCCTCAATATGCTCTTACAGGCCATGATTCATATAGACACTGTGATGTAAGGAAAATTAGATCAGGAGCAAATGTTTATGGTGGCAGGGAGAAGACACCTGTGGGCTTCAGCCTGTTTCCAGGACGGTGCCAGGGTGCCTTCCTTCCTAGGCGCCGAGCCTGAGGACAGCACTGTGCACGCTTGTTCAATCCTTCTGGTTCCAAATGCTAAGACCTTTTGTACTTGGAAGATATTATCTTGGATACCTGACATGAATATTCCAGGTTACACACACACACACACACACACACACACACACACACACACACACACAGAGAGAGAGAGAGAGAGAGAGAGAGAGAGAGAGAGAGAGAGAGCTAACATGCTAATAAACTGTAGTTATCCAATTTATTAAATGTAGTTGAATATCCACCATCCTGTAAATTTATTTAAAACACTGGTCATCTTATACTAGTGACTTAACATTTATTCACTATGTATTGCTTATTAAACTGAAGCTCTTACAAAGCACTAAACAAAGAAAGGTATAGCAAGCACTCAACACATGCTTTTCACTGAAGAGAGCAACTAGATGAGATATTTAGAAGAACGAAGCTATTTTCATTTGGTTTCAACCATGGGACAAGGGCTAAAATGCATGTTACACACCAAAGCAGACCTGGCCTCTAGGTCTTCCCAACATTCCTCAGTTCCTACCTGGCATACCCTGCCCTCAACCCTTGTCCCAGAGGCTCTTACCTATACATTTTGGTCTCCCTCTTCCCCTCTTTTTCTCTCCCTCCCTTCCCATGGCAACTTCCTTGACCTCTTTCCCTTAGGCCAGTGAACTCGCTGCCTAAGAGCAGCTTCCCAGCAAGCCTGCCTTTATCTGGCCAGAATTGCCTCATTACACCAGCGGGGGAATAACATCAATTTCAAAAGTAACAGAGCTGGGCGTGGCAATGCAGTCCAGTACCCTGAGCACACAGGAGGCTAAGAATGAATCCCAGGCCTGTAGAAACTACATACAAAGACCTGGTCTGGAAAGGAAACTCTGGAGGAGGAGGGAGGACATCAGAGGACTAGGCTCTGACCTGAGAACAATACTGGTTCTTTCTTAACTGTCCCCTCACACTTTGCCTGCATTCCGTGTGCAGACCAGTCAGGGCCGTTTGAGCCATCTGTGAAATGCTTATGTGATTACTATTGTTCCCTGAAAGGCTAAATAAAGCAAGGGTCAGAGAAGTCTGGAGCTCAGGGGAACCAGCAGATAAGTAAAAGTAAACAAAGGAATGCAAAGCAAGCTTGATTCCAAGGCCTGAGCACCCAGTGCTCAAGCATGACTGGAATTTGCCAAGGCAGAAAAAATAAAATAAAATAAAATAAAATAAAATAAAATAAAATAAAATCAAAAAAAAAGCCTTACCACACCTAAAGCGGGCCCTGCTTACTCTTCACCCAAGAGCAGAGCAGTCAGAATCAGGGCTCTACACAAAAGTGCAGGTCACATGCTTGAGCTCTGGCAAGGTGGAGGGGAGGAAGAGGAGGAGGAGGAAGAGGAAGAAGAGAGAGAAGGGATGAGGGGGAGGACTCAATTCCCAAGAGGGAATCTGGCCAGGCTGATGGTTGTTCAAGTTCAGGTCTTGGGAATCCACGCCCCTCGGGGTGGGAAAAGGGCTAAATGTGAAAAAGTGAAGCTACAACACCAGAGATCAAATCCAGAGGACAGTGTGAAGGAGACAGAAGTAAGATGCAGGGAAGTGACCGTGGTATCAAGGACTGAAGCCAGGAAGTCCAGAACTGATTCCTGGCGTACCGACTTGGCCACCAGATGACATTTTGCCTGCTAAATTATTCTGCCTGCTCTGGAGAATGGAAGATAGACAGAAAGGTATTGGAGTTAAGTGAAAAAAGTCTGAAGTAGATAAAAACCTTGAAAAAGTATATTTAACCACATTTACAACAGCTTAAATTGGAGCCAGGCACCTCTTTATGGTGCTCCTAAGAGTCCAACCCGGGGCCAGAAGTTGTGCTGAAGCTAAAGGCGAGGAGGGTAGAGGGAAGCAGAGGCCTGTGTTGCTACAGCTACACCTGCTGTCCTCTCATCCAAGGAAAATGTGTGCCCCATTGAGATGAGTGCATGAGGCTGAGCACCACGGGGGGGGGACACGCTTACAGCTGTGGGCTTGCACACGGCTGCAGGCGTACACACAGCTGCAGGTGTACACAGCTGGGGGCCTGCACACAGCTGCAGGCGTACACAGCTGCCTGCTTGTAAGAAGGTGCAAGGCTCAGGGAGTTTTCTTCCCCCTGCCATTAGCCCACTACCCAGTGAATCAAGCATAGGTCGCTCACTGATAGGAGAAAGAAGGAATGAGCGCTTGCTGAGGGAAGTGACTGACAGATAGGTTTCCCTCTCCTCCAAGTCCTCCCTGGGTGGATCAGATTTGCTCTGACTGCCTTTATAAATGTTTCAATGAACGTTATCTTCATGCATTGGATTAGCAAAGCCGACTCCCCACTGATAATGCAAAGTAACCCTGATAAGCAGAGAACTGAACTCTCCCTCTCCACTTGGACTGTGATGATCTTGACCTTTCACCTCTAGCAAAAAGCTCTGAGCTACACATTCAAAGCTGGTAATGAGGGCTTCATTTGCTTTCCAAGCAGTCAGAAGACCTTTTTTAAATACTCTCAGGTAGTCATGACCTTCACCTGTGACTTAAAAGAGTTCACCACACATAATAAAGATCTTTGCTCAGGGGACAACTCTAAAGTCTCCTTAACAGAGAGCTGGACACCAGCCCCATTGGTGAAACTATACACACACTTCTATTCTCCAAATCACAATGTTTCCTTAAAGTGCATTTGGAATTCATGTGTCTGTTATCGAAGGAGTCTAAAATCCTTCTACCTCAGAAATACTAGATAATTAAAAACCTCAGTTAGTTTCTATTTGAGAAGACGCCAGCTAATGTAACCCTTCACTAGGAAGACAGCAACCTGATGCCTCCAACCAGAAACAATCCAACGTCCCAGGCGGAACTCAAATCCACCTGTGTGTGTTTGGGACTTTTCTACGTTAAGGTAAGAAAACAATAATTTAATGAAAAGGGTCCCTCTAAATAATTTCACTCTTCTATTTTTGTGTAGTTTCTAACAGGAACTAGAGGTCTGAATCCTCTCAAAGGCAAGCAGACTGAAGGGCAGAACACAAGCCCTGCACACAAGAGGACAGGATGCCGGCTGCTGCCTTAGCAGTGAATGGACAAACAGGGTCTCGCCTCCTTTCTCCTCCATTTTCTGGCTAGTGGGTCATAAAACCAGATTAGCCACTGACCTCTCCTTTCTTTCCCAAAAATCCTCATGTGGCAGGCCATGCCTGGGGACAAAGAGGCAGAGAAGGCCTTACAGGGACACTAGAACAAGTGTGACCAGTAGACCTTACCCCTCAGCACACTGGTCATAGCCATTCCGTCCACTCGTGCCGTCCATTACACACACTTCAGGCTCTCGATATAGAAACCTGCAGTCTTCTGAGACTCTGGGTCAGCATTTCGGAGGCCTCTCCCATGTCAGGCAAAACTTCAGTTAAACAAGCGTGCTCTGCCTTTTTTCTCACTAATCTATCTTCTGTTACAGAGCTTCGAAGAAGATGGCTTCTCTCTGTGACAAAAGCTTATCTATTCTCTTTATTCCTTATTGGAAAAATGGTAAAGATGAGAAGAGTCTTAGGTGAACTGGCCGCGTAGCTAGACACACACAATATGCTATCTCTGAAGCTGGACACGGAGGTGTGTTACGCTGTGAAATGCACACACAGGCTTATAGACCATTGCAGACAAAACAGACTTCATACTGTGGAAGACAAAGAGAATAGCAAGGCCCATCCACCAACGCTGGACTGAGGTAAGAAGCAGAAAGCTCACCACTGTAATATCCCGGGCGGTGCTCATGCAACTGATGCACACACTTTATCCTGGGGGACTGGGGGAGTGAGAAGCCAATCTGAAGAGCCTGCCTACAAGAAGAGTCCTTTGAAGATGGAGGGGCCTCTTCAGTAGTACTAGCTGATTCTGGTAAGGGGTAGCAGTGCAAATGGGATTTGAACTTCTCCCTCTTGTCCTGACTTTATCCAGTGGATTCCTGGTATCCTTTCTTTCTTTGCTGTTTCCTTTTCCCTCCAGAAGTCTGAAGGCAGAGTCCTTACTTCCACTCCTCTCCACTCTGCAGCTTCTTCCAGGGGTTAGGACCACTCGCTCCAGTTTCAGAGAAGGCCTGTGGGTGAATTCTCCATCTCTACGCTTCCAAGAGAAGAAATTCTGAGGCAAAAGCAGGGAGTGTCTCTCCTGAAAGCTACCTGAGCTGGTGCTTTGCTCTGAGTTAACATGAGCATAGGTGGGAGGGACGTCTTTATAACAACACTGGAAAGCCAATAACTCTCTGCCTTTTAAAGAATAACTTTCGGGGTTGGGGATTTAGCTCAGTGGTAGAGCGCTTGCCTAGGAAGCGCAAGCCCCTGGGTTCGGTCCCCAGCTCCGAAAAAAAGAACCAAAAAAAAAAAAAAGAAGGTGCCTCATTTGAGTAAAAAGAATAACTTTCTTCTGTAAAAGGGATTCCCATGGCAGTTACTGTAAGTCATAAGTAACTTAGATTAGAATATGAAGATTCCTTATAAAGCCTTTGAAAGGCTGTTTTGGCGGGAGAGTCAAATTTCTTATCCCAGAACCTTACATTGAAAACAGAAATCTAAGTAAATAAATGTGCATGCTTTTCAGCAATTATAAAACGTATTTTAGGGGTTGGGGATTTAGCTCAGTGGTAGAGCGCTTGCCTAGGAAGCGCAAGGCCCTGGGTTCGGTCCCCAGCTCCGAAAAAAAAGAACCAAAAAAAAAAAAAAACGTATTTTATTATCTTATGCTTTGCAATGAGATTACCTCTGTAAGCTTTTTTGCTTTGCCTATTTAAAAAGTAAGCTACAATTGCATGCGTGAGCTCAGAAAGACACACAGACAGACATACACACAGCCACACGTGAGACATGCATGCATGTATACACCACTTCCTCACTGTAGGTTGGGTGGACAATATAAATAGTATTTCACAATTTTGCAGTCCTGAGGAAATGCACTAAAAATAAATAAATAACTGGAATAAATAAATAAATAGCAGCCATGAAACAGTTAGAGAAACCATGTTCCCAGCATTTATATAAAGACAATTTAAACACTTAAATGTCACAAACTTACACTGTTAGTCAACTCCACCCCTAAATAGGATTTTTAAGCTGTGTACTAGGGGCCAGGGAAATGGCTCAGGGGGAGGTGCTTGTCTCTAAGCCTGGTGACCTGAGTTTGAGCCCCAGAGCAAACTGACTCCCACCAGTTGTCCTCTGACCTCTGATACACCCTGGGGCACATGTGCCGAGCCCTCCTTGCCCCTCCTTTCTTCACACCCTCTCTAGGGTTCCTACAGAAGAATGCTATGCTTTTCTCTGAAGCTCACCCTCTATGATCTCTGAATTTCATTCTCTAGTCTGTAAGACAAGAACCCAAAACCCAGAGTATAGCCAGAATAGCTGAGTCGAACCAGTCAGCCAGAGTTCAGAAAGAACAGAAAGGGTGAGCTTATTCGGCAGTAAGCCTCTGAGATGACAATTACATCAGGCGAATGAAAGTTGCTTCAAATGGATATTTTAGAATGGTAAAATTTTAAAACTGCCAAGATCAAGAGCTGACAAGGTTACAGAACACGGGTTTAAACGTAAAATGATACAACTGCTTGGAAAGTGAGCTTGGAAAGCTCTTTCAACAGTGAAACATCCATTTGTGATATAGAAAGAACTGGATATAGAAAGATTGGAAACTGTCTACTTCAGAAACTATGAGCAGGAGATTAAGCCACACAAAGATGACTCTTCCTTGTTTCAAAGGCAATGAAACATCAAAGGATCCAACTATTCCATTAATGCATCTTTCTCAGAGAAAGGGCAGAGCAGGTCCAGTTAAGAAGAGTGCATGAAAACTCTCCCCTCCAAACAAGAACTGTCCATGTCTATCGACAGGTAGGTACATAAACAATCTGTACCTCTGTGCACACCACTCGGCACCAAAAATAAACAAACAAACGAACAGACAAACAAACAGAAACCAAAGGATTGATGAGCACAAAATAGACAAGTGTCGAAATAATTACAATGAGTAAAAGAAGCCAGGAAAAAAAAAACAAAAACAAAAACAAAAGCGGAAAGGGACACTGTAGGATTCCATTCTATAAAACTCTGGAATATGCAAGCTGGCCTACAGTGACAGAAGAGCCAAGGTTGCCTGTGTCTTCGGAGGAGCGCTAGAAAGGGCAAGAGGAGAGGTCGTTTGAGGGATGCGGGGAGCTTTTCAGGGTGCTGTGGTTTCAGTGCATCTCCCACAGCAGACAGTGGCATGTCTGGAGTCCCAACTGTTGGGTAGGCTAAGACGGGAGCCAGGCTGCGTAACACAGCAAGACCCCCACAGAACAAAAAGTGAGGTCAGTGTGCTCCCAGACGTTACCTACTGGAAACTTAACCACTAGCACAGCGGTTCTGAACCACTGTGCATCTTGACCACTCTGCGGGTCAAATGACACTTTCACACAGGTCACCTGAGACCACTGGAAAACATAGATATTTATATTACAATCCATAGCAGCAGCAAAATTAGTTATGATGTAACAACAGAAATAATTTTATAGTCGGTGTCACCACAGCATGGAGAACTACATTAAGGGGTTGCAGCATTAGAAGTTGGGGAGCCACTTCTCTAGAGTCATCTCACTGGGAGGTGCAGCCTACTGAGAGGGACGTGAGCCTAAGAGATCCACCCTTGAGAATGAGTTAACTAAATACAAAGGGGCTCACGGCTATGAAGTCCTGCTCTTTCTCACCAGTTCTCTCTTGCCTTTTGGCCTTCACCAAGGGATGGGACAGCAAGAAAACCCTCACCAGATTCAGACCTCTCAACCTAGACTTGCCTACCTCTCAGGCTGCGGACACAAACCTCTGCTCTTCATAGTTTCCCAGTGTTCGCTTTGAACAGCATGGAATGGACACAGGAGGTAATGAGTGTGCTCACTCCCTTGAGAGTGGCCATTCCTCTTAAGGAAACTGCATTCAAAACAATGAGACACACAATGCCTTTAAGTGAATTAACACAGGCTCTAGACTAGACATACCAAACTGTGTGGCAAATGAGACACTCGGCATAAAGAAACTGCTAAGTTAGCATGTTTTTTTTTTCTTTTAAGATTTATTTATTCATTTATTTTATGTGAGTACACTGTCATTCTCTTCAGACACACCAGAAGAGGGCATGGGATCTCATTACAGATGGTTGTGAGCCACCATGTGGTTGCTGGGAATTGAACTCAGGACTTCGGCAAGAACAGTCAGTGCTCTTAACCACTGAGCCATCTCTCCAGCCCTTAAGTTAGCATTCTTATGCCATTGAATTCCTACTCCAAGAAGCTAGACACAACTGGGTCTAGACACAAGAACACATGTGACCATGACACTTGCCTTCCCTTTAAATGATGGTTTTACAGACACAGACAGGGCGGATTGGGAGTGAGAGTGAGATGGGAGGGGGAGGGTGATAAATAAATTATATACAGATAGATAATAGATATATAGATGATAGCTAGATAAATTATATTGGTTGACATGATAAGCAGATAGGTAGATAAATGATACATAGATACATGACTAGATGGCAGATAGTAGAAATACAGTTGATAAATGATATTTAGACGGTAGGATGATAAACAATATAAGTAGGTACATAGATGACAGACTGATTGACAGCTGATAGGTGATTGATAGATATGAGAGATGATGAATATGTGTATAGTTCATGCAATGAGTTTAACACAGCAGGCATGCAGTAAAGTATTTTTAGAAACAATGAATAAAAATTGTAACAGGAAGCAGAACCCTAGGAATGAGGTGGGGTACCCTAGTACATCTTCCCCTCTTCCCTGAGAGCACCTTCTTCACAGATGAGAACAGAAGAAGAACAGGTGGAAAGGAAGGGCCCTCAGTGTGACGTCACCAGGCCTTTCAACCAAGGAGCAGCTGCCACAGCTGCAGGTGGACAGCTGCGATCTGAATTTTAACAGACTTTGGCCACCGTTGGGTAATTGCTTTGAGCGCATCCTAGAAATGTGGCCTGGTTTCTTATTTCATAGCATCTGTATTTGCCACTAAACATATTGGATCTTGCCCGGTAATTGAATATATTAACATTTTGGCTTTTTTTTTCCCCAAGGAACTGGTGGCCACAGTCTTGGGTCCGTGAGTCTGGTAGGAAAGGTTCCTTCCTCTGGACTTCCATCATCCCCAGCTTCCTGCTGAGAGAGGAAGGTCACCCTCGCTACCTCACTCTTCTCCCTTGTAAGGACCTAGTTCCACTCAGCACCAATTTTAGGATCATTTTAGTCCACACCAAGGACCACATCATTTATCAACGGCTCACAGAAGCTCTGCTGATCCTCTCATGTCCGAAGCACAGCCTTGAGCCAGACAGAAGCACAGCGCACACATGATTAAATCAGATCTCCAGAACTCACCTCATTTCCTCCGACTGCCTTGGTTAGAATCACAGCAGAAGACACAGGGGGAGGCATGCAGCCTACTGTCTGCAAACTGAAAGATAAAAGAAAATCCAATTGTATGTAGCCCCTCCTTTCCAGTTAGAAATAATTTCCACTAGTTAGTCCTGGAGAGCAGAGCAGAACAAAGAACCCAGTGTTTATTGATACATATTCCCTCCTTCTTGAGCTGAGACACCATGGGACAAAATGAACCCTGAATGCACACTGCATTCTACCGGCTTGGGTGGCTTTTTTTTTTTTAAGATTTATTTATTTACTTTATGTATATAAGCACACTGTAGCTGTCTTCAGACACACCCAACCCCATTACAGATGGTTGTGAGCCACCATGTGGTTGCTGGGAATTGAACTCAGGACCTCTGGAAGAGCAGTCAGTGCTCTTAACCGCTGAGCCATCTCTCCAGTCCCTTGGGTGGCTTTCTTAACGTGTTTACACGTTGAGGGGCAGGGACTTAGTGTAGTTGGCAGAGTACTTGTTAAACATGCACCACACCCTAGGTTTTATCCTTGGCACCATATACTATAAGGCAGTGGTGGTGCACACCATTAATCCCAGCACCAGGGAGGCAGAGACGGGCAGGTCTCTGAGTTCCAGGCCAGCCTGGTCTACAGAATGAGAATTTCAAGACTGCCAGGGCTCCACAGAGAAACTCTGCCTCAAAAAACACAAATAATAGCTAATAATAGCATAAAATAAAAGTAAGGCATGCCTATAATCCGTTCCAGCAATACATGAGACTCTGTCTCATTAAAACACATACGCCAAACATTGATTATGGAGTTCAAAAGGGCACTGGGTTATGGTAAGTGGTTAGGGTTGGGGTTAGAGTTAGGGTTAGGGGTTAGGGTTGGGGTTAATGGTAAGTGGTTAGGGTTTGGGGTTAGGGTTAGGGTTAGGGTTAGGGTTTGGGGTTAGGGTTAGGGGTTAGGGGTTAGGGTTGGGGTTAATGGTTAGGGGCTAGGGTTTGGGGTTAGGGTTGGGGTTAGGTTGGGGTTAATGGTTAGTGGTTAGGGTTTGGGGTTAGGAGTTGGGGGTTAGGGTTGGAGTTAATGGTTAGTGGTTGGGGTTTGGGTTGGGGTTAGTTAGGGTTGGGGTTAATGGTTAGTGGTTAGGGTTTGGGGTTAGGGTTAGGGGTTAGGGTTGGGGTTAATAGTTAGTGGTTAGGGTTAGGGGTTAGGGTTGGGGTTAGGAGGTAGGGGTTAGGGTTAGTAAATAGGTAACGTGGTCTTGGGTTACTGCCATAGACAGCTTCAGGAACTGGTACAGTGGCACACACCTGTGGTCCCAGCTGCTCAAACACATGGCAAAAACTGTCAAGAGTTCAAAGCCAACCGAGGCAACATAATACCCTGCTCAAAAGAAAATCTCTGCATCTTCAGTGATCTTTTGGTAAAATGTAAAGCCTGGAGGTGACATCTTAAGCTCAAGAATATTTGACAAGTTCGTATTTTACAATTACCTCTCATCTCCGCAACAACACTCTCGTGCTGCAAAGTCACCGTGGACACCTCCAATTACACTCCATGGTGAATTCTAATACCGACTTTAAATCTGTTATTAAATTATGTCCATACGTCCAAGGCCATGACAGTAAACATATTCTCTCAGTTGGTATAGGAAACACGCTGCACAGCGGGCAGTCAGAACGAGGGCAGCAAATCTGAGGACTAAAACCGAAAACCATCCCTCAGCATCTGAACAGAGGACAGCCTAACCAGGAGGAAAGCTCAGAGGATCCAGTGGACATGACAGTCAGGAGAGGCCCAGGTGCTCGAGGCCAGCCTGGGCAGCATGGTGAGACCTGTCCTCAAGATAAAATTAAAAACAAGGGGATCTGGGAAGATTTGTTTTGTTTGATTAGTTGGCTGGTTTTTTGAGACATGGTCTGGTCTTCAATATAAGTGGTTCTGTTCGGATGGGCGGGCATCTTGAGACATGGGGGTCCAGGGACCACACAGCTCTGAGAGGAAGTCTCCTCAGCAGAGGTGAGGCAGCTCCCAGAGAGGGTCCTCGGCTGAGTGAGGATCTCAGGAGCCTCAGCCCCACTCCACTTGTTTGCTTCTTCCTTTCTTCCCTTCTCTTTACTGCTTCTTTTCTTCCTGGATTCTTCCAACAAGAGTCACACCAGGCAGAAAATCTCATGAAAGAGATTTATTGGAGGGTCCAGGTGTGGACTGATAAATCCAGCCATGGCTGCCCTCTGCTCCCGGGAGTAGACAGCAGGGAACTGAATAAAGGGATGGTGCTTACATAGGATTTCTGAGGAGGCAGAGCTTCCTTAGCAGGGATTTCCAGAGTGAGGATTAATGGGATTTCAAGTCCTGATCTTGGGGAGTTTAGAGACTGGTGGGTTTGCTGCTCAGGGATTGATGGCTCTTTTCACCTCCTTTTCCCTGAATCGGGCCCTTGGGTTAGGGTGAGAAGTCCTTCGCAGCAGCAGCCTGCTTTTGCTGGTACGCCATCTCTGTAGGGCTGCTGGAGGTGGGGGAAGCTGGAGAGAAGGTGCTGCCACTGTGGACAGCTCCTATGGGACCCCCTCCTGCAGTGTTCCACAAAAGCTGTAGGCTGAGGTAGTAAAGAAGGTGTCCCCACTGTGGACAGCTCCTCTTGCTGGCAGGAGGCTGAATTAGGAAGGGTGTGCTTGGTGGATAGTTCCTGAAGGGCAGTTCCCAAGGAAGCAAGTAAGGTGGCCCATCACCGTGGACAGCTCCTGTGCTACAGGCTGAGATGGTGTGGTACCGCCATTTTGTGAGGAGCTGCCATTTTGTGAGGAGCTGCCATTTTGTGAGGAGCTGCCATTTTGTGAGGAGCTGCCATTTTGACAGGTCCTGAGAGACATTTTACTGTCAAGGCCATAGACTGAGGTGGGAATGAGGGACCTGACACCACTTCAGTGGCTTTGTGGGCCAGCAGCTTTTGCAGTGCACAGCTCAGGGACTACACTGAACTCACTATGTAATCCAGGATAACCTAAAACTCCCAATCCTCCTGCCTCAGCCTCCCTAGTGTTATACTAGCAAAACATTTCAAATAGTTTTGGGGTTTTTCTTTGGGGGGGGGGTGTGTTTTTCAAGACAGAATTTCTTTGTGTAACCCTGGCTGTCCTGGAACTAGCTCTGTAGACCAAGCCTTGAACTCCCCGAGATCCACCTGTCTGCCTCCTGATTGCTAAAGTGTGCCTGACACCCTAGCCTGACTATTATGCCTTCTTTTTAATGATAACTTCTGAGCTAGACAAGAGAGTTCCAGAATAAATGTATTCAATTTCTAGAAAGTCCGTTTTCTCTCTGAATGCATATGGGGGCTAGTTTTCATTTCATGATCTACTTTGAAATTTGGAGTCGTGTGTGACTCCGCGTGCGGCTTATGAAGAAATTGCTCTTGAAAGCCAAGGTCTCATTCTTCCCCAGGACGGCTGCCGCCACCCCTGGCCAGAGACTTTCCTTCCATGTCCGCACGCTCACACACTGCTGAGTGGCTCTACCTCCACCCACTCCTCACTTCTACTCTCCTGTGATTCTGAGGTAGAGTGGGTACTCCCTCAAGCTAACTGAACTGATCCATTTTTATTGTCAACATCATACAAACTAAAGTCATCCTGGAGAAAGGAACCTCAGTGAAGGACTGCGTCAGTCAGACTGGCTTATACCACTGTCTGTGGGGAATTTCTTGACTACTAATTGATATAGAAGAACCTAGCCCATTGTGGGCAACACCACCCGTAGGCAAGTGTGCCTGCCTTGTATAAGAAAGGTTAGGTCAGAGAGCAGGGCAGTAAGCAGCATTCCTCTAACGGCTCTGCTCCAATTCCTGCCTCCAGGACTTGAGTTCCTGCTTCGACTTCCCTGCGGTGACCGACTGTTACCTGGAAGTATACGATGAAATGAACCATTTCCTCACCAAGTTGCTACTGGCCTTGGTTCTATCATAGCAACAGAAGAGCAAATTAGAACACAAACACACCAGTGCTTCTCCTTAGAGCCAGGAGGCTGCGAGAGAACGAAGGGATCTGAGAAGAGATTTACCTCAAGAATGCACAGCAGGTTTGGGCTCCTTTATCACCCTGGGGTGGGCGTGATGGGACCACCTGCTACCCAGCACACATGACAAGCGCTCCTCTCCTCATACAATCTCGATGCCATCAGAATGCTCTGCTCTGATGACCACCATTAATTCCTAGGTCTCTCCATTTTGCTCTCTGACTTGAGCTCTCTTTTAGCTACAGCTGCAAGCCCAAGATTCCCCAGCCCAGTACTCGATTCTACTGGGCTGACCCCAAAGAAACTTTATGTCTCTCACTAATGCCTCATTTTGGAGCCCTCTACACTAAATATACACAGATGCTGTTGAGTTTTAACTGATATGAATTACCATTTACCATAGCTAGAGATCTAGATAGATGATAGATGGATAGGTAGATGATAGATAGATAGATAGATAGATAGATAGATAGACATATACACAGAAGCAAACATAAATAGCATATATATATATTGTATGTATTCAGCTAGATTGAAATCTCCCTGGAAAGAAATAAAATAACATCTTTGTACTTCTCGCATGCCCATGAACAGCAGAGGCTCAGTACTCAGTACAGAAGGCTCCCACACAACAGGCCCAACGGTACAGGCCTCCTTCACCCAAGCCTCGCAGTAGCTCCCTGCAGCAGCTCCCAGAATAAGGTCTCCACACTGTGCTATGGCTGAGAAGACTGCACATCCAGCTCCACTCTGTCCACTACCTCCAAATCCCATTGTCCTTCCACCACAGGAGCAGGACCTGCCCACTTACCTGCCTGCCACACTCCAGGCTTGTTTCTGCCTGACTGCTTTAGCACACGGCTTCCTTTAGGGAAAACATTCTCCCCGAGACTTCTGGGAGAAACAGTGTTCTTCAGCAGCCTGACCATCAACCCCATGGTATACTTTCCCCTCCAGCAGCACTCATTCTTACTCTGTCCATCGTACTGACTGCTGACAACCTACTCTGCGTCTCCCTGCTTGGCCAGCACTTTTGTTTGCTATCCTTTCTCCAACATCTGGAATAATCCTGGCACACAGTAGGGCTAAACAGGCATTGAAGAAATTATGTCATGGGTGGAAACATTTGATGCAGCAAACATCATTAGGTGGTTAAAGTATGTCCTCATTTTATACAGAGAAAAGCAGGTGTCAGGTGTGAGATGATTTCGCTAGAAGTCATACAGCATGCCAGTGGTAGGATCAGAGGGCAAGCGCTGAGCTCCGTGGTTGGTGTTTTAAGCAGCCAGAACAAGATGCTGAAGTGAGGTAGGTTTTAAACTATTTTAATTAATGTTTCAATGCTAAATTCTTTTCATTAAACATGGTAAATTTTTTCGTGAAAGAAAAGCCTCACAAATTTATTGTTAAATTACCCACACCAACGTAAATCAGAGCAAGTGAAAACCTAAGTATGTGTCGCACACATGCACCTTTATTGTGCATTCTAAAAGCAGCCGTTACGCTCAGCCATTATCAGTACATGCTTTAAAAGGTACAGATACGCACCAGTTGACAGCCTGAACTCCCATGCAGACATCTTCCAATGTTCCAGGACATATCAGGTCCAATACTCTCTCAATCTCCACATTCTTCCCTCAGATAGGGTCTCTCACTGAACCTGGAACTAAGCTGGTAGCCAGTAAGCCTTTCCAACCCTCCCGCCTCTGTCTCCTCCAACCTCGGGGTTACACGCATCACACTCCACCACTCAGCCATCTCCCTAGGTCCCCTCCTACTCATTTTAATGCCCAGAAATTGTCCATCCTGGTACCTTTCAAATTATCCACAGATGTCTTCTTTAAGATTCTGTTAAACAAGTCTCTCCTGAATCTCTAATAAAATAAAACTCTATTGTTTTAACACACGATGTTTAAAAAGTGGTCTCCTTTCCTTATAACACACAAGTCCTTTTATTTATAGTTGCCATAGAAACAATAATGTCACTAGAGCTGCCCCATTAAAAACAATACCCTTCAAAAGGTCTAAACATACCCTTTTAAAAGCCACTCGTTGATGGACGTGACTGACAGGAGCTGAAGAAAGAGCCACATTGTTGTTGGGAAGAAGGCCAATGTGAAGACCTGGATGAAGAGATGCAGCTTCAAGTGCACCAGTGCGCTGGTCAGCTCCTGGAAGGGCAAAGGAAGCGAGGCCCAAGGTAAGAACATGCTGCAGAGAGAGCATGCGTCAAGTGACGTCATACGCGTCAGCTCTAACTGCTGAACTGTTTCAAATCTTTACAGGTGCGTGTTTAACAGAGGGGCTGTAGGAAAAAGCATGATGACGATAATAAAAGTTTCATATAAAGCTTCTGAGCGGGGTTGGGGATTTAGCTCAGGGGTAGAGCGCTTGCCTAGCAAGCGCAAGGCCCTGGGTTCGGTCCCCAGCTCCAGAAAAAAAAAAAAAAAAAGCTTCTGAGCTACCTAATTTTCTTCAAATATATAACTCTAAGAATTCTGACCTGTACAGGTCTGGTCATCCTGGTCAGTAAAACATAAGCTACTTAGAATTACAGTGGTAGAGAATCAAAGACCGTGGATGTATCAGTAGAATACAGGTTTATTACATTAAAAAATTACCTTAAGAAACTTCATAAGGCTTACCACACTTTAGCCAAGTATACTAATCTCTAGTCATTGTATGAAATTTATCAGACTTTGATTTGGGAAATCAAATAATGATTTCTAAAAAACACTCTCTCCAGTAACAGTTTATAATCCCAGGAGCGCATCCCTGCGGTTGTCAACATTCTTTGTGAAAGGGCCAATGCCTGGAGCTAAGCTAAACTAAGTATACGTCATCCCTTCCAATTCCCACGGCAACCCTATGAGGCAGACAGTATTACCCCACAGTACTGCTGAGGGAACTGAAACTGAGAGCAAGCACGAGGTGGCGAGCAGGCCACGCCCACACCGGGCTATCAATCAAATCTGGGTTTGCTTCTACCACAGGCATCACAAGCTGCCCCAAGAGGATAAGAAACGCACACTCAAGCCTGGGCACTGGAAAAGGCACACTAGGCTGCAGGCGTAGCTCACTTGGAGGAGGACTTGTCTGACTTGCACAAGCCCCTGGGTCCAAGTCCCAGAACTGCATAAGCCAGGAACAGTGGCTCACACACCTGTAATCACAACACTCGGGAAGTTGAGGCAGAAGGATCAGAAGTTCACTGTCTTCCTCAGCTGAAACTGAGGCTGACCCGAGCTGTACGAGATGCTGTCGCAAAACCAAACCAAACAGAACAGAAAACACACACAGTGAGCTTGTTATGAGTCTCACAGCCGGAAACCATGCAGTAATTAATGTGGCAATTCAAAACATGTGCGTGCATGCGTGCATATATACGCTTACAAACATACGCATTTGTACTGTAGGCTATTCTGCTGAAACCCAACACACTTAGAAAAAGTAGGGCTAAGCGTGGTAGCGCACACTTCTTTTTTTCTTTTTGTTTTTTTTTAAAGGTTTATTTATTTATTATATATAAGTACACTGTAGCTGTCTTCAGACACCCCAGAAGAGGGCATCAGATCTCATTACAGATGGTTGTGAGCTACCATGTGGTTGCTGGGATTTGAACTCAGGACCTCTGGAAGAGCAGTCAGTGCTCTTAACCACTGAGCCATCTCTCCAGCCCACGGTAGCGCACACTTTTAATCCCTTGGAAGAAATTTAAAACTTGGAAGGCAGAAGGAGAATTATCTCTATGATTTTTGAGACCACCCTGGACTACCTAGTGAGCTGCAGGCTATCCAGAGCACATAATGAAACCCCGCCTCAAAAAACAAACAAACAAGCAAACAAACAAATAAACAAATGAATGGATAAAAAAGAAAAAGAGTAGAAAAGGCCTAGTCATTTTTAAAAAGTCAGACAGAAAACAAATAGGAGAAAGCAGCAGCGAGGGCCAACGGGATGGCTCTGCAGGTAAGAGGATTTCCTGCACGTGCCTGGTGACCTGAATTTGACCCCTAGAGTCACAATAAAAAGACAGAATCAACTTCCAAAGCTGTCTTGACTTCCACAGGTACACTAAGACACACACACACACCCTGACCTCTTGACATACATCATACACAGGAAGGTAATGATAAAATACATAGCTTTTTAAAGAAAACAGCTCTAAGACAAAAGGTTGCAAGTAGGCATATTCAAAGATGCCACAGACTCTTAGCCGGGTGTTCTAACCTTCATGTTTCCAAGTGTGCAGCAGACCTCAGCCTCAAGGACACCGCAACCTGACTGTCTGTAAACAGAGGCTTGCACAGACTCACCCACCGACTGCCTCGCTCACTCCTCCATTAGCTCCCACCTCTGCCTCCCCGCCAGGAGATGCACCAGTTCCTCCTTGGTCCAAGATGTATCTAAAAGCACGGAAGCTTCTGGAAATCTGGGAAGGCCTAGCCTACCAGAAGCACACTAGATCCTTGGCCGGATCAAAAAGAAAGATTCAGTGCATTGAACCGGAATCTTCACAGTTATGCCCTCGCAAAGTCTGCACCAGCGCTTTACAAACGCTCGCGACTTCTGAGAGCAGCTCTGGTTAAGTGTGCTCAGAGGCCCCTCATACATGTCAGATGACTGTGTCCTTTAAAGATTATTGTAATAAACTTTCTGCCAGAATGCAACAAGTAAAACATTTGCACGTATCTTTACAGGTGTATCAAAAAAATAATAATAATTTGGGGATATACTTCAAGAATAATACAATCTCTTGGACATAATGTTATTTCTGGGTACTAACTCTAAAGACAAAAGTGGTTACAAATATTCATTATGTTATCTGTCTACTCGCCAGTTTGCTTGCTTGTCTGTTTGTTTTGAGACAAGGTCTCATGTAGCTCAGGTAGGCCTCAAATTCTGTAAACAACCAAAAGAATTCCGGATATCCCAGCCCTATCACCTGAGTGATTTCAGGGGATTAAGTTCTCCAGGAAGAAGTAGTCACAGGAGGTATGCCTCCCCCTGCTTCCTCTCTGCCTGGAGATAAGCAGCCTCTGACAAACAGTCCCTCCCCCCTGCCACAATGATATTCAGCCTCACCTCAGGTCAAAGCAAAGGAAGAAGTCAACCATAGACGGAAGTGGATGAAACCATGAGCCAAAATAAATCATTCTTCCCTTCAGATTGTTTATCCCAGGTGTTTGGCAGCGTTTAAAAAAGAATGCTGCCACATGTGAAATAGGCTATCGTCTAACCAGTGCCACTGTCCATTAACCGCGTTGACAGGGATGAAGTAGGAGAACTTTACACTCTCCACTGGAACAAGTTATAGAGAAAGCTGGCAACTTGTTCCTTCATTCAAGAACTGCTAAATGGGGCTGGAGAGGGGCTCAGGGGCAGAGCTCCTGCTGTTTAGACAAGGCCCCCCCAGCACCCCGGTGCAAGGACTCACCCCGGTGCAAGTTTGAGCCCCAGACCCATCTTTCAAAAGCTAGGCACGCTGTCATGTGCTTGTAACCCCAGGCTGAGAGAGAAAAGACAAGCAGACCCCTGGGCCGCATACTGACCAGACAATTTAACCTACTCGGTGAGTGCCAGGCCTGTGAGGCCTTGTCACAAAATAAAGGGAGTGGGAGACCAGAGACAATGGCTGAGGAGGAACACTGGAAGTTGTCCTCTGGACTACATACACACATGAGGGCACACAGACATGCATAGACACACACAGAAAACCAAGGGAACAGAAAATAAAAAACCACTAAGCCCTATAAACCCCCAAATAGCATTATTCTATACTTACTTATGTGCATTTAAGGCCATATATTGGAATATACCACCACGGCTAATTGAAGACTGGCTCTGTGGGGGCAGTTTGTTTGGTTAGACGCAGTACAAAACCCACAGCACACACCGCCAACAAGCAGGGCCTCAGAGAGCAAGAGATGCTTCACACCAGGACTCGGATCAGGATGCAGAAATACGTTATTTTCACGTCGATTCCCCCAGACCTTGTTTGACCTTTCTCGGTTTTTCGTTCTGAGAGTCAGCATCTGAGCTTGAGACAAGCTGCACGAACCAAGAGCTTAGCATTTGCTGTTTTACAGCTCGGCTACTGAGATTTCAGAAGTCATCATCAGGTTAGAGAAACAAAGAAAACCTGTGTATTCTGCCCAACTCGGGCCCAAGTTTAAATGAACTGGCCTTGCCACAGTCCATTACAAATTCTTTAAGGGGCTTATTCGTGTGTGTATGTGTGTGTGTGTGTGTGTGTGTGTGTGTGTGTGTGTGTGTGTACTTGCACATGCGCACACACATAGGTGCCCAGCGCATGCACGGGCATCCCCTGTCACTTTCTACCTTTTTTCCTTTTTGAGACGTCTCTCACTGAACCTGGAGCTTGCCATCCGAGGTAGATGACACCTGGGATCCAAGGGACCGCCCATCAGTTCTGTTTTCCCGAGGATTAAAACTCAAGTCCTGTTGCTCACACAAGCAGGCACTGTACCCCTGAGCCAGCCCCTCACTCCTACACTCACATTTTAAACATGTATTTCCCAGTTGTTTGGCAAGACTTTGGGAGGGTATGGAATCTTTAGGAGAAAGAGGATATCTAACAGAAGTAGACCTAACAGAGGTTAGAGCCTGGCTCTCCGTCCCACCCGCAGTCTCTGCTTTGTTCGGGTCTTCCAAGACGTGAACGCCTCCACCCCACACCCTGGCTGGTAAAAGCTGCCTCAGGGTGCTTTCCCTGGCCCCAGGGGCTGAAACCCAGATAAGCCTTTCCTCCCCCACGTTGTTTCTGCCTGGAATTTTGGTCACAGAGATGCGACAGTAACAACTATGTTGGCTAAACATAAAGTTAGATTAAATTTCACTGTACTTCGATTTAACATTTCCAAAATAATTTCAAAAGGTTTTCAAAAATTAGAAACCAACAGTCATAAAGCTGATGATTTGGCTTGCATTAGCATAGGGCCCTTTATGGTGCTCATAAATCAGTAAAACGGGCTGGGGAAATGGGTCAGTTTGTAGTGTGCCCGCTGGACAAGCATGAAGACCTGAGATTGGATTCCCCAGCATCTATGCAAAACATTGGGCGTGGTAAATCGTGTGAGTGCGTTAGTACACAGAGGGGAGAGGGATGCCTGAAGCTCAACAGACAGCCAGGTTAGCCAATGGGTGAACCTGGATTCAAACACTAATGTGGAAAGCAACAGAGAACACCAGACATTGACCCCTGGCCTCCACAGGTACATATGCCAACACACACACACACACACACACACACACACACACACACACACACACACATATACAAATATATACACACAAAGTAAAATAATAAATATATAAGCTAATTTTGGATTACACATCATTAAATGAATGTACGGTAACCATGGAATGTTCGATGTAAGGGCTGAGTGGGACAAATGCTCTGGAAAGAAGCAACCCAATAACCCACCATCCAAAGGGACAAAAGCACACGCCATTCCAGGACCAAATGAGATGGAAAATAATGACCACAAAAAGTCACAGATCCAGTCAAAATTAACTTAGGATTATTAAGTAAAAACCACATTACAAACCACTCCTCCCTACTTGCTAATCGTCGGGCTGCCGTGAGACAGCAGGGCTGAGAGATGGTCTAGCACTGTGCTCTGATGTAATCTAAGTTAAATGGCTTTTGAAAGTGACTGACTGCTGTATGGTCTTTGATGGAGGAAATGGCTTTGATGGCTACTCAGATAGCACAATAAAGTAGGGGATCAAAGCCTATCACCATTACATCCAAACTAGCTGGGTAAGCTGAAGGCTTCCTAGGTGCTCACAGAAGTCAGTCCTCAGAGACACGGAGAGCTGTGACAGTCCTCCTTCCTCTACCCTTACAGCGCACTGGCTGCTTTACAGAATAACATCAAGTAAGAAGCTAAGGAGTAAGAGATGTGAAGCCTCTTGACAGATTTCCCATGGCATAAATAACAGCTGCAGCCACTAAATGGATACCAGGGGACACAGTTAGAGCAATGTCCCAAGCAGAGGATTTTCATCAGGCAGCAGCTCCACAAAGCATTAACCAAGGCCAGGAGAAAGACCTCCAAGTCATGTCTGGCCTGGACCACAGCATGGCAAACGCCATTCTGCATTCCCCGAGCCCATGCTGAAAACCGATTGTGGAACTCAGGTGTTCACAGAAAAGGCCTATTCCCTCTAACAGTGGTTACTTCTAACCTACATTTCCAAAGGACCCATAATGAATAGAACGGGAAAATACGTCTGAATCAGTTATCTTCAGGGAGGGAGCCAATCAGTGAGAATACTTACAATTGTTAGGATGAAATTTATCAGTTCTAAACATCACACACTAATCCTCTGTATAACAAAAATGCAACCAATGAAAAGATTTATAACAGCCCAATACCTTAAGGATGAAAAAACGTAGTAAACTCCGCCTCTCGTGTTCTTAATAAACAGGACTACCTAAGAAGGAGGTAGCTAACTTTAGTCTTTAGTTTGTTTTCTATCTCTGTGATAAACACCGTGTCCAAAAGCAACTCGGGAAGGAAAGGGTTATTTTACCTTATGCTTACTTCCCTATTATAGTCCATCACTGAGGGCGTGAGGGGCAGAAAGTCAACCAGGAACCCAGAGGCAGTAACTAAGCAGACAGCATTGGGGAAGCTGCCTACTGACTTGCTCTCCAAGGCTTGCTCTACCGACAATAGCTGGGGAGAATGTACATCAGCAAGGACTGGGTCACAGGCACCATGCATGCCGCACTGTGACTTCTCAGTCGAAATACCAGTGATCAGAATGCTGGGATGTGCTCTTCTAACAAGTAGTTCAGAGTTGACATAACAATATGACTAGATACCGTAAGGTTTGTGTCAAGTTGACACAAAGTGGTCATGAAAGTTATGGGGACCAAACTCCCTGAAGAACCCCAGGACACTCAAGCAGAACACTGCACTGCAGCTTTCTCCACAGTTTAGGAAAAATATCAAGTGGGTACTTTAGTTCATTACCACAATAAAACATATTCGCAGTTTATGTTTATATATATATCACTAAAAATAAACCTGATTTTTAAAAGAGAAATATTTGTTACAGTTGTGTAGCTTGGTCTTCATGTGGGACTCCTAACAGTGGGAGCAGGGACTGTCTCTGACTAAACTGCCTGCCTTTGGGCCCCTTTCCCCATACTTAGCTGCTCATCTAGGCTCTATAGAAGAAGCACATAGTCTTACTTCAACTTGATATGCCAAGGCTAGTTGATTTCCATGGGAAGCCTCCCCTTTTCTGAAGAGAAAGGAAGAGTGGATGGGGGAGGGGGTTACAGGAAAAGAGGAAAGAGGAGGGGAAACAGTAGAAGGGGTGTAAATTTAATTAATTAATTAATTAAAATAAAAACTGGTCATCAAAAACACAAAATGCTCATTCTAATCCACCTCTGGGCCCCAACCCTCAGGTGAAGTTCCTGTGTGCAGGTAGAGGCAGCCCGTGCATGAGTCCTGCTCCTATCCACGCCACTGTGTCAGTGAAGCCTCAGTCAGTCAGTAGCCTCACTCAAGGCCCCTGGAACTTCAGCATCCAGGACAAGCTAACGTTTCCGCACTGTTCTTCATGGGCCCAGGTGACAGTACCTCTGTTTTCAGTGACAGTCCACTGTTGAAGAATATCGTTGCAACAGCAATGTAGGACACAGTTATCTCTGGCTTCAGTGGTCCTGAGAAGAGAGCAGTGAGTTACTGTTAGCGAGTCTGCAGCAGAGAAGTGGGTCTGAAAGAAGGCTCTCTAAGAGGGCAGCACAGAAGACTTTCAGCATTAGTACTGTACCCTTGCGGCCCACTCCCCGTGGGAAGCATCCTCTGTGAGACACTTCCTTACTGCAGAGAAGCTGTCAAGGTTAGCACCATGGCTTTCTGGTTGAGCACATTATCCTCTAATGAAAGAATGAAAGCGCTTACCCAACAATCCACTGAGATATCAAGCCATGTTAGGAAACCCGAGTGGTCAAGAACGATGTTGGCATGATTCACAGAGGCCAGGAATTCTGCTGGACATTCCCGGTAGCATAAAATAACGCCTACAAGCAAACTGTCATGTCCAAAATGTCAACAGTGCCCAGGCTGTGAAGCTGGGGTATATATTATTTAGGTCTCCTGTACTGAATTCCTGAAAGCCATACCTACACAGAATCTATGAGCAGGACGGTATTTGGAAATCAAGTTAAGATCGGGTCTCACTGCAAGTGAGCAGTTATCTAACAACTATGCTTGCCTGTGTGCTTGGATTTGCAGTACCAGGGATAAAACTCAGGGTCTCACACAAGCTGGCAAGTACTCTACCACAGAGCAATCGGCAGGCAGCCTCAGTGACTGGTATTCTGAAAGGGCTATTTGTATGCAGATACATAGTGAGGTCTGAGCAAAGACTGGAGTTACAATACCACACCCTACGGAAAGCCAAAAGTAAACACCACTGGCTAGAAGAAGCAAAGAAAGCAAGGGCCCCAGAGGCTTTGGAGAACATCTTGTCTTTGAACTCTGGCCTACTGTGAGGGAATAAATTTATGTCATTGTGAGGGGTTTTTTTAGGTGATTTGTTGCTAGACTAGTTTGCTTCAAGTCAAATAAGAGGATCACAATCGTGTATGTATGTATGTATGTATGTATGTATGTATGTATGTATGTGAAACAGATATCTTACAATCATAGAGTCCCAAAATCCTCTACCATTTCTATCGATATTTTCAACATATAGATATGGATAGATGACCAAACTCTGAAAGAAATCACTATTCATTCAGCAAACACTTGTTAAGTCATCAATGTCTTAGATATTTATATGGCGACAATTTCCCTGAAACAATGGAATAAACTATTTCATATACCTGACATTAATACAGTGTTCCAGTTCTCACTGGAATAACGGAACTCTGAGGGACAAGCATGACAGGCGTCCCACTTGTGGCTTTTAAAAAGAGGCGCACTGTTGTCCGAATTGTGAGCCTATCAGTCTCAACAGCGTATCAGCATACGCTTCTCCAACAACTGCGGAGTCAGCTAAGGAGCAGAATGTAGAATCACATCAGGGGTAGATTGCTCCCAGAAATTCTAACTATCTGAATTCTGAAGTTCTGTTGTTTGTACTCCCTACGCCCAGAGCCTCACTTTCTCAGACCCTGTCCTTTCCAGGCACGCTCTGCCCACAGTGGTGCCTCGAGGAGAATCTCTAGTGAGGAAGAGTCAGACAGTCAGTGACATGGTTGCTAGCAAAAGATGGAGATGACTCCAAAGACAGGGACATAGATAGCGTGGCGTGTCAGTCAGACATCCAATCCTGAACTGTCAGTGCTTCAGATTCCAGAGACAAGTCACAATGACTTCCAGCTTAACTAGCTGCAGATCTAAATAATTCTAAACCAAGAAATGCAGTGGGCTATTCCAGGATAACTTAGAGGGTACTGGTCAAGGAGAAAGGGGCATTGGATTAGAGAGACACAGGCTCCTCCTTGACACACACAACTGTTTGGACCTCCTCCCGTCTACAGGTCACCAAGACAAAATGAAAGCTAGGCAAATCCTTAAGAGCGGAGAGAGCTGAGAGTAGGGTATAATCTGTCACTTTTACAAACTAACAATTGTGTCTTCCAGGTCACCAAACAGTAAGGTTCAGACCTTTCTAAAGCTCGATGGTTGATGTTTTCCTTTGCCTTTAAACACAATTCAAATTGTATTAGACAACAGAAATGGGATGAACCTACTCACTCAATCAAAAGGAAAACAGGCCACTGAGAAATGAAGCCATTTTGACCTCTATCTAAAAGCCATTCTTTGTTGTTGCTCTCCGCTTCTGGAGACGACAGGGTCTCTTCTGTAGAGCTCTGGCTGTCTTGGAACTCACTAGGTAGACCAGGCTGGCCTCCAGCTCTGAGATCCACCTCCCCTGCCTCCTTTTTTTTTTTTCTTTTTTTTCAGAGCTGGGGACCGAACCCAGGGCCTTGCGCCTTGTGCTTGCTTAGCAAGCGCTCTACCACTGAGCTAAATCTCCAACCCCTCTCCCCGGCCTCCTAACAAGGGGATTAAAGGAGTGTGTCACCTGGCTGGCCTCACAGTCCTTTCGAAGGCAGGAGAGAAGGAACCCTTTTGTAATGCTAAAGAACTAGCAGCATCCTCAATCTCACCTCCAAACACCAACCCTAGGACTGCAGGCCGTGCACAGCAACTCCCTTCCAGACTGTGGGTTGGGGAGGGGACCACAAAGGGGGACTGTGGCTCAGGGGTTCAGAGAGTCTCCTGTACAAAGCTGGGTTCCACACACAACATCAATAAAACAAAATGAACAGAAAAAAAACTCAGTTCAGTCATCAAAACATTATACCAGATAAGGTGCAATAAGTATTTTATTAGTAAAATGAAAAGAACCAATACTTCTCTTTAAAATGGGGGGAGGGGGGAAGCATGCCGAGTGGGGGAGGGGTTCAATCCAGCACTTGGGAGCCAGAAGCAGGCAGATCTCTGTGAGTTCAAGGCCAGCCTGGTCTACAGAGAGAGTTCCTGAACAGCCAAGGCTGTTTGTCTCAAAAAGAAAAGAAAAGAATTTAACAAAAGTTAAAAAGGGCAGAGGATAGGCATGGAGATGCATATTTTTTAATCCCAGCCCTTGGGAGGCAGAGGCAGGTAGAGCTCTGTGAGTTTGAGGATAAGCCTGGTCTACATAACAAGTCCCAGGCCATCCAGAGCTAAATTAAATGAGACACTGCCCCAAAACAACTAAGTAAATTAATTAAGTAAAAGAACGTGTAGGAGAGTCTATTTCTGTGTATGCATTTAAAAAATTGCATTCCCGGCCTGACAAGATGGCCACAGTGTGTAAAGGTGCTTGTCACCAAGCCTAACAACTTGAGGTCAATCCACAGAACACAATCTGAGCACACCTTAAAACCACATTTCACAGTTCCAGCCGTGTGTAGTGGCACACGCCTCTAATCTCAGCACTTGGCAGGCTAAGGCAGGCAGATCTCTTGAGCTGAGGCCAGCCTGATCTCTATAGCAAGTTCCAGGACAGCCAGGGTGAGACCCTGTCTCAAAAAAATAAAAATAAATCACACTTTCATCACGCAGTAACTAAAAGAAATGCTTTAGGGACTATAAGAAGTATGTGAGGGGAAACGTTCAGTGATATTTCTACTCTACATCTTTAATTGTTGTTGAGGGGTGCGCTGGAAGTGCTGCTTGACAGTTTTGAGCTCTGTTTTTACAGATCAGACCAGACCACCAGCTGAAATGGTCACGGAATATAAAGTTCTGAACTAACCCAACAACGTGCACAGAAAATTATAGGCCTTCCACCCCACCCCCACCCCCGGAGCTGAGGACCAAACCCAGGGCCTTGTGTTTGCTAGGCAAGCGCTCTACCACTGAGCTAAATCCCCAACCCCTTTGACTCTTCTTAAGACAAGTAATTTTTATACAAGGGCCCTAGAAGAAACACATGAAAAGTTGTCTAATATTTAGTGAATTCAGCACAGTTCCCTTAGACTAAAAACTAGAGTACAGGAATGTTTTTATTCCAGAGCCTTCTCTTTATCTCTCTCTAGTGATATTTTATCTTTCTCTCCTCTCCCTCTCCCTCTCTGTTTTTGCCACTGTTGCTTTAAAAGAGGAAGCCCCAGTTTCGACTGTTCCCTAACTAACCTCTGATGTGGTCAGGCCTCAACATCTACAAACACAGCATTGGGGGTGGGGTGTCAATTCTGAGAGTGTGTGCCTGTGCTTAATTTGTGTATGCTAACACCCTGTGTTCACGCCCTAATATTCTAGTCAAAAAAAAGGGGGGGCATCCTGATCTAAATTATTTTATAAGTTACTTCTAACTGGAAACATTCTGCTCTACTTTTTAAATTTTTGCTTATTTGTTTATTTTGGGGTTTCAAGACAGAGTTTCTCTGTGTAGCCCTGTCCTGGAACTACCTCTGTAGACCAGGCTGGTCTCGAACTCAGAGATCTGCCTGCCTCTGCCTCCTGAGTGCTGGGATTAAAGTTGGGCACTACCCACAACTGGCCTGCTTCTACATTTTCATGAAGAAAAAAAAAATCCTGTATCCATAGGGATTGTTGAAATGGAACAGTATTTCTAACACACAATAGTGTAGAAAAGTTCAATAACAGATCCAAGAGAATAACTGAGATCACAGAATCCATCTTGTTTCTGCCAGAAACTTTAAAGGACCGATTCACCATCAGCAACCTTCCTGTCCACACAGGGAAGGCAAGGGAGAAGACATGTGGCAAACCCAGCCATGCTGGGCCACACAGGTCAGCAGGAACTCCATCTCAATGCTGAGCAGAGATCTCACTGAAACCAGTACAGTGAAGCATTGTGGGTCCCCCTCAAAGACAGAACTTCACTTCTCCCGGCTCCAGGGGCAAGAGGATCCACCTTCATTTGACAGACCTCAAACTCCCAACTTCACAGTTTCCCGAAGGCTCACAGAAAGGTTGTACCTAAAACTAACTGGTAATTATACATAATCTATGTTGCATTTAAATTTTAAAATATGCTAAACTTAAAAGGGAAAAAATTAAATATAGAAAGCTTTCCTATCCGAAATCGCTGTTTAAATAATTCCATCCAAACGATTCCAGAAGTTACTTCTAAATGGAATAACTTGAAATGGGGGAAGAAAAAACACTATTCCAAGAGATCATTCACTTCTGTAAGGTTTTAATAAGAAGGTACAACTTCAAATATCCACACGGGCACCTCCTTCTTAAAAAAGACTCTGTGTGTGTGTGTGTGTGTGTATGTTCTCTTCTGTCCTCATTTGGGTCCGTGGCATGATTGATATATTCGATCTGTCAGTAAACTTGGAACCTAACACTGGAGGTCAAAAACAAATGAACTGAAGAAACTCAATTAATATCTATGAAAAGCGGGACAAGGGTGTCTGAAGGTGGGGGAGAGAGAGTGTAAAAAGCCAGTGACAGGGCCCATGTTCTCACCCGTGTCCACTGGCACATTACAAAGCCCCTACTATTCTGGGACTGGAGCCGGGTTTTAACCCATCCACACTTCCTTGCCAAAACATACACTATGCATAGTCTAACACAGTCTGCAACTGTTAGACGGCTGCTGTAGCAAGGCAGCCCAGCAGCACACGGAAGTCGTGTCCTGTAAGGAAAGAGTGCAACGTGTCAGTAGAAATGGGAGTTTTGGACTGTCAGCAACTAAGGCAGACTATTGCTCTCCAACACATGAGCCACCAAAAAAATCGAAGTTTGGAGCAAGGATGTCCTTGCCTGTTTTCCTTTTTCTTCTCCCCCCTCCCCCGCCCCAATAACCTCCACCCCTTTCTCTCCAACAGCCTTTTTTCTTAAGGTGCAAAAGGGAGGAATCGGAAATAGACTAGATAATGAGGTCCACTCCAGGACTGATAAAGAACTCCTGGCAACCTATAGTCCCTTGGGATGGGATGCTACTCTGAGAACAAGAGGAGTAACTTTCAGTTTCTGTAACCTCACTCCCGGTACTGAGCAAAAGTCATTGATTGCCCGCAGAAAAGGCAACCTGCACTCCCATCCCCGTGCCCCATTCCTAATCCTATCCTGGGCTAGCAAGTAAGAAAAACCTGCTAAAGCCCCTCTCAACGTGCACAGGGGTTGGTCAGGGCGCTGCAAGGGCAGAGGTCTGCACCGCAGCCGGGGCGGCCGCTCCTCCGGAGGACTCGCCGACGAGTTCTGAAGTGGGACCCGGCGCGTGGCAGCCGGCGGAGGTGCGGCACTTACCCCCGTTCACTCCGACCGACGGCTCCAGCTTAGCGGCGCCGATGGCCACCACTATCCCGACCATGAACCATTCTTTCCTCACCCTCTCCAGCAGCCTCATATTTGTTAGGGCGGGTGGGTTTTGTTTATTTGTTTGGCTGGCTTGGTTTCCAAATTGCGATCCCTAAATCCCCGGGGCGTCTCCACACTTTCCTCGGTCCCTCCAGACATGCAGCAGAGCAAGTCAAATTGCTACTCTTAAACGAAAGACCGAGGGGTGGCTCGGGCGGCTCCGAGGCGGGCTGGGAGTAGTAGTATCCAGTGACGGGAAAGCCTCGCTGAGCGCCGCCATCACTACCACGCGCCTCCGAATAGACGCGCACTCGGGCCGAGGACTCGGGAGCAGGGCACGTAGAACGGAGACACACCCACAACAAGCGAACGAGGAGGATGCAAGGGAGACGAGTCACGGGTTGCACTAACAGGACCCGCTGCCGTGCACACATGGCCAAGCTTGGGGTGACCCGCGGTGGGAGAAAAGCACGAGGCGTCCCAGACGCCCAGCCACATTATGGTGTCGCTGCAGTAAAGCTACAGTGACGGAGGCCCGAGCCCCGAGGCATGCCTCGCAGTGAGCGTCTCTCGCTCGACTCTGAGCCCGAGAGACGCGAGACGTGCGCCTGGCCGGTACCGGGCTGCGCCGTGGCGATAGCTGCGCGCGCCAGTGCCGGCGGTTCTCATGCGCGCATCCTCGGGGCATTACGGCGACGACCGACGTCGCGTTGACGTTGCGCGGGGGGAGGGGAAGCCATTCGCGGCCTCTGGTTCTCGGCGGGAGCGGCGGCGGCAGACGCGTGTGGCGACCGGCGCGGGAAAGTGGCTTCCTAGTTGGGGGAGCATTAACCCCGTGGGTAGGTTGAAAATCGGTGGCCGAGCAGACTTCCTGGACGGCAGGCCCCCCGCCTTCCCGCAGCAGCGGCGGGAAGGCGGGGAAGGCGGGCCGGGCCTTCCCGCCAGGTCGGTGGCCTGCCCGGGCCTTTCTGCCCGACCGCCTTCCCGGCCAAAACCCGCTTCGGGAGTGGGGAGGACGGCCGGGATGGAGCAAATCTTCCCTGGGGGGCGGTGAGAGAGCGACCCAAGCTCCTCCCTACCCGTGTGCCGCGCGTGGGCGGGCGATTCTGGAGGCCGCGTGGTGCGGGCCTTTGCCTGACCCCGAACCACTAAAGCAACAGGACAACTGAGAGGGGGCCAGGAACTCAGAACAAAAGCAGTGAGGGCAAGATGCAGGGTGGAGGGTCTGATGTCCGCCCCCCTCCCCCCTCGGTTTCTTGCATTGCAATTTGGCGAATCTATGACATAGTTTCACAAATGGTCTTCCGAGCATCAACCCTTCCTCTTTATGCACCCAAAGAAAGAAAGGAACAAAGTATTGTGGGACATTTTGAAGCAGCCTGGTTATCAGCTACTTGAATAGTTTACTATGGAACGTAACGTTCGAAAGAAAGAGATTGTACCAGACTTTCATTCTGAATGCATTCAAAGCTTGAAAGAGACTCGGCATGCAATTTGCTCTTTTTAACTTTTATCTTGCTGACATGACTCGCTATCCAAAAACTAAGCTGCTTTAAGCAGTTATGCTATCAGTTCTCAGTTGCACAGCCCCCACTGCCGGGTCATTACGCATCAGGCAGCAAGAAGAAAAGCTAATCTCAAGATAAAAAGAACTTAATAGGGAGACACTAAACAATTTACCAGGCAAAAGAAGTACATGAAATGTGATAAAGCCTTATTATAAGACAGTCACAAGGTAAGTGGAGTTTTAGGAAGCAAAATTTATAACAATTTTCTTACAGTAATTTTTCTCGGTTCAAAAGAAAAAAATCTGCCTCAGCCATCGAATACTCTCAAATTAAAAGGTCATCACAGAGATAGTGCTGGCTTAAGTAAGTCTGCTCACAGATTCTAGAGATCTCAACCTGTTTAGAACAGAATTTTAATTCATAGAATATTTTAACGTTAGTTCATTGTGAATTGTATTGTCAAGGACTGTATTAGTTTGCTAGGGCTGCTATAACAAATAGCCCCCTCGGAGGTAGCTGTACTCAGACAGTAGACATGTTTTACTGTTGCAGAATAAGAAAGTCCAGAATGGAGTTGTTGGAAGGCCATGTGTTCTAAAGGCTCTTTCCAGCTTCTCTTGACTGTCGGTATTCCCTGGCTTCCTTGATTTAAGGTTCTGATGCTCCAGTCTCTGCCTGGTTTGGCATCACATTCCCCTCCATGTTTCAAATGCTGCCCTCTGCATCCATCTTCAACATTACCTTTTTCTGCATGTATCTTTAAAAGACACTTGTCCCTGGATTTAGAACCTAACCAGAATAGTGGGTCAGATTCCTCTAGATTAATTATATGAGCCTGTATCCTTTCTCAAATTAACTGTTCAGTACTGTCCCCTATAAAAGGCACGTGGTCCAATGACCTCAGAACTTGGATGTAGAAATCAGATGTTTATGGCTATGATCAGCAGCGGTTCTTCAGAATGTCATGAAGTATAAGTACCATGTAAGGTGGAAGCAGAAACTGGATTGAGATATCTATAAGCCAAAGTATTCTATGAATTACTGACAACCACTAGAAGCTAGGAGGGAGTTGTGGTACAGATTTTTATTAAGACTTCTGGTAGAAACCTTCATACTTCGTAACTTCCTGAACTATAAGAAAATCGGTGTTTTATAACCCACCCCCAGCCCTTTCACAATGCAGTTACAGCAGCCTGAGGAAACTAATACAATAATATTCACAGGTGCTCGTGTGCAGTAGTCCTAGTGGCTTTTCTGTTCTGTTCTGAGACCCAGCAGCTGTCACCGGTGAGCTACTTGGAAGGCCCCTTTGGCGAGCTTGTAGAGGAGCTTGAGACCTTCACAGTCCCTGCGACTCTTACCAGCGGGAAGGAAAGATGGTTGAAGCAGATCGCCCAGGAAAGCTCTTCATTGGTGGGCTCAATACAGAAACAAACGAGAAAGCCCTGGAAGCAGTATTTGGCAAGTATGGACGGATAGTGGAAATACTTTTGATGAAAGACCGCGAGACCAACAAATCAAGAGGATTTGCTTTTGTTACCTTCGAAAGCCCAGCAGATGCTAAAGATGCAGCTAGAGATATGAATGGAAAGTCTTTGGATGGAAAAGCCATTAAGGTAGAGCAAGCTACCAAACCATCTTTTGAAAGTGGCAGGCGTGGACCACCTCCACCTCCAAGAAGCAGAGGCCCTCCCAGAGGTCTTCGAGGAGGAAGTGGAGGAACTAGGGGACCCCCTTCACGTGGAGGATACATGGATGACGGTGGTTATTCCATGAACTTTAACATGAGTTCTTCCAGGGGACCACTTCCAGTAAAAAGAGGACCACCACCACGAAGCGGGGGTCCCCCTCCTAAGAGATCAACACCTTCAGGACCAGTTCGAAGCAGCAGTGGAATGGGTGGAAGAACACCAGTGTCCCGTGGAAGAGATAGCTATGGAGGCCCACCAAGAAGGGAACCCCTGCCATCTCGCAGAGATGTTTATTTGTCCCCAAGAGATGATGGATATTCTACAAAAGACAGCTATTCAAGCAGAGATTACCCAAGTTCTCGAGACACCAGAGATTATGCACCACCACCAAGAGATTATACTTACCGCGATTACAGTCATTCCAGTTCCCGAGATGACTATCCGTCAAGAGGCTATGGTGATAGAGATGGATATGGTCGGGATCGTGAGTATTCAGATCATCCAAGTGGCGGTTCCTACAGAGATTCATACGAGAGCTATGGAAATTCACGCAGTGCGCCCCCTACTCGTGGGCCACCACCATCTTATGGAGGAAGCAGCCGCTATGATGATTACAGCAGCTCACGTGATGGATATGGTGGAAGTCGAGACAGTTACTCAAGCAGCAGAAGTGATCTCTACTCAAGTGGCCGTGATCGCGTCGGCAGACAAGAACGAGGGCTTCCCCCGTCTATGGAAAGGGGGTACCCTCCTCCACGTGATTCCTACAGCAGTTCAAGCCGTGGAGCACCAAGAGGAGGTGGCCGTGGAGGGAGCCGATCTGATAGAGGGGGAGGCAGAAGCAGATACTAGAAACAAATAAGACTTTGGGTCAAGGTCTCCATGCAGAGAAACACAAGATGGAAAGTCTCTGTCATAACTATCAAGGACTAATAAGAGAAAAGTTGTGTTACCTTTTTAAATTTTCTGTTTTAAGTTCCCCTTCATTTTTGTGTTCTTGTGAAGAAAAAGTAAAACATGATTAATTTTGATATTATGAATTGCTTTCAACAAGCAAATGTTAAATGTGTAAGACTTGACTTGTACTAGTGTTGTAATTTTCCAAGTAAAAGTGTCCCTAAAGGCAATTTCCTGTCTTGATTTTTTTTTCCCCCCCTAGTAAATGAGGTCAGCAATTTTAAGAGCTTTGAGAAGCCATCTAGATAGTATTTGGCCTCTGGAAAATTGACTCAACCTTCCAATCCAGGTAAGCTAATTCTAGTAGAGGGGTAGTAATAGTGTATTGCTTTTAGTATCTCAGGGTGTCTTCTAACTTAAGTCTCAGTGTAAAAACCTAAGACCAGGCACCTAGAAAAAGCTGCTTACCCAGAAGCAAGAAAGGAAAGGCATAAAGCTGACTATTTTTCCTTTGCTGACATTTCTTTTGGAATCTTCAAGAGCCTTCCCTTGACCTCCAGTTAGTCTTTATTTCATTTTCTTGATAGAAGGTTTATCTGTGTAGCCTTGGTGAACCTGGAATTCACTCGGTAGACCAGGCTGACCTTGAAGTGGATCCACCTGAACTAGGTCCTGATTGCTGGAATTAAACACGTGTGCTGCCATACCCAGCTTCCTTCATCCCTCTTAGGTGTTGTTTATTTTATGTGCATTGGTGTTTTGCCTGCATGTGTGTTGGATCCCCTGGAATTGGAGTTACAGATTTGTGAGCTGCCATGTGGGTGCTAGAAATTCCAAATTCTTTGGAAGAGAGTGCTCTTAACCACTGAGCCACCTCCAGCCTCCAATGTTGTGTGTGTGTGTATGTGTGTGCGCGCGCGCGCCCGTGAGTTTGTGTGCATAACTTGTGTGTAGGTGCCTGTGGAGACCAGAAAAGGATGACAGGGTTTTACTCCATAACCCAGACTGGCTTCAGTGATCTTCCTGCCACATCTCCCCAGGGCTAAGATTACAGGTATGTAAACACCAACTCATCTACATTCAAGCAAAAATGGACACAAGCAAAAAGACATGAGTTGTTTACTCAGTAAATATTCCTTTGGTCCCTCACAACTAAATACCTCTACTTGGACTGGATATTTAGCATAGCTGGTAGAATGCTTTCCCTGCATACATAACACCCTGGGTTCAATAGTACATAAATTGATTGTGAACAGAGTATGGTGTAACTAGCATTTGGGAGGTTGGAGTGGGAGGATCAGACGTTTAAGGCTAGATTCAGCTACATGGAACCCTGCCTCAAAAAATAAAGAAAAATCCTAAGATTAAAAACTTAATCCAAGAACATAATACCACGATCTGGTCATTGCCTCATGCTGCATCTGAAGATGTCCTGTAGGTTAAAGGCTCTGGCCATCATGACTGCCCCACCTCTGTGCTAATTGTAGTTCCCTCCCAGCAGCTCACTTAAGAATAACAAGGGTTTGGGCCTTGTTTACATGCAGTTTGAGAGAACAAAAAAATACAAGCTACCACAAGTATTTGTTTAGTGAAGGAAATGTCCCTCTATGCCTGACGTGTGGGTGCTGAGATTTCAGTAGTAAAGCTGACCTTGGAGAGCCTAGAAGAATGCAGGCTGGGAAGATGGCTCAGTGGGCATTAAGTTGGCTGCTCTGGATCAGAGTTCAGGTCCCCAAAACCCTTAGGTTTTAAATGGATGAGAAGTTTGGGTGTCTGATATCTATATGTAGGTGAAGGCAGGCACAAGATAAGACAAAACCTGGGATTGGGCAGTGAAAAAAAAAAGCCGAGAATATAAACAGTTCCCAGCAGAGAGTCCTAAGAGAGCTGCTGCTGCTGGAGCCAGACAGTAGCCAGCACCAGTGTAGGGCTATCCATGGAGGCAGAGAGACCGCCAGGGACGGAGGAGGAGGAGGTAGGATGTCATAGTGCCTGGTGCCCCACATATTTTTATTTACCACAGCATTCCATTGCTTGGGAGGTAGACAGGGAGCCATCCCTAGGGCAAACTGGCTAGCTGGATTAGCCAAATCAGAGAGCCCTTGGTACAACAGTGACCCTCCTAGTGGACAGCAATTGAGGAAGACACCCAGATTCAGCCTCTGGCCTAGCAAGCATGTCCCACAAACCAAATGCCATCAAGTTCTGATTTGTGGAAAGAACAAGATATTAAGAGTCATCTTAACTGCAGAGAGCATTCCTGAGACCTGGAGGATGGACAGGTATGTGGGAGAACTCACAGGTAAGGAGAAGCTTGACTTAGGAAACTCAAAAGAATTACATGACTAAACTAGCCAGCAGTGGGAAAGGCTTGTGGAGAGCTGGGTAGGGAGCACATAGTGCAAAACCTTACATTATCATGAAGGGTTTGGGTTTTGTTGACAAGATACTATAAAAACTAAAAGTTGGGGGCTAGAGAGATGGCTAAGTGGACTGAGCCACTGACCGCTCTCCCAGAGGTCCTGAGTTCAATTCCCAGCAACCACATGGTGGCTCACAACCATCTGTAATGGGATCTAATACACTGGTGTGTCTGAGGGCAGCTACAGTGTACTCATACATAAAATAAATCTTTAAAAAAAATAGATTTGTTTAAAAACAAAGTTGGTGGATTTTAAGCCAGCACATAACATGCCCAGTTTTGCTGAAGATATATAGAAGTCATCCAGTCTAGACAGACACTTAAAGAAGTGAGTCAAGGTCAAAGCAGGGGTTAGTGCAAGAATTGCTAGTATACACAAGAACACTCAATAGCTGTCACCACCTTGAGGGAATGGGAAACAGGAAAGTGACAAGTCAAAGCTCTCCAGGAATTTGGAGAGAAAGACCTTCAGTTGCATGCAGTGTTGCACCCAAACTAGCAATGGGACTTTTCTGCAGATTGTGGGAGCCATGCATACTTACCTGGCTGCTACAAACCAGCAGGTGCCTGCTTTGTAAGCTTTGTTCTTGATTTGTGTGCGTGTGCTAGGGTTAAATCAGTGGCTTCCCATACAAGAAGGCTAACACCACCACTCACCTTTATTCCAACCCACTTTTATTTTTCTGCCTTTTTAAGTTTCCTCACTAAGTGGCTCAAGCAGTCCCTGAGCTTGGAATCCTGCTCTTAGCCTCCTGAGTAACTGGGATTACAGCTCTGTACCACCAGGCAAGTTCACTTTTTAAACATTATCTTACACTGAGCTATTTCATTCCGTTGAATATAGTTCTTTTTCTCTATCTATAAGCAATTACTGTCACAACCAAATAAGCCTGAGTCATTATATTTGATACCCTTACATTTGATAAAATGGTAATAGGAATTCTATCTCATGGGCCTGGGGTTAAGTAACATAGTACACGCACACTTTCTTAATAAATGGCCACATATTTATGTATTTAGCACATATTTGTTGAGTGTCTGTTATGCAATAGACAATAATACTATGTGTGCAAGGTGAGAGGTAAGACATGATCCAGTTTTTATTGAGTAAATGTAACATCAGAAAAATAACAAGCAGTACTAAGGCCATAGTTTTTGTTTTGTTTTTTAAAGGTAGGGTATGACTTTTGCAGTCCATCAGTTTGAGCTGCTATATGAAGGTAGTTTAGACTGGGTGACTTAAACACCAAACATTTACATCTCGTACTGGAATACCCATAGAACTGTCTGGAAGAAGCTTCTACTTTCTGATTTGCAAGTGAGTATATTGTTAAGTTCTCATATAACAGAATGAAGAAAAGCAAGTCTCTGCACCTCTTTCTAAGACAGTTTCACTTCAATGACCTACTCATGTCCAAAAACCCATCATCTAAACACCACCACACTGGGAGCCATGATCTAAAGATGCTGATTTGGAGAGGGGTTCACAAATATCCAGTTCCCTGGTAGAAGAGCTTCCAACTACAGGACAAGCCTACCATTACATATATATAGGGGAAGGGGGAGGGAGAGAGGGAGAGGGAAAGAGAGAGAGAGAGAGAGAGAGAGAGAGAGAGAGAGAGAGAGAGAGACTATAGTTTCTGTGTGAAAGCCCCAAAATAGCAATGGCTTTGTCATGTGTATTGCCTCACTATTGACACTAACAAAATCATAAAATTAGTGTCTCCAGGCTCAAATCAACCTGCCTTCAGGTCTGTCTGTGTCTTTCTGAAGATTCTTGCAAAGAATTGCTGTTATAGATGTCTGCATTCCTAGGTGCTCTGCCCTTCCAGCTTCATAGCCAGCCATGACCATTGATTGAGTCTTTCTTGGAAGGAATCAGTCTGATCCTTATTCTCTAGCAACTTGCTTTCCTTTGGTTAGTTGGTTGGTTGGTTGGTTGGTTGGCTGGTTGGTTGGGCTTGGTCATTGTTGGTTTTGTGTATGTGTGTCCTGGGCTGTCTCTCTCTCTCTCTCTCTCTCTCTCTCTCTCTCTCTCTCTCTCTCTCTCTCTCTGTGTGTGTGTGTGTGTGTGTGTGTGTGTGTGTGTGTGTGTGTGTGTGTGAGTGATGTGTGAGACAAGGTCTCTCTATGTAGTCCTGGCTGTCCTGGAGCATGCTATGTAGACCAGCCTTGAACTTACTGAGATCGTTCTGCTTCTGCATCCTAAGAGCTGGGATTAAAGATGTACAGTACTATGCCCAAGCCTTCTGATGGTGTTGGCATTATGGGCTATATAAATTTCCCAAAGGTCATATTACTAAAGTTCTAGCCTTCAGTTCTTGCAAATGTGACCTTATTTGTAATTAAGCTCCAGATGGGTGTTTGAGTTAAAATGAAGGTATTGGACACATGTGAAGGAGAGACATTCCGAAGATACAGAAAGAAGAACATGTGAATGGGATGACACAATACAGGTTAAAGAGAACTGAGGGTTGATAGAAGCACCAGTTATGTGACAGTACTTACTGCCAGGTTAGATTCATGTGAGTGAGGGGAAACCAGGAATCAAGGGAGTCCTAAATGATAGCTAAGTGAATCAGTGTGGGTATGCTGATATTACTCAAAATTATGTTAGAAACAAGGGGATACAGAGTTTGTGTGAAACAATGTTCAAGCATCTCTTAGAAATTAAGGTGGGGATGAGGCATTTGGCTAGGAGGTTCATATAGGGAAATTGGAGCTGGAGATAAAAGCTAGGAGTTAGTGATAGGAATGGTACCAATGTGGAGTTGGGTTAAAATGCAGAGATGGAAATGTGCAGAAAAGTATGCTAACAAAAAGCCTTAGTCCTCTGGGTTGCTGTAACAAACATGTTGTTGTAAAAATATAAAAATAAAAAACCACAACATTTCCCCCTTTTTGTCCAGTTAAAAAGTCTTTTCACTTATATATAAATTGAGTACAATTATTACCATTCCACAATTTATAAAGCTTATGATATACTCAACACCCAGTCCATCACTATATCCGTTAAACAGAACATTTAGTTACCTATTCCAGCTTAAGAAAGGCTTAAAATCTATATTATATCTTGGCTAGCTTGTATACTATCTTATAACTATCCAATAAAATATGTATATTCAGAGTTAAACAGCCTGATAGGCTATGAGACTATAATCAGTCTTCAACCCCGTCAGAAATCTGAGAATGACCAAATATCTATACACAAAGGAAGCCTAACAGGGCTTCCAGAACTGAGAGGTTGTAGAGACAAATCTCCACTATCACAGTCCCCTGTTAGCAACATGTGAGCGCAAGTCTTCAGCCTTCTGGCCCAAAATCAACTGACAGACTCTTGAAATGCAGATTTTGAAGGGCTGATCACTCTGTCTTAGCAGAATTTATCAGTCAACTATTCTGCATAAATTGTCCTTTTCTGGACAGTATTAGTCTGCAGATGAAACAGGCAGTTTTGTACAGTGGCTGCCTAGCCACAAAGTATTGCCTCACCTGGAGGTAGAGATGTTCAAATTCTTCATTAAATCTGCCAAAGGGGAACTGTTAGGAGCAGATATGTCTCAACAAAAGATAAATAACTTTAAATCTCAAATTTTGTGGATTTCTGACGTTTTTGAAAACCATCTACCTATATAAGACAATCTGGACTGTTGTCTTTATATCTTAATAATATCTTGAAAGTACTCTCACAACGTCAGTAATATATTTGCCACTTGGCCCTTAACTCACATGTGTAATCAACTTAGAAGTTTGTAGTGACATCAATAGAAGGACTGTCTCTAAACCTTGTACTTTTAAACTTTTAACAAATAAATTCTATATCAAAGCAAAGATATGATTTTAGCTTAGTTAACAAATGAGATTATGACTGTATAACTCAATCTAGCTAATTCCTCCCTGTTAAATTACAATCAATTTTAAATTCCTCATAAAAACAACTTTAGAATAACCACTTTCAGCCCCCCAAAGTCCAGGGAATTGGGGTGACGACTCCTCTATAACTTCTTCAAGCTGTACATGGGTGTTGAGATATCCTTGGGGGTAGGGGGTAGAAAGAATGAAGCAAATGCTGTAGCCGATGTGTCCTGACTGGACCCAGCTGAAAGTCCTTGAGACCAGGAATCCAAGTAGGCACATTCTGTAAAATACAACTCTTAAGACAAAAGTTTAGAATCAAAATCTCTTTTTGTTTGATTGTCCTGCATTAATTTTTTCAGGCAGTCTACCTCTATCAAATCTGATCAGTATGACTCTGTGAGGTTTCCAGAGCCTAATCACACCTTTTAAAAACACAAAGACAAAATCTTTCTCCCAAAATACTGTGTTCCTTAGTCTGTAACCAGAAAAGCTTGTATCTTTGCACTCTCTCCCAGAGTAATAATATAACCATAAAACTCAAAGTCACACCCATTATGAAGATTCAACAATTTTTTTAAAAAGGAAGTAAGCTAAACAATGTGCCTGATAGGTTTTTGTATTTTTACAACACAAACATGTTACCTACTCGGTGACTTGCTGAGCACAAATGTCTTTTTCAGATCTAGAGAAAGAAAATCCAAGATCAAGCAGCTACAGGTCCCACGTGTGGTAGGGCTCTACTTCCTGATTCCTGGTGTGTAATTCATACCTGTAGTGGTTACATTCTTCCCAGTGTCCTTACACTAGCAGGAGGCCAGTTAAAGTTCTGGGATCTATTTTAATGACTCATCCTTTCTGACAATTTGGTCTTTATGTAGTTATTTCCCAGAGGCCCCACTTCCTTAGACCATCCCAGTGGAGGCTGAGCTTCTAGTTATGTATTTAAGAATGATAGGTATGCTCAGTACACAACATGGAATACAAGTTAACTGCCACCTTCTGAGAATTCATCCACTTTCTAGGAGTATGACACAGTTGTACCCAAAGGTTCTCTATTCTCTTCAATTCTTTTTTTTTTTTTTTTTTTTTTTTTTTTTTTTCGGTTCTTTTTTCCACTGGGCTGGCAATCACATTTCTATTGCTCTTCTTGACTGAACCCAGGGCCTTGAACAAATATCTCCTCCTTAAAGCTTCCTAAGCATTGAAGGCAAGCGCTCTACCACTGAGCTCAATCCCCAACCCCCCAGTTTCATCTTCAATTCTTAAAATCCCCTCCTTATTCTGAAAAAGAATTCGAATTTATACCATGACTAGCCTGATATACTTATGCAATCACATTTTCTGTTAAGCCTCTTCTTGCTATCTGAAATGAGGTTTCCTGCTTTGGTGCCTTTTCTAAATGCTCTCTGACTTTCTAAGAATGTCCTTCTGTATCCATGAGTTCGAGTCCAATCCCATCAAATCATTAAATTCCTGAACAAATATCTCCTCCTTAAAGCTTTTTCTGTTTCCAGTTAAAAGTTTCAAACTCCCTAACCTCTGTCTCTATCCAGTCTAGACAAAAGCATTGAACCTGGCAGCTTGTTTTAAAAACATACCAGCATTTCATCTTTTTTTTTTTTTTTTTCTTTTTTTTTGGAGGAGATCTGGGGACCGAACCAGCAGCCTTGTAGTCCACCTAACTCTATGGATGAGGCTTTTTTTTTTTTAGAGCAAGCTCTACCACTGAGCTAAATCCCCAACCCCAATTTAAACTCTTGATTACTTGTGATTTTTGTTCTGTTAAGTTGCTTAATAGTTTTACTTTGATGGCTGGAACCTTTGCAGTTTTGTCTTAGCATTCTAAAATGAGTTAAATATTCAGAAGAACAGATTCTAAAGAAAATCTTGAGTTCTGTTTTGGTCTTGGGTGGTTTGAGATTCCTGTTGTACATCTGTGATGCCAAAAAGGCAGCTGAGTAGGGACTGCATCACTTTCTAGTGATTTACGTAGAACAAGTGTGACTTGTTTCCAATATTAGGGAAAAAGGTTCATGATGGAGCTGAGTGCTTGAAATTTTACATGTTTAAAGATGATCAGTAGGGTGCAATGTGTGGTACACATTTTTAATCCCAGCAACTGGGAGGCAGAGGCAGGTATATTTCTGTGAGTTCAAGGCCAGCCTGGTCTACAAAGTGAGTCCTAGGACATCAGAGCTAAATAGTGAGACCTGTCTCAAAAGAAAAGAAAAGAAGAGAAAAAAGTTATTTGTTTCAGTTCTATATCATCTCCTCAGTTTGCTTATTTGACAATATTTATTCTACATGTTTGGTGTAGACACATCTAAGCTACATACTTCAGGTCTCATATTCCTTAGGGTCCACTGTAGACACTACAGGAATGTTCCCACAATGGATGCTGTCGATATGTTTCTGTCTTCAAGGAAATGTAGTTTATTCTAAGCCAGATATGCGTGGCCATGGCTGGGAAATATGGGTTGAAGGATATGCTTCTTCCTGGAAGGTGTGAAAAGGAGCCCATCTGACCCATTGCATCCATTTTGTTTCTGACTTCAACTTTCTGAGGTCTACTTCATTATTCTCCCTTCAGTTCTAGGGTTCTAAGAACAGGCCTGACTGACCTACATATAGTTCCTTATAGTTCCTTGCCTTTGGTCAACACCCTGATGGGACACTGGCTAGGCAGTCTACAGCAAAGTCAGGAAATGTTACATCACTGCCTTTTGACTTTAGAGTTTATAGAGGCTGGAGGTCTCCTGAGTTTAGTGTGTATCCCAAGGGTTTTCACTGATAGTCATGAGAATGCTGGACCAGTTAGCTATAACGGATTAAAGTTGGGGCTAGAGAAATAGTTCAATGGTTAAGAACACTGACTGTTCTTCTAGAGGTCCTGAGTTCAATTCCCAGCAACCACATGATGGCTCATAACCATCTATAGATGGATCCCTTTATAAAGGGATCTGGTGTCCTCTTCTGGTGTATCTAAAGAGAGTGACAGTGTACTCATATACATAAAATAAATACATCTTTTAAAAAAAAGGATAAAAGTTGATGGCTACTAAAGGGACAGCTATATCCCAAGATAATTTTGGTGGTGAAATCTATAGGATTCGGATGTTATTTTTGTCAAATTCTTATTAGCCCTAAGCTGGTGGAAGTCGGCTTCATGTTTAGTGATATACTCAAAAATTGTATCTAAAATGCCATGAAGATTTCAACTCTGATGTGACTGTTGATAGCAAATGACTATTAGGAAGGACCAAAGATTGTTCAAAATACTTATTTGTCATATTTTATGTCTTCACATTAATATAGTCTAGTCAGCCAAAGTTTGTCTGCAAGACCTTCACTACAGATAGAGCACACATTTCCAGAGAACTCAGTTCACACCTCCTTTCCCAGTCCTCTGCCTTTTAGTCCCACCAAACTGGGATTTGATTTTAACATAAAGGGTTTGGAGGTATACAAACATTCAAACTATAGCAAAACGTGATTTGTATGTACACCAAGCACATAAATCTGAACCTGAAATGTTTAAATTTTGGTCTTTATTAATTTTTAGGTGTGAAGTCTGTTGGAATTCAAACCTGAAACAAACAGCTGAGGTACATATTTAACATGCCAGAGTGGACCTGGCTTCCAGATTCTCCCAGCATCCCTCAGTCCCTGCCTGGCAAACCCTGTGCTCTACCATGAACTTCCTGGCCCAGGGGCTGGGCTTCCCCTCCCCCAGAGGCTCTTTCCTATATAACCCAGATATTGGTCTCATTCCTCTTCTCTCCCCCTCTAGGCATTTTCTCTCTCCTGTGTGTGACCTCTTATTCTCTTCCCCTCCCCTCTGTGACTTCCCTGACTTCCTCTCTTGGGAACAGCGAACTTGCCTGCCTGAGAGCAGCTTCTCAATAAATCTGCTTTTATATACTCTAATCTGGCTTGAATTGCCTCATTTTACCAGTGGAGAAATGACATCAAAATCTAACAACTAGTTATTTTCATAGGCCTCTATTTGGATTCCTGGGCTCTAATTTTTTTCCAAGACTACCAATACTCTTAAGTCCTCAACCCACTCCTATACTCTCAGGTGTAACAGGCCTGTAATCCTAGCTACTGAGGCAGGAGGATCACAAATTCAAGAACTGCTTAGGCTAGAGAGTGAGTTCAGGGCCTGGACAAGTTGGTACTAATGTGTGCCAAAATATAAAGTGAAACAGGACACGTTTCTCTATGTTCTGGGTTCAAGCCCTAATACTGTGCTGAGAAGAGTTTCAGATTGTGTTAACATGGACAAAAGACAAGTTAAAAATGCCACCCAAGGGGTTGGGGATTTAGCTCAGTGGTAGAGCGCTTGCCTAGCAAGCGCAAGGCCCTGGGTTCGGTCCCCAGCTCCGAAAAAAAGAAGAAGAAAAAAAAAATGCCACCTGCAATACCTAGAAATGCAATATGAGATGGCAGTGTTCAGTTCAGTAACCCATACAATCTATTCATAACTGGTAGACAATCTGTGAAGAATATGTTAATATTCACGATGATATCTTTTGAGAAATTATACTGCTTGTATTCTTTTTTAATTATTCAAAATGATTTAAATTTAGCAAAAAGTTTCAGAAAGGTATACATAATCTTCAAGCTACCCTACATATAAGAGCAACTTTTTAGATAGGAGAATGCTTTTTATGCAAATGATATTATTAATTCCAAAATTTTACCGTGAAGAAAATGCTGACTCCTTTTTCCGAATCAGCAGGGCAGCGAAGATGAAGCTGTAATGTGATATGGTGTGGTCATTTACAACAGCACACCAGCAATACTCGCTTAATCCAAAACACTGTCGCTCACTAACTAATTTCTAAAATAAATGTCAGGTTGCCCACGTCTCTGCATGGCTGAATGCTTTACAGAGATGAATACCATTTTCTTCCTTGATATTGCTTCTCTCTGGAGCAACTCACAGACTAATATTAGGCAGTTATGAAAATTCCAACTCAAATACAGGAAACCGTGTTTTATATTAGACTAGCAATATAAGCACTCTTCTGCCCTCTGCTCAGGAATTTAGGCCCTTAGTTTCTATTGTACTCGAGTTAGGGAGAGTTATGCATGCTGATTCCTCCATTCAAATGTGATTACTCCCTCTCCGTGTGGGTAGTAACTGGGTTTGTCATTCGGTTAAACCGCAGTGGGTAAGCATGTCTCTTTGCAGAAGACTTTCTGCTCTGGTGGTTTGTAGAAGCTCTCCATCTAATAGTTTTTCAGCCTCTTAAGTGGAAATCTGTCTCAGGAAATTAAGGGGGGAAAGGAGAGCAGACAGTAGTGGATGATAAGCTATTGGGAGGCGCAGTAAATAACGGAGGGAAGTGTAACTGAAAAGAGGGGGATCATTTAGTGCTATTAGGTGACAAATCCACTTGGACAGAGAGCTATTATACCTGCAAATATAGAAAAATGATAATGTTGACATCTCTTCATCACACAATCTGCGTCATTAATAAATGATGAAGGATAGAAAGAGTGAGAGAAATAATGCCAACACTACATAACAGTAGCACGGAAGCACTTGAGAAAACTAGCTAAGCCAAAAATGAAGGCTCAACTTAGCACCATTGTGGAGGGAAGAGAGTTCATGATATGCATGAAAATAGCAAGATAACTTTATATTATCAGAGAAAATCATCGTAGGAGGAACAAATGCTCAGGAAGAGAAGAGGCTAGGTCAGGAAATGTTGAGAACTGTTGGAAGTGGTGTTGGGAGAGGAGGGTATATTTAAACAAACAAAACCTTTGCTCTTACTATAAAGACAAGCCGCCTGCATCACTCTAGGGTATAGAGTGGATCAAGGTTATATACTTGCCCACTTTCTAGTCCTGAAAGAAATGGCACTACATTTAAATTCTCCAGAGGATTTTTATCTTCTAGAAAACTCTCCATAGCTACTCTATCTGATTGTCCCTGAAATGCTTCATGGGATTGTAAGTCCAAGTTAAGAAAAGAATAAAAGTCTAAATGGGACAGCCTGTGTCTCTGTGAGGACAGGATTGGGTCAGTGAAGCTCTCCAAGGCTACACAATTTAAAGAACAGACTTGGGTGGCTGCTGCAAGAGCATTAGGGCCAGTGTCCTACCATCCAGTGCTTCAGTGCTAGGATGCCTAAGACAAGCTGGGCATATGGCTGCTAAAGAAGATGGTAGTTTCCTTTGACTAGATTCCAGCAATGGAATATATCCAGGAGAGTCTTAAGACACACCCACCTCTCTACTCCACGCTTCTTCTAAGGCAGGGATACAGGCACAAAGGCTGAAGTACTTGGTTCCATCTTCTTGCCAAGCAACAAGATGGGAACAAGCCACGTGGGTTCAAGTGTCCAGATTTTGGGCTATGTTTTAGGGTTTCTATTCCTGCACAAAACATCATGACCAAGAAGCAAGTTGGTCATGCTCAGCTTACACTTCCAAATTGCTGTTCATCACCAAAAGAAGTCAAGACTGGAACTCAAGCAGGTCAGGAAGCAGGAGCTGATGCAGAGGCCATGGAGGGATGTTTCTTACTGGCTTGCTTCCCCTGACTTGCTTAGCTTGCTCTCTTATAGAACCCAGGACCACCAGCCCAGGGACAGCACCACCCACAATGGGCTGTGCCCTCCCACGTGGGCCCTCCCACCTTGATCACTAGTTGAGAAAATGCCTTACAGCTGGGTCTCGCAGAGGCATTTCCTCAAGGGAGGCTCCTTTCCCTGTGATAACTGCAGCTTGTGTCACGCTGACACACAGAGCCAGCCAGCGCAGGCTACTTTGGGCTTTCTATTATTTAAAGACAAGCCTAATCTTATATAAACATGCTATCAATTCCTAAAAGGTAGAACGGTAATCAGAATTTTTTATTTTATTTTTTTTTATTTTTGGTCCAAAGGGCGCTCAAAAAAGTGAATTGCTAACCCTGGTTAATGCCAGGTTGATTTCTTTCAACTCCCACAATCTTAGCCTCTTACACTGAGTACAAATGAGGTTATTGATGACAGATCGGTAACCGAAAGACAAAGGGCGGAATTCATTGTGATTGGCTTCCGTACATCGTATTTGCGTATGTGGAGGATGAAAGACTCAGAAGTTATTTCTGAAAATACATACCCCGACATCATTGGGTGCATTGGGTGACACTTTTTTTTTTTAAGATTTATTTATTCATTTTGTATATGAGCACACCGTGGCTGTCCTCAGGCACCAGAAGAGGGCATCAGATCCCATTACAGATGGTTGTGAACCACCATGTGGTTGCTGGGATTTGAACTCAGGGCCTCTGGAAGAGCAGTCAGTGCTCTAACCACTGAGCCATCTCTCCAGCCCGGGTGACGCTTTTAACATGCCAGGTCTCTGGCTGTCAACTGACCAGAGGGCTCCTGACTCCACAAGACTCTGGATAATGGAACTGAAACTCTTAAACAATGAGGGATAAAATAAGGATCATTCTTATCTTCAAATAGAGCGTCAATTTCCTTTTCCTCTACTCCAAAGTAAATCACCCCTATGGATAAGATAAAAATAAAACAACCTTTTAAGTTAGCAAATTAGAGTCCTCTTGAATTTTTAAGTTTATTATTGTAATTAGTGCTTACTCATGATGTCTATGCTTGTTTGTTTGTTTTGTATGTGGGGGGCATAGTGAATGTGGGGGAGCCATAGTGAATGTGGGGGAGCCGTTTCTCTTTCTGCCTTTTGAGTGTTGCACAGATCAAACTCAGGGCAGACTGGCAAGCTCCTCACACACTGAGCAATGTCTTAAGGAAAAGGAGTCTGTGGGTGTTCACTGGAAAGGAAAGGCAAGTTTAACTACTTACATCGACAGAATGCGGTGTAGACGTACTGTGAGGAAACTGGTATGTGCCTTCCGATGTAAGACCGGACTAAGAAACTCTACTAGTATCATTCTTCTGTAATTGGGAGGCACAGTAATAAAATGTTAGAATGTTATTGTGTCCTTGCAATGTATTTCTGGAATTCTTTGTACCATCTACTTACTGCCAATATTTCATTATTTCTTCTCTCTCTCTCTCTCTCTCTCTCTCTCTCTCTCTCTCTCTGTGTGTGTGTGTGTGTGTGTGTGTGTGTGTGTGTCTCCCCTGTTCTCTTATATATTACACCCAGACAGCAGTTTCTCCTCACTCCATTCCTCCCAGTCCCTCCTCGACACCTCCCATCTCCCCAACTCTTCCCTTCAGAAAACAGCAGGCCTCCCAGGGATATCAACTGCTGTGGCCTAACAAGTTACAGTAAGACCAGGCACAAACCTTCATATCAAGGTTGCACGAGGTAACCCAGGAGGGGGAACGGGGTCCCAAAAGCAGGCAAAAGTGTCAGAGACACCCTCCACTCCCACTGTTAGAAGTCTCACAAGAACACCAAGCTATACAACTGCCCGACCTGGGAGGGGGAGAAAGAATGGGGACAGGAGGCCCAAAGAAGGGGAGCAAGTCTATGGTCTGATCAGGCTCTCAAACTGTATTTCCGGGCTGCGTCTTATAAAGACAAGCAAGCAGGAAGGCCACACAGAGCCCAAGACCAATTTCTCTACTTCACCACTTTCCCATTGTTCTTTCGGTTCCTGTAACTCTAAACTTCAAACTGTAGGTGTGCTGATGAGAACAGATAACTGGCTAGGTTTGTCAGTGGGCTTGGCTCCCGGCATACAACCATAACTATATACAGAAGACCTAGCTCAGATTCATACAGGACCCCTGATTGTCATGTCAGCCTATGTAAGGCCCTATGATCCCTGCTTAGTGAATTCTGTGGGTTCTTCCGGCGTCCTCCATTCCTCTGCCTTCCTCTTCTTCTTCCTTGGGGTTCCCAAAGCTTCACCTAAAATGTTTTGATGTTGGTTGCTGCATGAAACCTCTCTGATGACTTTTTTTTTAATTGAGAAGAGATCTTGTCATATAAGCCAGGCTTGCCTTTTTTTTTTTTTTTTTCTTTCTTTCTTTCTTTTTTTTTTTTTTTCCGGAGCTGGGGACCGAACCCAGGGCCTTGCGTTTGCTAGGCAAGCGCTCTACCACTGAGCTAAATCCCCAACCCCGAGCCAGGCTTGCCTTAAAGGCGTGGTCTCTATCTCATCCTCCTCAGCTTCCTGATGGTTGGACAACGCCACTACAGTCAGCTATTTTCCTAAAGCGTCGCCAACCGTCGCATTCCCATAGTCTTTTCTGGAACGATGTTAGAGAATATGGAGTATGGAGTCGGTCAGAGAGCAGTGAAGCTCTAAGGAGCAAAACTGGATAAGACATACATGCTCCCAGGTAGGAAGAGATCACAGAGCTTAGGGGTTAGTACTTCCTTCCGGTCTCAAGTTCTCTGAGTGACAGGCGATCTTGCATCTCTTTAGCGGAGTACCAGTTTTGCGCTAACCCAGTTACATTCAAAAGGAGGCTGAAGGGTCTGATCCATAAATGGCGGCGAGATGCAGAGGAAAGGCAAGGGGGTGAGCATCCTAGCCACAGTCATCAATGAATGGCAGCAATACTTGTAGAGAAATCATCTTGTGTATTGTATGGATGCCTCACCTGTCAATCAAAAGGCCTATGGCCTATGGCTTAGGAGAGAATAGAGGTGGGACATTGGGAGGAAAAAGAATTCTGGGAGAGAAGGAGGCAAGGAGAGTCCAAAAGGAGCTGAGGAAACAGTCGCACGGTACCTGAGCACAGGTAACCAGCCGCATGGCCAAGTGTAGGTTAAAATAAATGGGTATCTTTAGCTATGATCCAGTCAAAGTAGAGCCCAGCTATGTGGCCAAGGTGTAAAAATATTTTGAGTCTGAGTCTTATTTCTGAGAGCATGAGGCTGGGAAGAAGAATCGGACCGACTACAAGAAATATTCAGCAAGAAACATGAAGCTCAAAAAATACGAACATTACTTACAAAAGTTTGTGCTGCAGCCAATTAGCTTGGGGTAGCCAAATCCCCAGACAGTTCCATAGCATTTGCTATCACCCATGTTTCAAATTGAAAGCTCAAAAAAAAGAAAGAGGGGGGGGGAGGGAGCGGTTTTAGATCCTCTGCTTTGTTGGGGAAGACTGGGAATTTGCAAAGAGCAAGGTCTTTTTTATTTAGATGTATTTATTTATTATATATAAGTACACTGTGCTGTCTTCAGACACACCAGAAGAGGGCATTGGATCTCATTACAGATGGTTGTGAGTCACCAGGTGGTTGCTAGGACTTGAACTCAGGACCTCTAGGAAGAGCAGCCAGTGCTCTTAACCACTGAGCTATCTCTTCAGTCAGAGCAAGATCTTCATTCCCTGTAGATGTTGGGTTAGCTTGAAGTGCTGGGGACATCCAACAAACAGTTTGACCTCTTCACAAGGTGTTTGAAGTCTGTGCTGTACGATGCACACTTAAATACCAACTAACTCAAGACAGCACTGTTTAAACCTTGAGACCCGATGTAATAGCTGATCCTAAAACTAATTTGGAGTTTGGAGTTGTGTCAGAGTGTGGGTGGCAGAGATAAGGAAGCCTTCTGAGAGGCTCTGCTTGTTTTCTTACCACAACCCATCTCCTGGCCACGCTCTAAGAAGCAGAGACCATGGCTTGCCATAGGCGCATGTTCCTGCTTGCTGAGTTTCCCCAAAGCTAAACTCTGAAAACAATAGAGGAGCTGGCACGTTTTAAGTGGCTCGATTTTACTTTATGACTTTCTCTGGTTACTTCGATCTTCTATCTCTAAGTTCATTTTGAAGAAAATCAATTTGAAACACCTTCCTTGGAAAGACACAGTGCAAGCCCGGCCTTCAAACTCCACACCTTACATTTGGCTAAATGGCCTAATCACAGTCTTAACATAATTCTCAAAAATCATAAGAAAGCGATGATATTGTTGTTACTGTAAATAAGTGTATTACAATGCTATTTACTCAAATAGTAAGTGACCTTCCTAGTTCCTCTTGATATATCCCCTAGTTAATAATGTCAATATTTTCTTAAATTAATCACAGATTTAATATATTTTATAACATCTATTTAAACATATTTATTATATTAGTATTTATATTAAACTAGGTATTAAACTAGGTGCATGCTTATAATTTCACAACTTGGGAGGTCCAGGCAGAAGGATCAGGAGTTCAAAGCCAGCCTTAGTCCATATTTCACAATGTAATGACAGAGGTTAAATGAAGTAAAATGCCTAACTGCAGAGCGAGTGGTGGATAACTTGGCACTCTTCTGACCTGGTGCTTCGCCCTTGGCAGGAGAAAGGTCGGATAATGATTTTGAATGTGCCAAGGAAGAAAATAGCATAAACCCTTGGCCTATCTTTTGTTCTTTCTTTCTTGAAAAGGTCTCACTATGTAGCTTTACTTCCCCTGGAACTTCCCAAGGAGGCCAGACTGGCCTTGAACTCATAGTGATCTACTGCTTCTGCATCCTGAGCGCTGGGATTAAAGTGTGGCCCACCACGCCCAACAGAGTCTTGAACTTTTTAATGAAAAAATAAAATAATAATGAGACATATAATGCCTTTCTTGAATCTCTGCATAGGGAAAATATAAAATCTTCCTTCATTTCAAAATGGAAATAAAGTCAGGCATAGTGGTATATAACTGTAATCCCAGGCCTTGGGAAACTGATCCAGGAAGATAGGGAGTCCAAAGCTAGTCTGTGTTACATAGAAAATTGGAGGCCAGCCTTGGTCTACACAATAAGACCGTGTTTCAAAACAAACACGCGCAGCCGAACAAAACACACCGAGGTAAAAGTGGAACAGTGTTAATACATTGTATCAAGGTATACAAGGACAAACTCAGAATCCCTGGACTGGGGAGACAGCCCAGCCAGGAAAGTGAACACTGCACAAGCACGAAGGACCGGAGGATGCCTGTGTTTGTCCTCTGGCTTCAGCTGCACATGCGCACATGCCCTCAGTCACCGACAAGATGGACACTGTGCTTGTTTTCCAGACTGAAGATTTTCTAGAGCATTACTTTGATCTGTTCCAATGGGAAGGCATTAATGTGCCCCAGGAGACAGCAGTCGGCTGCAGAAGTAGATATGGAACCTGCTGCCACCTGAGGGACCTCTCTCTGCTTATAGCTTTCTCAAGTTAGACCGCATGCCCAGATTCCTCTCGGGTCATAAAGAATACAGGGTCAGGACATTACCTTTAGAAGCTTTTAAGCAGCAGGCTTAAAAAGGGCAGGGCTGGGAGTGAACTGCGTGGCTCTCTCAGCTAACATTCTACCTTATTTGTGGTAAGGACCCAGATATGCCATCAGCCTGAGCTACCTGGCAAAGTGCACTTCAATTTCAAGCTGATGCGTTTACTCTCCTGGTCTAAAATGGTTGTCAGCAATTTTTATTTTAAATAGAACTTGCAGTTGCTGGCCTTTTAGAATACTTCATATTTACAAAGGTGCATTTCATATGAACATCCTAAAGTGCTGTATGAAGATCATTTCATTTATCCTTATAACACCTCTGGAAGAGAGAGTAGGCCACAGTGATCGAAACAAAAGTGCACAAAGGCCCAACAGATCTATCTATCTTTCTTTCCTTCTTTCCTTCTTTCTTTCTTTCTTTCTTTCTTTCTTTCTTTCTTTCTTTCTTTCTTTCTGTCTTTCTGTCTGTCTGTCTCTCTCTCTTTCTTTTTGGCAGTTTTTTTTTTATTGTATTTTTTTTTATTTACATTTTAAATGTTAACCCCTTTCCTGGTTTCCCCTCCAGACACCCACTATCCCCTCCTCCCCTCCCCCCGCTTCTATGAGGGTGCTCCCTCACCCACCCACTCACTCCCTTCCACCTCCTGCCCTGACATTCCCCTACACTGGGACATCAAGCCATGACAGGACCAAGTGCCTTTCCACCCATTGATGCCCTTCAAGGCCGTCCTCTGTTACATATGCAGATGGAGCCATAGGTCCATCCTTGTGTTCTCTTGGGATGGTGCTTTAGTCCTTGGGAACTCTAGGGGTTCTGGTTGGTTGATATTGTTGTTCTTCTTATGGGGTTGCAAACCCTTCAGTTACTTTAGTCCTTTCTCTAACTCCTCCATTGGGAACCACGTTCTCAATTCAATGGTCGGCTGCAAGCATCCACCTCTGTATTTGTCAGGCTCTGGCAGAGCCTCTCAGGAGGCAGCTATATCAGGCTCCAGTCAGCATGCACCTCTTGGCATCCGCAATATTGTCTGGGTTTGGTGTCTGTATATCGGATGCATTCTCGTGTGTGGCAATCTCAGGATGGCTTTTCCTTCAGTCTCTGCTCCACACTTTGTCTCCATATTTCCTTTTGTGAGTATTTTTGTTCCCTCTTCTAAGAAGTTCTGAACTATCCACATTTCGCTCTTCCTTCTTGAGCTTCATGTGGTTTATGAATTGTATCTTGGGTATTCTGAGTTTTTGGGCTAATATCCACTTATCAGTGAGTGCATACCATATGTGTTTTTCTGTGATTGGGTTACCTCACTCAGGATGATACTTTCTAGTTCCATCCATTCGCCTATGAATTTCATGAAGTCATTGTTTTTAATAACTGCATAGAACCCCATTGTGTAGATGTACCATATTTTCTGTATCCATTCCTCTGTTGAAGGACATCTGGGTTCTTTCCAACTTCTGGCTATTATAAATAAGGCTGCTATGAACATAATGGAGCATGTGTCTTTGTTATATGTTGGAGCACATTTTGGGTCTATGCCCAGGAGTGTATAGCTGGATCCTCAGGTAGTACAATGTCCAATTTTATGAGGAACCACCAAACTGATTTTCACAGTGGTTGTACCGGCTTTCAATCCCACCAACAATGGAGGAGTGTTTCTCTTTCTCCACATCCTGGCCAGCATCTGCTGTCACCCGAGTTTTTTTGATTTTAATCATTCTGACTGGTGTAAAGTAGAATCTCAAAGTTGTTTTGATTTGCATTTTCCAGGATGTTGAACATTTCTTTATGTGCTTCTCAGCCATTCGATATTCCTCAGTTGAGAATTCTTTGTTTAGCTCTGTAGCCCCCCCCCCCCCTTTTTTAAAAGCTCATTTGATTCTCTGGAGTTTAACTTCTTGAGTTCTTTGTATAGACTGGATATTGGCCATCTATCAGTGAGGGTATGGTAAAGATCTTTTCCCAATCTGTTGGTTGCCGTTTTGTCCTTTGCCTTATAGAAGCTTTGCAATTTTATGAGATCCCATTTGTCGATTCAAGATAATTTCTTGATGACCAGGCCAGAGCTCATGCTGCGCTGTAGAACAGGGTTGGGAGAATGGTTGGTTGTCTGTCTGGGGGAAATTCTTTCTCAAGGGCAGCAGAGTTAGAGCAGGGGAAGAGAGACTCCAGAACTAGTCTGCAGTGATAAGCTTCCTCCTGTCCAGTTCTGTCTTTATCCAGTTCTCCAGTTCCCTGTCTCTTCTGGAAGGGAAGAGGTGTAAGGAAGGCTTAGAAGACAATCCGTGCCCAGGAAAGGTTGGTCCTGCAGGTTTGAAAGACCCTGGGTGTGGTGGAGCACAGCACTTTAACCCTAGCACAGAGATCCACCGAGGCACTCACCTGGTCATTCAGAAATATATTCAGTAAGCCTTTGCTTTATTATTATAAATGAAAGGGAAGTGGGGGAGGGAGGGGAAAGGGAGTGAAGTTTGTCTGGAAATTTTGAGACACCTAGAGCTCTTTGAGGTGACCTCAGATCATGTTACTGATAGATTTGGGAAATCGTGATTCTCTTACTCCCTTTAAAGTAACAAGATTCAGGAAAACAAAACAAGAAACCAAAACAACAACAAGAACCCAACTTCCTGAAGGTCATATAAAAAAAGAAAAGTAAACCCCAGCATCTGGATCCCACCCAGAACTTTCTAACCTAAGAACAAGAATATTTACCAGGTGTGCAAATGAAAGCCAAGTCACCACTTGCTTGAATTCTTGTTTTCTCCACTGTCATTTATTGGTGGGATCTGACCAGATCAGAAAGCTGACAAACAATTTCCCTTTCCTGTGTAAGGGTCCATGATTCACCCAAATGATATCCCCAACTCAAATAGTATAATGCAAAAAAAAAAAAAAAGTTTTATTCTGCAGAAGTCCAGCATGCTGGGGTCTCCTTTACCAAGATAGAGAGATCACCAAGTGAGCTCACAGGCCTGATTTAAGCACATTAGGGAATTCCAGGGTAGGTGACCTCTATGCTAATCTGTTGGGCCAACTCTACTGACATTCCAGAAGTGGGTGGGGTGGAAACCGTTGCTGGGGAAGTCTGGAAACTGCTGCTGGGGAAGTCTGGAAACTGCTGCTGGGGAAGTCTGGAAACTGCTGCTGACCCATTGTCCTTGCCTCAGTCCAGGTGGCAGGGCAGCTTCTGATGGCCGAGCAGTAGCTGCCTGAAGCCTGGGCGGGGGTTTTTGTAACTGACTTGCCATCTCCCTTCCTGGATTTGTCCAGTTCTTAGGCCTAGTCTTCTAAACTGCCAATTTGAAGCCTGTCATGGAGTCAGCCTAGCCTTCTCACCTGCTCAATGACAACAAAGTGCTTTCAAGTTTCAAAGGTTTCCAGGACCACAGTGTTGACAGTCACTTCTTCCTCTTTTGCCTCTAGCTACTGAGGTCAAGCATAAAGCATGACGTTACTTTTCAAGTGGTCTCTTGCATCTCTGTGGCCACCGCCATGCCTTCTATATCACGTTTTTGACCAGCTACCTCAGGTGAAGCCAAACCTCAGGTGCTTCGCTTACCATGAGTCAGCAGCTCTTGGCTTATTGGACTGTGTGGTGGTTTGCGTTAGAGTGGCCCCCAAAGGCACATAAATTTGAATGCTCATTCAGGAGGGAGTGGAACTCTTCCATAGGATTAGGAGGATTAGGAGTTAGGAGGTGTGACCTTGGTGGAGAGAATGTGTCTCTAAAATGGGCGTTGAGGTTTTCAAAAACCCTACACCCCCAGGCCAGTGGGGTTTTTGGCCTCTGGCCTCTGGCCCCTACTAGATCTCTCTCTCTCTCTCTCTCTCTCTCTCTCTCTCTCTCTCCCCCTTGCACGATCAAGATGTAGCTTTTTTTTTCCCATCTTTATTAACTGGAGTATTTCTTATTTACATTTTGATTGTTATTCCCCTTCCCGGTTTCTGGGCCAACTTCCCCCTAACCCCTCCCCCTCCCCTTCTCTATGGGTGTTCCACTCTCCACCCTCCTGCCATTACTGTCCTCCCCCCAACAATCATGTTCATGGGGGTTCAGTCTTGGCAGGACCCAGGGCTTCCCCTTCCACTGGTGCTCTTACTAGGCTATTCATTGCTACCTATGAGGTTGGAGTCCATGGTCAGTCCATGTATAGTCTTTGGGTAGTGGCTTAGTCCCTGGAAGCTCTGGTTGGTTGGCATTGTTGTTCATATGGGGTCTCGAGCCCCTTCAAGCTCTTTCAGTTCTTTCTCTGATTCCTTCAACGGGGGTCCCGTTCTCAGTTCAGTGGTTTGCTGCTGGCATTCGCCTCTGTATTTGCTGTATTCTGGCTGTGTCTCTCAGGAGCGATCTACATCTGGTTCCTGTTGGCCTGCACTTCTTTGCTTCATCCATCTTATCTAGTTTGGTGGCTGTATAAGTATGGGCCACATGTGGGGCAGGCTCTGAATGGGTGTTCCTTCTGCCTCTGTTCTAAACTTTGCCTCCCTATTCCCTGCCAAGGGTATTCTTGTTTCCCTTTTTTTTTTTTTTTTTTTTTTTTTTTTTTTTTTTCCCGGGGCCTTTCCCTTTTTTTGCAAGCCCGAACCCAGGGCCTTGCACTTATTAGGCAAGCGCTCTACCACTGAGCTAAATCCCCAACCCCCTTGCTCCCCTTTTAAAGAAGGAGTGAAGCGTTCGCATTTTGGTCATCTGTCTTGAGTTTCATGTGTTCTGTGCATCTAGGGTAATTCAAGCATTTGGGCTAATAGCTGCTTATCAATGAGTGCGTACATGTGTGTTTTTCTGTGATTGGGTTACCTCACTCAGGATATTTTTCAGTTCCATCCATTTGCCTATGAATTTCATAAAGTCATTGTTTTTGATAGCTGAGTGATATTCCATTGTGTAGATGTACCACATTTTAACAATTACTCCAGCACCGCCTGCACGCCACTGTGCTCCCCACTATAACACCAATGGACTAAACAGACCTCTGAAACTGTAAGCAAGCCTGCAATTAAATGCTTTCTTTCATAAGAGTTGCTGTGGTGATGGTGTCTTCTCACAGCAATAGAACTAAGACGAACCGATTCCAGGCTCTTTGGCATAAAACAGTAGCCCCTCTAGAATCAGTCTGCCTCTTCATATTAGCTGGGATTTTGTACTTGAGGGTACACTCCACAGTGGCAGAGAAGGCACAGTGGTGGTAGTGGCTTCAGCCTGTGATAGCACGAGCATGAAGGGGGACATGGAAACAGAGAGTGATGTTTCTCAGGTTGATTTTTTTCCCCTACCCCCCCCCTTTTTTTCTATGCTCGACCACTACCTATTGGACATCCACAATAAGGTTGCCTTCCTCCCCCTGGTTAAAGGGGGAAACCTGGAAATGCCTTCGTAGACACATCCAAAAACATGCTTCACTAATGCCTTATGTATTTCTTTTTATTCTTTTATCTTAGGAAAAAATTGTGTGTGTGTGTGTGTGTGTGTGTGTGTGTGTGTGTGTGTGTTTTCTTTTTGTGTGGGCATGTACATGTGGATGCCAGAAACATCTTTCTCAATTGTTTCTCTACCTTCCTTCCCTTCCTTCCTTCCTTCCTTCCTTCCTTCCTTCCTTCCTTCCTTCCTTCCTTCCTTCCTTTTTTCCTTCCTTCCTTCCTTCCTTCCTTCCTTCCTTCCTTTTCCTTCTTTTCCTTTTCAATTTTATTTATTTTGACTTTAAGTATGTGGTGTTTTTCTCCATGCATGCCTTTACAGTCTGCATACCTGGTGCCTGTGGAGGCTAGAAAAGCATGTTGGATTCCCTAGAACTGGAGCTACAGATGCTTGAACCCACCATGTTGGTGCTAGGAACTGAACCTGGTTCCTCTACAAGAGCAACAAGTGCTTTAACCATTGAGCTTTCTCTCTTGCCCTTCATTTATTTTTTGAGGCAGAATCTCTTACCAATTGGGCGAATTCAATCATTTGTTTATCTATCAAGTCCTGTGAGTTCTCTTGTCTTGGCCTACTCACCTGAGCTTACAATTGTATGTTGCCATACCCTGCTTTTAATATGGCAAGGGTTAGCATTCAGATTGGCGGGGACTGCATGGCAGCAGATGGCCAGAACAGAATCAGAGATCACATCTTCAACCACAAACACAAAGGGGCTGGAGGGGGAAGAGAGGAGGAAAGAGTGCAGACTGGAAATAGGAAGAAGGCATGACTCTCAAAACAAGGCTGTGTCACCTCCCCAAACAGTGACACCGAGGACCAAGTGTTCAAATGTCTGAGCCTACAGCAGACATTTTTCATTTAAACCACCACAGCATCTAAATTTAGGCATTTATGTTTCTGTGGCAAACACTTTACCAACAAGATCGTTCCTCGAGTCCCCATTACACCTTCATTAATACAATTAGATTGATAATGACAATCAGCCATCACAGAAGGCCCCCACAAAAGCGGAGTGTTTGCCAACACTTCAATAGACAATGACTGACTGCTGTGCAGGACCAGGTGTGCTGGACCCATCACTAAGACAGCTATGAGGTCAAGGAATGCTGTGGGGATATAACGTTAAGATGAAGCCCACCTCAGGACCTGGCCTTCCGCTCCTTAGGTCTTCTATAAGGAGACATCCTCTACATGCCAGACATGATTTCCATTGTATGCTGTTGTCTTCTCTTTTCTCCACTAACAACACCTCATTACTTAACGTCAGTGTTAGTCTCTCTAGTTAAATCAACAACATGCACGCATGCACGCACGCACGCACGCACGCACAGAGTCTTCAAACTTGGAGCTACCTTTTAAGTTTTAACAAGAACTTTAAATTTGATTAACTGATTAAGTGAATTCTTAAATTCTGTTGTTTTCATATGTGTGTGTACACATGTGTAAGTCTTGATATATGAGTGTGGAGGCCAATGATCGACCTCAAGTGTTTTCCTCACCTGCTTTCCTCAGAGTGGTTCTTATCCTAACGCCATCTTTAAAACTGATGTAGACTTGAAATTGGGATATTTTTAGAGTCTTGTATTCATTTCATCAAGGTGAAGCATATTTGGAAAATATTACTGAATTCAATTTTTTCTCATTTTAAAAACTCTGCTACTTGCTTATATATCAGAGTTACAGTTTCGTTTTTGTATTCCTAAAATTGTATCAAGTAAAAGTTATATTTAAAAAGTTTTAAGTAAGACAGGCAGGGGGTGAATGTACACCATTGGTCTCAGTACTTGGAAGGCAGAAGTAGGCAGATCACGAGGCCAATTTGGTCTACAGAGTGAGTTCCAGGACATCAAGAACTACACAGATAAACCCTGTCTGGAAAAATCCAAAAAGATTTAAAGTGTTTTAATTACTTTCTATTGATAATGGTATGTGTGCGTGCATGTGCGAGTGCAGACTTGGATGCCATAGTGTGTAGCTGGAGATCAGAGGAACACTGGCAGGAGTGGTTCTCTTTGTCCACTTTGTGGTGGGATTGAACTCATGTCCTGAGTCTTAGGATCTTAACCTGTTGAGCCTGAGGCCACGTTATATTTTATATATTATAATTACCTTACAGTTGCTTTTTATAGTCTGGTAGAGTATATAGGCCAGGCATTACTCCCTATTTTAGTGAAAGAAACTCAAGGTGTCTTGAGAACCATAGCCACTTAGTTAGGGTTTTACTGCTGTGAACAGACACTATGACCAAGGCAAGTCTTATGGGAACAACATTTAACTGGGGCTGGCTTACAGGTTCAAAGGTTCAGTCCATTATCCTCAAGTCAGGAGCATGGCAGCATCTAGACAGGCATGGTGCAGGCAGAACTGAGATTTCTCCATCTTCATCTGAAGGCTGCTAGAGGAAAACTAACTTCCACACAGCTAGGATGAGGGTCTTAAAGCCCACACCCACAGTGACACACCTACTCCAACAAGGCCATATCTCCAAATAGTGCCACTTCCTGGGTAAACCATAACATTCCACTCCCTGGCCCCCATAGTCTTATTCAAACATATAAGCCTATAGGGGCCATACCTAAACATAGCATAATAAAAAAAAATACATATAGTCTAACTTCAAAAGTCCCTGTAGTCTATAGCTGTCTCGACAATGCTAAAAGTCCAAAGTCAAAGTCTCTTCTGAGATTCATCCAATCATTTAACTGTAATCCTCAAAGCAAGACCGGAAACCAATTGGGTAAACGTCAAACTCTGCATCTCTATATCTGATTCAAAGCAGTCTTCAGATCCCCATCTCCATTTTCCTCTTTGTTGACTGCAAGGAAGTTCTTTGTCTTGGGCTGTTCCACGCCCTGTTAGCAGCTTTCCTCAGGAGATATCCTATGGCTCTGGCATCTTGAAAATCTCTCTCTCCAAGGCAACTTCAATGTTACAGATTCTTGTTTCAATGTCTGGGATCCACATATGATCTTCTGGACTCCTTCTAAGGGCAGGTGTCACTTCTACAGTTCTCCACTCTGTAGTACTCTAAGCTCAGGTTGATCCACTCCACTGCTGCTGGTGTTCTTGGTAATCATCCCATGGTACTGTCATCTCCAAAACACTGGGGTCTTCTGCTGCAACTAGGCTTCACCAATAGCCTCTCACAGGCTCTCTTCACAGTGCCAAACCCTTTGGTCCTGGGTTGTCAACTACAACTGAGGTTGTACCTTCACCAATGGCCTTCCATGGCCTCTCATAGTGCCAAGCCTCAGCTGCTCCTCATGACCCCTTCCTGTCTTCAGAACCAGGACCACCTGAGTGACTCTTACACAGTACCATGTACAGCTGCAGCACAAGGTACAACCTTGGCTGTCTGTGGAGCACAGCTTCTTTGTGTTCTCAGAAAACACTTCCCAGAAGATTTCACCTCAGTGTGATGCTAGTCTCTTCTTAATCACCACTAATTTCTTAGTTCCAGCTAACCATCATCAATTGTCCCAGTAGTTTCTTTTTCCTCTTGACTATAAAGCCAGAGACACATGGCTGAAGCTGCCAAGTTCTACTGCTTGCTGGGGCTGGAACCTTAGCAGTAGCTTCCTCTTTTCCAACTCCTTCACTGCCTAAGCTTAGCTGTTTGGTATCTTCCTGTATCTTACTCTGTAGGTTGACCTAGAACTCAGAGATCTGCATGTTATCCCCTAGGATTAAAGTTGTGTACCACCATGCCTGGATCTAAATTTAGCTGGGTAGGATCTTTCCCCAAAGTCCCACTCCCTTATTTGTTATCTCCTTGAACACAGGATTCAGCTCCATTCCACTTCTTGGTATCTCTTTAATACTGACCCATATATTTTATATTTTTCCTTTCTCAGTTTGATACGCTTGTTTAAAATGCTCTTCATGAGACTTAACCAGAGAACAAAGTCCGTGATGGGAGTGTCTGAGACCTCCTTTGTCAGTGCAATTAATCTGAGTTTCTTTACCTTAGCCTCAGGCAGACTCTTCAGAAAGGGCAAAAAGTAGCTACGTTCTTCACCAAAATATCACAAAAACAGTCTCTGGGCCACATATTGAAATTTTCCACTGAAACCTCTTGGGCTAGGTCCACACAATTCAAGTCACTCAACAAAACCTTCCATATTCCTACTAGGGTAGCCCATTAAGGCCTATTTAAAGCATTCCACTGCTTTCCAAATCCAAAGTCCCAAAATCTACATTCTTCTAAACAAATTATGGGCAGGACTATACCCCAGTATCCAGTACCAACTTCTTAGTTAGGGTTTTACTGCTGTGAAAAAACACCATGACCAAGGCAACTCTTATAAGGACAATATTTAATTAGAGGTTCAGAGGTTCATTCCATCATCATCAAGGTAGGAGCAGGCACGATGCAGGCAGAGCTGAGAGTTCTACAGCTTCATCTAAAGGCTGCTAGTGGAAGACTTCACTTCCAGGCAGCTAGGATGAGGGTCTTAAAGCCCACACCCACAGTGACACACTTCCTCCAACAAAGCCACACATCTCCTAACAGTGCCACTCCCTGGGCCAACCATCATAGCCAGCTTTCCTAAGATTAGCCGCATGTCAATGTTAGCTGGTATGATGCTGTATTCCTATAATCCAAACACATGAGGGGCTTAGAAAAGGATCCCAAGTTCAAGGCCAGCCTGGGTTAGACAGTGAAAACCACTTAAGCAACCTTCCCATTCCTAATAGGAGTATGTCCACAGGTGTGGTAGGGTAGTCCTTTTCACGTAAGAAGAAATTGTGTTGGATACAATAACTTTATTTTGGTGAAGCAATTTGAGAGGCTCTTTGTTTGGTTTGGTTTTTGAGACTGGGCGTCATAAAGCTCAGGCTGTGTAGCAGAAGATGACTGAACTTCTGATCTTCCCGCCTCTACTTCTGAAGTGAAGGATCACAGACATGCACCAGCAACCCCAGTATCCCACAGTGCTGGAGACCTAATGGGTGTATGTACTGCGTGTGCTCCTGATGCCAGAGGAAGTCAGAGAGGGCATCAGATTCCCTGTAAGTAGCATCACAGACAGACATGAGCTGCCTGCCCCATGTGCTCAGAACAGACCCTGAGTCCTCTGCAAGAGCAGCAAGTGCTCTTAACTGCCCAGCCGGCTCTCTAACCCCTGTCTTTTGTGTTTTAAAACTGAGTGAAATGCGCTTTCGATAACAACATGTCTACGGTGTGCCGAATGCCCAAAGAGAATGAACCATAGCCAGCAGTTCCCCGGACCACAGTCAGCAGCCCCTTCAAGCTCATAGAGCTGAGGACTTTCTTCACTCCAGTCAGAAGAGAAAGATGGCTCCATTTTGCCAATGCTGTTTCTGGTCTCCATCACACCGCTCTGAGATTTGCTTCTAGCAGCTGAAAGCAGCACAGAAATGCGTTCAAAGCCATTGTGTGGGTTTGTGCCTTGATTTGTGTTTTGAAGTTGGAAAAACGGTTTAGAGCTCCATATCTCAGCTTGTAGATAGCCTCATTTTTTGGCCCTGAAAACAAAACCAAAACCCAAGATTACATATCACAAATGTAATATCAATAAATACAATATCATTAACGGATTATACTGATACATGATACCTATAGTCTACATTTTTTATTAAAAAATTTGATTCAAGTTAACATATCAAACCATTCAGGTACTATCTCACAGGAAAACCAAGGCTGATTTCTGGAGAGCATAGTAATTAGCACACATTTCCTCTGAGAAAAGTTTAGGGTCATTTTGTCAGGTACACCTCGTTACTAGGTTTTACTCTCACACTGTAGCCCAAGCCCTGAACCACAGGTTAGAACAGCACCAACGGCATAATTTAGCACCAATCCCATACTTTGTCTTTCTTCAAATTAGACAAAGACAGTAATCCACCTACTCTGACTGTTACCACAAAAAGCCTTTCTGAAGAGGCACTAAATATTTTTAAAAGCCTGCTATTGTGATGAGGTGATCCCTGGTATAAATAGCTCTTCATCTCTATGTCTGATAAAACAATCTTGGGATACAGATGACGTGTATCCCTTTAAAATTAATCTCCCGTCAGGCCGCTGTGTGTGAAACACCCGGAGTAATCAGTGCACACAGGCGCACCCCCAGCAAGCTGCGGACTCATGTCTGGCTGGTAATCTAATGACACCTCCAGGCATAAACAAAAGTTTATTAGAACAGTAAGTAAAGGAGTCCTAAACACTGGTTCGCTTTGAAAATTGTCATGTTCTGCTCTTGCAAGTTAAGGAAGTTTGTATCGGGATGCGGAAAGGTGATTGATGGCAGAGCAGCCGTTAGCATTACTGAGTTCAGAGCCTTACCATCACCCCAAGCAAGTGACCAACTTATGTCTTTATTTTTTATTTCTGGGAGGAGCATTGCGGCTGGTGATGAACAGCGCCCCCCCTTTCCAGTTTTTTTTTTCTTTTTCCTTTGCCTCCTACTTTTATTTCCACCCTCTTTATACAGAGTTCCCAACACCCTTCAGGATGGTCAAATACCACTAGGGGTTTTATTTCCAGTGGAAAAATAACCAGTGGATGCACTTTCATGTAAGACGGGCAATTTCATGACTCTGCTTGAAGAAGCAACTTTGCAAAGTTTGGGTAACGTGGCAAGAGGTTTAATATGGTATCTCCTGCGCCTGGGGTGGATGGGTTGGAGTAGCTGTTCACTTTAATCACTGCTCTTGGGCTGGAGAGATGGCTCAGTGGTTAAGAACACTGACTGCTTGCTCTTCCAGAGGCCCTGAGTTCAATTCCCAGAAACCACATGGTGGCTCACAACCATCTGTAATGCTGTTCGATGCCCTCTTCTGGTGTGTCTGAGGAAAGCAACAGTGTACTCAAATCTCTTAAAAAAAAAATCACTGCTCTTAGGGTCACAGAGGCTTAGTATGGTCACAGTAGCTGTACTTTCAATCACAGTTCCTTCACTGAGAGTCATCGCCCACACTATCATATAATGATGCCTGGAAAACTGGCCAACAATAAAAGGATTGTGACTTTCCGTGACAACTGAATGTTAGTTCAGATTGCAGTGTTTTTGACTGCTTCTACTATAAAATCTTGTGCCCGTGGTGTCTGGGGATTTAGCACCACAACCTGGTTCTCAACATACAACATGCAGGCTTCATTCAGCTGTGCAAGGCCCGATGCCTGAAAACTCCTCGCTCAGATCCCCAGACTTTCCATTCCAAAAAAAAAAAAAAAAAAATCTTGTGCTTCACCATTTTCTGAACATTCATTCAGTGAAAAGCAATGAGAGTTGACTACATACCTACAACACGGCTTACCTCAATTTCCTCCAATCACCTTCTCTACGGCATGCACACCCTGTTTCTTTATCGCATCGATGCCCTTAAGTCCTAATCTCCTTGAGGTAAAACTGAGGTTTGCCCTTGTCTCTATGTGACTTGTCTTGCAAATGCACACGTTTTTGCAAAACTCATTGCTTCAGTACTAGGCATCAATCTTGACTCGGCAGTGGTGGCCTGGTTGGCTAATAGGGTACGGATAAGAAGCATCCTTAATTTTCAAAGAAAGACTCCGAGGCTGTTACCAATATTGTTGCATGTTTCTCTCTTTCTCATGCATACATATGGTGCATGGTGTATTTGTGTACACAGGCTCACATTTGTGCATGTGTGCATGTGTGTGTGGGTATGTACCTGTGAAGACCAGAAGTTGACATCCGATGTCTCCCTTTGAAGCAAAGTCTTTCACTGAACCTAGAGCTCACAGATTCAGTTAGACTGGCTGTCTACAGAGCTCCAGAGATCACCCTATCTCTGCCTTCCCCCTTCCCCAAAAGTGCTGAGGTTACAGACACACAGAACCATTTTTACCTGGGTGGTAGGGGTCTGAACTCAGACCCTCATTCTTGTATAGCAAGTCCCTTAGTAACTGAGCTCTCTTTTGATCCCCAGTGGAATAATGGTATTTCAGCAGATAGACCATATATCTTCTCTAGGAGTTGACTTGGGAATTGTGCTGCAATATCAATAACTCACCAATAGGGGCAGGTACCATCAGCTATGTCTCTGGTCCCACTCTCCCCCATGAATGACAACACAAGTATTTTTGAAAGCTCTAGAATTCATTGTTGTTGATGTTCTCCTAAACACCTACCAATCTGATCAAAAGCTAAGCCAAAGAAGCAATTTATTTATAAGATCTTTTTCTGTGGGTTCTGGGAGAACTACTTGACTGTGAGACAATATATTGTACAGTGCTCAGCATATAACTGGCTAGCTTTTTAGTAGCTTTGTCTTCATTAGGGTTTTACTGCTGTGAACAGACACCATGACCAAGGCAAGTCTTAAAAAGGACAACATGTAATTGAAGCTGGCTTACAGGTTCAGAAGTACAGTCCGGTATCATCAAGGAAGGAACATGGCAGCATCCAGGCAGGCATGGTACAGACAGAGCTGAGGGTTCTACATCTTCATCTGAAGTCGGCTAGTGGAAGACTGACTTAAGTGGTCTTAAAACCCACACCCACAGTGACACACCTATTCCAACAAGGCCACACCTCTAAATAGTGCCACTCTCTTGACCAAGCATGCTCAAACCATGACAAGTTTAAAGGGTTATTTTAGTGACAAACTTTCCTATAAATCTTTTTCTTTGTGGTAGTTTACAGGGACTTGCACAGCAAGTCTGTTTTCCCTGGGGCCCTATTTCCCTGCCTTTAACAGTTCTAGCTGTGGGTGCTGGAGAATCACTTTGAGGCATGGCTGCTGGATTAGTGACATTTTTTCTTTTTTTGACATAAGAGAATCTAAAGACCTCTGAGCAACATCTTCTCTGGATCTTCTAGGCTAATATTTTAATCTAAAACATTTGAGTTAAATATTCTCGAAAGGCAAATATTGTTTTCTCATGTTAAAAAAGAATTTTCCTTCTGAATATCCAGAAAGCTGTACTGGTGGCCAGAATGGTAGGTAGTACTTGGCTCCTATATTTACATATATATACATATATACTTCCATGTGTGTGTGTGTGTGTGTGTGTGTGTGTGTGTGTGTGTGTGTGAGCCAGTGCAGGTCTCAAAAAGAAAAAAAAATTGCCCTAACATGAGAGTAAAGGTTAATTAGGGGAGCTCAGCAGCACCCTGGTTTATAAAACTCATTTTATTAAATTTATGTCCCATATTTCCACCACAGCATATTGCTTTCTGCACTTAAAATCCAGGCACGAAGATATGAAATTATTTTCCCACTCCACCATTGGCTTCAGGGGACAGGGTCCTGATTTCACTGAGGTCTTTGGTCTTCCTGCCCTTTTGTGCCTTATTCAAAATTTTCAGCAAATTTGACCTCTCAGGAGATACAATTTCCTGTTAGCTTCCTACTGTGCATCTCTGTTTACATGGTAGGGCTCCGTTCAGAGGTAGGAAGGTGCAGAATGGATCTTAGGTGCCGAAGCAATATCAAGCAGAATTTTTGCTGCCTGCATATTTTACAACAGGGACAATTTCCTTGTTTGAGTCTTAGCATCTAACTCTTATTTTTGGGTCAGGAGTTCCATTCTGGAATGACTTGCTTATAAAGCACGGTCTATGAACTAGTGTGAATATTATTTGGCTAATTCTATAAGATGCCTTTGTTTCCAACATTAAATTATGTTACTAAAGGGGGAAAATGAATAAGTAAATAAATAAAAGCCAAACAGCAGAATTCAGAAGACTGAGTTGTCTTGTGGGAAGGTGATTATCTACAACGATAGAATGCAGGAGTGCACTCCTCTCTTTCATTTGTGTTAGCTCAGCCAGACAGGAAAGTAATGATGTTGATGAAATCATCCTTTCTGAGAATGATGTTCTTGTGTGGACTCTGTGGTCCTGGAACTCACTGAGTAGACCAGGCTGGCCTGGAACTCACTAAGTAGACCAGGCTGGCCTCGATTTCAGAGATTCACCTGCCTCTGCCTCCCAAGTGCTTTGATTAAACGTGATTAAAGCCAGGCCTGGCTTCTTTTATAATTTTTGAACCATGTTTCAAAGATACATTTGTTAGGTAGCTGCTCATAATGTATTTCTCAATACCAACATTGTTAAAACTAGAGGCCCAATTGGAATATGGGTATTTTGAACAAGCCATGTCACATTCAGTAAAATAAGCAAAATGGAATATGCATGACTTTAAAGGATTTCAGTGGCCAGAGGTGATAAGAACCCTCTGAGGAAACGCAATGGCCACTGAGTGTGCCCACACCCATCCTGCCCTTCGCTTCCCTTTGTTGAACTAGTTCAGTGTTTGTGAAAGACTTAGTTTTTGGAAGGACATCAGGGTGTGGCCCATGACTTGTTTGCATAACCAGGTGCTAACTCAGAAGGTAGGTGACAAGAAAGATAGGGTGATGCATTGAGTTCTAACTCGGTTTCATTCTTAATTTCATGTTGGTGCTTCCGGAAGTTGGTGAGGGTCTTGGGATGCTAGGAGCACTGTTGGTGAGGAGAATGTGTAGTCAAGTCAAATGGAGAGTCAGGTTGCTAAGCCATTCTTATTACCTGCTTGCCTCCGTTTTACTGTGCTCTCCTTGGCCTGATGTGTTTGTTGTCTCATCAGACGTCCTAAAAAGGCAAGTTTAAATGACCATTAATTGAAATCTCCAGGTTTCTGAACCAAAATAGATCTTTCATCTCGGTAAGTTAATTTGTGTCCTATTCTGCAACAATCACACAAAGCTGGGTAACAGAAGTTCAGAACCGTATCTTAGGAGACCGAGTAGCTTGAGAGAGAACCACTGTGGCTCCACACTGCTCCCCTTCAACATTGATTGTCCACTTGTGTCCTGAGGTGCTTGTGGGCTCATAACTACATTATTTCCTTGAAAATTCAGACACATTAAGAGAAGTAGTGTAAGAGACAGAACCAGGAAAAGAGAGAGGAAGTGGAAGGAGTGAGGGAGAAAGATGCTTCTGGCTACTGGGTTGGAAGAATAGAGAAAGGGGGAACAGATTTACTTGATGAATATCTGTTCATGTCATATACCAAGAACGGTTAAAAAAATGGCATGGTTTTTAAGAAGAGATGGAGTTATTATTCTCAAGAGTTTATGTCCTAGTGGGGAGAGATATAAGCAAGCAAGTAGACTTTGTCTATGGAGGTAATAACCTGAAGCCACGCCCCGCAGCATGGACCTGGCCTGTTCCTGGCTCCTGTGTGCAGGAGGATGCCTTGAGCCCAGAGTTTGATAGTGAGACACTGCCCTTTTTATTATTAATTACATTTGTTGCGTTTGTTCTTTGACAACAGAATACATGGTGTGTTCTGGTTGCTCTTCGCCATCTTTCTTATCTTTCTTCCACCCTTGTCAATCCCTTCCCCAAATCTTTCCCTATGTTCTTTCTTTGGATTGTTTGCTTTGCTTTGTCTCCATGACCATAAACTGGGAACTATTCATGGGAGGCTGGTAGACCCACAACTACGGAGAGTGGCGACTCCATTCCAGTCCGCCAGTGCCAGGGAAGGGTAGACACACACAAGCCTTTCCTGGTCCGTGACTGTTGACGGGGCCAGTTGTGTGCAGGCCCGCTGTGGGGGAGATAGCGGCTGTGAAGTCATGACTGTAATGGCTGTGTCATTCCAGGCGATGGTATTTCCAGCCCTGCCTGCTGTGTCAGGCTCTTGACATTCTTTCCAGCTCCTCTTCTTTGGTGATGTTCTCTGAGCCTAAGAAAGAGCTGATGAGACCCTGCCTCCTCCCCCTTCTTCTTCTTCTTCTTTTTTTTTAAAAGATTTATTTATTATATATGAGTACACTGCAGCTGTCTTCAGACACACCAGAAGAGGGCATCATATCCCATTACAGATGGTTGTGAGCCACCATGTGGGTGCTGGGATTTGAACTCAGGACCTCTGGAAGAACAGTGTGCTCTTAACCACTGAGCCATCTCTCCAGCCCAACCCTGCCTTTTTTTTTTTTTTTTTTTTGCCTTTTTTTTTTAGCTGGGACCAACAGGGCCTTGCGCCCTAGGTAAGATACCACTGAGCTAAATCCCCAGCCCGCCTTTTTTTGTTTTAACTTACTGATTCTTTGTGAATATCATACCATGCACCCCAATCCCACTCACCCCATTGTCCCTCCATATTCACCCTCCACTGCTGCAACCCCCAACCTCCCAAAGAAAAAAAATTCTCTCCATGGAAGCTGCAATGTGTCATGATGTGTCACACAGTACAGCCTTTTACCCAAATAGCTTTACTTGCAAATATTCATTGCAGTGAGTCATTGGCCTGGTTTGAGGCCTCTGGCTTCTACTTCATTATCAATACAGAATCCTAACTGGGACTCCTCTCAGATATCCTGTTGTTGCCCTGTGTCATGGAGATCCTGCAGTTTTGGATCTGCAGAACTGGCCCCTTCGCATGCTCCAACAGTTCTTAGATGGGGTAGATGTTGACCTGGACCAACTCCAAGCCTAGATCTGGGCCTGGATGATAACTGAGTTGGTCAGCCAGCCAGCTCTCCTGCACCCACGCATCCAAGGCCAAGAGATCCTGTCTTTCAAAAAAGGAAAGATATATATATATATATCTCCTGCTGGCCAGTGGTGGTCCATGCATTTAATCCTACCACTGGGAGGCAAGGGTGTTCAGATCTCAGAGTTTGAGGCCAGTTTGGTCTGCAGAGTGAGTTCCAGGACAGCCCAGGCTACACAGAGAAATCCTGTTTCAAAAAACAAACAAAACCAAGCAAACAAACATGCCCCTCCCCACCCCATCCCCTCAAAAAGAAAAAGACAGAAAAATAAAGGACATTAAGCCTCTAAGAAGCAGGGGATGTAAAAGACGCTTATGTGCCCAGTGCTATTGGTGGGTTTTGTTGACAGGGCACAGCTTCAGACAGTGCGAAGGAATGAGCTGGCTTGTGTTTATGTCAACTTGATACAAGCTGGAGAGGAGCGAGCCTTGACTGAGAAAATGTCTTTATATGAGTGAGCTATAGAAACGGCCTATAGGGGAATTTTTAATTAGTGATGGGAGAGGGCGTAGCCCATTCTGGCTGGTTCTATCTCTGGGATAGTGGTACTGGGTTCTATGAAGAAGCAAGCTGAACGGACGTGAGGGTCAAGCCAGTGTAGCATGAATGGTCTCTGCACCAGCTCCTACCTCCAAGTTCCTGCCTTGTTTGAGTTCCTGCCGTGACTTTCTTGGGCGATGACTGTATGGACTGTGGACATGTGAGCGGAACAAGCCCTTTCCTTCGCAGTTTGCTTTTGGTCATGGCGTTTTACTGCTGCAATAGTGACCCTAATTAAGACAACATCCCAGGTTGAAATGAGTTGGAAGGCCCTGGAGCCAGCATAGTCGGTGAGTTGGAGCTTAGCTGGAGTTGAGGCAAAGAGAGAAAGGAAGAGGTGAGGTGAAGTGTGTGGTGGTGGTCAGATAATGCTGGAACTTTGGAGTGACTCTGAGAGCCAGGCGGACGGATCCTTGAACCCGTAGAGACAGGGTCTGGTGTTCAGATGGGCAGGAGGCAGAGGGGAGTTAGGAGGCTGTGGGGTGGTTCAGCCAAGAAGCACTGATGGCTGAAACAGGTGCTGAGAAGCGGCCTGCACATTGTTTGAAATGAGAATAAGCAAGATTCGTAGATGAATTAGATGTGGTTATCAGGAGAGAAGGCTCAGAGGGTAAAATACTCTATGTTCCTGTAAGCTTAGGTGTGTTGTGTGTGTGGGAGAGCTCAGTAAACTGGGGTGATGGCATTACATCCATCGCAAAATGGGGCAGGGATGGCTGAGTGTTGATGGTGCACCCCTTTAATCCCAGAACTCAGGAGGCAGAGGTAGGCATAGCTCTGTGAGTTCCGGGACAGCCAGGGCTACACATAGAAACCCTGTCTCAACAACAACAACAACAACAGCAGCAGCAGCAGCAGCAACAGCAGCAGTAGTAGTCGTCGTCGTCATCACCATCATTGTAATTTTTAAAAATTGGGCAAGGAACATACATGAAAGGAGGGTTCTAAGTTGCCTGGGACATTACACACATGAGAGACATCGTTCCTTTGTATGGTGCATGAGGTTGGTCCTATGTGTTTAGAGTCCTAAAGGGAGGTGTGGGATATAGGGCAACATTTGGAGGCTATGCAGGGAAGAGTCATTTAAAGCCAAATAATAGAATTAGATCACCTGAAGAATGGATAGGTATAGAGGAGAGGTCTGAACTCTGAGTGCTTTGAGGCTTTTGAGTGAGGACATCTGTCATGTAGGAGGAACAAACAGGGATATGGCAGGAGGACCTAGGGAGACCACAAAGAGGCCATCAGAACTGACTTGTCAAGACACATGTTGCCCATCATGGAGGAGACGCAGACACAGATGTCACCATTAGTGTGCATAAGGTCCACAAGCGTCACTGGTACTGGTCCTGGAACTCCCAGGGTGGGAGTGCAGACAGCAAGTCTGGCCCATAGCTGGGAAAGTCTTTATAAAGGAAAGCAGAGAAATCATAGTACTTAGAAAAGTGCATGCATGCAGAGAATAGGAACAAGTTTGAGTGATGGGGAGTGGGGGTTACATGGGGACTTTCATGTCCTGGAAGTTCCCCTCAAAGGAGCAGAGAGTTTGTTCAGTGTGGGGAAGGAAAAAGCTGCATCTGCACTTAAGGAGGGTATGAGGGTGGTCCATATGAGCACCTCTGACTTCTTAGTCAAATCGAGAGTTAGCTCATTGTGGTGAGGGTAAAAAGAACAAAGACAAAAGTTGGAAGAAAGGAAGGAGGGAAGGATGGAGGATGGAAGGAAGAAAGAAAGGATGGATGGACGGAAGTAAGGAAGGATGGATGGATAGATGGACGGAAGGAAGGAAGGAAGGAGAAAACACTTCTGGGGAAGAAGGGAGAAATGTATCCAGCATAGCAAAACTCTATTTTCACTGTCAGGCCCTACTTGTCAATAAACAAAGGGTAGATTTTCTTTCAGTGAACTTTAACAATTCAGGAACAGGTGGGGAGGGGCAGAGGTTTGAATGTAACTTGAAACAAATACATTTTGGGGTGGGAGAGGAAGGACTGAGTTGGGATCTGCTGTAGTGATCACCATATTGAACGAGAGAGACTTAATTACAGAGAGTTAGCCGAGGATACAAGTGGAGGATAGATTGATTGGTGAGTGTTTCTCCCATGGGGATCAGAGTGAGGGCTGAGGGTGGTGGGAATGTGTGTATTTGGAATTGTCATTATAAGGAAGGTGTTACTATGAATAATGACGAGACCCAGGTATGACCGTGGAGCAGGTTGGGATGGCATAAGCAAGATAACATCAGCAGCCTGCATGCAAGATTCTTGCAAAGATCTTTTCAGTGGTATTGACATAGCCCATAATTAGATTACCATTGGAGAGGCTGTGCTTGTGGGTATTTGAAGAGTGGGAAGAAGTTACTAGCATGTCAGTACACTTGATAACAGAAAGTGCGTGCTGTGTGGAAGAGCATCTGAGCTCGAAAGTCTAGGGAACAAGAAGGGAGGTGGTGACTGGCAACGAACACTCATGGCTGAGAGACAGAGATTCATTCAGAGAGGTATAGCATGTAAAGAAGACATCGAGGATACATGGACTTTTGATGGTAGAGTGTTCCAGTGGAAACGGCGAAGCATCTACATGATAAGGAAATGTCTGAGACTAGATCTGGCAAAGAAAGACAGAGCTATGTGGGGATGCACCCTATAGCAAGAAGTGGTAACTATGGCTTCTCTTTGTGTCTGAGATGAGACAGGTGTCTTTTCATTGAGGAGAAACTTCCAAGACAGAATACTGTGTTTTGAGACTAGTGTGAGGGAATGTAGCTTGTACACAGGCTAAAGCAATTTTAGAGACTTAAAAGAACATGGCCAGGAGCTGGAGAGATGGCTTAGAGGTTAAGAGCACTGACTGCTCTTCCAGAGGTCCTGAGTTCAATTCCCAGCAACCACATGGTGGCTCACAACCATCTGTAATAAAATCGGATGCCCTCTTCTGGTGTGTCTGAAGACAGCTACAGTGTACTCACATAAAATAAATAAAATCTTAAAAAAAAGAACATGGCCAGTAGGTGGCGGTGTTGGCCCAAGATAGTCTGGTTGCTGGTTGTTCAAAAGTAGGCAGAGGAGGTCACAGACTGAGTGGGAGGGAGAGAAGGCGATGCTCTCAGTAAAATGAAAAGGATGGTGGTGGGTTTAAGTGATCCTGCTTTCTGAATAAATCTTCTACTCTTAAGAATATTTATTTTCATTTTCTGTGTATGCATGAGTGACTGTATGTTTGTATACGTACCATGTATGTGCCTGGAGCCCATGGAAGCCAGAAGAGGGCATTTTATCCCCTGGTACTGGAGTGGCTATCCACTGCCATGTGAGAACCAAGCCCAGGTCCTTAAGGGCAGCAAAGTGCTTTTAGCCATTGCCCCATCTCTGCAGCACCCTCACACCCCTTAATAAATCTTTCTTAGGATAGCAATTACACATTTTCAGAAGTTCTGTGATGTTTTAAAATATTTGAGTGAGGCTTCTTCCTTTCCTCTAGTGGCAGCCATCAGGTGAGCCAAGATGGGTGCATACAAATACATCCAGGAGCTATGGAGGAAGAAGCAGTCCAGTGTGATGCGCTTTCTTCTGAGGGTCCGCTGCTGGCGATACCGCCAGCTCTCTGCGCAGCACAGGGCTCCCCGCCCCACCCGGCCTGATAAAGGCGAAGGCTGGGATACAAGGCTAAACAAGGTTATGTCATTTACAGGATCCGTGTCCGCCTGGTCGCAAGCCCAGTTCCTAAGGGTGCAACCTCACGGCAAGCCTGTCCACCACGGTGTTAACCAGCTGAAGTTTGCCAGAAGCCTTCAGTCTGTTGCTGAGGAGAGAGCTGGGCGCCATTGTGGAGCTTTGAGAGTCCTGAATTCCTACTGGGTTGGTGAAGATTCCACATATAAATTTTTTTGAGGTTATCCTCATTGATCCATTCCATAAAGCTATCAGAAGAAATCCCGACACCCAATGGATCACCAAACCAGTCCAAAGCACAGGGAGATCGTGGGCTGACTTCTGCTGGTCATAAGAGCCGTGGCCTTGGAAAGGGCCACAAGTTCCACCACACCATTGGTGGGTCTCGAAGCCTGGAGAAGGCGCAACACTCTTCAGCTCCACCGTTACCGCTAATCCACGTAATATTTGTAAAATTCATATCCAATAAACAACTTAGGACAGTCAAAAAAAAAATTTGAGTGAGAGATAATTACAGAGACATACAAAATGCAAAGAACAGGGCTTTCACTTTGTATTTTGAAAATAGGGGAAAAGAGAGGAAAAACCCTGAGGACCTGCATGGGACAATCCGGAGGCTGGGCTGGTGAAACTGATTTTATTTGGTTCCTGAAACCACCCTGTGTACAACAGATGAGGACATTAGAAATCACCAACCAGTGCTGGAGAGATGGCTCAGTGGTTAAGAGCACTGACTGCTCTTCCAGAGGTCCTGAGTTCAAATCCCAGCAACCACATGGTGGCTCACAACCCTCTGTAATGGAATCTGATGCCCTCTTCTGGTGTGTCTGAAGACAGTGACAGTGGACTCACATACATAAAATAAATGAAATAGCAGAGGGGGGAGGAGGAGGAGAAAAAAAAGAAAACTGGTCACCAACCAGAGGCTCAGCAGTTAAGAGCACTGGCTGCTCCTCCAGAAGGCTTGTGTTGGTTCCTGGCACTTACATGGTAGCTCACAACCACTCATAACTCCAGGTCCAGGGGATTCAGTACCGCCTTCTGATCACTACAGCACTAGGTACACACACACACACACACACACACACACACACACACACACACACTCACACACACACACACTCACACACACATACACACACACACACACACACATACACTCACACACACACACACACACACACACTCACACACACACATACACACATACACTCACACACATACACTCACACACACACTCACACACACACTCATACTCATACACACACGCACACACACACGTGCACACACACACATACACACACACTCACACATGCATACAGTCATTCACAAACGATAAAAACAAATAGATCTTTAAACATTTTATTATTTTTATTTTAATTTTTCTTCCAGTGTAATATTTGTATTAATTATTTGTGAATTTTATTCAATACACACCATCATGCTTGCTTCCCAGTCCTCCCAGGCTCACCCTTTCCCTTGCCCTCCCAAACAAAACAAAACTGGGAAAACCCACCAAGTTCGATTGGTGTTACCCATAGACTTCCTGGAGCACGAGGTCCTTAAGAGGAGCTGAAGTCCGTCCTCCACCAGAATCGGTTAACTGTGAAGAACTGCACTTCAGCAACTTTTAAGGATTCTCTTCAAGAGCTGGGCTGTGTCTGTGTGTGAGTGTGTGTGTGTGTGTGTGTGTGTATGTGTGTATCCCAGAAGCCTTCAGTGTCTCTCCTTCTTGGTTTGAGTTGGTAGTCATCAATACCACTGCAAAAGAAGTGTCCTTGCTCATAGCAGATGGATCGTGGATGGGGCATTCTTTCTGGTGACAGCACGGTTGATGGACATGGACATGAATCACGGACCATGGACATCAACCAAGTCCCCCAGGAGCATGGGTCATGAGTGTCATCTTTCTTAAGTCACTATTTTCTCATTACCCGAGAACACGTGCTGTTAACACATTTCATTCTAGTTGCTCTAACAAACGTGCAAATAAAAACATAAAACATGTCCCTCTTCTGTGCGTTTGACTTGGGATGTAGAAGGCTGAGCGTCAATGGTGGAAGCCACAATGACTTTCTTTCCAGGAGACTTCTCTGGAGGAGGCTCAGAGGACTTGGAGTCCATGAGCTCGAGTTGTCCATTGCCTGGATAGGGCAGGAACAGGTAGAAAATCCCAGATACCTTTGAATAGCTCAAACATTTCCATTCGCATGTTTCCACGGAGAGCTAGCTAGCTAGCAAGTCTCCCTTCACCTCCAAGCAGGAGCAGCCCTTGCTCATTGACGTCTTAAGCATCACCCACAAGATCCCAACGGACTTGTTAGAAGAATTGTCATGGTCTCTAGCCATGAATAAGAATGACTTCAGATACGGTCTTTCTCTTACGCTCTGTACTTCATGGGATTAATTGAACTGAATAGCCAGGGTTGTTAAGTGGTTGCTAGTAACAAGTAGAATTCTTAATTTTTTAAAGGATCCACATTAAATACATTCAATTCCGACATGCTGGTTTTATTTAAATGGTTGGAACTTTTTTTTAATATTAGCACAGGTATGCCTTGATTAAATATCCTGGCAGGGGTAGGGAGATCTCCTGGCAATGAAATTAACATATAAAGAAGATATCCTGCAGCTACCACACACAGCAGATATGCTCGGTGTCTATTTGAACACTTGAAATGGCACATTGCATATGATGCCATACCCGAGCACACATGCATTCAGCTACTCGGAGGACGAAGCAGGAAGATAATGAGTTCTGGAACTGTCTGGCATTCAGGGCAAGTTTAAGGTCAGTTTGTGGAATTTTGTAAGACCCTGTCTCAAATGAAAGCACATTGTGTCAGAGTATTATGAGATGAACAGATCCAAAGAGGTGTGATTGGCAGCCTGTCCTTGTGGGAGTTGCTGAGGTTGTGAATCTGACGTTACATCTTGGGCAGATGATCGAGAAAGAGGCTTTGAGTGTGTTAAGTAAGGAAGTCAATGTTCCTGCCCAAGACAAGCAGAGCATGGTAGGTTCATGGGCAGTTAGTTATTTTACGGTGGCCTTGAAGCTCTTGCCGATTTGGCGACACTGAGACCTGCGAAGCTTTTCACCATGTAGGTCAGTTGAGGGTAGAGTGTAGGAAGTCCACATGACCTTCACCAGCACGGGCAGAGCAGCTTCTTCCATTCAAGAGGCTGAGGTAACAAGTGTGTCTCGTGGTGTCCACTCATCTGTCCCACAGGGCTGGAGGACAGGACACACATGATTCCTCCTGAGTATCCAGGTTGACCAAATGCCTTATCGAAGCAGACATTAAAGAACATTGTTTAAGAATCTCACTTTTGTGGCTTGGGTCAGAAAGACAGATAAGCTAAGTTGGCAACCTTTCAGGGAGCATAGGGTGTTTACTTCAAATAGATGTCCCTATGGCTCGTTAAGATGGAGGTCACTCTCAGGGTTGGCCTTCAAGGGTCTCCTGGTCCATGATATGGCGCCTGTGGCTGAGTGATCTCTCCACAGGGTTCCACTGCTGTCTGGGCCACCCACTGCCTTTCTTAATGTAGCTTCTGCAAAGAAAAGATTAGCTATAAACCGAGGAGTTTAGGGCCATGAGTACCTTCCTTTCAGGGACAGAGACAGTCAGGACATGGGGGAAAGGAAAGCCTTTGAGGGCAAAGGAGGGCAAGGTAGGATTCTACTCCCTTTCTCCAAAACAGAGAGGGCTTCAAGCCTCCTTTCCCCGCAGAGTCAGAGAAGATAAAGTGATACAAGATCCAGCTTTTTCCTATGCCTCCAGGCAGCGGAAACCATCAGGGAATGCAAATGAGTCCTCTCTGACTCAATTCTGTGAAGAACAATGTCCAGACCACGTGTAAAACCACCCAGTCATGAACAGGCTTTTCCTCTGAGCGCTGTGGGCAGGATCTATTCCAGCAGAAGAAAGTTTGACTTACAAGGTAATTAAAAATGAAAGAAGAAGGCTTGACTTACAAGGTAATTAAAAATGAAAGCAATATTTTTTAAAGCATTTTCTCAAGTTAACAAACAAGATTGAAATTGGTTTCAGTTGCTGAATTTAAAAAAGAGAGAGACATTTAAGTTGGTCATTTAGGGAAAGCGGTGTAAATAGTGGGGAAATGGTTGTGCACTCTGATCACATTGCTGGGAAGCCTGGATTGACAATTTTCAGGCATGAGTCATCTGCCTACATGCAAATCGTAGGACTGAAATGTTTGTTTACTTGTAAGCCCTTAAACGATTGCTTAAGACATTAATGGGCAGGACTGGGGAGATGGGGCAGTGGGTAAGAACACTTCCTGGCAAACATGAAAACTTGGGTTCAGATACCTAGCATCATGTAAGAAGCTGAGTACAGCACCCCTGAAATGTCAGCATCAGATTGCAAGAGGAGACGGGAACATCGTTGGGGATCGACAGCTACCATCCTAGTCAAATAACCAACAAGTTCTAGGTTTCTCGAGAGAACCTGTCTCAAAGGGAGCTCTGAGAATGTAAGTTGGGAATCACAACATCTGTGAGTTCTGCAAACACACGAGCACACTGACAGTGGTTTGGGAAAACTAGCTTATTTTTCCCTTAGAAATAATAAGAACAAAAGTTTCATGTCAGCCAGCAGAATCCTGGGCTTATTCTTGGGAAGAATAAAAGCAGGGTCTCATATATTTGTATGTCCCAAAATAGAGTCAACACATGAACAACCAAGATGTGGTATTTATACATAATGGAATGCTGTTCAGTTTTATAAAGCAGTGGCATTCTGACACCTGTTACGACATAGGTAAGCCTAAATGGCACTGTGTAAGTGAAGTGTGCTGGTCACACAGCCCACGGACAGTGTGATTCCATCCTATGCAGCACTTAAAGTTGTCGAATTCTGAAGCAAAAAAATGGATGACGGTTACTGAGGGTCAGAGGAGAGAGCAGAATGTGGACTTAGTGTTTAAGGGTAGTGGGTAGAGAATTTCAGCTCAGATGACAAAAACGCTTCTAAGTGTGGTTTCTGGTGGCAATCGAACACTAATGTAAATGTGCTTAGTACCACTAAGCTTAGTAGCACTGCATATAAATAACTTAGAATGGAAAGTTTTGTTACATAAGATTTATGATTAAAAAAGAGAGGGCAGCCATCTTCTAGTTCACCAAATGACGAACATAAAAGGAAAGAGGAGAGGCACTCGGTATGTGTTCTCTAGGCCTTTTAGAAAACATGGAGTTGTTCCTTTGGTCAGGTACATGCAACTCTACAAGAAGGGTGATATTGTAGACATCAAGGGAATGGGCGCTGCTCAAAAAGGAATGACCCACAAGTGTTACCACGGCAAAACCGGAAGAGTCTACAATGTTACCCAGCATGCCATGGGCATCATTGTAAACAAGCAAGTTAAGGGCAAGACTCTGGCCAAGAGGATCAATGTGCAGATTGAGCACATCAAGCACTCAAAGAGCAGAGATGGCTTCCTGAAGCGGGTGAAGGAGAACGATCAGAAGAAAAAGGAAGCCAAAGAGAAGGGCACCTGGGTTCAGCTGAGGCTCCAGCCTGCGCCACCAGAGAAGCCCACTTTGTGAGGACTAACGGGAAGGAGCCTGAGCTGCGGGAGCCCGTTCCATAGGGATTCACCGCCTAATGGACAAAATGGAAATAAAGGACCCAGACTGCAAAGTGTTTTCCTTAAAAAAAGAAAGAAAGAAAGAAAAGAGAAGGAGCATGTTAGTTTTTGGTTACTGTAACAAAATACCTGAGGCAACTGGCTGAAAAGGACAGTCTCATTTTGCTCACAGCTCAGGAAGTTTCAGCCTGTAGTCCTTTGACCCCATTGGCTTTGGGCCCGTGGTATGATCACACTATGGTAGGAAGCATACAGCGATGACTTACTATACCTCCAGGCTGCATGTGATATTGAGCTACCCAGTTATTCCAAAGAATCAAAGGTTTGATAAGTAGTTAAATTACAAATTGAAGACAGAGTGTTGTTACTGTTATATCTGAAATTGATGTGGAATTTAGCCTCCTTAAAGCAGTAGAAAGTAAGAGATGATGTGGTGGGACTGTTCGTGACAAGGTTCATCTTTGAGTGTGAGAATTTCCTGATGGAGAGGAAGTAGGTCTTTTAGCCAAGGGTAGTGATTCACAGAAAGGAAGTGACAAATTTGGACCATATAGCAAAACTTTGACTCTAAATAAATATATGTACAAGTTAGTGTGGGTGGAAGGGCTGTGTGCATGCGTGTGTGTGTGTGTGTGTGTGTGTGTGTGTGTGTGTGTGTGTGTGTGGTGTGAGGAGAGAGAGAGAGAGAGAGAGAGAGAGAGAGTCTAAGCAGAAGGTACCCAGGTGTTATTTCTTAGGCGCTGTCACCTTGTTTAGAGACGGAGCCTTTCATTAGCTGGCTCTTGCCAATTTGGTAGGCCTGTGGGTCGGTGAGTCTAAGGATCCACCCATTCCAGGGCCCTGCGCTTTTTAAAATGAATTCTAGAGATCAAACTCAGTTCTACATGTTTGCACAGTAGGGCCTTTACGAACTCAGCCATCCCTATACCCTACACCTAGAACTTTCAGTGAGAGAAACTTCAAGTGTGTTGAATTGCTGACATCTCAGATTTCTTGGGCCATCTCCTCAAAATATTTGCTCCTTTATGAACTCTCCTCCAAGTGTTATTTTGAAAAGTCCTGTATATTCGGGTATATTTACAGAGATGAATAATATTTCAATACATTTTTAAAAGACAAATGTGTGGCCTCTGGCCTCCCTGGGCATGGATGTTATCATGTTCCAATCAAATAAAAATATCTATCTTACTTGAAAAAGAAATCTTTCATTTTAAGCTCTCTGGAAAAGTTTAAAACAGAAAAATATTATTTCCTTAGAAGGGCTAATAAATAATTCAGATCAGCTATGAATTGCGACAAAAAAAAGTTTTCCTTTTTGGAGAATCTCAGCCCTCTTCCTGTCATGGATTAGAGTTGTTTGTGGTTACCTCACACCTAATCATGATGCTTTCTAGAGGTGTCTCAAATACCCCTCTCTCTTCCCCTTTCCTTCCCTCTCCTCCCTTCTCTCTCTCTTTTCTTCTTTTTCATTTTAAATCTTTGTCGTTTTGGTTAAATTTAGTCTACTCTCCACTCTAGGGTTTACCATTGACTTCTAAGTTTGGCCAGTGAAGATGTAAGGAATAACAGTTGGTTAAAGGATGGGCATGTCATCCAAATGAGAGTTATATACAGACACATACTCTCTCTCTGTCTCTGTCTCTGTCTCTCTGTCTCTCTGTCTCTGTCTCTGTCTCTGTCTCTCTCTCTCTCTCTCTCTCTCTCTCTCTCTCTCTCTCTCTCTCTGTCTTTGTACTGGACATGAATCAAGGACTTCACACACGCTAAGCCAGTGAACCAGAGATCTAGGTAGGGACTGGAGGAGATAGAGGCCCCAAGGCCATGCTCCCAGAAATCTATTTCCTTCAGCTAGTCTCCAGTAAAGGGTATAGAACTCTCGAAGCAGCCACTGCCAGCTGGGCACCAAGCTCACATGAGCCTTTGGGGGAGGGGCACTTTATATCCATCCCTAAGAACTGGTAATGTCATCACTGTACTGGTGCTTACTGGAAAATTGTTATTATTTGGGATGCTGGGGGGTTGAACATGCTACTGACCTATTTTTTTCAGCCTAAAAACATTTGTGTGTAATAGTGTATACATGCAGAATGACATATATTCATGCCTTAGAGTACATGGCAGCATCTCGGTGGCTCTTCCTCCTCTGTTGTCCTTTTTGTTGTCAGCATTAGTATTTTGGGTGCTGTTTAAGTAGAAGCCACAGGCACAGGAGCGAGCTTGGAAAAGCCATTCTGGGCTACAATTCTCTCCTGTGATCCCGGAAGCTATCTCTCCCCATCATCAGTACACCGATGTCTTGCTTACTTGCTCATGCCAACTCCTTGAGTAATGAAATTATCTCTACAGTTTATCCCTTTATTTCCAGCACCTCGCACAGCGACTACCACAGTATATGCTATAGTAGATATTTTGTGGATAAATAGATGTTATAAGTAACGAATGTTAACTAACGTGTTAGTTACAAATAAAATGAATATACTGTATTAACACTATTATTTATTATTTTATTTTATGCATGTAACTGTTTTGCCTGTATATGCATGCGTGCATGTAGACCATATACATGCCTGCCTGATTTCTGTAGAGGCCAGAAAAAGGTGTGGGATCTACTGGAAATGGTTATACGGGTACTGGGAATTGAACCTGGATTATCTGGAAGAGCATCCAATGCTCTTAACTGTGAACCATCTCTTCAGACTCCTGAAGCCATTACTTATTATTTCACGCTGTCCATGGCTCTACCAAGACCAACTTCCAAATGCATTTCTTTGCCCGAGGGTTTTCTCTGACCATCTAGGTCTCAAATGAGAGGGAACAAGTGGCCACAGCCACCACCGTTAGTCACCTCCCAGTAGTCAGGGGATATTCAGGTCATGTGTCTAGGGGCCACTCTCAGGTGTTCCCAGGATTTCAAGGCAGGATTAAGCCCTAGGTACTTATAATGGTAGCTTATTTGAAAATACAGGGGGTATAGCTCAGTGAACTGCTTCCTCTACTGTGCTCAAATGCCTGGGCCGAACAGCTGTGGACTGAGCCTCCAGGACCTGGGCAGTAAAGCAAATCCTTCCTACTTAGAGTCATTCTCTCGAGCCTTTTCCTGAAGCCGTAAGAATCACCCTTACTCCCTCGGCAGCAGTTTCCTTCACCGCTGCCAAGTACGGCTAAGCAAATGTAGGATCCAAGCACAGTTGGAGCCAGGTGAGTGATGGCCACACACAGGCTTAGCTGGACTTTAACGTGGTCCAGGACGGTTCAACTCAACCCATCCCACCCTGTGGCGCTGGTTTCAGGCTTGCTGCCTTCCGGGCTGGAGCAGCAGAAACCCGTAAAGTGCAGTCTGAGGCTAGACGCGTCCCAGACTCTCAGGGAATGGGGAAGAGGCTGGCTGCATATCGGTCCAGCTCAATGGAAATTGTCAAATTTGGTTAATTAATGTGAAGTGGGTACAGCTGCCACCGTGAGTCCGTAACACTGGCTGACTGTTAGAGCTTTCACTCGTTATATCTTATATCCGATTATTTGAATATGTTCATGTATTAATTGGGTTAATAAACCTTCAATCTGTTTCTCTGTTTGGAGAGTCCCACAGAGCAGTGGTCTCCCTTGGTGAACTTTCAGGCTCCTCCAACAATCATCTATTTTTTAGATGACCATGCTGGCTCCTGTCTACCCCATGAATGTGCCTTAGGGACCCGAGCCTCATTATTTCTTAGGACGAGCTGAAGAAAATTATGCCTCGGAACTTGCCGTGGTAACACAGGACCTCGGACACTGGACCAACTGTGAGCAGCATCTTGTGAGGCCCTAAATCACATTTCTATTTTATTTCGCTCTAACTACAAGCGCGTGACTTGTGCAGGTATGCACCGCCGCGATGGCGCACAGCCTTCAGCGGAAGCTCGCCTCATCGCTCCTGTCGAAGGCTGCTGTTCACATAGCAAAGCCCACAGCTGCCTGAGGATGCCATAAATGCTGTTATTCCATACTAATTGCTTCAGAGATTTGTGCTTTTCTTTCAGGAAACTGTTCTGTAGAGATCTCTCTGCCTATCCATAATGATACTTTTTTCCCTTCAAGTTACATTATCTGATCAACTGTGCTTCAAACAAACAAGCAATCAAACAAAAGTCAGCCACATTATGTGAGTTTAACATATATCATTTTCACCCATGTTTTTATATTTTGATTATATATCCTTGAACTTATAAACAACATTAGATGGTGTCTTAGTCACTGTCCTACTGCTGTGAAGAGACACCAGGACCAAGGCAACCTTTATAAAAGAAAGCATTTAACTGGGGATTTGCTTATAGTTTCAGGGGCCTAACTATTATTGTCATGGCACGGAGCATGGTGGCATGCAAGCAAGGGATGGAGTAGAAGCTTAAAATTCTACATCCTGATCTGTAGGCAGAGTGGCAGAGAGCCTGGGCTTGCCATGGGCTTTTGAAACCTCAAAGCCCAACCCCAGCGCTACACAGCCTCCAACAAGGCCACACCCACTCCAGCAAGGCCACACCCACTCTAACAAGGCCATATCCATTTCAACAAGGCCACACCTCCTAGTCCTTTCAAACAGTTCCAGTCTCTGGTGGCTAAGCATTCAGATATATGAGCCTATAGGGCCATTATTATTCAAACGACTGCAGATGGCTTTATAAAAATTTTTATCGTGAGAATAATCATAGTCTCTATATTATCCTATCACTTGCCTTGCTGTTTGCTCAAGGTTATATATGTTTCCTTGGCATCTTAGACAGTCACATAAGGGAGTGCTTACATTGAAAGTTCTAATTTGCATTCTCAGTTCTAAGTTTCTCAGTCCCTGTCCTCCCCTTAAGAACACTCAACTCTGCTGGAACTACATACTAGTTCAGGCTGGGCGTATGTCAATGGTAGAGTACTGTTTAGCATGCACATGACTCTGGGTTTTATCCCCACCCCAACATTTTTTTTGTGTGCAAGATAAGGGATAAGGGTTTACTTTTTTTTTTTTTTTTTTTGAGCTGGGGACCGAACCCAGGGCCTTGTGCTTGCTTGGCAAGCGCGCTACCACTGAGCTAAATCCCCAACCCCAAGGGCTTACTTTTACTCTACTATATGTGGCCACTCAGTGGAGAAGAAAAAGTATTAATGGTCTTACCTAACTGAGAATCCTATGACCTACAAGACCAGTGTGCCAGGTAAGATGTACAGTAGTGGCATTATTATTAGTAAACAGTTGTTCTTTGATTAGATAGTCCACAGGAGGGAATACGTACCTACCATTGTAAACCTGGTTAAAAACCTGTGTCAGGCAGATCACAGACCCTAGGGGGAATCGAACACCGTTGTTTAGCTGAGATCACATAGCACTGAGTTGCCTTCTCAACATTTATGTTTATGCCCATAGATACATGTTACCCTCCGCAATAAGCAGACAAGCCTCTCCTCCCGGTGGTCATCGGTGAATACGGAGACTCATGGCTGTAAACGGTGCTGAAAATAAGTGACGGAATAGTGCTCAGCTCTAAGACACTTAGAGCATTCAGGGGACTGGCGAGGAGTCAGCTTCTGGGCAAGACTGTGGTTGTAATCACAGCTCACATCAGCTGAGGGAACCTGGTCCGGACCTCAGTACAAATGGGTGCCTCCATGTCCAGATCGGAGGCCCGATCTTTCTCTCCCCAGCCATTTGCTACCAATAGATTAGAGTGAGGGACTCATGGTCTTCTACTGTGACCTACAGATGACTTCATCAAACTTCATTAGAAAGCTCACAGACTGCTATGGTTAATTGAAACAGATCTTAAAACATGTCCGTGTTCCCAACAACACTGTTTCACTCTGGCCCTCTGCTCCCTCTGGCTCTTAGAGTCTTTCTGCCCCTCTTGACCGATCATTCCTAAGCCTTCAGGGGAGTGGGTGTGGCGTAGATGTCCCACTGGCATTTATTCTCTAGGCAGTTCTTTTAAACGAACTGTGTAGGATTTCTTCCTTCGGAAAGGCTTCTAAATGGGAACCTTCAGTGAACAAAATGTGTTGCCTCTGAAGCGTCTTACAGGCCTCCCGCCATTGCAGAACACTCGAAGGCTGCCAACTGCTGCAGGCGTACATGTTGGTTCTCAGAAAGGACATCTCCACCACCTTCCTTTCTCTCTTGCATTGCCAGAACAACTGGGACAGGAGATAGGAACAGATATTTGGCAAGATTCTCAAGTTGCCAGAGGAATAAAGGATGAGAAGGAAAATTAAAATTAATTTACACCTGGGAACGTTGTCACATTCCTTAGTAAAGGGAAGGAAATTGCAAAGAGGTAATTAAGCATCTAGCCCTGATGGGACCAAACCCTTTTCTCTGTGTTCACATACTTAACTATTGAGTGGGTGCACACAGTGTCTAAGGCAGTCTCAGAGAAGTTTTACCGCAGTGTACAATGAACTAAAGTTTAAGAGGATAAGGACATCCTATTCCGATGTATTTTTTGGGAATTGTTACTGGTCAAAATAGTATTTTAAAGTTAAGTACTTGCACCCATTTAGCCGTCAAAAGAGTTCAAGGGAGAAATAATTAAGAGCATAAAAGTAGGTTCCCCACATCCTGCTGGGAGAGAGCTGGCCTCCCAGGAGCGCTGACACACAGGCTTGCAGGAGGGTCAGGCCACTGTCAGAAAGAGCAAGACCAGCTAACACCAGAGATAACCAGATGGCGAGAGGCAACTGCAAGAACGTAAGCAACAGAAACCAAGGCCACTTGGCATTGGCAGAACACAGTTCTCCCACCACAGCAAGTCCTGGGTACCCCAACACACCGGAAAAGCAAGATTTAGATTTAAAGTCACATCTTATGATGATGATAGAGGACTTTAAGAAGGACATAAATAACTCCCTTAAAGAAATACAGGAAAACAGGTAGAAGCCCTCAAAGAAAAAACACAAAAATCCCTTAAAGAGTTACAGGAAAACACAACCAAACAGGTGAAGGAATTGGAAAAAGCCATACAGATCTAAAAATAGAAATAGAAACAATAAAGGAATCACAAAGGGAGACAACCCTGGTGATAGAAAATCTAGGAAAGAGATCAGGAGTCATAGTAACAAGCATTACCAACAGAATACAAGAGATAGAAGGGAGAATCTCAGGGACAGAAGATACCAACCATAGAAAACAACACAGCAGTCAAAGAAAATGCAAAATTCAAAAGCTTCTAACTCAAAACATCCAGGAAATCCAGGACACAATGAGATCAAACCTAAGGATAATAGGTGTAGAACAAAGTGAAGACTCCCAACTTAAAGGGCCAGTAAATATATTCAACAAAATTATAGAAGAAAATTTCCCTAACCTAAAGAAAGAAAATAGAAGCCTACAGACTCCAAGTGACTGAAGCAGAAAAGAAATTCCTCCCATCACATCATAGTCAAAACACCAAATGCACTAAACAAAGAAAGAATATTAAGAACATTAAGGGGGGAAAAGTCAAGAAACATAAAGGCAGACCTATCAGGATCAAACCAGACTTCTCACTACAGGCTATGAAAGCTAGAAGATTCTGGGAGATATCATACAGACCCTAAGAGAAGACAAATGCAAGCCCAGACTACTATATCCAGCAAAACTCTCAATTAAGGTAGTTGGAGAAAACAAGATATTCCATGACAAAACAAAATTTACACAACATATTTCCCCCCAAACAGGGACTAAACAAAGCTGCCCACTCTCTCCCTACCTATTCAATATAGTACTTGAAGTCCTAGTCAGAGTAATTAGATAATAAAAGAGGTCAAAAGGATACAAATTGGAAAAGAAGTCAAAATATCACTTTTTGCAGATGATATGATAGCATACTTAAGTGACCCCAAAAATTCCACCAGAGAACTCCCACAGCTGATAAACAATTTCAACAAAGTGGCTTGATCTAAAATGAACTCAAACAAATTGGTAGCCTTCCTCTACTCAAAGGATAAACAGATTGAGAAAGAAATTAGGGAAATGACACCCTTCACAATAGTCACACATAATGTAAAATACCTTGACGTGTTAACCAAGCAAGTGAAAGGTCTCTATGACAAGAACTTCAAGTCTCTGAAGAAAGGAATTGAAGAAGATCTCAGTAGATGTAAAGACCTCCCATACTCATGGATTGGCAGGATTAATATAGTAAAATTGCTCATCTTTTAAAAGTAATCTACAGATTCAATGCAATCCCCATCAGAATCCCAAGTGAATTCTTCACAGAATTAGAAAGAGCAATTTGCAAATTCATTTGGAATAAAAAAAAAACAAACCAAAAAACCAGAATAGTGAAAACTATCCTCAACAATAAAAGAACTTCTGGGGGAATCACCATCCCTAACCTCCAGCTGTATTACAGAACAATAGTGATAAAAACTGCATGGTATTGGTACAGAGACAGGCAGGTAGATCAGTGGAATAGAACTGAAGACCCAGAAATGAACCCACATACCTATGGTCACTTGATCTTCAACAAAGGAATTAAAACCATCCAATGGAAAAAAGATAACATTCTCAACAAATGGTGCTGGTTCAACTGGAGGGCAGCATGTAGAAGAATGCAGATCTATCCATTCTTAAATATTTGTTTCTATTTTTTAAATATTTATTTATTTTATTTATAGATGGTTGTGAGACACCATGAGGTTGCTGGGAATTAAAGTCAGGACCTCTGGAAGAGCAGTCAGTGCTCTTAACCACTGAGACATCTCTCCAGCCCAAATCGATCCATTCTTATCACCCTGTACAAAGCTTAAGTCCAAGTGGATCAAAAAACAAAAAAAAACAAAAAAAACAAAAACAAAACAAACAAAAAAAAAACCAGATACACTCAAACTAACAGATACTAACAGATATTCCACATAAAACCAGATACACTCAAACTAACAGAAGAATAAGTGGGGAAGAACCTCAAACACATGGGCACAGGGGAAAATTTTCCTGAACAGAACACCAATGGCTAATGTTCTAAGATCAATAATCGACAAATGGGACCTCATAAAATTGCAAAGCTTCTGTAAGGCAAAGGACACTGTCATTAGCACAAAACAGCAACCAACTGATTGGAAAAAGATCTTTACTAATCTGATAGAGGGCAAATATCCAATATGTACAAAGAACTCAAGTTAGATTCCAGAGAATCAAATAACTCCATTAAAAATTGGGCTACATGTGGGTGTTGCATGAATCATGCATGGATGATGAGTACAACTTTTTGAGTCTGAGGTCCACATTAAAAAAAAAATTGGGCTACAGAGCTAAACAAAAAATTCTCAAATGAGTAATATTGAATAGCCAAGAAGCACCTAAAGAAATGTTCAACATCCTTAATCATCAGGGAAATTCAAATCAAAACAACTCTGAGATTCTACCTCACACCAGTTAGAATGGCTAAGATCAAAAACTCAGGTGATAGCAGATGCTGGTGAGGATGTGGAGAAAGAGGAACACTCCTCCATTGTAGGTGGGATTGCAAACCGGTACAACCACTGTGGAAATAAGTCTGGAGGTTCCACAGAAAATTGGACATAGTACTACCTGAGGACCCAGCTATACCAATCCTGGGCTTATACCTGAAAGATGCTCCAACATATAACAAGGACACATGCTCCACTATGTTCATAGCAGCCTGATTTATAATAGCCAGAAGCTGGAAAGAACCCAGATGCCCTTCAACAGAGGATTGGATACAGAAAATGTGGCACATTTACACAATGGAGTACTATTCAGTTATTAAAAACAATGATTTCATGAAATTCATAGGCAAATGGATGGAACTAGAAAATACCATCCTGAGTGAGGTAACCTAATCACAAAAGCACACATCATATGTGTGCACTCACTGATAAGTAGATATTAGCGTAAAAGCTCAGAATACCCAAGATACAATTCACAAGCCACATGAAGCTCAAGTATGGATGCTTCAGACCTTAGAAGGGGGAACAAAATTACTCACAGGAGGAAATATGGAGACAAAGTGTGGATCAGATACTGAAGGAAAGGCCATCCAGAGACTGTCTCACCTGGGGATGCATTCCGTATACAGACACCAAACCCAGACACTATTGTGGATGCTAAGAAATACTTGCCTACAGGAGCCTGATATAGCTGTCTCCTGAGAGGCTCTGCCAGAGCCTGACAAATACAGAGATGGTGGCTTGCAGCCAACCATTGAACTGAGCATGGGATTCCCAATGAAGGAATTAAAGAAAGGACTGAAGAAAGTTTGCAACCCATAGGAAGAACAACAATATCAACCAAGCAGACTCCTGAGAGCTCCTGGGGACTAAACCACCAACCAAAGGGTACACATGGACAGACCCATGGCTCCAGCTGCATATGTAGCAGAGGATGGCCTGTTGGGCATCAATGGGAGGAGAGGCCTTTGGTTCTCTCAAGGATCTATGCTCCAGTGTGGGGGAATGTGAGGGCGGGGAGGTGGGAGGGGTTGGGTAGGTGGGTGAGGGAGCACCCTCACAGAAGCAGGAGGTGGGGGGAGGGACAGTGAGTTTCTGGAGGGGAAACTGGGAAAGAGGATAATGTTTAAAATGAAAATAAAAAATATCCAATAAAAGAAAAAAATAACATCAAAGTATTACCAAATCCATGTTAATTATGTTAGAAAAATGCTGTATAAAAATCCATATTCTAGGACTTTGGACTCACTGAGGAATAGTTATGATTCTAAGGCAAATATTTCGTCATTAAAAAGGAAATCCACAAGATACGTATCTTACCAAAAATTACAGGTTACCTTCAAAAGATTCTGAGAGCCACCAGCTACCTGGATGATGAGTTTGTGTAAAAGTTGAACAATGAGGACCATAAAAGGGATCAAAGATCCTGAGAACGGATGCCTGGGGTTCACTTTACTCAATACAAGCTTCTGTGCACGAATCAACCATGTAGCAGGACAGTTCCATTCAGTGAACTCTCCATCGGCATCAGGAGGCTCGGTTGGGCAATGTCTTATCTCACTGTCTTAGAGTCCTGCCCACTCTTCATAAATTTGTTCTTGTGGCAGCTGAATAGCTGGTATCTTTACCCATCCTCCACTGTCTCCAGACTAGCGTCTTAAATCACTACAATGAGCCTTATAGCCTCTGTTTGTTCTCCCTGCCCCAGTCAGGACCTCTCTCATGCCTCCGTCCTGTTCTTTTAGAATTTATTTTCATGCATGTGGATGTTTTGCCTGTGTGTATGTCTGTTCACCAAATGTGTATCCAATGCTCTTGGAGGCCAGAGAGGGCATCAGATCGCCAAGGTAGGAGTTATAGACAGTCGTGAGCTGCCATGTGGGTGTGGGAATTGAATCTAGGTCCTTTGGAAGAGTAGCCAGTGCTCTTCACCATTGAGCCATCTCTACACCCTCTCCGGCCCTGTTCTTGGTTCCTTTTGTTTTCATAATCACATACAAATTTTTTATGAGTAGTGCTGCACCTTTATGAACTTGCAAACTGCTTTCAGGTTGGCACGGGACAATGGCTACGAGAAATGATAGGCCCATCATGCTACACCCGATTGCTCCCTAACCGTAAGATTGCTCGAGGGTGTTCATAGTTGAATGGATCGCATTTCAAACCGACTCAGAGCAATGTCATACTCTGACTATAGATTTCTTATAAATAGACTTTTATGACGACTAAGGAAATTTAGACTGTGTGAAAGAAAATGTGTTCTAAGCTAAAGTGAAATGTGGCATGAATTAACAGCCCTGAATTTTGCAATATGAATGCAGATAGCCAGTGATTCTTGCTAGAAGCTGAACCTTATTCTGGAAAGTTTCAGCCCCTGTCTGTCTTACTTGATATCTCTCAGATGTAAGATTCTCAGAAGCCCACACAGTACAGTTCTAGATCTGCACATACACACAAATATTACTCAGTAAAGGCTGGATCTGGAGCCAGAGTTGCCTGGTCTGCGCTTACTGTCAGGCTTGAGTAAGCCTCTCCTCTGTCCTAGGAGTTTCTCTGTGGTAAGATGGTCATTATATTTATTGTGCATTGCAGAAATGAAGCATGGGCGAGTTTATCAAATATCAGTGTAACCGGTACACACACTAAGCTCTAATTACGTACTGTTACTATACCTATGATCGCCATCACTGTTTAGAGCAGGGAATGGAAAACGATGGCTCTTGAGCCAAATCTGGCTTATCCAATCTCTATAATATGCAAGCCAAGAATGATGCTTACATATTTAAAAGTTCATAAGCAAGAATAAGAGGGAAATAGCCATCAAAGATATATGTGGCCCATAAGGTAAGCATCATCTGTTAATTAAGCTGGCCATTTCCTTGACCAGAGGGTGATTTTTAATTGGAATCTATTTACAATTAATGCAATTGCTGGTCCAAGGTTTAAAACATCCACATGACTATTAATTTTGTTTATTACCTGAGAAAATTGCTCCCCATTACTAACTCTCAAATCTTCTTTGGAGTTTACAGGACCTGTTACATTTTCAGTTTTTCTTAAAAACCAACAAACAAACTCAAGCCAGGTGTAGTGGCTCATGCTTTCAATCCCAGCACCCAGAAGGCAGAGGCAGGCAGATCTCTGTGAGTTCAAGGCCAGCCTGGTCTACAGGGTGGGTTCCAGGACAGCCCGGAGCTATGTGGAGAGTCTGTCTCAAAGCAAAAGCAAAACCTGTTAGTAGTTATCTCAGGATGACATCATGAGCCTAAACGTAGTGGAGTTTACTGAGCATTAGTACTGTGTCACCTCTGCATAATGAGACTCTCAGAACACTTTATTTAATGCTGTCCTAGCCTTCTTTGCTCTAGTTATAATAGATGTTAATTCTGTATAGAGTTTTGTTTACTCCATATTCATTTTTTTTTTTAATGCTCTCTGTGCTCCGCAAAACTTCAGGGCCTGACTGACCTTTAGGCCTTTTCTTTTCTGAAGAACTTCCTCTAGAATTCCTTTGGATTTGGTTTGGTTGCTGGGAAATTCTTTCCAGATTTGTCTGGAACGTCTTTCGTCTTCGTTCCAGAGTCTATCGTTCGGTTACTGGGTCACGGACGGCAGTCACCGTCTTTTGGTGCCTCACACAGACTGAACACATTGTTTGTGAAGTTTCCTGTGAGTCCTGTTGTTCCTTTGAAGTTCCTGTGCTCTTTCCTCCGGCAATGTTAAGGTTTTCTTTGCTTTCAGAAGTGTTCCTGTGATTGCTTAAGTATTGTTTCTCTGTTTTATCCTGAGAGCTCGTGAAGCTGTGGTTCTGTTTGTATCTTCACTCTCTTTTCTGGTTGGTTCAGATTCATATTCCAGTCAAAAATTTTATCGACTGCGTGGCCTAATTTTATACTAAATTTGCTGTTTCATGTACTATTCCACTTACTTCTAGAATTTTCTTTAGTCTTTTAGGGATTGAAGCTGGCATCTAGTTTTTTAATATTTATTTATTTTATGTATATGAGTACACTGTAGCTCTCTTCAGACACACCAGAAGAGGGCATCAGATCCCATTACAGATGACTGTGATCCACCATGTGGTTGCTGGGAATTGAACTCAGGACCTCTGGGCTGAGCCATCTCTCCAGCCCAGGCATCTAGTTTCTTAAACCACATTAATTATGTGTATTTAAAAGCCCCTATCTGTCTAGGCATGATGTCAAGAACATTTAAGCCAAGCTTTTGGGAGGTAGAGGCAGGCAGATCTCTGTGAGTTCAAGGTCAGTTTGTTCTACACAACAAACTCCAGGACATCCAGGGTTGCATAGGGATACCCTATCTCAAAAACAAACGAAGTAAATAAAAGCCCATACCTGATCATTTAAGTACCTGGACTCTTATTGAAGTTAATTTTATCATCTATTACTATTTTCTGGTTATTTGGCCCTATTTCCTGACATGGATGATAATTTTTCTTTAAGTTCTTCAGGACTTCCATATATCATTTTCAACTTCTATAATGGCTATTCCAGGCATCATCTCCCCCCCTCACGTGTTCAAGCAGACCATATGAGCCTCACGTATCCTTCCACTGGTGGATATGGAAGAGAGGCAATTCAGGAGGGCACCAATTATGTCAGAAGAGAATTCCAGAAAAATTATTAGGCATAAAATATGTCATTTGCTTTTATTCTATAACATTCTGAACAGTACATTGAATTCTATCAGGAAAAAAGTGGCACATTTTTATGCACACCACTGATGAACCCTGCATTTGACATCGTTGTTAACTAGACATGCTAACAGCATTTGAGAGAGAATGGAAGCAGGCCTTACAGCTAGCAGGGTGGACGGCATGGGAGCTAAAGCAATGGTGCAAGCTGCATGAATAAATGGTGCTCTTACGAACACACACAAGACCGTGCAGAGATAAGAACGTGTACGCTCTTTGAACGCTTGACGGTGTTCCAAAAGCTGCTCCATTCTTACAGTGGGGCTATGAAACTGGTGAGGAACAGTCATGAACAGGAGGAGTAGGAGGTAGTGCCAGCCTGCGTAAAGACTGGTTCCGTACACACACAAGCAGGCAAGTATCTATCCTAAATCCCTGTCAAGAAATCACTGTGCATCTCCCGCGGTCATGATTTTATAATAACATATACTTCGGGATCAGGTTGGCTGTGCAGACAAAGGCTATGCAGACAAAGCCCGCGTATTGGTTGAGCGATTCTCGTAGGCTTCTCTCGCCTGTTGGCAGAGTTGAGCTTTCAGGGGTTTGAAATGCAGCCTTTGCCTTTTCACCAACGTGAGTCCAGAATCTGGCAGAACTTCCAGTCTCAAGATTATAAGACAGCAGAATATTTTATTCTGCTCTTCTGGCCCAGAAAAAAAAAAATACACTGTTGTATGGGGGGAAAACAGCCTCCCTCAAAATATCAAAACAAAATAAAACAAACAAACAAACAAACAAACCAAAAACCAGAAAACAAAACCAAAAACAACTTTGGGCTTGATATCCTGAGTTTTTTTTTTTTTTTTTTTTTTCTTTTTTTTTTTTTCGAGCTGGGGACCGAACCAGGGCCTTGTGCTTGCTAGGCAAGCACTCTACCACTGAGCTAAATCCCCAACCTGATATCCTGAGTTTTACATGAACAGTCACAAAACTGCTCCTGGCTCCTCCTCCCAGGCATGCCCTGTGCCTGATGATGTGTCAAAGGGTTTCAGCTTATGCCTCAAATCACCAATATTCCAGGTGGGAAACAAAAGAGCCTTTGACCTTAGCTTAGCTAGAAACATCACTTTTTCTAAAGTTCACAGTTTCCCCAGCTCACCATGCTCTTTAACACTTTCATTGTTTTCTAGTTGCTTTTTGTTTGTTGTTGGCTTTGTTTGTTTTGGTGGATACAAAAGGCCCCAGAGGCTCCTATATTTGAAAGCTTAATCATCAGAGAGTGGCACTGTTTCAAAAGATTAGAAGGATTAAGAGATGTGGCCTTCTTAGAGGAAATGTGTCACTAGGGGTGGGCTTTGAGATTTCAAAAGCTTGTGGCAAACCCAGAGTGTCTCTCTCTCTCTCTCTCTCTCTCTCTCTCTCTCTCTCTCTCTCTCTCTCTCTCTCTCTCTCAGAGGATGACCTGTCAAAGGCTGTATGGGGGTGTGGGGAGGGGAAAGATGTACTCATGATGATGAGCAGGATCAAGATACATTGTATAATTTTGTGAAATTGTTAGGAAATAAATGAAAATATTACTTAAAAAAGAGAACAAGAAAGAAGAATGTTTTAGTCTTCCAGGTTCCTCCATGATGCATTTCCATTGAAGAAATGTAACCAATTGGCTTAAATGTAACCTGGACCAGCCAGAGAGCAAGCATTCACTGAACCTAGGCCCCTTACACATTTGTAGCAGATGTGCACCTTGGTCTTCATGTGGTCCCCTAACAAATGGAGCAGGGACTGTCTTTGACTGTGTTGCCTGTCTTTGGATTTCTTTCTCCCGCTGCACTGCCTTGTCTGGCTTTAGTGGGAAGGGATGCGCCTAGCCGCACTTGCTGAAGCTTGATGTACCAGGGCAGATTGGGACCTGTGTGGGGCTTTCCCTTCCTGAGGAGAAGGGGAGGGGGTAACAGGGCAGAGATTTATAAGGGTGGAGTTGGGAGGAGCGGAAGGGAGGGGGTTAGGATTGGGATGTAAAGTGAATAAATACATTTAAAAAATGTAACTTAGAGCCAATTAACTTAGAGACAATTATTAAAGAAAGGACACTAAGAAATGTTAGAGAATGAAATACGGCTCCCATCAGTCCTAGATCAAAATGAGGCAGGCAGCTCACGTGAATGGCTCACTGCTCATGCTTCCTTCGGCTGATGGAAGAATGTAGTCCACACCAGGGCAGTTTACACCTTTACCCTGAGGTATGACGGGATAGCTGAATTCATATCTGTAAGAGAAAACGAGGCAGAAACAGTGTCCTTCCTGGACACTCATGGGCGTGAAATGAGTGCCTTCCTTGAGAGTGAAGTACTGTATGTCCTGCCTCCATTTCAGTTTCCTGTAAGTGACATGGAACGTGGAGCCACCGGTCTTCCTTCTCTGCCACCAGGATCTGCTTCCATTGCATTTTACCTGACCATGTCATGTGTCTCAGCTGATGGACGGTCAGAGTGGCACTGCTGGGCCACCTAGAGTATGAACCCAACCGCTGAACATTGTTTTTAATTAAAACATAGTAGTGTTTAAAAATTCTCCAAGTAGATGTCATTTAGGAAATAATTTGGCTGGTAATAGAGATGCCATTTTAACTTTCTTAATAATGTGTCACTTTCCCTTAAAATAACCGAACATCCATTCGTTCTGAAGTAAACATCAGGGAGGGAGAGTGAAGACAATGCCTGATATCACAGCTCTCATCCCTCCTCTTACCCGTGGAAGCATGTGGTCAGCAAAGACAAAGGGAGATTTGCAGGAGAAGTGATTTAGCCTGTATTTAAAGGGTCATTTTGTGGGATGCCTAGCTAAGCATGCGGTAGTCAAGACTGACTCCTTTTATGAGCTGGTGAGCTTTTCTGCATTTCAAAGATGCACCATAAAACCTAGATGGCAAAATGCCCTCTGATACCTGTGAAATATCATTCCAATCTGTGAGTATTACCACGCTCGTCACAGTGAATGGGTTCAGCTGGTGGGTCAGTTATTTACAGCACTTTAAATGAGAGATGCCATGAATCTTACATGAAAATCACACACACACACACACACACACACACACACACACACACACACACACACACACACTACATCCAAATCTAAACATGTATCAAAGTCTGGTACTAAGGAGACTAATGTTTGTTGTTGATAGTTTATAAAATTAATTATAAAATTGTCATGCCTTCACAAATGAAAACCAATTTTCATGATTCGAACAATTGCAAAAGCCACATTGTTTTGCTACATTTGCTTCCCCATTAAGCATTTCCTCATGTTGTTAAATGTTCTCTGAAAGGGCCGATAGTGGCCGAGCATTCCTTGTTAGCACAATTGCACTATAAAATGGGTTCTAGTCCGTCTCTGTACTTTACACGTGTAAGTTGTCTCAATTTTATACAACTAGGAATACCTTTTGTCCTTTTAGCTTATGTTTTCTTATTTTTATTTTTCACGACTTTTATATATAGAGAGTAGCACTCTATTTATAACCAAGACTTCTTGGAACCATATAGCCCAGGCTAGCCTCAAACTTATAGTCCTGCTGCCTGTGTCTAAGTGTTAGGATCACAGATGTGACTCACCAAACCCATCTCTTAAACAACAACAACATCATCAACAACAACAATAATAACAACAAAAAGAAACCCCACTTCCATAAGAAAGTCCCAGAAAAACACTCATAGGGAGAAGTGACCTCCTAAGGTCTATGATAGGTTTTCTGTGGTTGTTTCTCAGTGTCCTTCCTGTCAGCCAGTAGTGCATGTTTGCTATGGTTTGCATGGTGGAATCTCCCCCAAACTTCGTGTGTTGAATGAACTTAATAGCTGATGTAATAGCATTAAGAGGGAAGATGCTGGCCTGGATGTGTTAATTCACTTGTTAGAATGCACAAGGCTCCAAGTCTAATGTCAGTGCTGCAAAAAGAAAAAAAAGTAGAAAAATGAAAGAGAGATGAGCCCTTTGAGTGATTAAAATGACTGGTGATCATTGAAACAGGAAGCCATTTCCCACTTCCTGTGCATTGGGGTCCTCAGAGATGAGCCATTATGATTGGATGAGGGAATCTCAGGAAGGCTGTGAATGGTGAGTTGACTTCTCATCCATGTGAGGACACGGTGTTCTTGCCTCTGTCCTCAAACCAGACAGACCAAAGTGCTCATGTGTCAGCACGTGATTTCGGACTTCCAGCTCCTAGAACCTTGAGAAAAGACTTCTGTTCTTTATAAATAATCTGATCTAGTTATTTTGTGATGGTAGTAAGGAGCCTCTAAGGAGCTGGGTATATTCTTGAGGCTTATATGTTACATATACATAACTTTATGTTGGATGTACCCAAATGTTTTGTGTATATGTGTATCAGTGTGTCTTGCATATATGTTATCAATGTGTTTTGCATGTATGTTATCGGTGTGTTTTGCGTGCATGTGTATTATAGTGCTCAGCTTTTTAAGACTATCCTATATTTTCTTGTGTTATGGCTTCTGCCTGCTGCCTCTACCTCTTTTCCATGTTAAGCAAGACTAAGCTGACACATATGCAAACTAGCTGTAAAATGGGCTTTCATGATCATTTCTACTGAAGACTGTTAGCTTGGTTTTGCAATGACCATACTATAAAGGTATTGATATTATTTTACGGTTTGTCCATCATATCTCCAATAACTACTGATGTGGTCTGCCTTCTCGGTTTTAAAGAGACTATTTATAAAGTGGTCCATCATTGTTTTAATTAGTACTTGTCTAATACTTGGTAAGATTTGGAATTTTCCCTAGCCTATCTAGACCTTAGCTTTACCAAACCTGTAAACAACTACCAAGTTCTTTGTTGGGCTTTGCTGTTGGATCTCTTTTTATGTTGTTTTTCCAGAATGCTTCATATAATGAAGACTTTTCCTCATGATTTTCTTCTCTCCATTTGTCACCTGAGTTCATTCTTCAGAAGAGAGCAAGCAAGCTTTAGAGTGACTTTAAGACTTGACATTCATGTCCTTTATCAGAGCCACCATTCAGTCAGCCTGCAGCTACTTATCAGATACCTTCCCCACCCAGGGCCTAGGGGCAGCCCGTTGAGTTCACAAGGGGATGCTAAGCACAGATTCTGCCTTCAAGGATCTTAAGATTTTGTAATACTGGTGAAGCGAACCAACAAAGGAAAAAGAAAATAGAGAATATATACAGACAGACAGACAGACACCTATCGTTGCACAATAACTACCTTTCTGGAAGTGAGAAAGTAGCAGAAAAAGGGAGAAAGGATATGGCTTCTCTTCTGGGAGAAACTGTAAGAGTGCGCTCAGTTTTAGATATTCACTATTTTTCTTTCAGTCTTTTTTTTAATGGAATAAATTAGAAATGATGTGAAACTTGTAGGGAAACCACAAATTCAGGTTCCCTTGAGCAAGATAAAGCACTTAACCAGTAACAATTAGCCCCTCGTTCTATGAATACATCTTTGAGTCGATGAATAAATGATGTCTAAGTTCTTACTTTGTCTACAGCGGCCTAGAGGAGACACGTCACTGGGGAGCTGGCCTTGTTTGACGGACAGGAGCAGGCGGGAGACCTGGGAGAAGAGACGAAGCCTGGTTTAAGGCGTGATCTGCTGAGGGTGGCCTGTCTCTCCTGTAGAGATCAGATGCCGAGCTGCGTGACAGTCTGTTTCGAGACTGAGAGATTGTTAGCCTTCGGTCTCCAGAGGCTGCTGTTGCTGTGGGTATTGTCTGGTAGCTCTCATTACACGCTTAGTAAATACAAGGACATATGCTAAGCCCTTTGCGTGCAGCGTGCCATCTAATCCACTTGATAACTCTGAAAACCAAGAGGCAACGCTGACACCTGTCTTCCTTCACAGAGTCAGAATCTAATCAGAGTCGAGAATTGGCTGGCAAGCCAGAGAATGTTAACTTTGGGGAGAAAATGCCACAGATTTATAACCTAAAGGGTTATTGGTACCCTACAAGACAGCACCATGAGAAGGAACTTAGGGAAACAAATGACCTCGGCAGAGGTTAAGAAATGATTGTGTTAAGAACACACGGAGAGAGCTAGTGAGATGGCTCCGTGGGTAAGTGGACTTCTTCCAGGGGTCTATGGGATGCTTGCCAGAAACCACAAGGAGTCTCACAACCATTTGTAATACCCCGTCTCAGAAGCCTACAACTGTTGGCTCCAGAGAAATGACACTCCTCTTAGATTCACAGTCACTGGCAATGTGAGCTCACATTCCTGTCTCTCAGTCACAGCTGTAAGTCTTAGAAACGTAACAGCCTAAGAGAGTCACACCAACAGTGTGGTGTGGGTGGCGAGTGTCAAGTCTTTATTACATACATGAATAATATATATGTGATATGTAATAGAATATGGGATATGAAATTAGAATATAGAATTATATGTACTATAGACTACAGGCAACGGAATACAGAATAATATATTATATAATGTGCAATATGTAATGTATAATGTGTAATATATAATATGTAATATAATATACAATATATATCACAGGTCACAGTTTTGAATGAAAGTAACCTAATATTCTTACACTGCCCAGCAAAATCAGTAATCACTTGACAAAAGTGGAGAAACATGGAAAATACAGGATCAAAGCAATTAAGGTGTTTCAAAGAGACATTCTAATAATAACTGTTTGTGCGGCTTAGATTAGGTATATAAATGGTAGCCAAGATGAGCAGTAGTGTAGCAGGATAGAAATATATCCAATGAGCACAACCTTGACTTTGGCATCAAAAGAAGGACCGTAGTGGGCCCGAGACATCACATCCTCTATCGTAGTAACACTGAGGATGGGCGTCTTTCATGCTTTTATCTTTTTTTTTTTTTTTTCCGGAGCTGGGGTCCGAACCCAGGGCCTTGCGCTTGCTAGGCAAGCGCTCTACCACTGAGCTAAATCCCCAGCCCCTCTTTCATGCTTTTATGTACTGCACGCTTGTCAGGGCGCTAAAGTAAATCCACGCTTTGGACTCCTGTCATGCAAATCAATTCAGATACAAACCTGCAGCTTCACTTGGCAGTCATGCAGCTAAATCCCATCTTGAGGATCTGCACCGTACGAACATCTGTGATGGAGAGAAAGGAAGAGGGAGACAGTAACACTTTGGGGGCATACAAATATAATTTTGTTTGTTTTGTATACTTATGCATGGATGAGATTTACAGGAATATCACGAGACATAATATGACATATCGAAAAAAGAAAATGACGGCCTGGCAAGATGATTCAGCCAGCAAAGACGCTTGCTGACCAAGCTTGAGGACCAGGGTTCGGTTCCTGAGACTCACATGATAGGAGAGAATCAACAGCTGAAAGTTGCCTGCCAACCTCCTCACACACGAAAGGCAAGTGCACACCTGTGTGCACACACACAATAACTAATACATAGAATGTAAGAATATTAAAAAGGAAAAGATAAATGTCTAAGGGTGAGTTTGTCATCGCTAATACAAGGAGAGAGAGGGGGGGGAGGGAGAGTGCCTACAAGCAAGTGAACATGTTTTATTCACTTACTTCATATTTATATAGCTGAGAAGTATTTATAATCTTTGTAGCCATCTTATTAGCATTTCTTCTTAGGTGTCTTCTGTTTCCTACAAAATGTATGCTGCTTTGTTTCTAAGCCATCTGGGGATGGGAAAGGAAGGAAGGAGGCTTCATATCCTTCAGATGCGTGCGATTTGACATGGGCTGTAGTCCTCTACTTCCTGGTGGCTTCCCAGCAGATGTCGCAGTCATGGCTTTATTCAATTCCTGTTGGATGTCTGCAAATCTCTCCTTTTGTAAGTTTTTCCTTTATCTCTGGGAAGAGGCAGTGAAGTTTGCTTTCTGCCAGGTGGCTTTGATTCCTCCCAGAGCCTGGAACATCAACAGAGCTCCGGGGGCAGTCCCATGCGTCTCCCTAGCAAAATAAAAAAGAATACACAGTGAGGGGAAAAAAAAATCAGAATTGAGGCACTGTGTCTCATTCCCAACACCCTTACAAAAGGTCTGGTGCATGATTAAAGGTTTACAACCTGATTATCTGTGAAGAATACCACTCTAAAGACTTTGGAGACTGAAAGAAAGAAAACCACGCTAGCACTAAAACAAATCTGATACAAGGAACAGAAGAGTGCATCCACGCAGTGAAAATGCATGGTGAGGCGCGCACAGATTCTGCAAGGAATCTGTGAGTAAAAGATCAGGGAACAAGCTACTGCTTTTGAAGGGCCATTGTTTTTGTGAAATCCTTGAGGGGTGGGCGAGGCAGCTGTCCAACCAAAGTCTGTTATAGAGCAGCGAATCTTCCGGACACCTGTAGGTACGCATCCCGCAACACAGGAGCCATCTGATGCCTGTGACACTGCTCCAAAGAAGTTGCACAAACTCAGGCACTGGGTGCATCTATAGATACGAGAGGAAGGTCTGGGGGTGTTAAAGAAGTTGTGGGTTGGGGGGACGAGGAGAACTGTGTCCTTTGACAAAGGCACAGCCTCGAGTTGGCTACTCATTGGCAGGCTGCTCACATCTCCCTGTCATTAAGTGGAGTGTGTTTCCTTTGTCTAAAGCGTTGAGTGGTTATGAATAGTAAGAGTAGACCATCTGTAATTATTTTTTAATTATTAATGGTTTTGTTAGATCCTTTCCCTTTTACATTCCATTTCTGTTAATGTAAGTTAAATCAAATGTACTTCAGTTCCCAAGCTGCTCCCCAATGTGTTTTTCATTGTTTCATAACATTACTTCAGCTGTCTGCGGGGTGTCTCTGAAAGAGCCTGCCTCCACAGAGCCACCCTTACCGTGCTAACAGAGCCAGGTGCCGTCTCAATGCACATCCAGTACATCTAATACACAGCATTAGTCTTGATCAAATCCTCAGATCCCCAGTGGTGTCCAGCGTCAGAGTCATGGCATGTGCAAAAGCTTTCGGCTCTTAGCCACCGTCTCAAAGGTGAACACAGGAACATCTATTTTTATTTGGAGCCCTGGGCGAAAGGTCTTTTAACAGTTTACATGTGCAAGGTTTGTTTGTTTGTTTGTTTGCTTGCTTTTCACTTAAGTGGAAGCTAAGTGAGGAGAAAGGGGTAAATTTGAAAAGAATTAGAGGGAACAAAACTGGTGTCCGAATTTAGTGGTCTGACTAAAGGCTTGGCCGAGTAATTTAATCAGAATAAATACTTTACTTAGTATCTGGAAATTAGGAAGGTAACGACACCGAAGAATGCGCGGGAAAAAGCTTTCCTTTGAGAGAAGAAGAAATCCACCATTTAATCAATTTTTCATCACCAGCAGAATGGCTTTCGATGGCACATTATCCCCTTGGAGAAGCAGTTCAGGGCCTGCTATTTACCATGGGACCTGGTACCACATCTACCCTTAAACATCCCAACAAATTCAGGTACAATAGTCTCGGTGAACAAAAGACAAGGAAGAGAGAATGGGTGAGATTTTAAGTTTTGTTTTATTCTATATAACACTCAGCCTGAAGATTGCAGTCTAGGAAGAAATGGTCAGGACTGGTCAGGAGGCGAGAGGACTGAGCAGAATGACAGGTCTGAGGTGGAGGAGGGCAGTAAGCCTCACGGAGTCTTACTTGTAAGGGGGCAGCTATGTCTCCAAAAGCACACAGGTAACATACAGTGAACCGAGCACAAAAGCTACTAAAAATGACCGGATAAATTATGCAAAGGGATTTCTGGATTTCTTTCAAGTAATTAAGTTTCGATTTCTTACATTTATTTTTGTTCCATGAAACACAAGGCGCCAACGACTGCAAAAGTCTAAATTGATTGTTCCAATACTTTCTGTTAGATTTCTTGACTGGACTTAACTTCAAACAGAGGCAAATACGCTAACTAGACCGTGGAAATTCCCAGGGATGAAAAATAGTTTACCTGGAGGGTAAACCCAGGGGAGTCTGCAGGAGGTTAGGAAGAAGGACTTGGCCTCTGCCCTTAAGTTTTCAGGGAGAGGAAGGAAGGGGCACATACCTCTCCTCTCCTCTCCTCTCTCCTCTCCTCCCTTCCCCTCTTCTCCCCTCCCCTGCCCCCCCCCGTGAGTGTGTGTGTGTGTGTGTTTGTGTGTGTGTGTGTGTTGAGAGTGTATTCAGAGGTATGTGGATTCACACCAGCTCTTTGCACAGTTGATAGAGGAGGGAGTCCTCTCTGCCCGCTCCTGGCCTCCAGTATTAGTCTTGTCAGAGGATCCAATCAGCATCCCCTCCTGGTCACTCTTAGCAGCTGCAAACTCACTAGCGGCAACAGCAGGGATGGACCCCTGGGAGGCCCAGGGCTGCAGGCTACCCTCCTCCTATTACCAGAGAGGGCTTTTCTTGAAACTCGTCTCTTTCCTCGCCAATTAAAGGGAGGGCCGTTGTTTTCATTTTTTTTCGTCCCCCTCCCATCTTGTAGTCTTCTGTCCGGTATAGAAGCCTTACGTTTGACTCAGGCTCAAACCTCCTAGCCACCCGAGTTCTCAATGCTAGCCCCGCGTAAATTTTCACCTCCTTTGCCCAGTGGGTTCAGGAGGTGGGGGATGGAGGAGGTGAGCTCTTTAGAACCTTCTGGGAAGTGCCATATGTGGAGAGATCTGAAGGCTGCTAACCTCTAAGGGGAAAATTAAACCAAAACCCTAAGAGCTGTGTTGAACAAGGGAAGGCATCTCGGTGACACAATTGACCCCTCTTTCAACATCCAGTACCGGAAGTGTCCTTTCCTGGCGTTTTCACAGATCCTCGGTGTCCCAAGAACTCTAGTTCTTCCCTCCTTCTTTTCTTTTTTCTTTTTCCCTCTCCTTTTTCTTCCCAGGTACAGCCAAGGCTCAGGAGTTTTATCACTCCCCCACATCTCAAGTCAGTGTCCGGTGAGAGTGTTGGGGGCCAGGGTTTGTCATCCTGCAGAATCTGAAGCAAGTTGGTTGATCACCTTGCATTTAATGACCTGGAAAACGGGACTTAAAGAGCCCGTCCTCTCTTCCCATGCTCATTTCACTCGAGTGTGTTGGCGCACTCAATAGGGCAGATTTGTCTTTTGAGAAATCTTTCTTGTAGTGCATTTCAATTCTGTTTGAAATACAAAGAAATCACACTGCCCTTAATAAATTAAATTTTAATAAAACACATTAAGTCCAGTAAAATATGAATGCACTACTTAAAATTTGAATAGTAAATTAAGACCCAGAAAGGAGGAGACAGTGGTTTGTCCCCCTGGGATGGCTTCAGGCATCAGTCGATTTCTGGGTAGGGGGTGGGATAGAACTGCAGGGACCCTGCCTGCTGCTGCTACCAGGAATCCTTGGTGGACTCCTCTCCGCCTGGAGGGAGGCAGTTCACATCTGTCTGCACCTGGCAGCGGATGGGACAGAAGCTACTGTCAAACAAAGAGGCTGGGTGGGAAGGAAGAGAGAAACCCTGGGTCTAATCACACAGTTGATATACTTCTCAACACCACCGCCCACCCCCCTTTGATTTGCCTAAGTAGGTGTGTAGGTTGGCAGACATAGAGTTTTGGGCAAGAGGGTTTATAGACGACTGTATCTTAAACAAGTTTGCAATCTGGGTCCAATTTACCGGCTAAGGAGTGGTGGGGGTGGGGTGAATCTGGATTCTTTTTCTCAGAACAGCTTCCACATTCTACAGCTGCTGAAGTACTTTCCAGCAAAGCTGGTGGGCAAGACTGAAATGGGTTTTATTGATATGACCATAAAGATGTTGGTATTTTGGACACTCCTGAAGGGAAAGACGGCAAGACTGGCAGTCTTGCCCATGAAGGAAGACTTGCATTTTCTCTCTAATGCAAGGTAACCACTTGCTCATTTTTCACCTGGAGTAGGAAAAGAAGTGAAACTCTGACTTGACTCTTAAAAATGCACGGGTTTTCTAGAAGGAAGGAGACAAGGGGACCATTTCCAAGAGACAAGAAACAATTTCTCTCCAGTCACACTTTAGCCTCCACTTGGTGATTAGTTAACAGAGGTGTTTCCTTTCTTGTCTGCAATTGGAGATAACACTAAAAAACATCTCAGAGCTGAATAGTTATTTAAGGCTAGCTTAATGATGTATGGAATCCAATCATCAGAAAAATTGTTTCATGGGAGTTTTCTTGCTCAAAGAAATAGTTTAGCCAATAAATTTCACATTAAGCAAAGTTTGTCCAGTCAGTTCATCAGTACCCTCTCTATTTCATGAATTTATCACACTATCTTATTTACCATATAAAGTGGTGACAAGTGTTTAGCATTTTGGAGATCAGTTGTCAGTTGGTATTAAAATCAAGATTAATTCACATTAACGATATGCATTTCTCAATACTCCCAGATGACAACATACATTAATACAACTATTACAAGTGATTAAACACAATGAAAGAGGAGGGACAAAGAGAGGTTCAAAACACCCCAAATATTTGATTTTGCAATTCAAGTTCAGCAGACTGTTGCCACAAATAGTGTATGGGCAGCTCCCCAGGGCTGCTTTTGACTTTACATCTAATTAGACACCTAATGAAAGAGAAGAATTCTTTCCCCATGTGGTTTTCCTCCTTAGTATCTGTGTGCCTTTATTCATACACATAAACACACTATTTAGGAGTTGAAATACCACAAAGTATTTTTCCCTCTTTCTTTCTATAATTCACTCACTGTAACTATCTGGGGGAACTAGATGGATGAAAACATTTGTCTTCCTGCTGTTTCCTACTCTGCCCAGAGTTTCTTTGGGTGTGTGGTCCTTACTCAATATGGAGAAAACACACCCACATCTTTTAACGGATTTTTATTAGGCATTTGAGATGCTCAACAGTTTATACTAATTAGACCATCCAAAGCCTTTTGAAGATTAAGCAAATTGGACAACCCTTGTTAATTAGAACATAATTTGAAGTTTGAAATTATATCACTGATGAAGTGGTCTAATTAGTATGGCGATATGTTAATGGACCAGTGAGACACCAGCAGTGGAGTTTGGCATGGACCTCTCTGAGGCACGCACAAAAATTCTCTCTCTTCTACTGGCATTAATAAAAGATTTCTATAGACTCCAGCTTTTCCACGATGACATACAATTTATATACACACAATGCCCACAGTGCTGTTCATTTTTTCACTATTATGAAAACTAATAAATTCGTCAAGCTGAATTAAGCATACAAATCAGACGAGGCATAGCAGATTACACGGTGAAGCTCGGTGTCTCCCGAGCCTAAATGAAATTTCAATCTAATAATTCCTTCCTGGCTGGGTCATAATTTGTTTAGAGATGCTGTTGTACTTCTTTCAAAGCGCCATTCACACTATAATTAAATGATACTCAAGCTTTTAACTTTGATTTATTTCATTTCGCGAAGCTTGAGACAGTGAGAACTGCACAATGTTATTTTTTTTTTTATTTCCTTGAAAATTACCTTGGCTGCTGAGGTAGAAATTAAACACCTAAGCACTTACTTGAACAGTCTTGCACACAGCCACGTTCTTTCATGTCAACGCCCCCCCTCTCTGAGTCCCGTGCCCAGGCTTCTCAGGGCTCTCAGTGGAGAACAAGGCTCGTAGGAATCCCCTTTGGCTACTGTTTATTATTTTCCTTTACGCAGGGGAAGAGAAAGGAGGGCTCCAGACTGGCGAAGAAAGGCGGCAGAGATTTAAGCACCACGGACAGATCCCGACGCGCTGTAAAAGCTGAGGCTTTCTTTGGGGGGGAAACTCCGACCACTGCTTTCCTAACTTGAACCTGCCAGCCCTAGCCTGGATGAGGTCAGGGGAGGATCCGCGGTTTCCTGCTCGCCGCTACCGCCGCAGGGCTTCCGGGTGCTGACTCCCGGAGGGCTCTCCTTTCCACGCTTGCCCTCCACTTTGTTTTTGTCCTAGAGCGTGCCAGTGCCTCTTAGGCCTGCCGCCTCCTCTCGCACCTGCTGGCCTTCCCAGGCTCCCACGGCCTGCACCTGCTCCGGATCACCCCTGCCCGGGACCAGCCACCCGCAGGTCCTCACCGGTGTCTGCACCTAGTGTCTTCCGCGCCCTGGAAAGATGAGAGTAGCCCCAAACACCGCAGGACGTAGAGGAAGGATGGGAACGTGAAGGAGAGTAAATAGGTTGTGTTTGGGGGGTTGGAGCTGGGGAGTGGGCCACACTGTCTGCTTTTGAACTGGAACTCAGAATGTGTGTTCACTTCCAGGAAAAGTGGTTTGCACTAGCACAAAAGTGTAAGCTAAAAATAACCTCTGCACACAGCGATTGTGGAAATGAAGATAAGTGGGACTTACGCCAGCCTGTGTGTGTGTGTGTATGTGTGTGTGTTTGTGCGTGTGTGTGTGGGTTGGTGTGTGTGGGGGGGTGTGTGTGTGTGTGTGTGTGTGTTGTGGTGGTGGCATTCGGCAGCACATGCGCTCTGTATTGCTGGCCCTTCTCTTCCTGTCAGTTGCGCCTTTCCCTTTGATTGTAGTTAATGAAGAATAATACATCCAGAGTCAGGGTTTGCCAGGGGATCCTCCCAAGTCCCAGCTCATCCTGTACTGGACATAGGGAGGAGGTGGAAAAAGAGAAGGGGGTGGGGGAAGAGGAATCTGTACATGTGTTAGAGGGGGATATGCCCATAAAGGGGGGAGTCGCATGCGCACACACGACCCTAACGGGCTGTGTGGCTGTCCAATCCGCTGAGAGCTGAGGGAAATCGAGGGAGAGAAAGCCCTGCAGCCCGGCAGACCCACGTCTTTCTGCACTAGGCACCCGCCGGGCGGTGGGATGCGAAGCCCGGGGCTGACCTCAGCACCCATCAAGGCGGGAGCTCAAGGCAGAGCTGAGGACCTGGGTCGCCGCCGCAGCGTCTAGATCCTCATCAGTGGCCCGCAGCTGGGGAATCGGGGTCACTGGAGCTGACGGGAGGGGAGGGCCCCTGAAACTTAGTGGTAAGCAGAAGGCAGGAGAGCAGGTCGCCAGGTAAGGTGCACCTCACAGTACAGGGCCAGTCGCGTCTTGGAACGCAACTTTTAGGGGGAGTTTCTTTTTCTAGTGAGGCGGAAATCTGGCAGAAGCGGCGGGAGGGGCTGGAGGCTGGCATTTAGGTGACTGGCACTGTCGGGTGACCTGAAGCACGGACCTGGCTAGTTGGGTGGGGTTGAGCTGGGGCGCGATTGGAAGCAGGAGTTGCAGGCGCGGCGTAGGAGTGGTAACAGCTGAGCGCGTGCCGGGGCAGGAGGAGAGAGATCCCGTAGAGAGAGAGAGAGAGAGAGAGAGAGAGAGAGAGAGAGAGAGGGGTGCAGGGAGAACTGAAAGGACCAGAACCTGGGGGGAGTCAAGGGGGAGCCAGGGCGGGGAGAAACCCACCCAGAGCCAGTGCTTCCTGGCAGGGGAGGGCGGGGGAGGGAAAGAGAGGGGAGGGCGGGCGGGGGGGGGGCAGGCGCGGGAAGAGGGGACTATAACTCCACGGCCTCGACGAGCTGGGGCACTTTGGGGCGCTGAGGTCTGAAGCCAGCGCCACCCGGAGCAGGGCAGCAGCTTGAGCAGACCTAGCAGGCGACACAGAAGCGGAGCCAGACTGGGAGAGCCGAGCCTGGAAGCGGTGGCCGCTGAGCACAACTTTGCGGTGTTGTTCCCTCTGCTGCTCCCGCCGGGTACTTCTCCGGAGGGTCGGTAGCTGGGACCAGAGTGAGCCAGCGACGAGCGCGCCGCGCCAGGAAAGATGATGATGATGTCCCTGAATAGCAAGCAGGCGTTCAGCATGCCTCATGCCGGCAGCCTGCATGTGGAGCCCAAGTACTCGGCGCTGCACAGTGCCTCCCCGGGTTCCTCTGCGCCCGCGGCGCCCTCGGCCAGTTCCCCTAGCAGCTCCAGCAACGCTGGCAGCGGCGGCGGCGGCGGCGGCGGCGGCGGTGGTGGCGGAGGCCGGAGCAGCAGTTCCAGCAGCAGTGGCAGCGGCGGCGGCGGCGGCGGGGGCTCGGAGGCGATGCGGAGAGCTTGTCTTCCAACCCCACCGGTGCGTATGTCTGCATAATCACCGCTTAAAGGCACATTTTGACAGCCTCCTTTATCTGCTTGATGTTTTTTTCATGTCTGCACAGCAAATCACCCCACACCTCCAACCAATCCCCCCCTCTCTTAAGTATTCAACGGGTCTTGCCTTTCATATTAATTTTTATGACCTGGGATGCTGCCTGTGCGCGTGTTGTGTTGTGTTGTGCTGTCTGTGGCTCACTTTCCTCCCCCTGCACATTGGCTTCTCGCGCAGGCTTCTCTTCTCTTCTCCCGGCCGAGTTTCAGGATCCTTGTCGTTATTATTATTTTAACGTTCTGGGAATGCTGTAGGCACGGTGGCGGTGGCGAGCCCTGGGCCGGGGGCTTCCGGAGAGAGCGCGCACAATTCCCTACTGAGCGTAATGTGTGCCTTCTACTTACAATTGCAGAGCAATATATTCGGCGGTCTGGATGAGAGTCTGCTGGCCCGTGCCGAGGCTCTGGCCGCCGTGGACATCGTCTCCCAGAGTAAGAGCCACCACCACCATCCGCCCCACCACAGCCCCTTCAAGCCGGACGCCACTTACCACACCATGAACACCATCCCGTGCACGTCTGCCGCTTCCTCTTCATCCGTGCCCATCTCGCACCCGTCCGCTCTGGCTGGCACCCACCACCATCACCACCACCACCATCACCACCACCACCAGCCACATCAGGCTCTGGAGGGCGAGCTGCTGGAGCACCTGAGCCCCGGGCTGGCCCTGGGAGCCATGGCGGGCCCCGACGGCACGGTGGTGTCCACTCCGGCTCACGCACCGCACATGGCCACCATGAACCCCATGCACCAGGCAGCCCTGAGCATGGCCCACGCGCACGGTCTGCCCTCGCACATGGGCTGCATGAGCGACGTGGATGCAGACCCGCGGGACCTGGAGGCGTTCGCCGAGCGCTTCAAGCAGCGACGCATCAAGCTGGGAGTGACCCAGGCGGATGTGGGTTCGGCGCTGGCCAACCTCAAGATCCCGGGCGTGGGCTCGCTCAGCCAAAGCACCATCTGCAGGTTTGAGTCCCTCACGCTGTCGCACAACAACATGATCGCGCTCAAGCCCATCCTGCAGGCGTGGCTGGAGGAAGCAGAGAAATCCCACCGCGAGAAGCTCACCAAGCCCGAGCTCTTCAATGGCGCGGAGAAGAAGCGCAAGCGCACGTCCATCGCGGCGCCCGAGAAGCGCTCACTGGAAGCCTACTTCGCCATCCAGCCAAGGCCCTCCTCGGAGAAGATCGCGGCCATCGCCGAGAAGCTGGATCTCAAGAAAAACGTAGTGCGCGTCTGGTTCTGCAACCAGAGGCAGAAACAGAAGAGAATGAAATACTCTGCCGGCATTTAGGGACCCTTCTCCAGGGATGGCCCTTTCCCTTCGCCCTCTCTTTTCTAACCCCCCTCTTGTCTCTCCTGCCTCTTTTCTTTCTACTTTGGCTATCAGAAACAATTCCGGTAAATGTGAACCCAGACCAAGCCAGGAGCAAAGAAACAAGCAGCTGAGCCCAAATCAGAAAGATTGTGAATTGGTTTCGCAAAGTGAAGAAAAAACAAAACCACAAACAACACACCACAAAAGGAATTTGTCACGTTGTAGCAGAGCTGTCCCTTTTAAGCGCACCTCGACTGCTCGGCTTCATCAGAGGAAGTGTGGAGCTGGTTGTCAACAGGAAGACAGAGGGACAAGCTTCTGAAAACCCCGCAAGAATGAGCAAGTAAGATTTGTTTTTATTCTTACAGACGTCACCTTGTTCACGTTTAAAAGTACACTTTGCAGCTATTTTTCAGAAATAGAAATTGATTCAGGACTGAAACTCGAAGCTAGAGTTGATGCTTAATGTGACACGATAGAGACGCCTCTAAAGTATTTTGAATTAAAAAAAAGATGGCAGATTTTCTGCATTTACACTGTATATTATATATATATTTTTATTGTGGTTCTTATCGCTTTCTTCCTTCTCTGAAGTGTTAATACTTACGAAGGAGTTGCGCCTGCTGTGTTCACTGATCTTGACAACTATTATTAGATTATTGCCGTACAACCTTCTGTAAATTATTAATTTATCTCTCTGGCAACTTAATTTTGTGCACATCCTAATTAATTAAACTTCTTTAGTCTGAAAAATAAAACCGGCGGATACGTATAGGTAGTGATGCTCAAATGTTCTTTTTTCTTTTTCCGTCTGATGAGTTCCCTGGAGTTTCACAGCTTTCCCGCTTAGACTGTGTTCTCTTTGGCCTAGTTGTATATTCTCACTTTGAATGAAGATTGTTTCCTCCCTTTGTTTTTAACTGGTAGCGTTCTAATTTGTGAGCTGACACTTGATAATGGATGTCTTAATCGTGTAGACCTGATTCACTGTCCGAAGTCTTGTTTACTTCCTTCCATATTTTATGGGGATTCCCACATTGTCCCCCGCAGCACACGTGCTCTCTCACTCACTTTACAAGCCTACACACAGACACACAGTACACGTCTCTAACAGAAGAGAAGGGGCAGTTGGAGGTATGACTGATAACCAGTGTATCCTTTTCCAGCCTAGGTGCGTTCTCCACTTGGTGCTTACTCTGCTGGACTCAAAGATTTCACCCAGGTATTTCAACCTCCCAGCTTTTAGTTGCTTTGTGGCTACATTTGACCTTTATAGGATCCTTCAGTTTTTCCTTTTAGGATGTTTGTTTGTAGGGGAAAATTTTGGAACTATAAGAAAGACAGTGCACTGCCTGTAAATTCACAGTGTTTGGTAGAATCCTTTTGGAGCACACACACAAGAATAGGTACACAGCGACTGGTACCTTCTCTATTGTAAATATTTCATTCAAAATGATGCACATATAAATATATTCTTACAGAATTTGCTGTAATTGTTGATCCATTTGAGGCTCTCCAAAGTTCTGAGTTCTGTATATGACCTCGTTCCTTGTTTTTGTTAATGAATTATTTACTATAGTAATGTATTAAGTTATTTTGGGTGTTGTTTCATTGTCTTTCATCGAAGAGATGATTTTAATGTTTTATTGGCAAAGTATGCTACTTTTTTCATTAAAATATGCTATTAATATTAAATGACTTTTAAAACGTGATGCAGTTTTTAATCATTTATGTGGGAATTATTTTGGTGCTGATTCTTTTAAAAGACAGGAACACAGAGAGTGGCTGCTATTAAAATGTGGCTTGGACTTTGTAAGAGGCAACTCCCTGGGAAAGGCTAAAAGAACAACAGGGTTTATAATATCACATTAATGGTCAGAGCTCATCTCACAGGGCACTTTGCTTTTTAGCTCAGATGAAATCATGATGTCTGGCTCCAGATAGCTTCTCTGGAGTCCTTTCTTCAGACTTGAAATAATTCTGTAAAGAGAATCTTACAAAGCCAAGGTCAGATGGAAACTATTTCAGCCCTTCTTTCCCACCTCCCATGGGGCAAAGGAAGAAAGGAACTCAGCCCACATTTCAGTAGCTGTGGGAGGGTGGGTGTGGCAACAGCGGGGGGTGGGGGGGCAGGACTTGGTAAGCAAGGAGAGAAGTTCAACCCCATAGTTCTCAGTTCCTTAGCCTGTCCTGGAGATCAACACACAAGTCATAGTAGAAAGCACCTGGGGTTCTGGCAGGTGAATAAAGTCTCTGTCTTGGTGTTCTCTGTCTCTGTCTTTTTCTATCCCCCATAACCTTTAAGGAAACTAACCTTATTGCAATAGACAGGGTGTGGCTGAGGAAAATCCTGGGTAGTTAAAAGGAACAAATTTTTGTTCCCTTTTGTGACTTTGTCTGGCACAGGAGCTGGAGGAAGCCTATTAAACATTGATGTGGCCGTGGGTTCTGCCCATTTGGCACAGTCACTTCTTTTTTGAGTCCTACTTTAAGACAATTCCTCTCCCATTAGAATAATTTTCAGGTCCTTCACAATAGTTGGGCAATGTATTGGGCTTTCAAAGTTTATATTTTCTAGTGAGGCTATGATTTGTATTTTTACACCATCCATAATTCATGGAATTAATTGGCAAGGAAACATTATATTAATGTATAGATTAAACAAGAAGAAAGAAGCAGGTACTGACCTGTCCTGAACACACTCGCTGAGGGTAACTCTTGTTAACTATATTGGCCTTTCCCACATGAAACTGCCACAAGATGCCTCTTTATTAGGAAGAAGCTAAGGAGACAGCCCACAAACGTATGAAAATTGTTACACTGGCCCAATTTGGGATTAAGTGCTTCAGTGGAACTGATTATTATTTCCAGACAGAACAAAAATAGTCATAGAAGTTGGGTGGTACATGCGTGGAGAGACCATTTCTTTTATAGCTGAAACAAAGTGCACGTCACACAAACAAGATCCAAGTGTCCATTTAGAGATGCACTTACTCCATAGGTTTGGAAGAAAACATGGACATATAGTGTTTTAAGAGAAGAAACTGTAAATGTAGGCACAGTGCCATTGGTGGTTTGGTTTTAGTCCTGTGTTTAGGAGGGCAGAAAGTTCTGTCTTTCATTTCTGTTCTCATCCTCGGTTTCAGGTTTCCTGAAACTTTTTTTAGACAGCTCTAAAAGTCTCAGTGGTCTGCGAAGAAACTTCAGCACCATGGCCAGTGACCGTGGGCTGAGAAGGCGGTGCCGCTAACCAGCTGACCAGCTAAAGAACTTTTCACTTGTTTTTATTTATTTATTTTTCCTCCACTTCAGACCAGAAGTAATGAGAGCAATAAGTTGAATGTGTAGCATGCCACACTTTATGATATGAACTAGGAGTGATTTCCATAAGTAATAATTTTTGTCCTCTCACATGTGTGGGTTTTAAATAATGAAGGTGGAGATTAGCTCACCAAGAGAAGAATTAGATGACAGAAGATTGATTAGTGTGCTAGTGTCTTCGAACGACAATAAGCCATCTCCCAGTGTAATCACACAGAAGCAGTAAACACAAATATTTTTTGAACAGAGATAAAATAGGTATTTATTCTTCTTGGTTCATTTTGAAGTATAAAGCAATTTACACATATGCTTGCATGGCCAAAATTCTTATGAATTGGAGAACTTTTCACTTCAATAGTTAAGACTGAAGTCCTGCATTTCACTCTAATTTACCAAGTTCATATATTCCTGAATTTCAACTCATTTATCCATTAGTAAGAGACTGCTTAAATGTGTGTTTTATGGAAAATTAGAATTTTAAAAAAGCAAACATATTCTGAAAGCTTTTATTAGTGACAGTTGCAGAGATATTCAAAGCCAAAGATTTGGAAAGAAGAAAGTTGGGCTTAATAAAGGATTCAAAGGTAAGAATAGTCTAAATTAAGCAAATTCTTGAGAAATATTCGTTTGGTATTGATTTTCAATGTACTCATGAATACACAGCAGAATCTGTCTGAAGGCTTTGCTGTATCAATCAAAGCCATCAGCATTCATGACTAATTTTTTTATTTTCCCCCAAGACCACAATTGCTGTCTTATGCAAAGAGATATATTATGGATTGACTTAGCAACCCTTAGTGATCCCAAATCTATGTATCTAGTTTCTTTTTGTTAACTTCTCTAAAAGCAAGTGATTTGATCTTTTTGTGTATATGACCACATAAATCCACATTGGAATGAAAAAAAAATCACTAAAATGGGCATGGTGGTGCACCCTGTAATTATAGACCTCAAGAAAGTAACATGGAAAATCAAGAGTTCGAAACCCACATGGAATACATGGAGAGTTCAAGGCCATCTCTGGCTACTTAGTAAGATCCTGTTGCAAAAAGTAGAAAACAAAGCAACATCACACACACACACACACACACACACACATACACACACTCACACACACACACTCACACACACACACACACTCACACATTCACACACACACACTCACACACTCACACACACTCACACTCACACACACACTCATTGATATCTAAGTACTCTAAGCCATACAGTATTATACTGTCCTGGTGGAGGTTATCGATTTCACCAACACATTACTTAAGGAAAAATAATGAAGACATGAAGATTTGAGTAAAGTAATTAAATTTAGAAATCCCTCTGTTATTTATGTGAAATACATTTGTTGATGAATAACAGGCATGATGATGCCTTGCACTTATAATCTCTTCGTGTGCGCAGAGCTGAGGCAGGAGCGTGCTGCAAGCTTGTGGCCATCCTGGGCTACTTAGTGAATTCCAGGTCAGTCACAAAATCCAACTTCAAAACAAAATGAAGCAAATCAATAAGAAAATAACATTTAAAGTAAAAATAAATAATAGTATATTGTAAGTTTTTTTTTTGCATCATTTAGTTTCTGTGCTTCTTTCCCAGATAATTGAAGTGGAAGTGTGATAAGCTAAACGGCTTTATTTCAAACTCCACATGGAACTATTAATTTTTCATGTATTGGGAAAACTCTTGAGGGCGGGACAAGAGCAGTGAAGGACAAAAAGTCCCACCCTTTTTTATAAAACATTCTGTTTGGAGGGTAAGCTTCAGACTTTCTAGGCAGGTTCTGATAAAGGCTTAGAAACTTGTTTCTGTAATTACTTGGCCCAAGTGACGTCTAACTTTAGGCAAAGAATTCACACTACAGCGCTCAACTTCACTTTCTATTGTAGCTGGCTGCGAAGGGAGGGGCTGCCACAAAAAGTGGTCTAGGTGGAGACTGCTCCCGCACAACAAAAAGGGGGATGAAGGTTTCTGGTTGGCTGTGATATCTCTGAAATCTACATTTGTCAAGAGACAGATTTATAGCATTGAGAAAAATATTGCTAAATTTCCCCTGCTTCGCCCCTTTGGAAGAGTCATTCCCAGTACTGAAAGTCTATTATGAGCGAATTAATAAATTACACAGCGAATTATTAAATCCAGATAATTACAAGGAATAAGTAAGTAATCATTAGTTATCTCAGCTAATTACTGTGGGTCAGAGTCAGCCAGAATGGAAACCCTCCCCGGGAATTGAAATTAACTTTGCACGGCAAGTCTCTCTGCTTGACACCCTCACTCGGCAGGCGCGTGGCAGCTCCCCTGTGAGCCAGTCTTTCTGTTTAACTTGGAGAGAATAGAAATAAAATTAAGTGGCAATGTGATAATAGGAAACCGCTCAGAAAGCAAACTGTGGGTTTTATTTCGTACTTCCGTGCCTGGAGAGGAAAAGGTTTATTTACACCAGTTTCAAAAAAAAATTTTTTTAAAGCACCCTTGTTGAGCTGTGGCTCCAGGAAAACACCAGCACAGACAACTACAGTCTCTCTCTCTCTCTCTCTCTCTCTCTCTCTCTCTCTCTCTCTCTCTCTCTGTGTGTGTGTGTGTGTGTATGAGAGAGAGAGAGAGAGAGAGAGAGAGAGAGAAAAAGAGCTATGAAAGGAGGTGCAAAAGAAAGATAAAATTGTTACTCTTTTCCCTTTTATCCGCACAGTGGTGGTGGAGGGATTGATACTGAAAATGCCACCCAGGTATAATAATCTGCGTGTTTGTTTGGGTAACAATACACTTTCCTCTTGCTACAGGAAGACCCAGTTCTGTGTGCATGTTATGTTGTCTCTAGTTCATCTCTTCACCATATGCTTCGTGAACTGGCGTCACTTTTTTTTTAAATCTAGCATCACCTCCTGTATCCAGCCTCTCCTACTCTCCCCACCCCCTCTTCCCACCAAGCTCCTAGGCCTTCCAAAGGGCAGAAAAGAGGGTGAAGCCTGGTGCCTGTTGGAAGGTAAAAATGAATCCGTGTGATAATGTGACTGTGTATCACAGGTCTGGGAGAGCCCGGGTATGTGAAGAAAACGGTTGTTAATATATTAAAATGAGGGGGAAATCTAAGAGGGCTCTCTAGCTCGCTCTCTCTTTTTATCAATTGCAATTAGATGGACGGTCTTTCCGCTCGTTCCCTGCTCTAGTCTGGGATGATAATAAAAATTTAATGAAGCCTGGGACGAGTCGAGAGCTCTGTCGAGGGACCGTGGAATAGAATATTTTAACTGTACATTTATACCAACTGTCTAGCTTCAAAGACGTGACTGCTTTTAATCTCGAATTATAAAACCACAGACTTGAAATTAAATATTAGATACCCTCGGATCCCCTTCCTTTCTGAAATATTGTCACGACTCTGTTTTCCTCCATCGCCTCGGAACACACGTTATCTTGGGTCTCCAATTACATTTCCGTGAATAATAGATGCCTTTGATAGGGTATTCTAGAGCTTTGTGTGTGTGTGTGTGTGTGTGTGTGTGTGTGTGTGTGTGTGTGAAAATAGAGTTGATGCAATATTAATTGGCTGTAGATGTTATAAAAATGCACAGCCCCCTTTGCAGGAACAAATCGATGGGCTAGGGATGTGGGAGAAGATGAAGGCGAAGGGTTCCCCCAGCGTGGGTCACTTCTTCGAGAAGGGGACTTTTCAGAGAGCCAGTAAGTGAAAAGACGCCCTAACTTCCGGAACCAGCAGCCTGAAGCGAGGTCCAGCGGCCAGGACAGAGTAGAAAAGGTGGGAAGAAGTAGCGGCGCGCGGAGCAGCCACTAACAGAGGCTTTCTTTTCTTTTCTAGGTTAATGCTTGGGCGCCGGGGAATCAATATCCTCGCCCCACTTTGTGGGCCGGACACCTTACTGTGTGCGCCTGCTGGCCTTGGGTTGTCTTCTTGTTACAGGGTTCGGGGATGTGCGGTGGCAGACAGTTGGGAGCGGAGGGAGGACAACGAACAGAGCCACCCTCCAGTGGCTAGGGAGCCTTCACTAGCTCTGGGCAGCCCCCCCAGAGCCCTGGGTAACCTTACCAGGCGCACAGCCAGAATCCCGCAAGAAAGAGAGCCCCAGATCCTAGCTCCCTTGCATTTTACTAATCACGTCTATTTAAATTCTAGCGCGGTCTGCCTTGCTCTCCCCGGGAAAGCTCTGGAGAACTGGACCCATCAATTATTCTGAAAAAAAAAAAAAAAAAAAAATCCCAGACTCTGCGAGGCTTCCAGCCAGCCAGAGGGAGGCGGCGGGAGGAGGTGGAGGTGCCCACCCTCGTTCCCACCACGCTCTCTCCTCTCCGCCCCTTCCAGGCGACCCTTGGGTGGACACTTAACTTCAAGGCTCTGGAGTCCCATGGGGCTTGCGCATGGTCTCTGGGGGCGGAGGGCGTTCGCACTTAAGTGGGCAGAGAGGGAAAGTGGTACGAACAGGTTGAGACCGCTTTGTTTTCCCTTCACCTCAGTGGCCAGGTGTCAGTCCTCTGCAGAGACACCCAGCTCTTCTCCCGCACCTCCGTCTGATGCTCAGTTTTACCAAGTCCCTCATGCTCCCTGGGTGGTTGGAGACTGTCGGGGAAGGGCTTAGGGACTGCCTGGCTGCTCCTCTGTTTTACCACTCTGCCTTGGGTACTAGTTCAGAAGTCTTTTAGGAATGTCGGGTTAACGCTCCCTAGCCTGCTCCCCACCCCCATTCAGTCTCTGGGATGCCCGGAGGCCGAGCAGCAAAGCAGCAATCCCTGGTGCGCAGCTGGATGCGCAGAAAGAACCCGGGTCCTTGTAAAGTAGAGAGGCGGGTGAGCTTGGCTAGTAATTACTGCTCCCCATCCCTGCGCAGCCTCACCCGCCCCCACTCCTCACTGGGTCTGCAACCATTACTCCACCTGTCACTTGGCGAGAATAAGCTCCCTCCCCCCACTTGGCTGTAGCTGAGAGCGTCAGTGTCCCTTCACCCTCACCCTTCCACTGGGTCTAAATCACATCCTTACTTTTTTTCCCTTATGTTTATTAGTACCACATTTCTCTCTATCCTCTAACTTTTTCAATTCTGACCATGGGAGGGGACTCAAAGTCTTTTGTTGTTGTTGTCGTCGTTTTTTTTTTTTTTGGGGGGGGTATATTGGTGAGTGGTTTTGTTCTGAGCATCATTAGGAAGGGCTTTGGTCCTTTGCAAGTCTTCCTGAACAATTTGAAAAGGGAAGACAATGAGAACTGTCGTCCTATGAGAACTGATATTTTTGAAAGGAGCCAGCTTACTTCTGAAATGACTAGGAGGTGCCATTCTCCCTCTCCAAGCTTGAAAGCAAATGCGTTTGTAAATTATTGAAAGGCTTAAAACTGTAAATCAACACGCCCACCAGTGTGCTTCTCTTACTGTACAGTTTGTGCTCTTGGAAGATCTTGATGATGAAGGTTTCCAGGCTTAATCAGTGGGAGAGGAAAGACTGACAGCCACCAGGCTTCACCGTCCTGTGCCCCTTCTTGGCCACTCTGAGAACTTGTTGGTCTGGCATGGAGGTATAAGTGGTGGAAGAACCCTTTTGCCAAAATCTGATCGCCTTATGGTGAAATTTCAGTGACAACCCGGGGCCAGGATGTAAGGGCTTTCCTGCTGACCCTTGTCCAGACTGTGCATCCTTCCTGCTGCATTCCTGGTGCTTGGCCTTCCTAGCTATCAACTCCAGGGGGCTCTGATTAGCTATCCTGGGGTGGGAGTGGAGTGACTGTCCCTGGTGGTGACTAGTCAGCCTCATAGTGTGACACCGTCAGGCCTGGGTTGTAGAGGTGCTTGAGCCAAATCACTTCACAAGAAGTAGAGACAGGATGCGTGTTTTGCATGGTGTGGAGAAGGGACAAAGTTTGCCAAATCTTTTGCAGGCTTGGATTGAAGTCATTCAGAGATTCAGATACTAAAAGCATCGACTTCAACTCATATTTTCACACACAATGCCCTCCTAGAGTACATTGACGTAATTCCGTGTATGAGGATGGAGGCTCATGGGTGTAGACTGAGAGAACTCCCACCACTACCCCCACTGTGAAAGTTTAGACTCGCACGGAGTCTCTCCTCATTCTAACCAACACCCTTCTTCTCTAGTGAACACACTGAAGACTCAGGTCTATTTCTACCTCTTTGTCCCCAGTGCATCTGCCGGTTTTGACTTTATCTGTTACAGGCGTTCTTGCTCAATCATTGGTCCTTATTCAGAAACCAGCGGTGACGTCTAAGTGCAACACCTTTTAACTCCAAAGGTGAAAAGCATCCCTGCCTCTCTGAAAACTGGAAAGCACTGTTGGCCATTGTGATCAGCAGGGATGAGGGATCTCAGTTAGCTCGAGGGTTCTTTTCATCGAACTTGATTCAGAGCTTCAGGGGCCCCCATCTCCACAAGTTTATATTGCCTTCCAGGGAGGGCAGGCTGGCTAACATGTTGCTTCTGGTCTTATTTAGATACCAAATTTGAGAGTCTTATCAACAGTAACCAAGGTGGCTAACTTCCTTCGGTTCCTGAAGAGGAGTCCTTCTTCACCTGATATCAGGATGAAGGCAGCTGCTTTTCTCCCCTCACCAACATTCTGGAGTCTGTAAGGGAGGGAGAAACTGCCTCTAACTAGGCATTTGATTCCATCTGGGACAACAGTTTCAGGGGAGCCTGTGTTGGTGTCTTAAGTAAGTTCTCACCTTTCTTAAGTAGCGCAATAAGTGAACTCAAAGAGACTGGTTGGTAACTTGGATTTTCTTCTATCATTTCTTCACCTTGCAGTTTTGAGAGGTTTTAATCACAGCATTGTTGGAGGGATTCCTTCCTTCCTACCCTCCTTCCTTCTTTTCTCTTTCTTTCTTCTTTCTTTTCTTCCTTCTTTCCTTCCCTTCTTCCTCCCTCCTTTCCTTTCTGTCATCCTTTTCTTTCCCCTCTCTCCCCTTCCTTCTTTCCCTCCTTCCTTCTTTCTTTCTTTCTTTCTTTCTTTCTCTCTTTCTTTTTTCCTTTTGTTTTTTTTTGAGACACGGTCTCGCTTTGTAGCTGAGACTGGCCTTGAACTCACGGAAATGCACCTACCTCTGTCTCCCACGTGCTTGGATTGAATGTACCACCATCCCAGCTTATCCTTCCATTTCTTAAATAATTTAATTTTCCCACACCCTATACTGCTTTTCTTTCTTTCTCTCTTTCTTTCTTTCCTCTCTCTCTCTCTCTCTCTCTCTCTCTCTCTCTCTTTCTTTCTTTCTTTTTTTTTTAGGATTCACTCAGAGATTCTGAGGTGGATAAGAAAGAGGGAGAACTTGAGGAGGCATGGTACAGGATCTCTACTCTCCCCAAAGGGGCTGTGGGGGGTATGATCCTTCTCCCACCTCCCTAGGTTACTATTACAATGGAAAAGAACAACAGGGAAATAGTCCCAGTGATACAGGGCTTCCCTGCAGCGTGCAGAGGATCCCGTTTAACCAATATTGTGAGGAGAGGAGCCAAAATGCTCCCTCCCCCATAAGTTGTAATTAGTTTTGGTAATAAGTGTTGATTTGCTGTAAAGAAAATGAAAGTATTCTCCAACACGATGGTCCATTAACTGTAGATGTTAGGAGGAAGGAGGATTTCTGAGCTAAAGTGTGACAAACAGTTGCTTCCCACTGGGAAAACTCAGCCACCTTTCTTCTTGAAACCAGGTGAGACCAGAATTCCATGGTTTTGTTATTCACATTGTGATTTAAATAACTATTAGCTTTCTTTTTTCAAAAATATAGCTTCCTTGTCTGATTTTGGCACCAGAATACAAGACAATCCAAGGCAGAGGGAAACTGGAGATTTTTCCTATTGCTACAAACTTAGCAGTTTAGAAATTAGTGGGTGGAAAAAGAATGTCAGGATGTTTCTCCAACATCCTTTATCAGGAGAAATAGTTGTAATTGGGGTCTGGGGTTTAGAAGGCAGAGCAGTCAGATTGAATGGAAACTCAGAGCAGTCATATTTACTGGGCCTCAACCGGAAGGTATTTCACAACTTAGTAATGATGGTCAGAAGCAACCTTCCGCCACAACACTTAACTCATGGCCACTAGGTATCCGTTACTGCAAGACAAAATGATTTAATCGGACTAGAAATCTCTTTAGTGCCTAGTCCCTCACCTTTCTCCTCCCCTCCCCTCTTCTCTCAGATGGATGAGGAAATCTTAGAAGCTTCTGCCACTTATTGAAGCAGAATTTTGCCATCAGCTTTAGCGTCATTCACGAGTTGCATATAAAACTGGTCCTGCCCAAGTCTACACTGAGTCATTTAGAAGACAGAGAATCCACATAGAGATAGCACTGTTTGGCTTTGCAGCTGGGGTAAGGTCAGGATTTTGTTTGTTTGTAATTTAAATCAACAGGCTGTTGACAAGGCCAAGCAGGCAGGCTTTCCGGGTTTTGCAAATCCATTCGTATGGGTCCAGTTCTCCAGTGTTTTGCCTTCTCCAGGAGAGGGTGGTATCCTTGAAAACTGAAGCCAAATGCACGAAGTGTCATGAAGTCTAGTTTTAGACATAACCTCCTTCCAACACACGGCTACCAGCAGCAACTGGGTGGAGAGAACAACGTAGAGTGCCCTTCCCCGCTAGCTCCCCGTGGATCATCAGAGGACGTTAGGAGGAACAAAGAGCTAAGAGTCTGGTCACACAGCCATTCGTGGTGATACCTTAAGACTTATGTAGAGTGTCCGAATGCAGAAGAACAGAGCAGGCCACGTGAGGGAATGAGCCCTGAGGGCTCCCTCATTTCTTTGTCTTAGATTTCCTCCGGCCTTTCCCATAGGCACTATTCTCAGAGTCTTGTTCCTCCTCCCTCTGCCTTACTACTGCACCTCCATCTTCTTTCTCCTCCTTCCTACCATTCTTTCCAGCACACTTTTACGGACTGTGGAATTGCGTGCCAAGCTAGGGGGAAATGATCTCAAGCAATTTCACATTAAGCAAAATCTCACCGGATCCTGAAACGTGATGCGCGAAGCTCGGATCCCAGCTTTGAGGGGTGATGCTGGTTGGAAAGCACGTGAGACAGATTGGAGTTCCAGGAAAGAGATTAGAGAAGAGCAGAACTGTGTGGCTATCCTGGGTCTCGGGTGTAGGGTGTTGGGAAAAGAGAAAGGAAGAATGAACAAGATATTCTCATTCTGTGACACTCTTTAGCTTAGTCGAAGAAGGCACCAAGGACTCTCTGCTTTTTCTTAGAGAAACACACACGGATATGGTTTTATATTTACTACTCAAAGACCCTGACTTTTGGGTAGAAATGCCATCAGTTGTCTCTGCCCAGCTCTTTTGCAGATGTATTAATCATAACCACAAGGATTGCTAAAATGGCAAGGCTCTCTTCGCTTTTCAGTTTATACAGAACAGAATCATTTACATAAAGTCCTTAAGGCAAATAACTGTTGGGGCTCTAATTTATATCTGATCGAAAATTAGCCGTCATTATGCGCTCCATTAGCATCGTCTTTAATGTGCTTCTAAGCACCATTTGTCAAGCGGCTTGTTAATATCCTTCAAGTCTTTAAAGTTGAGAGCTCATTAAAGAGTGCGCTCTGTTATTGATGTAATTTAGATGAGTTTGGAAGAGCAAGCACACCATGCCTTGAATGGGCAACCTCCAGAAACCAGGGCTAAGGGGCATTTGGTGACCAAGTTCAGAATCAATGATTTCCTATAAGGCTCCTAGTTCCCTGGACAGGAGCAGCTCTGAGCTCTCTAAGGAGTCTTCCATGGCCCATTCCCTGAGTGAGAGTCCGCCATTCACCTCTCCAGGAAGACCTGTGTTGCTTTGAATTGCCTTTTCTTCTCAATTTATTTTGCTGAGCTTTCATAGAAGGAGAATGTTAAATGGGTATCATTTGTGGGAGAACTCCATAGTGTAGTTTCTTTTTTTCACAGCTCTGCCCCTCTTTAGCACCTACTTAGGAGATAGACCTCTTTATTCCCCATTGAGAGAATTCCAGGCCTGGAGACAAGATGTTGCCCTTGAACCTATTTTGACTGAGGTATAGCAAACCCGCTTAATTATGTACATGTTATTACATTATCTATCAAAAACCCCATCAGAAGAGCATAAAGGCCAATAAATTATCCCAGTTATTCATCTAAAAATCCATATATTTTGTCATTTTCTTTCAGGAGGAGATTATGTTAGTGTAACACAATAAAGAAAACCATTAGCACAGCTAGAAAATTGCAACTGAGTGCAACAATAATTCCACGGGCAAGAATAAATAACAGTTAGAAAGTGGCATTCCTGCCTTAGATTTCCTGGGGTGGAGGCTGTCGACGCTTCCTTTCCATGCCAGTCTTGACTTTATCAGTGAATCTTGCTACCAGAGGCTTAGTTACACCTCCTCTCTAACTCTTACATTAAACAATTAAACCCCCATAATTTCTGAATCCCCTCTTCTATTTCTACTCTAAATTCATTCCCCCTCCTGAGACCTTCCCAGGACTCAGAGATTAATGCAGATAATGAAAGACATCAGGAGTTTTATTCTCCCCTCTAAATTTCTGAGATTCCTCCAGCTTAGAAGGTTGGGTGCGAGGAAGGCTCTATTCTGCTAGAGTGGAAATGAAACCGGTAGTTTAGGCCGTGGGGGAGGGGCGTCCCAAGCCCTCCTGCTCTTCCTCGCCCCTTCTTTCCCTCCCTCTGTAAGAATAATCTTTCTCATCATTTCTGGAACAGCGTCTTCTCTCGCACGTCCACACCTTAAAAGAGTTCATTACACACACAACAGAGACGGAGAACGGAGAAAGAAAGATATAATAAGATCAATTTAAGGACATATTGAGGTCATAGAACAGCACAAATACTCAAGTGCTCTGTATAATGTGCGGCGGGGATTTTGGGCAGTTTTATTGTGTGGTTAGGATCCTCATCTCCGTTGTTTTTTACAGGATTCCTCCAGGCTAAAGTAATAAAGCGAGTAATTAGAATGCTAAAGACAGATGTAAATAACAGGAACGAGACAGCGCTGACAGATGAGCGGCTGGGTCAGGAAAAGAGCCCAGTTGGTGGAAATGACACGGCTCCACACTCCCTCCCCCGCCCCCCACCCTGGGCCTCTGCTCTCTCTGGCCGTGGCCTTAGGCGGCCAGCTGGGGACACAGTGGTCAAAATTGCACTGGGAGGTGAGGCACTAGGGGGTGTGTGAGCCTCGGAGTCACAGCCAGGCCACTGCTCTGCTCTGCGAGGAGGACGCAGCGCGGGGCTCCCCGGACAGTCTCAGGTCGCCAGGTCTCCCAGGTCACCGCCCTGAGCCTCGCCTCCGTCCAGCTGCCTTCTGCTCTTTCTTCCCAGCCAGCTCTCAGCAGACCCCTCAGTCCAGCTATAGCCCAGATCCGAGGAAACCACCCAGGCGTCGTTCCACAACCCTTCCATTCCCTCCCAGCCTTCATCACGGAATCCAACAGTTTCCACAAGTTACCAGAAATCACAGGAGAACTCCCAAACCCTCACCTCCCCTCTGGCCCCAAAAAGCAATCCTTGTCCCCTTTGAGCAAAAGGTGTAACCAAATCTCTGGCTTTTCCAAATCGGACCCAGCGATTACTCTGGAAGCAAGTGGAACGATTTCTAAGAAAGTGAGTGAATTTCGTTCTCTACACAATCTGAGTGGAAGAGCAGCAGGGGCTCAGTTTGTTACTGAAATTTTACAAAAGGGCCAGAGCTACTCAACCATTTTAATCTCTGGCACCAGAGGATGAACAACGAGATCTGATTAAAGCCTCATGATGAACAGGTCCTCAAGCCTCACGACAAAACCCCATGGGCCATGTTCAGAACTGGTGTGTAACTGGTCTCTTACTTCCTTTAGAAGAGACTCAGTGTAGACACGGAGGCCTGTTAAGGTTTGCGGCTTTACCTTAAGGCTAATTCCTGGGCCACTGCTGCCAGTGGGCGTGGATGCCGTCTAAACAGACCCACTTTTCTGTTAGCTTTACAGCATTAAAGGCCATCTAACACTCTTTATAAGCAACAGACCCCAGAGGGAGCCATAGTCTACCAGAGAGCTTCCCGAGTATCTACTGAGAAGGTTGGTACTGGGGTGGACTCAAACCTGCTTGTGAAGCAGAGCCTTACACAGCAGTCCACAAATCCCTGCATGTGGTCTGAGTTAGAGATATTAGCTATAAATTCGGTGGAGAAAGAGAATCCCAACACTTCACCCTATTCTTAGTGGTAGGGGGTAGAATAATGGGTTGGGGTAAAATAAGGCAGGGTAACTTGAGATCCAAGGATGTTTTTGGGTTTTGAATACCTTATTAGTCCATAGAGCTTTCTCATTTCCTCCCATCTGTTACAGATGCACGTCTCAGTCCATTCCCCACCTACCTCAGACTCTTAGCATCTCGTCTTGGTGTAACAATTTTACTTTTTGACCATCTCTTCCTTATAAGACCTAAGGACCCAATATGAGCGAACTCTAGATTTTTGTCTCTCGGTGTTGACCTTAACTTCCGTCTTCTCTTTAAGCAAGCAGAGCAATGGCTGCAGTGTGTCCACGCAGCTGGCCAATGCTGACAACGTCCCACTGAGACTTCTTAGGTGTGCACAGCCACCGCCAAATCGCTGCCTTTCAGATCATTGTAACTAGGACGAAAGCTACCTTAGTACGGTCAGGTGAGATGGAGCAATCACAGCAGCATTGGAGGAAAATCGGTAGCCTCCTTCAGACGATCAGTTCCTGTCCTTACCAGCCTGGCCAATGGCAGACACTCTGACTTGGAAGATAGGACTGGAGGACTTCACTGTGCTCAGGGAGAGACAGTCTAGAGAAATCTCCAGTTATCACATTTGATTTTTGAGGAAAAAAATGATGAAATAAAAAACCCCAGGGAGTTTTAGTCTGAGGATCTAAAATACAAATGATCTATGATCTAGAATTCTTGTCTTGCTGTCTTTTTTTTTTTTTTAAAGATTTATTTATTTATTATATATAGGTACACTGAAGCTGTCTTCAGACACAACAGAAGAGGGCATCAGACCCCATTACAGATGGTTGTGAGCCACCATGTGGTTGCTCGGATTTGAGCTCAGGGCCTCTGGAAGAGCAGTCAGTGCTCTTAACCACTGAGCCATCTCTCCAGCCCTCTTGCCTTCTTTGACAGCAATCTTTGTTTATGCTCACAAGGACAAGCAAGCTTCAAGCTTGCTGTCTATAAACCAAGTCCTGGTGATGGTAGAGGGATGGCAGTAATGCCTTAGAGGAAGTTGCAATGCAAATAGAGTAGCCAGTAGTAGGTAGGTGCACATTCCTAGGCAAGCTGACTGCTCCACTGGGTGTAAGGTCACAGCCAAGGTCATCCAGGGGGGGCTGTGAGGAAGAGTTAGCAGTCGATGCAATTGCTGAACGTGTTTCCTCCTTTGTGAAAGGTCCCTCTTCTCTGGGGAAGGTATTTCCTGTGTGCAGAAATTCTGTCTGTGGAAGTTCCCAGCCCTAGGTTGTGATTTAGTGATTGAAGAACACACTTTGAAGGGTAGAAAAGGAGTAATGCCCGCAGAAGTCGAGTCAGAGTGTTCTCATGCCGGAGCTTTGGTTACAGTGTGGTGCCGGCTTTCGTTGGGCTGTGGTGTACAGTGTATGTCTTTCTGTGTGTTTTAGGGAAAACACTTAAGAATGCACTTTGTGACCAGCCTTCAGTGAGAAGTCTTTCCGAGTCCCACCAGCCTTGCTGATTTATCAACTTTTTGTTCCACTTGAAACTTTGTGCATTCAACACTTCTTGGAACTCTTAGTGTCACCAGCGTATTTTATTCTAAGGAACTGAAACTCCTTTACAGGTGTATATTCTAGGCTGCTTGAACACTTCATGGTCTCTAACTCGGTTTTGAGCAAAGATATCACCAACAAACGTAGTTAGCTACATGTTTAAGTAAAGCAAGTCCCTCTCAGCTCTAATACTTCCTCCTCCCTCCTTCCGTCTGTCTTCTTTCCTTCCCCTTCCTTCCTTCCTTCCTTCCTTCTTTCCTTCCTTCCTTCCTTCCTTCCTCCCTCCCTCCCTCCCTCCCTCCCTCCCTCTCTCTCTCTCTCCCTCTCTCTCTCTCTGTTTTTCTTTCTTTCTTTCTTCCTTGGAATCATTTCTCAGCCTGTCCTCTCTCTGAGCGCTAAACTCTCTCATGTTTCCTATTGTTGCATTTCATTGTACTTTGGAATGCTTATCTAACTCTGGAAGGCGCACACACACACACACACACACACACACACACACACACACACCCTGAGAACTATAGCTAGAAGACTGAGGTAAATTAATCAATGTGCCTTTTGACCAAAAAGATGTAACCTCTAGCAACTCACTTTTCCAAAACCTGATCTAGCAATCCAGAGGGAAGGCAGAAGGCAAATACTGCAATTCCTGAGTGACCTTCACTTTCCTTCTTTCAAATTAAATCGCTGAAAAGCCTGGTTCTAGTTTGCTCGTGAAAATTAAAAAAAAAAGTGGTCAATACCGTGTAACCACTGTCTCTGCTACAAGATGACAGTTAGGTCTGCTGTGGGCCTCCAGATGCACCGGCCCTTCAGGTGCTAGGATCTCACAGGCAACACCGGGAAGAGCAATGTCTTCCCCTCCTCCTTCAAGACATTCTTCGGATTAGCCTTGGCTGTGCTGGAACTTGCTCTGCAGGCGAGGCTGACCTCAGTCTGGCTCTAGATCTGTGGGACCGGCTGCCACTACAGCTGCATCTGCTTCAGGCAGCAGAGAGCAGACAGCATCAGGGAAGCCCCGGCCCTCAAAACTGCCTGCTTCCAGTCCTAATGCAGTTCGTAGTGACACACGGCCACTCAACCACTCAATCGTTGACTCAAGACTGAGCTGAGCCACTTACAGAGTGACCTGACAGTCAGGTGCGTTTCTTTCTTGATGTCAAGAATTCATGATAGGGAAGGAAGACTTAAAGTTAATAATCAGACATTCCTGGTCAGAAGGTTGAAGTACCCTAATGAGACTATTTGGGAAAAAAAAATGAACTGAAACACAAATAAACGGAAACAAACAGTAAAAGCCTGATGATTGAAGGAGTTAAAAGCCTGTGTGATAGCAGGGCTTTCTTTTGTTTTTCTAACGCATGCTGTTTGGTTCCTCTGTAGCTAGAAAGAGGCCCCTGTAAAAGCAGTTATAGGAAAATAGAATTCTCTGGGAGAGGTTCAGTTTCTGACCTACACAAAAACTCCATGGGATGTGTGAGTTATTTCTTCTTCTGGATAAATGGGGAGTTCTCTTTTTATTGGATAAATGAGGGCAGCAACCCCTGTAAATCTCCCTCTCTGCCTTGCCTGAGGTTTAGGTTAAATTATAACAGTTTTTTCGTCCATTATGGATCTTATCAAACACTTACCAGGTGGTAGTCTAGTGTTCTCAGCTTGCTTTTTCCCACTCACTGCCCCCTCCCTTCAACTTGCTTTAAAAAAAAAAATGGTTCTACATCATTACTTTCTATCTGCTACCTGACTCTATCACACCTGTGATAGCCTAGCTCAGAGGGTGTGGCGTGCGCCATCTTGGATCTTGATGGACCTGAGTTCAAATGCTGGATGAAGTCAGATTGGAAAACTTTCTAGTCATATGATATCGCAGGGGAAAAACTCTCTATGAATTGTTATTTTTTATCTCCAGACTTACAGTGGTCACTTTCCTTATTGTTTTAATTATCATTTGAGACATCATAGTGTTTAATGTATGTATGTATATATGTATGTATGCATGCCTGTATTATGTATGTATTGATTCATTTAGAGGCAGGGTCTCTCTATGTAGCCATGGCTGTTGTGAAGTGCCCAACGTAGATCAGGCTGGTCTTTACAGAGTTGTTCTTCCCTCTGCCTCTCAAGTGCTAGGATTAAAGGCTACCATTCTCAGCCCTGATGCATTTCTAAATACTAAAGATTTGTGTTTTTCCTTTTTATTTTTTCCCTTTTTAAAAAAAAGTCTTTATTTTATTTTTATGCATGCGAGTACACTTGTTGCTCTCTTCAGACACACCAGAAAGGGAGTTGCAACCATGTGGTTGCTGGGATTTGAGCTCAGGACCTCTGGAAGAGCAGTCAGTGCTCTTAACCACTGAGCCATCTCTCCAGTCCAGTGCTTGCCCTTTTTATTTTGACCTTTGCACAGTGGAAGTGTTCTGGATGGTGATTTTGTGTTGCCTTTTGAGAACATGGCAAAGTAATCTTATTTTCTCAATTATTTCATCTACAAAATATAGGCAATAATAATTATATGTCCTTTCATAAAATTTCTTTATGAAAGACTATCAATGGGCTGAAGAGATGGCTTCAGACTGCTCCTCCAGAGGTCCTGAGTTCAATTCCCAGCAACCACATGGTGGCTCACAACTGTCTGTAATGGAATATGATGCCCTCTTCTGGTGTGTCTGAGGACAGGTACAGTGTACTCATATAAATAAAATAAATAAATCTTTTTAAAAAAAGACTATCAATGGATATACAATTTTTAGCAATATTCATGTATTACCTAAGAATCACTTCAGAAGGGCACACGGGTCTCCTACAAAAGATGGCTCAGGAGGCTGGGACTATCCTTTCTAGTTTGGGTGATCAGCTTGTTGCAGCAGTAGTTCTAAAATGCAGAATTTTACTAATGTTCTAGGCATAAACTTAACACTTATTTCTTGAGGAAAGTGAAATTAAAATAATTCACCTTCCCGTTCTGCTAAGTGGTTCTAATGCATATAGAAAAATGTGAAGTTGGTTGCCACTTTGGCTTCAGGGGCACGGTACTGACCTAGGAGTATTGGCTGGGTGAATGGAAAGCTAAGATCTAAGCAGTGGCTGCTTGCGTCTGGGTGGTGAGGCAACCACACAGCATAGCCAGGCTCCGGAGTCCAGCCGAGACTCCAGGTTGCAGGGGGCTGGTACCCTGGGAGGAGACGCTGACAACAGAAAAAGGCAGGGGCTGATGTTGCAAGGGTGTTTCACATGTGTTCCCGCCCCAGGGATGAAATGGACAGAGGATCTGTCCCTGTTTAACTTTTGCCTTGTGAACTTTATATGGATTTTGCAGGTGTGGTGTGGAAGGATTTGTAGATTAGGGCATTCACCCATTAAGTACCTGGCTCGAGGCCGACATTGTCTTTCATACTTAGTGATGCTTTCTATTTTATCCAAGATTTTTAGAAAGGTTATATTAGTAAGGGAAGCCCCGATCATAATTCCTTCCCTTGAATTTCAGGGAGCTAGAATGATTATATTCGTAAGGGAAGCGTTTCAACTACGTCTGTTGACTTTCATTGGATTTCAAGTATTCTGAAACATGTTGGGAATGAAAAACACACCCTAACTTTGAAAATCTAACCATTCTTTGGGAGAGACACATAAAGAATAATTTAAGGCTGCTCGTGTGTCCACATTCTATGGAAATAGAGTACAAATAAAGCCTGTTGGTACCTGTAGGCTGGCATCATGCACCTCAAATTGATATAGGCAATAGAAGATTTTTTTTTCTCTTTCTCTCTCCTCTCCCTTTTAGGATACAAGTTCTCTGTATGCAGGCTGGTCTTGAACTCATGATTCTGCACCAGACATTCCAGTGCTGAGATTACAGCCAGCATGCCTAGCTGAGAATGCATTTCTTACTTTGGAGCTGGCTTTGTTAAATTGTAACTATTCGTTGAAGTCATCAGACTTTAAATACAAGTGACAAACTCTCAGTAATTCTGTGTCTTTTAAGGTTGGCCCTGAACTAGAGAAGACCAATAGTTTGCCTCTTAAGTTAGCACATATTTCCCATTTCAATCAATGTATTTTTTTTTGTTTAATCAATGTAGTTTTCCATACATTTGCTCAAGAACTTTACTCACATTAATAGCAAATATCATCAGCTAAAAGGAAACATAAAAACTCTATCCTTCATCCTTTAACGGGGACAGACAGACTGTAGTCTTGGCTCACATTAAACAGAGTATTGTCACCGGAAGATCCAGGCTATAGTTCTGGCCTGTAATCTCAGTCACTTGGGATGTGCAGGCAGGGGGATTCCAACTTCAAAACTTGCTTCATCTGCAGTGAATTCAAGGTGAGCTTGGGCCTTTAGTGAAGCTCTGTCTTAAAATGGAGAAACGCAGACCGGGGCTGGAGAAAAGGCTCAGTGGTTAAAGACATGGACCGTTCTTTCACAGGACTCAAGTGCAGATCTCCACACCCACACAGGACAGCTCCCACACAGGACAGCTCCCAATTGCTTGTAACTAACTCTACGGGGAATGCCACACCTTTGCGGGCACCCTCACGCAGGTGGGCATAACAGCATGCGTACCCACACATACGGAGCTAAAAATAAACCTTAGTATTTCAAAAGTAAAGAGAAGGCTGGGAACGCCACTCCGCGGTAGAGCGCTTGTTCAGCATGTCCCAGGCTTTGGGTCAATCTGTAGCACAGAGAAAACAAGAGAACACAATGAAAAGCGGGCAATAAATGGTTTCCGCTCTGTTCACTTTATAAAGCTGGTATCGTTTCAGTTGATGTAGGTGCTGGGGATGAAGGCCAGGACCTTGCCGGGGCTGTTTACTAACCTGCCTGCTAAGCTGTACCACAGGCTTCGGAGGGAGTCAGCAGTCAGCAAGGCAGGGTGCTGTTTATCCTTTATCCTTCTTGTGGAGCTGTGTGATCGCATTTCCTGTCCTGTTCGTTCAAAGATATTTCTCTTTTATTGTTTAAAAAAAAAAAAAAAGAAAGGTTAGTTCGTTATTTTGGGGAAAAGCTCTCATCTGGGAGAGACTGGAGGTGAACGCTTGTTGCTGTGCACAATGAGAACGGTGCAGCACAGGTGATGACGCGTACTCAGTGATGACGCATACGTACGGTGGTACAGTGCCGGCAAAGCTCAGTGATGACGCATACTCAGTGATGACGCGTACTCAGTGATGACGCATACTCAGTGATGACAGTGGTGACGCATACTCAGTGATGACGCATACTCAGTGATGACACATACGTACGGTGGTACGGTGCCGGCAAAGCTCAGTGATGACACGTCAATAAGTCCCAGAAGCTTATCTATGCCTCTCTTGCTTCTACAATGAAATAATTTGGCCGCTGAATTTGCTTCACATTCTTTAGCACCTGGGGACCTGGCTTTGGCAGTGTCCCTCAGGACTTGGCTGGGGGCCAGGCCACTAAAGAAGGCAGCATGGAAGCCAAGGAGGGAGAATTAGTTAAGCTTTTTGCTAATCTACATTTTACTTTTATAGGGATGTATAGAGAGATTCCCAACATCAGTTAGACTTCAGCCGCTCAATCCCGGCAACTCAATCCGGGCCACATATCACCTGTACATGACGAGGCTTAAAGCCACACTTACGGAGCCTTGAGGACGATGGGATACACAGAGGGAGCCTTAGCATAGACGGAGCTGAAGAGCCTAAAAAAATTCGCATAGACCTGGAGGGAACAGACACCTCAAGGGGCTGAGTTTCACTCCGCTCTGTGTAGCTTGCTGCCCTGGTGGGCCTGGAAGGCACAGCCTCTCATTACTGAAATAACCGGAAGGCATTCAAACACACTCAACTCGCGTGTTTGCTCATAGCTTAAGCCGATGCATCCAGACATTCAACTTACGCCTGCAACTTACTGCCCTTTCAGGGTCTTTAGTAGGTATAGGTAGGATCATCCATAAAACCTTCCTTACAGTTCCTACTTCTCAAAGACCACAGGGGTGTGTGTGTGTGTGTGTGTGTGTGTGTGTGTGTGTGTGTGTGTGTGTATACATGTATGGTGTGCTCACCTGTACAGAATCTGTGAGGACCTCATCTTTTTGAAATGTGATCTTTCACTAGGGCTCATTCAGCTAGTCTGACTGACCTGTGAGCTCATGGGATCTGCTGGTGTGTATATGTGTGATTGTGTGTGTGTGTACATGTATGAGTGTGCTCACCTGTACATGACCTGTGAGGGCCTCACTGTTTTGAGATGTGGTCCCTCACTCAGCTCATCTGGCTGACCTGTAAGTCATGTGCCACTGCTCAGACCTTTATGGAAGTGAGAGAGCTCTGAACTCAGGATCTCATGTGACAGGCAGATGGTTTTGTCAATTGAGCCATCCTCCAGCTCCTCCATTTCCTAATTCTTGTTTTGTTTTTAAGGCAGGGTCTCACTTTGCAGTTGTGGATGTTCTGGAACTCGCTCTGTAGACCAGGCTGGCCTCAAGTTCTTAGAGATCCACCTGCCTCTGCTTCCCGAGTGCTGGGATTAAAGGTGGGCACTCATTTTCTAATTCTTCTGTGCCACAGTGTGAGTTGTCATCTACTGAAGTGGCCACTGTCTCCAAAGCTAACGCTTAAATAAAATACTGCTATCACAAAGCAAGGAATGCTGAGTGTGGACATCTCAAGTTGCAATCAAGAGTAAAAGCAGCAGCTTACCTGCTGGAGACACGAATGGAACAGCTTATTGCCCACGGAGCGTGATCTATCTAGAAGTATTAGCCATTTGGGTCTTGGGCTTTTCAGTAAGTGCAGACCACACATGGTGCATGTCATGAAGTAGACAGTCAAGGACTCGGCTGTCAGCAAAGCTCTCACCGGGTGATGTTTGTTCTGTATTCTATTGTAATGAAGGAGGGCAGAAGCATGGACACAGGGAAGGGCTCTACGAGCTGTCTGGAGGATTTATTATGATTGGGAAAAATGATACAAAACAGATGTCTGAGTTTGTGTGTTTTTCAAATGACAAAGTTTTAGTGACTCATTTCTTTTTCGTGTGTGTGTGTGTGTGTGTGTGTGTGTGTGTGAGAGAGAGAGAGAGAGAGAGAGAGAGAGAGAGAGGCAGAGACAGAGACACACAGAGAGAGGGGGAGAGATGGGGAGAGGGAGAGAGGGAGAAAGGGAGAGAGAGGGAGGGAGAGAGAGAGGGAGGGAGGGAGAGAGGGGGAGAGAGAGAGAGAAAGAGAGAGAGAGAGGCAGAGACAGAGACAGAGACAGAGACAGAGAGCTCACTTTGCAGTCAGGCTAGCTCTAAACTCAGATCCTCCTGCTTCTGAGGATGTTCCACCTCTATGTCTGTTGAGGTGACTCTAAAATCCAGTTCCTGTGTTGTGGGAAGCTAAACAACTCCCTTGGGCTTTCCTTCTGCTCCTTCCTCTTCCCCTCCTAAAATGCTAATTTCTGTATCACTGTCTTCACAAAGTTTCCCCCTTAAACTCCCTTTCATGTCCCCACATAGACTATCAGAAACCTATTTTATGCTACCATGAGTCTTTTAATTGTGCCTACATAGCTAAATATTGTTTCTGTGAAAATATTAAATGAAAGTGATTCTTTTTGTTTTTAGTGCTAGCACTTTGATTTTATACTTGAGTTTGAAGAATTAGTCTACATAATAAGCACATGGATAAACTGAAAAATTTCAAATTCCATCATGCAAGAAGGACCCCAGGGAAAGAGAGTTAGCAAGCAATAGCAAAGGATGTTAGATTCATTGTGCTCTATTTTTGAAACGTTTAGCTAAGGCTTGGTAAAAGGATTTCCATAGAATAATAAAACGTTACAGCCAGAAGAAGCTTGAAAAATGGTTTACTCAGAAGTTCTGTTACAGGAGCAGAGACTTATCTCAGGTCATGTAGAAAATAAGCTATACAGTCAGTCCTAGACTTCAGGCACAAGGAACCATCATTCTATGACAAGCTCATAAGGAGTTAATCAGGGCAACATACAACAAAACAAATTATCCCAGACATCAGCCCCCACATCTGCACGTCCAGCAGTCAGGTTTGAAGCAGCATTTCATGACTCTGAGGGACATGGGGAGCTTGATGGAGACGGAGCAAGCGCTGGGTCTCTGTGTCCCTGACATTGTCCTTTCCTCCTTTTCCGACCTTGCCTGGTAAACCTCTGGACTAAAAGGTACACTTTTTTTTTTTGTCGTTATTTTGTCCTTCTTTTTCAAGATAAGGTTTCTCTGTGTAACAGCTCTGGCTGGTCTAGAACTAGTTTTCTAGACCGTGCTGGTCTCGAACTCACAGAGCTCTGCTGCTTCTGCCTCTTGAGTGCTGGGATTAAAGGTGTGCATCATCACCATGCAGCTAGAAGGCAAGTTTTAATAACCCTCTCCGTTCTCGAGAGTGGAGCCCGAAGAGTAGTTTGACTCACAATGCCAAGAGATTGTGTTTAGTCTAGAACAAAGAGTGTGTGGAATGAGGGGTTGGGGATTTAGCTCAGTGGTAGAGCGCTTGCCTAGGAAGTGCAAGGCCCTGGGTTCGATCCCCAGCTCCAAAAACAAAAAAAAAAAAAAAAGAGTGTGTGTGGAATGAAACAGATGGGAGATACGGCTAAAGGGTGGATACGGCTTTGGATCTGACTTTAGTCGTTCAGTGTCCTAGGTGTTTCTGTCCCATTCCACAGGATTTAAATTCTTCCTTACGGACACGGCTGACACGCTGTGTGCTGTTAATGGTGCTGATCCGCTGTGGCTCAGTGCTAGACGACCAGGAAAGCACTTGTGAGTGTGCATGAGTTCATTGACTGAAGCCTCACCACTCTAGCAGCAAACATATATAGTATATGTTTTCGTTCTACCTTACATTGATGCTAAGTATTAATTATGCCTACATCAGTGTTGGCTACCATGGATACCATGCTTAGAACTCCTAAATCGGCTATAGGTTTCTAGAATCAAGATAAATAATAATAATATAAAAACAATGATAAGTGTATTACTTTTCTTCTCCAAAAGCATTTTAAATTATTGATTCTAGAATACTCAGGTCAAGTTACTGTTTTTTCTTTTCTTTCTTCGTCTTTTTTTTCTTTTTTCTTTATTTTGTGTTTTTGAGACAGGATTTCACTGTGTACCCCTGACTGTCCTAGAACTTTCTCTGTAGTCCAGGCTGGCCCTAAACTCACAGAGATCAAAGGGCTGGGATTAAAGACATATGCTATCATGCCCCCCCCCAGCTTTTTTTTTTTTTTTTCTATTATTGGCTTGTTGGCTAAATCATAAAATAATCTTGTACTGGGGCTGGGCATGGTGGTACGTTCCTTTAATCCCAGCACCTGAGAAGAGCACGTAGGTGGATCTCTCTGAATTCAAGGCCAGCCTGTTCTACACAGAGAGTTTCAGGCTAGCCACAGCTGCACAGTGAGACCCTATCTCAAACAAACAAACCAATCAATCAACCAAGCAAAAACTCCTCTAAAATCTATATTTATTTCCTCCTAGAGTGTTCTGTGTATTGCTTAATTTATGCAATGCTTCTATTTTATGTGGCACGTCATTTGAAGATATGTTCAATTTATTTCAGATTTCCTGGGCTGCTTGGTAGATAACATTGGTCTGAATTGGGGTTGGGGGGGGCTGAGGATGTGGGAAGGATTGTGGGAGGGGGTGACGGGAGGGGGCAGGGAGAGAGATGTAAAGTGAAGAAGTAAAAAATAAAATTAAAAAAAAATGTAAAAAATCTTCCATTATAGAGTAGACCAAAAGAGAGGCAGAAGATGTGAAATCGAATGGAAAAATGACAGGAGTCATTTGGTCATTGGTGTCGTGTGATTGACAGGAACAAAAAGCCCTCCTATCCCAACCCCCTCAACCCCTCCATTCTTGCTTCACATACTTTATACTTTATACAGTTTCTGATACTGTTAATCGAAAAGAATGGAGATGCGACACAATCGATTTTAAAATGTAGTTTTAAAATGTGCTTATTTTTGGTGCTGAGAAGAACTCAGGATTCCACACATGGAAAAGTCATCATTTACCACTGAGGTACACCACCCAGCCTGCTTTACAAGTTTCATCAGGAAAAAGATGTTTGAGATAACGATTTCTGTTTTGTTCATCTTTTATTTTCCTAACACTTCCAGGAAGCTTCCAGATCAGCAGCGTGCACTAGGGCAAGACTCAGTATCATATTTAAAACCCTCGTTCTGGGGTTGGGGATTTAGTTCAGTGGTGCGCAAGGCCCTGGGTTTGATCCCCAGCTCCGAAGAAAAGAAAAAAAACAAAAACAAAAACAAAAACAAAAACCAAAACCAAAACCAAATAAAACCCTCGTTCTTCTAGGATCCCTCCACCTCAGCCTATCTCTACATTGTGGGAGCAGGAGACATAGCTCTGCCCCCTTATCTTCTGTAGCACTTGGGAGAGCGGGCCTGCACCTAGTCTGGGCAAAGGCACAGATGGGCCAGCTGGAGGGTGTGGAAGCAGGGGAGTTGTCTTAGCCCCTCACAGGCTGTAGCACTTGAGAGAGTGGGGCCCTCCCCTTGACTGGGCAGCACAGTGGAGCTGGCTTAGGAGGTCTGGGTGCAGTGAGCAGGCCGGGGGATGTGAGAGCCAAAGGCAGAATTGTGTGGTCCAACTGAAGCAGTGCTGGAGAGGTTGCCCTGGTGCTGTGGATATAGGAGAGACGGCACATTGAGCTCTCACCCAGGCCCACATCCAGGCTCTGAGTTGGCTCATCCCCCAAATCTGTATCATCTGTGAATGGTTGGGACAAATAAGGGTCAGATCTGCTGTTCCAAAGTTGCAAGATCTCCATTGCACAGGGCAACAACAAGATAAATGGGAGAAGTCCTGATAAGGATCTAATATTGATGGTGTCACAGAAGCCGGAGACCAGAAACCAGAGCAATGACTCATTGCAAGGAACATTCACAAGTGAAGATGTGTGGACAGAGGGATACACTGTGGGACACACTGTGACACACTACAGCTTCCACCATGAGATGTTTTTTATGTGTTGGTGTGTGTGTGTGTGTGTGTTTTGGGAGAAGTTGTAAGGGTAAAGGGCAGATATGAGGGATGAGTGGAACTGGGGTGCATGATGTGAAACAAAGAATCAATAACAAGTTATGTGTCTATTAAATGCTGTAACAGGAAGCTCAGACCTTCCCAATAGGGAGTCTTTGCTGCCTGTTACTTGGTGTTCTTTCAGTGTCAAACAGCTCATTGCTGATTGGATCTGACTTAAAACCGCAACTGTTTTCTTCAGAATACAAAGAAGATAGGTTCTGAAAGAGCTTGTTGCCTTGTTCTGACAAAATACTTATTTGCTAGTGGATTTAGCAAGTGAGGAGAGAGGACAGTGAGTATGTCGGATCATGGATGTCCACGAGTTGAAGGGGTTGGCAAACCGCGTTTGTGCCAACACACTGCCTTGGATTCCTTTTCCCTTTGCAGTCGGGGAGCTGAGGAATGATTCCGGCTGGTTGCACGATGTTTCCTCAAATGGATGACACACACAACGCAAGCATGCGCATTTACACAGAATACCCTCGCTCACAGTTTCCCCTCTGGCTCTTCTTAAAACAAGCAATTTATTCTCAGCAGTTTTAAATGTAAAATCAATATTTCTAACAAAATAGTTTTACACTTTTCATCTTTATGTATGGACACGCATCAGAAGAGAATCCAAATGAGTTTAAATTTAAAGATGAAACTATTAATAGAAAGCATTCTGGGGACTGGGTTTATAGACTAGTGAAACTTTTCCTTCATCATCTAGATTTTAATTAGCAGGTTCGCTTTCAGGGAAAGAAAGCAAACCAATTGGTCATATGGAAAAATGCACCTGGAGGTCGACGAGATGTCTCAGTGGGTAAAAGCAGTTGTCACCAAGTCTAACCTTGAACTCAACTACAGGAGTCCACAAAATGGAGAGAGAATAGACTCCTAAAAGTTGTTCTCTGATCTCCACAGGAGCTTTGTGGCACTTGATCCCTGTCCCCAATAAACAAAGTGTTACAAAAAAATTTTTTTAAAAAGCATGTGACCATTGGGAAATAGTTGGAGCAGTTTGGTACTTTTCACACAAACACTGAGAGTTGTGTGTGTGTGTGTGTGTGTGTGTGTGTGTGTGTGTACACATCTAGGGTTTCATGCATTCTAAACACATACTCTGCCACTTTCTAGCACCCAACACGGAGCCTCAACGCTGATAGCTGTTCATGGCCTGCTTTAGTAGAACACAAGCTAAGAAACTTGTGGGGTCCAGAATGCAGGCATCCACCTTCCTCAAGCTGCTCGAATGCTTACAGTGAGCCATCATGAAGATTGTTTTCTACAGACTTGGAGAAATGGGATGGTGAATTTCTGAAAACAAAAAATTGTTAACAGCTTACAAAAGTTACGGTATGAAGTTAATTGGCTTTTTCAGTATGTTACAAAAATTTGAGGAACTGACTAAGATAATTGTGCCTACATTCACATCTGGGCCTTTATCCCGGCCCTCCCTTCACTCTCACTAGAGTTTGTTGCCCTTATCTCCTTCATTGTTCCCTTGTGCAAACACAAGCAGTAGGATCACATGTTTTATTTGTCTTCTATCACGTATGCAGTCTTCATTTGTGCTGCTTCAGAGCCTGCATTCATGTGCATGTGTGCAGGTGGCTACAGAGGCCAGAAAAGCAAGTTCAGAGATCTTCCCGAGCTGGACCTACAGGTGCTTGTGAGCTGCCTGGCTTGAGTGCTGAAAACAACTGGAATCCTCAGGAAGAGCCTGGAGCATCCTAAACCCCAGTGCTGGCCAGTGAACGCCTGGTTCCTAGGTCTATTCCTGAATGACTGAAAGCAAAGGGAGAGGGTTGTGTCTGAAGTTCTCATTAAGACATTAATCCTGCCCAGGAGAGCACGGTCCTTGTGTCACAGTCTCTTCTTAGAGGTCCTGCATCTAATTATGGTGTTGTGCAAGCACATACGCTTTAGAGAGGACACAAGCATTCAAGCACAGAACGAACTATGACACCGCTCTTCATGCACTTATTCTTTTCCTCTGAAGAGCGTGTGTCCTGGTCAAGAGGCCAAGTAAGTTTGCAAGATCATTCTCAGTCTTGTCTTGGTCACCTTGTCTTTGCCTTTCTTTCCTTCTGCCTCTCCCCACTTTTGTTTATTACCGTGCAGTACCACATTGTGTGAACTTACTACTGCTTGTTTAACACTTTTTCTGTCAGCATAAACTCTGGATCTACTTAATAATATTGTAAAGTGAACTTATGTGTATGTAATTTCTCATTTCTGTAGGCTTGTCTATAACATGCATACCTGGACTAAAACCAAAACAAATCCATGGTTTATACATGAGTAATTTTGGAAATAGTAAAACATATCTTTATGTTACAGAATATTTGACCCTGTTTCTAGTTAGGGTGTGACTCAGCCCTTAACACACACACCTTTATCCCCTCTGGCTGGAATACAGACACACCCTTAGCACACACCTTGAATCCCAAACAATGAAGGTAAAGTTAGTTTATAGAAGGGAGGACCCATTTTTGAAAGCGGTGTCTAGTTGAGTGGTAGACAAAATCAGAGAAAGATTTGACAGAATAGGATATGCCTAAGTCTCACTAGAAGAGAGAGGAAAGGGAAGCTATTTAGGGGAGAGACAGTACAGGAAGGAGAGAGTGCAGTACAGGAATACATGGAGAGCAGCACAGTAGAGTTGTTGAGAGAGGGGTAGAGCAAAACAGAGGAAAGAGGCACTTTTACCAGGACAATTGAGAGAGAGAGAGAGAGAGAGAGAGAGAGAGAGAGAGAGAGAGAGAGAGAGAGAGAGAGAGAGAGAGAGAGAGAAAAGCTAGACACAGGTGAAGACAGAATGAACCAGAGAATGAGAAGGAGCCAGCAGATTAGAATAGATTGGCAGAGTTGATACATATGAGGCCAAGCAGGAGCGATTCAGGAGAGGCTGAGAGGGAGAAAGCAGATTGGATCAGTTAGCATGGAGAAGAATTTTGAGCGAACAGCTGAGCTGACCAGCCAGCAAGAGATCAGAAAGAACTAGGAAGGGGTGAGCTTATTCAGCAGCAAGTCTCAGATAAAGAAAACATTCTAGGCCTAGATAAGATTACACGGAGTCTAGAAACTTCCAGGACTGGGACTAGATTAGCGGACTGAGGCAGTAAGTTTCAGAAACATCAATTAAATCGGGTGAGTTGTTGGGGTCTGAGACTTGTTCAACAAACCACACACTTTTGTCAGTTAGACATGGATGGTTTATTGAACGCACACCCAGATACTGATCAGATCAGGGGCATTTCTCAGGGCAGACTTATAAAGAAAAAAATCCCACAAGCTCCACAATGAGCTCACATGCAGGTGCAGGAAATGTTGCCCGGTGGTCAGTTCTGACTCAAGATATTTTGGCTAGCTAGCTAGAACAGTTCTGACATTTATTCTGACCGGTCTTAAGGGGAGCTTATGGTTGTGGATTTTTTTTTTTTTTAAGATTATCAAGCTTCAGAACATACAGAACCTAGCAGGGGACGTGGTCAGCATGGCCCTGCTCTGAGTCATTATTTCTGTGTCAATGACTCGGAGGCATAGTACAGCAGCGATATGAAATAGCTGGCAGGCTTGGAACAAAATGGCTTCAGCTCTGTGGAGACTGGGGCAGGGGGGAGGGGGTGGGCTCAACAGAACAAAAGTTACTTTTACACTTTTCATGAAAGAGAGAGGAACAGGAAATAGTAAAACATACCCTTTATGAAAAAGAAAGGAGCAGGAAGTAATAGCAAAAAAATCCACAGGTCACAGTTGGTGTGGCTAAGTTCATGTTTACAGCTCTAGGAAAATGTCACTGTTATTTGCTGTGTTGATACTTGTACCAATGATGCCTAAAGAATGATGGGAAAACCGTGGGCAGACGGCAATAATCAGGATAGGCATAGAAAGCTATGGTGGGACAGCAGTCAGCATGGCAGCCTTCGAGGCTGTTTATAGGCAAAGCATCTTCCTTGCTTTGTACCCAAGGTCATCAAATAAAGAAGCCAGTTACCATGAAACATGAACAGTACATGGATTTTGACTGAATCTGAACTCTTGAATTCACTTCACAGTGTGTGCTGTGTGGCAAAATGTGGGGTCTGCACAGAGCGCCCCAGCACCAGGAAACCGAGTGGGAATCTGGGCTGTATGCTAAGCTCATCCCCTCTGTTTCCTGTTTTACTTCAAAGAATGAGGAGCAGGAGGTGTGTGGCAGACGCTTTCTTCCAGATGAACAAAGTGAGCTTGTCACTTCAAGAAAATCAGTTATCTCTCTTTTCTTTTGCCAGTAATAATTTGAGTTTTCAAATGAAAAACGAATCAGAATTTTGGAAAACATTTTTCTTTCATCTTGAGCTTGCAAGCTTCAAATCACTTTCTGATGAGGTTGGTAGTGATATTATTGACTGCAATTAAAATATTGTACAAAGAAGTTGGTCAACATTTGAAAGAGCTGCTTAAGTTTTTGAGTCAATATTTTCCAAAGGATCAATGCTTGCTGTTATAAAAATCGTGTATGGCTGGGCTGGGGATGTATGTATGGCTGGAAGAGTGCTTGCTTCGCACACGCCATATCCTGAGAGTGAGTGGCTCTCCAGCACCATGTAAACCGAGTGTGCTGTTGAATGTCTGAAATCCCAGAATTCAGGATACAGAGGCGGGAAGATCAATCCATTCTCTGTTACTCAGGAAGTTCTGATCTACCCTGGGATAGACTCTGTCTGAAATAAACAAACAAATAAAAAAAACCCATTATGCATGCTTTAAACGCAAAGTAAATAGGGAAAGTTTACTGCTGTGGCTTCAAATTTTATTTTGCAAACGACATTTAAGAAATTATCACTCCTCCACTGCTGGTGGAATTGCAAGCTGGTACAACCACTCTGGATGTCTGATGGTTTCTCAGAAAATTGTACATAGTGCTTACTACCTGAGGACCCAGATATACACTTCTAGGCATAGACCCAAAATGTGCTCCAACATATAACAAGGACACATGCTCCACTATGTTCATCGCAGCCTTATTTATAATAGCCAGAAGCTGGAAAAGAACCCAGATGCCCTTCAACAGAGGAATGGATACAGAAAATGTGGTACATTTACACAGTGAACTACTACTCAGCTATCAAAAACAACGACTTCATGAAATTCTTAGGCAAATGGATGGAACTAAAAAATATCATTCTTAGTGAGGTAACCCAGTCACAAAGAACACACATGATAAGTACTCACTGATAAGATATTAAAAAGCTTAGAAAACCCACGATACAACTCACGGACCACATGATGCTCAAGAGGACGGAAGACTGAAGAGTGGATGCTTCAGTCCTACTGAGAAGGGGGAACAAAATAATCAAGGGAAGTAGAGGGTGGGAGGGGCTTGGGAGGAGGAGAGGGGGAGGGGCAGGATCAGGTATGGCAGGAGCTGGAGGAGATGTCCAAAGGGTTAGGGAATTGAACAGAAGTGTGTAGCAATGGGGGATGGGGAACCAGAAAGTCCCAGATAAAGCAAGCGCCCCCTAGGACCCCACAGGGATGACATGAGCTGAAATACTCCACAAAGGGGAGGGAGAGCCTGTGAGAACTGTAGTTATGTGTATATGTAGGTGAGGGCCGGCACAAGATAAGGCAAGGCCTGTGATTGGACAGTGAAAAAGTAAGGTGGGGCTAGAGTTTTTGTAAGGCAGAAGAGAGGAAAGAAAAAGGAGAGAACCAAGATGGAGGAGGAGAAGATGACCCAGATCTGAGCGGCCTTAAGGGATGGAATTTTATAGGACAATTTGTCTTATTTAGGTGGCCAGATTATATTATTATCAAGTGTTTGTGAGCTTATTGTGTGGACATTTTGTGGGGTGAGGACTTACTGATAGAAATCTGATTGCTAAATTACCAGCTTATTGAGTTTTGATTTTAACAGGTTATTGGGAATTTTGACTATAACCACAGGGGGTGGATGCTAGGAACGTGAGCAGAGTCCACAGCGAGAGAGTCGCAAGGGGGGCGGCTGCTGCTGGGCTCAGAGAGTAGCTGCTGCTGGGCTCAGAGAGTAGCTGGCGTTAGTGAGATGGCGAGTCCTGTTGAGACGCTTTGCTCTTTGAGATGAAAATACCCAAGATGCCATGTGGTCCACCGGAGCCGGCACTGGCCTGGGTAAGTAGAAGCGTTTTTATTATTTACCGCTACTCCAGAGGTTAGGCACGCCCCCTCCCACAGAGGGAGGGGCCACCCACCCATTTCCAAAATTTTAATCCAAAATTGCTCCTGTCTAAAGGAAATGCAGGGACAAAGTGTGGATCAGAAGCTGAAGGAAAGGCCATCCAGAGACTGCCCCGCCTTGGGGGATCCATCCCTCATGCAACCTCCAAACCCAGACACTATTGCTGATGCCAAGAAGTGCATGCTGACAGGAGCCTGATACAGCTGTCTCCTGAGAGGCTCTGCCAGAGCCTGACCAATACAGAGGTGGATGTTCGCAGCCAACCATTAGACTGAGCACAGGGACCCTAATGGAGGAGTTAGGGGAAGGACTGAAGGAACTGATGGGGTCTTATCTAGCATCAATGGGAGGGGAGGCCCTTGGTCCTGTGGTTTGATGCCCCAGTGTAGAGGAATGCTAGGGCAGTGTGACGGGAGTGGGTGTGTGGGTGGGGGAGCACCCTCATAGAAGCAGGGTAAGGGGGATAAGATAGGGGGTTTACAGAGGGGAAAATGGGAAAGGGGATAACATTTGAAATGTAAATAAATACAATTTCAATTAATAAATAATCACTCATAAATTTGGGGGTTGTATTGAAAGAGATGTTCAGCGGCACCTGAAAAGCTTTTAAATAACCCACCCTTCTCCACTTGCCTGTGCTCCCTTCTCCAGCTGCCAGTGCTCCTGAGGGTGCATTTTCTTCACAATAATCCACCATGAGCAATCCTTTACAGGAGTGACTGTAGACAAGTGTGACCTTGAACTCATAGATGTCCTGCCTCTGAAGTGGTGACTTTTATTTTTTCATTTAGGATCCACCAGGAAGCACATTTTCGGCAGTTTCTTGGGAGCTCTTCCAGTGGGGAGCACATTGGAGATGGCTTTGGATGGGTGGGATGGTGGCCTGAGATTGCCCGTCAGTGTTGCAAGTAGCAGTGGGTTATAGGTAAGAATAAAGGGTCAGTGTCAGTAATGTCAAGGGAAGCCAGAACACTCAAGGACGTCAGCTCAGCTCAGCTCTCATCATTTAGACATGCAAAATAAAAACTGCAGATGAGAACATAGGTGTGGGTAGACATGGATGCAGCATTAGTTTCTGTGGAAGAGGCAGAAGCCTAGGTCTATGCTTCCTTTTAAGAATATGCCTTAGGGTCTCTGTGAGTTTGAGGCCAGCCTGGTCTAGAGTGACTTTTAGGACATCCAATGATGTTACACAAAGAAATATGTCTTGAACCAAACCAAACCAAACCAAACCAAACCACCAAACCGGCCAAAAAACCCTCCCCAAACAACAAAGACCACCCCCCCCTCAAAGAAAAAAGGAAAGAGATTTGCTGTCTTAGTTAGGGTTTTACTGCTGTGAACAGATACTATGACCAAGGCAAGTCTTATAAAGGACAACATTTAATTGGGGCTGGCTTACAGGTTCAGAGATTCAGTCCATTATCATCAAGGTGGGAACATGGCAGCGTCCAGGCAGGCATGGTGCAGGAGGAGCTGAGAGTTCTACATCTTCATATGAAGACCGCTAGGAGGAGACTGCCTCCCAGGCAGCTAGGAGTAGCATCTTAAAGACCATGCCCACAGTGACACACCTACTACTCCAACAAGGCCACACCTTCTAACAGTGCCACTCCCTGGCCCAAGCATATACAAACCATCACATTTCCTTATTGGGATTTTTTTTTCTTTTTGCCCTTGTTCTAAAGCTATGGCTTTTGTAAAAGAGAGCTATTTTAGCTGACATCCAGAGACATTTTGCAGGATCTGTGGTACAAGTGAAAAGCTTACCATCTCCCTGATTCCATGCCAGCAGCACAACAGATGCATACGCTACACATCGTTGAGCTGAACAGTCATTATGAAATAGAGATCTGCGTTCTCTCTGTACTTTGTAAGGGAAAACATCTCAGTATGTTTATAATGCTGAAAGGCTACTGTCTGTTGGAAGAGCAATGCAAGCATTCTAAGAATAAAACACAATAATTAATAATGACTGTGAACACTTACAGCTTGTTATACCAAGTGATTTGGCCTTTCAAATTATAAAGGGAGAAGGCAGCAAATTAAAATTAAAGGATAGCATTCACAGAGCATATATTAGGTAACAACTATTATTATGTGGATATATATATATATATATATATACATTCAAAATAATACAACACGCAAAGGCAGAAACATTATCACAACGATTAAACTTAATGCTTAGAGTTACTGTGAGAACCTATAGATACGAAAGAAAATAGCCTTTAAAACTATGCTTATAATTTGAGAGAAAATTATTTAATTCTATTTAGTTCATAAGTTGCCCCTTCCTCCTCCACCCTGTCTTAGCAGCCCTGGTTGCCTGGGACTCACTGTGTAGAGAACCATTTGCTTCTGCCTCCCCAGTGCTGGGATTAAAGCTTTGCAGCACCAGACCTGGCTAATTTATGGACCTTTCCCTCTGAAGGCCTCTTAGAATTTTTTTCATATTGGAAAGAATGAATATAAAGCAAAATGTTAACTTTGCTCTGTTAGACTTTCCCATGGCTCTGATGGTGACAGCCCAGGCTAAAGCATTCGGGATTGTTCAGCACACAGCATCCTTCATGTAGGATGGACACTTACGTCAACCTAGCAATTACTGCAATCTCTGTGAGGTTGGGGGCTAGCCTGGTCTACAGAGGGCATTCCAAGACAGCCAGGGACACACAGTAAAATCCTGTCTCGGAATTTTTTTTCCCCTATGTCAAGAAAAAACTCAAACCATGTACGACATCATCTGTGATAAATCACCTTTGATCTAGATATTAGACAATATAAAAAAATAAGAACAGGAAACAAAGAACTCCTATGGCATCATAATCTATCAGCCTCGTGACAGAGAGAAAAATTGGTGGGTACGAGAGGCTGGTGTGTGTGTGTGTGTGTGTGTGTGTGTGTGTGTGTGTGTGTGTGTGTGTGAGCGTGTGTATGGGGAGGCAGTTGAAGTGGGGATGAAGAGATTAGACAGCTGTTTGTTAAAGAACACAACATTTCAGTTAAATAGAGGGAATGAGATCAAAAGACACCTTCTGCATTTCAATGTGCAGGGTTGAAATGTGCCTATAAGTAGGAGCCACATGTACACTGGAAAATGGCTGAGTGGGCTGTGTTTCCTCCATGAACAGTGAAAGAACACACAGGTTGAAGAGCTTGACGGAGCCATTTCACAAGGAACACATGAGCCAAAACAGGGTGTGGCACCCTATGAATAAATACTTTCATTTGCTAATTCAGGACAAAAAAGATGGTGCAATTTCCCTGAATAATTTCCTTCTTGAAGAATTTACTAAAAAGTGTATCAACCGAGCCTGCTGTGGCCTAGACTGTCACTCCTTCAGGCAGAGGCAGGAGGACAGTGGATTGAAGACCAGCTTGGTCTTCCAAATAGAGACAAATCCATAGACTCTGAAACAAAACAAAACTCTCATGATAGCCTGGAGTTAACTTGTTTTATATATTATTTCTCATAAAATATGCAATTATCTTTGAAAGTTTCTAATTTAATCACAACAAAGATACTTTGACTTTGAGGCTAACACAAAGAAATTCAACCAAAGGGGAATGAAATTAAGACAAAATTATAAAAAGGAATGTCTTCTGGTTAGAGCCTGGAAAAATGTGAATTTCTTTTATGCAGTAAAGTTATTCTTGTCACATTTGGGAGCCGGAAGCAGGAGAATCTCAGGTTTGAGGCCAACCTGAGACATATATTGAGTTCAAGGCTAGCTTGGTCTACATACTGAAACTCTGTGTGAGAAACAAATAAACAACAAGTAAACCAGCAATTAACACCCCCTAAATTCTTTATTGTGCATTTTATCTGCTGTTTGGAACGATTTGCCTTGAGAAGCTAGGCAAAAACATGTGCCTTAAAAAAACAACAGAAAATCCCATAACCCCCCCAAAACAATGACAACAAACAGAAAACGATGAAAAGTATGTTTTTAAAGATGACTTTTTAGTTTTAAAAAGTGTGTTGGATGCCCTGTAAATGGAGTTATAAACACTTGTGAGCTGCCATTTGGGTACTGGGAATTGAACCTGGGTCCTCTGGAGGAAGAGTCAATGCTCTTAACCACTGAGCCATCTCTCTAGCTCCCAAGAAAAAGTAATTTAAAATTAGGTGGTTAATTATTAAAAATTGTTTGGAGAGAGGGTCTCACTGCCTAGTCCTACTTGGCTCCATTTTCTTGAAGGGTTAACTGAGGGATAAGATCCTTTCCGCAGTGGGCAGTGCCTTCTACCTGCAGGCAGGATCTACAGATATCGGAGGAGAAAACAATGCTGGTTTTGCCTGCTCTCCTTCACCACTTGCTGGTGAACACATCCACTCTACAGTTTCTACTGCTGCTGCTGCTGCTGGAGCACAGCTTCTTCAGGCTTCCTACACGGGTGGAAAAGCAGTGGCCTCAAACTCCAGATCGGGACAGCTGAGGTGGCCAGCCTCGTGGACTAAGTAGCTACTGGCTACACAAACATGCAGACAGCCATGTTGCACTACCCAACCTGCATCATTCGCATTGATCCAGTAACTCTCCTTTATAATATATATTTGTTGTATTAGCTTAAGCTCTCTAGGGAACCTTAATATGCTGCATCTTCACATTTGAACATTCTTTTCTAGAAAATCTTACTTTCAGAGTTGTGGTTTGAAGTCAGGGCTGAGCACATCCTATACTACTCCACAACTCCAGAGCCAATGGTTGTCTACTTTTTCTTTTTCAAGAGCTAGGGACACATCATATTCGGTAAGCGGTTCATCTCTGAAATTGGTGCAATCCTTTGTGACTTGATTGTCCTTTGATGGCTTGGATTTCAATGTTTTCCCAAAGCCTACACTAAATGATTAACCTTAGCCTGTGAGAATACTGAGTGTCCTTCCAGCCCATGCCATCCACCTTCTTTGAGGTAGGCTCTGTCTTCGGCCTCCAATTGGTTCACTAAGGCTAGACTAGCTGGCCTCAGGGACCCTTCTGTTCCTGGCTCTCAAACACTGGGCACACAAGGACACAGCACCATGTCTGTTTACTGTTACATAGGTTCTGGGAATTGAATTCAGATCGAATCACCAGCTGAGCCATCCTACTAGCCTTAAACCAGGAAGACGAAATGAGGTGTTTGCAGTACTAAATTGTTATTTAAAAGCTTTACAAAAGGATAGGGGAATCCTTAGTTTTTAAAATTATTTTTGTATGTATTATTTAAAAATATACACATATGGGGGCATGTGTGTAGAAAAATGTAAAAATACAAAAATATATTAAGATACATATCTAGAGATATGCGAAGCTCATAATTGAATTTGGGTCATTAAAATCCTCTTTTTAGAATAAGCATGGTGGAAGACACCTTGAATCTCAGGGTGGCAGAGACAGGAGAATGTTTGTGAGACTCAAGCCATCCTGGTTCACGTAATAAGTTCCAGGCCAGCCTGAGCGCCCAGCAAGAGCCCATCTCCAAAAGAAGAAAAATATTTAAAAGCTGATATTTAATTTATCACTACCACCAGCACCAGCACCAGCACCACCAGCACCAGCACCAGCACCATCACCACCAGCACCAGCAGCACCACCATCAGTGTGTGTGCATGTGTATATGCGTGTGTATTACAGGTGTGCACACGCCACAGTACATTTGCTTGTTGGTTCTTTCTTCCCATCATGTGATCCAGGGATCAGACTCAGGATGCCTGCTTTGCACAGCAAATGCTTCTACAGTACTCAAACATCTTGCTGGCCCTAAGAATCCTTTTGTCCCCTTAATATGTGTAAACATTTGTAAATAATCACAAGCACAACGCTGTATTCGGTCTCCATGTGGCCGAGCTGAACCTACCCTGCAGTCACACACTCATTTTCGTTTTATTTAGAGTCAGGTTTACTGATGTGTAATTTGCACTGTAGAAGACACCCTCCTCCATCTGTGTACAATCTGATTAGACTTGACAAATGTTCAGCCCTCGCAGCCACCATCCGCCCGTCCTGTTTTCTACCCTCTGCTGGCTACGGATCTCGTGGTTTTTTTGTCCCATTGTTTGTCCTTCCTAGAAGGCTTTAGAAGTAAGCACTTTGGTGGCTGGTTTCTCGTGCATAGTGTGGAGCTTTTGGGGGTCATCCTGGTTTGTTCACACATGGCTTCTTCCATTTTCACCATGGTTTTAGTTTAGTTTTGTTTTATGAATGTCCACCAATCTGATTACTCATTCAGTGTCACGGACAGCTAGTGCCAGCTTTTAGTTATTATGAGTAAAACACTACAAACGCTCACATAGAGGTCTTGATTGTAGGCGCGTGTTTTCATTCCTTCTGTGGAAACATCTCAGGTGGGGCTTGCTGGGCCACAGATGCGTGCTTAGGTTGTAGGGAACCACTGAAGAGTTTTCAAGAGAACGTGTCATTCTGCTTTCAGACCCACCACTTTCTGAGCCGTCCAGTCTGCACCAGTCCTTGTCAGCACTTGCTGTCGTTAACTCTTTGTTTAGCTATTTTAACAGACCTGGAGTGACATCTCGCTGTGGTCTGGATGCGCAGTTTCCTAGTGACTAAAAATGATGCTGCAGAGGTCTTCACAGGCTTAGTCACCACAGAGGTATGCTCTGTGGGGAAATGGTACTCAAAGTTTTCCCTTATCTGTTACGTTATGTCTTTTCTTATTATTGGATTATAAAAGGTCAATTCTAGTCCTTTATCCAATGGGTGTTACAAATAACTTTATTTTTATCAATGTGGGTTATGCCTTTTTCTTCATTTTTTTATTTTATCTTTCCTGTGTTGTTTCTCTTTTCCTTTCTCTCTTTTCCTTCCTTCCTCTCACTTCCCCTCCCCTCCCTTTTCCTACCTTCTTTCCCCTTCTTTTGCCTCCCTCTCTCCTTCCTTCTCCCACTTCTCTTTTTCTCTCTTTCCTCCCTCAAATCTTTGTTTTAATTCGTTTGAATGTATAGATGTGGATTTTTGGATCATATGACAATCACTCATGCATGCACACATGCACATAGACATACACAAACACACACAGACACACACACATACACACACACACACACACACACACACACACACACACACACACACACACGACACACACACACACACACACAGACACACACACACACACACACACACACACACCTGCACACACTGACACATGGCACTGTCCCATGTCACCACACACACACACACACACACACACACACACACACACACACACACACAGACACACAGACACATGCACACACACACGCACACACACACACAGAGACACACACACACACACAGACACATGCACACACACACACACACACACACACACACACACACACACACACACACCTGCCACACTGCTTCCCCCCGATGGCTCTGTCCCATGTCACCAGCCACACACAGGTGGCTGACTTGGCTCCTGTTTCCTGTGTGTTTTCTCAACTCTATTTTCGTTCTTCTTTGAGTCAGGTCTATGCATTGTCTGCTTCCTATTAGATTGTATCTCTTATCTTTTATTTAACTTTATTAAATTGTAATTACTGTAAAATATGTTTTTGTAACACAATCCTTTTGCTGTTGTTACCTTTTCTCCCACTCTGTTGATTGTCTTTTAATTTTATTTTATAAAGTTATTTGTTTATGTCTTTAAAACAGGGTCTCACACTTGTAGACCAGGCTGGCCAATGTAGAGCAGGTTGACCTTGAACTCTTAGTTGTCTTCTTGCCTCTGCTCCTTGAAAGTTGGGACAGCAGCTGAGAGTCACCAAGGTGTTTTTTAGTGACCTTTTCTTTTTTTTTTTTTTTTTTTTTTAAGATTTATTTATTATATATGAGTACACTATCACTGTCCTCAGACACACCAGAAGAGGGCATCAGATCTCATTACAGATGGTTGTGAGCCACCATGTGGTTGCTGGGAATTGAACTCAGGACCTCAGGAAGAGCAGTCGGTGCTCTTAACCACTGAGCCATCTCTCCAGCCCCTTAGTGACCTTTTCTAATTAGTCACATTTGTAATAGTAGTTATTCCCATGCCTGGCCTTAGCTTTATTATGTTTTAGAAAGATCTTCCGTGCCAGGGCTCACAGAGACTGAACTGACAATCAGGGAGCCTGCGTGGGTCTGACTAGGACCTCTGCACATGTTACCGCTGTGTAGCTTCATCTTCTTGCATGACTCCTAACAGTGGGAGCAAGGGCTGTCTCTGACTCTTTGCCTGGTTTTGGGACCCTTTTCTTCTACTGGGTTGACTCATCCGGCTTCATGAGGGGAGGTGCCTAGTCTTATTGCAAGAGGATGCTTGATACCCCTGGGAGACCTGTTCTTTTATGGAGGGAAAAGGAGAACGACTGAAGAGGAGTGGCCGGGCGTGGGGGAGGACCGGAGGAGAAGAGGGAGGGGAATGTAATGTATGAGAGAATAAATATGAAAATTAAAACAGAAAGGTGTTTCTCAATCTGTGACTAGAAGGGTGATCTCTCTGTTCAGTTGTTAGTCTATAGTTCTTTTTCTCTTTCTTGAATATTTTCTTTTTAAGCTTTATTTACTTTATTTATGTGAGTACACTATAGCTGACTTCAGACACACCAGAAGAGGGCATCAGATCCCATTAGAGATGGTTGTGAGCCACCATGTGGTTGCTGGGAATTGAATTCGGCCCCTCTGGAGGAGCAGCCAATGCTCTTAACTGCTGAGCCATCTCTCCAGCCCTGTCTAGAGTTCTTATGCAGATAAGAAGATCCACTTATGCAGTTTCAGAGCATCCACTAACAAGTCGGCCATCTTTTATTTTATTTTTTCAGACAGGCTTTTACTATGTAGCCCTCCCTGGAACTCTTTGTGATGTATGTCTTCTTAGATCTGGAACTCACAGAGATTCTCCTGCTTCCCCTTCCTGAACGCTGGGATTAAAGGCACAGACCACCAGTCACTTTCAGCTTACCATCATTTCAAAGTGCCTGCTTTATTACACGTTAAACATTTTAATATAAATTGAGTTTTCTTCCCCTGGCTCACCAGTTTGTCAATTTCTGGACAGCATCCATTTTAATAGGAACAAATAGGACATTTTTGGAAAATGCCGACCCGATTTCTCAGGGAAGCTCTAATGTCTGTGATGGCTAAGTTCTCAACACCTCTGCCCTTCTCCAGGTCTCATCTTAGTATCCTGTAGTTCCCATCCGCTGAAGGCAGACATCTGGGGCAGACTCAGAGAGGGAATTACATTAGATTCTGTTTTTAGGGTGAGAACCAGAAGACACAAGAGACTGGGATGTTGTGGAAATTGGCTCACATCCCAGGAGAACCCACTCCCCTAATACACCATAACTAAGTGTTTTAGTGTGGGCACAGACTCATCTGTATCACAGTGCTGCTGAATCGACCCCCTCCTGGGCTGATCACAGCACCTTTGACACCTGAACGCTCTCGCTGCATTGTTCCAGGATTAGCCTCTCTCTGCAACTGCAAAACGGAAGGAAAATGCCCTGACCTCCTTGAAAGGGAATAAGGTCTTTATTCTTGGTAATGCACTACCTTTATGGATTCACCTGAGGGCCTCCATAAGCTCCAGAGGCAACCCTCTCAGCTTCAGTCTTTCAGTTGCGAGAGCACACCAGCAAAGGTCCCTGAGACCGATGGATTTTCCACTGTCTCAGTGCACATGGGTATATCAGGCTGTGTTCTGTCAGCCAAGCACGTCATGAATTTAAGTTTCCTCACATAAAGCAAATGGAGCAGCACTTAGCAATCCAAGCCCAGACTGCTCGTGGCCCTTGGTGTATGCTGAGGTTTCCTTGGGATTTTAGCAGATTATCGTGTATGTATTCAGCGTGAAAGATTTCTTTAACTCGTAAATATCTTGCAATCAAAAACAACTTAGATTAAAACTCCTGGAGTTCTTGAGTGAAGTGTATGAGGAGACATTCTAGAGTTTATTTTATGAGTAACTGTTGATCGTTCTAATCATTTAAGCTGTACTTGATCTTCATAAACTTGCCATAGTCACGGCAGAATAAAATTCAATAAAAGCAACCCTAATCTTTTTTATAACTCCCTATCACTTGTTTCGTGCTCCTATCTAACGAGGTCTAAGGCTATAGCTAAGTTTCTTCTTGCTCTGATGTTGAGTCACTGGAGTTTCACATTATTGATTTTCTGGAGATCTGAAATAAAATAAATTGATGACATTGACTTTTGCATTATGATAGAAAGTATAAAACAAGTCGCTGTGAGAGAGATGTTGGCATCCCGTGTACACAAACATTCCTTAAAGATGAAAATCCCTCAAAGTACAAGCTTCAGAGCAAGTCTGTGGTGGCTCAGGAGCGGTGTTTCCGCCTTAGTTTAGCAAGCACTAGGTCTTGTGCTATTGTTCCTAGGAACAGACTGTGTTTGGCGGGGACAGGTGGCTCAGCAGTTGAGAACATTGGCTGCTCTTATAGAGGACCTAGGCTTGGTTCCGAGCACCCACATGCTGGCTCCCAATGGCATGCTACTCCAGTTCTAGGGCATAAGATGCCTTTCTCTGGCCTGCTAGGGCATCAGGCATACTCATGGTGAACAAACATACATCCAGACAAAACACTCACATGCAGAAACAAAATCAACCAACCAACCAATGAATCAATCAATAAAAAAGATAATGTTCAGTATCCCACAAAAGTTAAAACTTCATAGAAAGTACCTTGTTGTTTCCTCCTGAGCGTCTGGGAATTGATATATGTTGTCTTCCATGGCTTTTCTAGCCTCCCCTAAAGGAAAAGGAAAACAAATTCAAGCTCTTTCCTGGATGGTTTCTATTTATTGTGAGCTGGTGTTAATCCCTCTGAAGGAGAGTAAATACCACGGACAAGTATTTTGGTCAAATTAGGCTTCATTTTCTCTCAGACAGGGCTATATTCCTAGAGTTGGCTTTGAGAGAAGAGCCCTGAACGCAGGAGAAATGGTATTTTTAATAGCCACAAAATGCAAACCCAGGGATTTCTGAAAGTTTTTGTTATGTAGGACCTTGTCAGAACATCTCAAAATTATGTGGCAGAACCCTGAAGGTAGAGTGCAGGTTACAGAGTGTGGAACGTGCACATTCCAGAAGATGGGTCCAGGTCTGGCAGAACAAGTTTACAGACAATGGAAATGAACTTAGTCTGACCTTGTGACACGATGGCTTCTGAACTTACGATGCAGGCAGGGAGGTCCATCATTGGAAATGCCTTTTCAGTGAACACAATCCTTAGCACTTAAATAATAAGGGTGCACGCATCACTGGAGTGGGTTAGATGGTCCAAAGATGGCCACAGCTGTACCCCATCCCCCAATTCAACAATCCTACAGCATGACCTTAGAAACCCTTCACCAAGAAACACAGTCTCATTCATCCTCTCTTGAAATCAAACTATCCTTCAAATGTATATATATTATATAAAATTATACATATATATGCATAATTTTATGTATGTGAGTACACTGCAGCTGTCTTCAGACACACCAGAAGAGGGCATCAGATCCCATTACAGTTGGTTGTGAGCCACCATGTGGTTGCTGGGAATTGAACTAAGGACCTCTGGAAGAGCAGTCAGTGCTCTTAATCGCTGAGCCATCTCTCCAGCCCTCTTCAGGCTTTAAAAAAACCAAGAGTTTCATTAGAAGTGGCTGTGTGCACAGCTTCTAAGACTAGTTCAGGAGAGGCCTTCAGCTTCAACCTGCCTGTCTTAGAATGCTTCTTTCAGAGAAGGCAAGGTCAGCCTTCCATCCCGAGGCTGCTTTGCAGGGCACGCTGGGTCCAGCAGAGAGTCCCAGATAGGCCCAGCCGCCTTGCTGACTACACAGTTGCAGAGTGTGAGAACCAACCCTTGGTTGACCTTTCAAATTGCCCGGTTTGTCATTCTGTGATACAATAACACTGGATGGGCCACTGTTGTTGCTAAGATGACTTGTTAAAATGATACTCAAACACTGTTAATTTGGGGAGCAATGTAAGTTACTCAAACAATAAAGTCAAATATGGCAAGTCTGCCTGTGTACCAGTCTGCCTAGCTCTGTCGATTGCCTACCTTACTTCCATATCTTTTCCTTCTCTTTTGACTTGAATCCATTGGGACAAACCTAGAAAGATGCTCTATCCTTGTCTGTGACGGTTTTCAGGAGGCTCCCAATTTCTTATATTCTATTTTCGAATATGGGGAATGTGAAGCTTGGCATATTAATAGTACCCCACTTTCTGTCTTCCCCCTGCTTCCTGAAATTCCCTTTGGGTTTTTGAGAGTCCAGAGACCCTTTTCGTCCCCATTCTTGCTGATGGCTTTGGAGATGAATGTGGCCTCCACGGGCCACCTTTCCTTTAGCACACTTATCCTCTCTTATCTTCTTAACCCCTTGTTGACAGCCTGCACAGCCAACCACTCGTGCTTGGCTTTCTCCGTTGATGAGTGGGATGGTTTGTCCTCATGAGTGGGATGGTTTGTCCTCACCGTACTTGTTGATTACTGCACTTTGGGCAGGAACACCTCCATTTCTGATTCCTTGGTTCTATCCTTTACTCGCCGCAGCCATCGCTTCCCCCGGCCATCTGTAGAACTGACCATTACCGGCTCGCTCCAGTCTCAATTTCTGGCATCAGTGACTTAGCTGCCATCTTTATTTTTCTGGATTTTCTTTCTCTAACTTCAGCAATCCTGCTCCACAAGGCTCTGTGGCCCCATCACCTTGTCATTGCTGCTTAGCATTTACCACCTTCTCTCCTCTCTTCCTACAGTTTCTCTCTTCCTCTGAGGCCACTCTTAAATTCTGTACCCCCTTCCTGCTGTATCATGTCATACCTGACACATTGTCACCTCTAGTCAAATCAACTTTCTGTCCGTCCCACTCCATGACTCGCTAGTTCCACACAGCTGGAGCAAACGTACATCCAGGAAGAGAAAGCTCAGGCTGAGTTTGTGGGCACAAACAGAAGGCCCACTACTGCTGTCAGACCTTCCTATTAAACACTCCTGATTCGGATACTCTGTCTCTGTTAGACGGCTCTTTAACTCTCGAATTTTCTCAGCCCTCGAGCTGAATATTCATTCTCGTTCAGTAACTTATTTTCCAATTCCATATTAGAAATGAGTCACACTAGGAAGGACATTCTACAGGTTTTGTTGCCAGAGTGAGCCTCAGACCTGCATGTGCTCAGTGCCTTCTGTTTTCTTCCTGCTACTACAGAGGAACTGCTTGCACTCCTTCTGAGGTTGTATTACTTGACACCTACCCTACATTCCTTCATTCCTTGTCCACACAAAACATGGCTCCCATAATCCCTTCTGCTTCTTACTTAGCAAGTTATTTTTTGTATAAGATCCGATACCCGACACTCCTATGAAAGAATACAGCTTGCCATGGTGGGTGAAGGCACAGAGGGGAAGTGATTTGTAGTCAGGAAGCAGAGTAGAGGAAGTGGGGCTGGACTATAACACCTTAAGGCCCGCCCTTAGTGACTCACTTCACTCAGCAAGGTTCTTCCTCCTAAAGGTTTAATAACCTTCCTCAACGGCACAACCCACCGACAGGCGCAAGTGTGCAAGCCAGAGCCTACCAGGGCCACATCACTCTCAGATCACAGAGCTCTGTTTTCTAATAGGTCTTTTCTATCTGTGGATAAATATGAAACAGAGTTCAGATCTCTAGGTTTCCAGGAACACACACAGACAGGGTTGTGTGGACTGCACCTGGGTCTGGTGTTAGACCCCCAGGTCTGGTGTTAGACCCCCAGGTCTGGTGTTAGACCCCCAGGTCTGGTGTTAGACCCCCAGGTCTGGTGTTAGACCCCAGGTCTGGTGTTAGACCCCCAGGTCTGGTGTTAGACCCTGCAGATTTACTTCTCCTTGCATCTCTACTCTTTCTTGGTCTTTTTATTTATTTTTAAGTGATAGAGCCTTGGCTGTCCTCGAACTGGCCCCTGAGCTCACAGAGATCCACCTGCCTCTGCCTCCGCCTCCGCCTCCCAAGTGCTGGGATTCAAGGTGTGCCACCTTTTCCTTAGCCTGGAACCTGAAATAGTTACTCTATCGCTCAGATCCAGTCATGCAAAGATTAGCAAGACTTTGATGCAATAATTCTTCCCTGGAAGAGGGTGACTTTGTCATCACACAGGACATTTGGAAATGTGTGGAGACGCTTCTCTTGTTATAACTGACAGAAGGAAGTGCTACTGGAGTTTAGCAAGTAGAGGAACTGATGTGCTTTCCTCAGGATCCAGTGACGCACGGGGCAGGCAAGACCTACCTCTTCCCCATAGATAACCCTTTCTGAAGAATGATACCCAGACTCAAATAGTATGTAAACGCAAAGAGTGTTTTATTCTGCACAAATCCAGCACGCTGGGGTCTCCTATTATCAAGACAGACAGACATCCAAGTGAGCTTGCAGGCCTGATTTAAAGCTCATTAGGGAATTTCAAAATAGGTGACCTTTATCTGTTGGGTCTATCTCTGACATTCTGTCACCAGGGTGTGGGGCCTGGAAACTTGCTGAGGGGGTCTGAAAACTGTTGGCTAAGGAAGTAGCTGAGGAAGTCTGGAGACTGCTGCTGACCCATTGTCCTTGTCTCAGGCCAGGTGGCGGGCAGCCTCTGAGGCCTGAACTTGCCTGGAATTGCCCAGTTTTTGAAAACAGAGATTTAGGTCTAGTCTCCAATTTGAAGCCTGTCATGGAATCAACCTAGCCTCCTCACAATAATATAAGGCTGAGAAACCCTGTCCCAACCCTTATGCTCGTGGGAACATAAGGTTAAAAACCAACATCTCCGTGTGCCCATGTGTTTTTGTCCTGTGTTAACAATGCTCATGTAGAATGCTCACTGCAGGACTGGGGGACAAGGAATGCCCATAATCTTAAGCTACTGTACTTTTAGGCTCCCTCTAGTAGGAGCACAGCCTTTCTCATAACTAATATGCCCTGCTCTTCTCTTTGAGGCTGTGTTTCACTGTGTACCCCTGGCTGGTCTTGAACTTTCCTATGAAGACTAGGCTGGGCTTAAACTCAGAGATCTACCTGCCTTGGTCTCATAAGGCTGGGATTAAAGGTGTGACCACTGCTCCTCGATGCTTTATTTTAGATAAGAGCCTCCTTTGGCTTTACAGTTGAATGCTTTCCTTGCTCCACGACATATGGAAACACCCAAGCATCCTTAGGCCTATCTCAAGCTAAGTTTAATTTTCTAAGATAGGGTTTCAAGCAAGGCAAGCTCCACAGGATTGGGGTCTCAGGGCTCCATCACTCCCAAAGCTCTCATTTCAGTCCTAATCCAGGATGATGCTCAACCCTGCTATGTGGCCAACTCTTCAACTTCTGATCCTCCTGCTTTGACTTCCCAAGTGCTGCTGGGATTATAGGTATGAACCCCCACAATGGATGGGTTCATACGGGGCTGGATTGAACCCAGGACTTTGTGCACTCTAGGGAAGCACTCCAGCAACTGAGTTACATCTCCAGCCTAGGTCTTGGATTCAGCATTCCTTTAGTGTGGTGAATGCAATGGTGCTGGGGGCTGCAGAAGCCTTCCTTGGAGTGGTCCAGTTTGTTTTCAGTCATGTGGTATCCACTTCCCAGATGCTGAAGGAAGATGATGTTCACTCTGGGATACTGTCCATGAAGGTTCTCTGAGAAGAATAGTTACACACGTTGCTACTGATATTCTCCTCCACTCGGCTATTGCTACTAGTGGAGCACAAAGGCGTTCCATGCTGTCTGTGTTAGGAAGTCTTGGCAATGGCTAATTCACATATGGAACACACTTATCCCTCAGGTTTTCTGATCATCTTTTCACATGGACCAAGGTGAGCACCATAGGACTGAGGATTCCATCGATGCTGAAACACTCTGCTTCAGGCCTAGGCCAGGTTTTGGGCTGTGAGTCTGACTCAGGGAGTGACTCAAAATGTTTGACCTGTAGGGCTTCGGAGATAGAAGATTGAACCAATCATTGACAAGAGGCTCCCGGAAAGCAATAGAAAGTGCAGTGGTGATATTTGTCCCTGTCTTGTTCCATTTCTGGGGAAACGAGCAATTCTCTTTTGCTAACAGTGTGGTGGATTCTCTCAAGCAGGCAATGGGGAACATGTATAAGTCATTATAACATCTTCTGCTGTATTCTGTGACAGAACAAGCCAAACAGTGTTGAATTGCAGGCATCTTGCTGTTTTGTCCCTTTGTTTGAAGGCAGTGGTGTATAACCCGCATGCTATGCAGGGTTGGGTATATATGAGACCTTGAAGACCTGCTCTGTGGATAGGTTTGGACTGAAATGGAACGGACACTCCCTGGCAGTTTGGTGACTAGATAGGTAGATTAATTTTTAAAATTTTGTCATGCAAAACATTTTTAGTGGCCATATTCTAGAAAAGGGTAAATCATAACTCACACGTAAAGGTTGTGTCAGGGTTTATAGACTAGACCCCTGATAATAGATTCAACCTTTCCACAACAAATCAAACGTATTGTTGTATGCTCACATGAATATACAGTAGTCATTACCTTAAATTTAAAACTCACTGTAGGCAGCAAACCCAGACAGCAGGATGTGAAGGCTGCATTGTATCAGTGTGGTCTGCAGAGAATTTCTTTGTGCGGGTTTTGCCGGGTTGAAATATATGCTGCAGTTCAGAGCTAAAGGGATTACTTTTGAATAGTCATTGCTGGGGTTGATTACATTCGTCGATCATATTTAGCTGGACCCTGCAGGCTATTATTCCATTAGCTGGGCTGGCCCTGCCATTGTCAAAAAGTTGATCACCTAATGTTAAAAGACCATGCTTTCTGTTGACCTTATCCAAATGCTTCACCAAAAGGTTTTGTTAAAGGAGACTTAGATTATGTGTTATGGGGCAGATTAAGGACTGTGTATAAAAATGCCCGTCTCATTGCTGAAGATTTTTTTTTTTGTCTTTCAGCACATTTTAAAAGGAGTCCTTTTCTTTCCCAGCATGCACTTACCTCACACAAAATTAACACAGTAAAAGGAAGCTAGTTCGTCAGTGGCAACAGTGAATCCACAATGCCATGAGGTCAACATGATTTCGCAAGATAGTTTCCCTGGAGATCTGACTTGCCTTGTATTTTGAGAAATATATGTAGGAATTGAAAATTTGCCTCTCATATTTGGTAACCAGAAAAGAACTTGAAAAAATATATAGACTTCTATCTGTTTATTCCTTCTTTAATGGATGTATATCTTCAGTTATTTAATTACCACAGTTAAATGATTTTAATGAAATAAATATATATTTTATTAAATTAGAATCCCATCATCAGTATAAGGCACATTTTGGTAAGCTCAACTTTTAGTGTATTTTATTATGAATTATCCACTAGTAAGTAACAAAACATAAATATATCTTTAGAAAAATATTGAGAAGTACAGTTTTAGTATTTAAAATAAATAAGTATAATTTTTCATTTGGATCATATAAAAGCTGATTCCTAGGAAGAGAGATAGCTAGGAAAGCATCACATGAACAACTAGGCCTTGAACTGTGATCTCGGAACTGGTGCTGGCTTGGCACACTCTGCAGGCGCTCTCTGGCATGGTGTCCCTTGTCACTGACGGTGTGTGAAATGGCTGCTCAGCGATACAGGCTTGGCCCCTTGTTTTTGTTTTGTTTTGTTTTTTGCCTCTAACTTGACTTTCACAGTAGAGAAATGGCAGTCAGTCAGAAAGGAAGAGATGGCATGTCCAGTTGGAATTCTGACAACTGTTTAATAAAGTGTTATTGAGAGATAAAGGCAAGATCCAGGATCTACCAAAGGATATCAAGGGCCCTATGTATAATGCAGAGAAAGATACAACCTTATTATCACCCCTAGGGCTGACCGGTAAAAGGAGAGGTTGAGAGACAGAGATTTAGAAAAAGGATCACCTGAGAGAATGCAGAAGGAGGAGTTAGAAATGAGCACGAGTGGAGCCTGGGCTAACAGCGGTCAATCGCCCTCTCTCCTGAGTCCCTCCTGAAAACACATCAAGGCAAATGTAAGCTCAACCATGTTTGAAGACAATGATTATCAAGAACAAACCGATGATCACTGATCGGCAGAACGCAGGCCGTGGGACCCTCAGTGGCTCAGGCTCTCTCTGAATTCTCAGACTTCAGGGTGAGTGAAGGAAAATCCAGGAGCCCAGCCCAGCTCCTAAGCTAAAGAGACATGTGGTCTTGAGGTTCTGGGGATACCAAAGCAACTGGAGTTTGTAACCACGGCCACAGTGTACTGAAAGTTGATGTGTCCTTAGATATCTGAGATGAAGCCTATTCAAGATGGAGGTTTGAAAGACGCTCAGGCAGAAACTGACAGCACGCTGATCTCAGACCTCCTGACTTTCAAACTGTAAGAAAAAAAAACTCATATCATATCATATCATATCATATCATATCATATCATATCATATCATATGCCTATGAGACTAAGGCCCTCTGTAACATGGCAGCCAAAAGAGACTGAGAAAAGGGTACCAGAGAGGAAAGAACCAGAGACGAGAAGTCTGGAGATCTGTATGGGTAAATGAAATCTCAAGTATTTACCCAAGTACAAATTGGAGCCTTTAATCTGAGGCCAGAGAAAGAGAGCACCGTGTGGATACAGAATAAAGTTCACGGTGTCCGCAGAGCTGGGACTACTCTCTCTGATCAACAGCCATGTCAGGAAAGTTTCCCAGGTCTTGGGACTTGCTTTGCTATGGATAATAGTCACCCCAACATTAGGCCTCACTCAGACCCTATGTAACAGATTATGAAAGATCTTTAAGACCAAAATGCTCCCAGGTGACTTTACCACATCAGACCAAAGCTCAGAAATATTTATGGGAATAGAAAAACTACACAGCACCGAAAAGGGGGTTAATGTTTACGATGCCTGGGATCCAGGAAAAACAAGACAGACAGATAAAATTACCCACGTTGACTCAGTCAGGGCTGGGGGAGAGGCATTTAAGATGATCACTGTAATTGTATTTTAAACACTTAGAGTGCTTAGAAATACAGAATGCATAAAAGAAAACATTTATGAATGGGAAGACAGAATGACAGGAATGACTCAAAGAGGGTTAAAATAGGAACTTATTTTGTAAGCTGTAGGACAAGCTCACGCAGCCTAATAGAGTTTTTCTGCCTGTCCACATGAATTTATTCTGTGATCCCGTGTTAAAGCCTGGGTAAAATGTTAAGGCCTAGGTAACTGTTGCCTGTCTAGCCTGCCATTTTGTGCTGTTACTAGCAAACTTTTTCATGCTCTAGTTGATTGCAGATTCTGTTATGTTCTGTGCTTTGGGTTTATTGAAAACTAACCACAACAGAGGTCAGTTAGAGCCACTTTGTGTAGTTAGCCACAGTAAGCTTGGACCTGAGCCAACTGGCAGGAAGCACTTCCTGCTCCTGTGTATGAGCTTTTATGGGTTTTTGCTTTTGTAAGCTGCCCCTGGGATGGACCCCAACATAAGAAAGATACCTGTACCAATCTAAGAAACCATTTGGAATAAGACTTCCATTTTGAATAGTGGTTGAATAAAATCTAAATTCCCAAGACCTCCCTGGGAACTGACATCTGCTCGACAGAAAGAGACATGTATGTGGGTAACTTACATTCTGGTTAGGCAAGTCAAGTCCCCTGCCACAGCTGAATACCTCAACCAATGAGAACAGGATACATGCACAACAAAGACATGTTCCTAAGTTCTCTATCTGTAAATTCTGATTGGTGAAACAACTTGGCACAGATGTTTGTGGATTTCAAGACTTAAGAAATCTGTAGGACTCTGGTTTACTGTCACAGCAGCTCCTGAGTCTGACCCATGGCCCTGATCGACCAGCCTTGGGGTGTGGTGTTTAATAAATCATCCCCATTTCACTGAGATTAGTGTCAATGGTTTGTGAAGTGGTCCCAAGACTTCAACACCCAGTACTCCACACCCAGAGAGTGCTGACCCTGCTAAAATGAGTGCAGCACGCTCACGTATCACATGGATATGCTGAATCAAACAAGATGGTATGGGGCTGCACCAAACTTCACCCCATCACCCAGAAGACAGAATGTAAAGGAGAAGAATTCTTCATGTCCGAAGTCTTTTCTTTTAATATTTTTAAATGGTAGTTGATCACTGGCAATGGAAGCAACACAAGGTAAGTACTATACACACACTGTTGGAATTCTGGAAGAAGATGGAAGGATACTTGAAAATATTTTAAGAAATAACAACTGAAAGAATTTCAAGATAGATGAACTTCATAAACACACAGCTCTAAGAAGATCGTCAAAAAGAAAAAAAAAGGTAAAAAAAAGGAAAGTTTTGTCTGTCTTAGAATTCTATCTCTAGAGAAAAAAACTTTCAAGAAAGAAGTTTCAAAAAGGACCTTTCAGATGGACAACAGCTAAAGCTATTCATCTCCAGGAGACCTGCCTCACCAGAGACAATAAGGTCCCCAGGCAGACAGAGCATGGTGACCAGTGGGAATCTCGCTCTGGACAGAGGACTGGTGAGTGCCAGGAAGGCCGAGTATATGAGAAGTTATAAAAGAAGTTTTAAAATGCATTAAAGAGCAACAACAGGGGCTGGGGAAATGGCTTCATTGGTAAAGTAAGGGACTGAATGCGGATGTCCAGCACCTGTATAAAAGCTGTTTTTAGTGTTGCGTCCCAGTGATCCCAGTGATGGGAAGACAGAGAGGTGGATCCCTGGATCTCTCTGGCCAGCTAGCCACAGTGAACGTGTGAGCTCTAGGTTCAGTGTATGCATGGCATGGGTATGCACACGTGTGCGCGTGCACCACACGCATGTGCACACAGATGCACATGCATGAGCATGCACCCCTAAATACATACATGTGCATATAAAAATAAGTATACACATATACTACACACAATACAGTGTGAGATTTGTAACAGACATAAACACCAAAGGCCCAAGAACAGTAGTGCCAAGGTGGGCTGGGGAGAAACACAAACGAGGGCACAAATCTGAGTCAACGGGAAAGATCACACGTGTAGTTGTTATAACTTTTGTCTTTACACTTTAGCTTACACATTTCAATTACTTCGGTTAAAAAGATTTGCAAATTAACATTCCTCCGATCTGAAAATGAGAAACTCTGTCTCTAATTCAAACACTGATTTGAAAATTCACGTGTTTTCTGTATTTCCCAGAAGGAAGCTCAAGAATGAGCCAATGAATTCAAAGACTGTTGCAGTCTTATCCATAATTTGGCCTGACAAACTGTGGGAGGTGTGGTCCACCCATATGAGGTCAAGCTTTGCTAGCTACAGTTCCACCTTTTCTGGTTTCATTATGAGAAACAGAAGTTGGAAAACACATGAATCCCACGGCTGTGCTTTCACAAATAGACTGTTTTAGAGTAAAGTATTATCTAGGAGATTATTCAACAGCTACTTATGAGAGTTATGACTACACTAAATTTACACAGCCTGATGAGTTTGGAAATAAGTGGGTAACTGAAACCATTAACACAGTTTATAAGTAAACACATCCATCAAGCAGATGTTGTCTTTAGTGAATAATCCAGAGATGTAGAATGAAGTTCTTTTAAAAACCGAATACCCCAATAGGCAGCAGGATCCTCAACGAAAAGCCACTGTCCATACAGTCTCTGGTCCCAGTAGTCGTGGTCAAGTAAACTGGACCTCAGGAGCAGAGAGTGGTTCTTGGAAATGCCTTTCTGTTCGAAAACCAAAATGAATTTCTACCAAAACTAAGAGTCAAAACCTTATAGATTCCTATTTACTTATTTATTTGAATTATTTGTTCATTTTATGTATCTGGGTATACTGCAACTGTCTTCAGCTATATGTTTGCTAGGAATTGAACTCAGGACCTCTGGAAGAGCACTCAGTGTTCTTAACCTCTGAGCCATCTCTCCAGTCCCACCTCTTTATTACTTATTTTTTCATAAGAATGAATGAGTCTATGTAAGGCAATGCCTATGGTAAATTAGATTATGAAGAAAATCCATCGTCTGGGCAATGCATATTCTCTGTGATCTAAAGCAGTGCTTCTCAACCTTCCTAATGCTATGACCCTTTAACATAGTTCTTATGTTTGGTGATTCCCCAAACCTAAAACTATTTTTGTTGCTATTCATAAATATAATTTTGTTATTGTTATGAATCCTAATGTAAATATTTGTGTTTTCCAATGGTCTTAGGCGACCCCTACGAAATGGTTGTCCAACCCTCGCAGGGGTCACAGCAGGTTGAGAACCGCTGATCTAAAGTGTGGCCTCCAAACAAGCGGCCTCATTTTATTTAGAGATTTTTAGCGGCAGAATCTCCGGCCAGGGCCTGTAGCTCAGCTGACAGCGTGCTTGCCTAGCGCACACGAAGCCCCACGGTGATCAGCACCGAGAGGCACACCTGCAGTCCTAGCACTCCAGGGTGGACTCCAAAGGCCCGGGAATCGAAAGTCATTCTTGTTGACCAAGAGTTCAAGGTTAGCTGGGAGTACATTAGACCCTGATCAAGACAGACAGACAGACAGACAGACAGACAGAAAACTCGCACAGCCCAATTTTAATGCAGCAAAGCAGCACAGCATCCTAAGACAGTCAGTCGGCAACTTCATGTTTGAAAATTATCATAAACTAGCTCTCAACTGCCTGACTTTGGGGGAGGATAGTGTGCTGGGGGGGGGCGGGGGAAGGCGGGACAGGAGATGCAGGAATCCCAGGAGGCTTTCAGAGCATGGGTGCTAAGAACATGTTCTAGGAATGCAGCTAGCGTTTTATTTAAACCTCGCAGCCCCTACACGCGTTGTTCATTCACAGGCTAGGGACACAGAAGGCCGGTGGTAGCGCTAACTTCAAGTCTCACATGGCTGATAAAAAAGACTTGTTGGACATTAGACTTATGTCCAGCTATTCATGTCGCACCCATGAACCCCCAAAAGGAGACTGAGAAGCCACAGAGCCGCTCAGGTGAATAAGCTTTAGCTAGGTTGATTTATGTGACTTTGTGGCAAGAAGAGCTGCCAGCAAGCTCATTCAGGTCCTAACTGTCTCCTAATTGTTTAATTTCTTGTGTTTGAGAGGCTACTACAGCACTTACAACACCAACAAGAGCAAAGCCCAGACTCAAATCAACCCTTTAAAGCCATCAGCCTGGGTTGCATCATGTAGCTTACCTTTGTTTCATCTTATGTTAACTCAGCTTCTGATGGATTCAGCGTCAGGAAGCCAGAAGAGGAGGGAATACGGCAATTTATTCATGCTTTCACTGGAGTTTCACTGCAGACAGGAAATTTCCCTGAAAATGCAAATCACTTGGTGCCACACAAGTGTGACTCCAGTTGAAGCACGCACAGGAAAGTGCCGTCCCAGGCTAATGTTTTTATGCTCTGTGATCGAATAAATCGACCCACTTATCACACCACCTTCACCTAAGTTTTAGTTTTAAGCCCTAGACGAATGTGTCTAGGGGTAGTGGGGGCTTTTCTCTAACGCTCAGAGAATGAATTACACTTGTTAATTTGACTTTCAATCCTAGATATATCAAAATAAATACCATAAACAAGTGTTGAAGAAATCAATCTAGATCTGTTCAATATAAGAATGATCAAAAAGGGATTTAGGGAGACTCTCAGATGTAAAGCACTAATGTGCACACTAAGCCCTTATGTCATATGACTTTTTGACATGATCAGTATAAGGACGAAGGAAACGATTTCTGAAGGCAGAAATGGCGTACTTTTGTTGCATTAAGGAACAATCCCTTGAAGGCCCACCTACACACGGCATTAATGTGGACAGGTGTCCCTGAAAACATCTCGTTTTTCATTACGACATTCTTCTTAATTCACGGGGCATCGTATCACAGTTTTCCTATGTTACACAAAGCAGCAATTACACACAACAAGTGTAGGGTTAGTCTTTAAATATGGATGAAACACATTCTCAAAGCTGGGATAACACGAGGGAGCGCGGTCCTCTATTTTGTTTCAGAGAAAGTAAGTTAAGGAGAAATAAATGTCATATACAAAAGCTTCCAAAATGCATTACTGCCATTACAGACTTGGGGCCCAAGTAGCAAAAGCCAACAATTTTTTTTTTTTTTTTTGGCCTGAGCATTTTTTCTTACAATTTCATTTGTATTAGGATGAATAAGACAAGAGCTTTCTCATTACAGCACAACTGAGAGACAGGAATCACTTTTCCAGCTGGGATGTGGGTTGTGTTGACTAGGTTGTCCCATAGACCGTCATGGTCACTAGCTGGTCTCATGTGGTATTTCCCATCCACTCCTCATCCAATCAACAGCCGGCATTGAGCACCCCCAGGGAGGAAAACGCATCTGTTCCACAGAGGACCATTCATAGCACAGCTCAAATTGGATGGATGCAGAGGCTGATGTGTGGGGAAACTGAGACCCAAGTCAGCTTAGATCAGGGCATAGACTTCAGGAAAGAAATGAAATCTATGTGCTATGAATTTTAACTGTTAAAGTCATTTCATTGAGCAGGCAGCTCGGATTTCTAAAGCAATTACTGACTTTCACTGAGTTCAGATAAATGCTCATCTCATCTCAGGAACAACACACCGGGTTTCCCACTGGTATCCAAATGCTTTGATAGCATGGATGGGTAAAGAGTTTTAAAAGAATCACAGAAGTGATTGATCAGAACATCCAACACCCATTTTATATCTGTTATGACTTTATTTATGGATAGATAAAAAGTGGTCATTTAATAAAATATTTTACATAATCTTTAATTCTGTATATGTGTGTGTATCAATGTGTTGGCATGTACCCGAGAGTTTAGATGTGGGCATCCGCATGTGTGTGTGAGTGAGTATCTGTGCATGTGCTTGTGAGTTCCGATGTGTGCAGAGACCCTCAGTATTGGGTTCCCCCACAGAGCTTCAGTTATGGTGTCTGTAAGTTATTCAATACGGATGCTGTACACTGAGCTCATGTGCTTGGAAGCAGCAGAAGTTCTTAATCACTAAGCCGTCGCTCTGGCTCCACTAGAGGCCACTTAAAAATGTCTTCTGGCTTGAACACTGACTAATAATCAGTGTTTTGAAGAAAACCTTTCAGATTATAGATGTTTCTGCATTTAACTAATATATTGACCTCTCCACTTACAGTACCTTGTACAGTGTTTTAAATACTGTATATACTAGATTTTTTTTCTTTCTTTTTTCTTTTTTTTGTGGAAACAAAGTCTGCCTATGCCACTCTGGCTGGTCTGGAACGTGCTGGGTACCAGCACCAGGCTGGCCCCAAACTCACAGTATACATTTAATTAAAAAGTGAATGCGGTTTGTAGTTTATTACTTGCTTTAAATGTATAAAATATTGAGCAGCACATATCAAATGCTCACTAAATAAATGTCTGTTGAAAGACAGAATAAATATGTCTATTAAGATTTCAGACGAGAGTACAAAGTTGCATGAGAAAAACAAAGCTCTTAAAATTTTGCTTGAGGCAGATTCTACATGCAGTCTGGTAAGTGGGTAAGAACAGATCTAGTCATGTGTGTGTTTCTCTTCTTGCTTTTGTTACAGACTCTCAGTACATGGCTCAGGCTGACCTCGCACTGGGATCCTTCTGCTGCGGCTTTTGACATCAGGATTACAAACACAGGCACCAGGCTTGACAGGAGGCAGGTTGGAGAATTTGTTTTTTCTGTTGAATACTTCATTTGGTCATTTTACAGACAGGTGAGAAAATGTCTAGTCCCAATTTCTGAAGTGCTTCAGAGAAGAAATGGTGGTTCTCATGTTCAGCTTCTTCGAATAACTTACAACAAGGCTTTGCTTTCTGTCATAACGGAAGAAGGCCCCAGACTCACTAGCACCTCCATTTTCATCACCCAGTTTCTTTAAAGGGTTAGGAGGTCCTGAGGCACCCTCCACAAGAACTAGAGGGTTGCAGTGTGTGGTCATATGCAGGAGGAGGAAGGGACACCAGCGGTTGGACGATGGCTGACCCTTCCTGTGACTGACCTTCTTTGACCTTCTAAGGTTTTGTTACATCATGGTCAGAAGGAAAAGCCTTGTCTCCAAAAACCAAAAATACTTTATGTAGAAAGACATTATACGAATTACAGTGTCATGAATGGGATGGAATTACCAATTCTAACACACTGCATTCAATGCTGACAGCTAAGGGGAGATGACTTTATAGATAATCTCATGCCAATCAATTAAGCTGGAGAAAAATTTGATAATGTTTTAACCCCAAGAACGCCATTGTATTTATATTTCCATCCCTCCCGTCTTTCATTGAGCTGATGGCCTGTGTCATTTTACCACTCTGTACTCTGAAAAACCGGGAATGAAGACCTGAGCACCAGGGACAGGAGGGAGGCTGGGCAGTTAGGAGCACTGGCCTCTCTGTCAGGGGACTCGGGCTCCCAGCAACACACGGCAGCTCAGAACCACACGTAATTCCACACATAGAGGATTCAATGTCCTCCTCTGGCTGCCACTGGTGCCTGTACATATACGGTGCACAAAACCACACACAGGCACACACACACATGCAAACACACACACACATGCAAACACACACACACATGCAAACACAGGCACACACACATAAGCTCACACATACACACACACACCAAACTTTAATTCCTGATTAAAAAACCCATGTACTAAATGTAGTTTAAATTTTGGTTCATATGTCCCCAAATTGGAGCATTTCGCCACACTTATTAGGGAAGAAAGTAAACTGAGGGTTAACTTCAATGAAAGCCCTTTTATTTATTTTTTGTTTGTTTGCTTTTTTTTATTTTGTTTAAATTAATCAGTTAAAAGGATCTTTTATTAGCTTAGGGGGGAATGTCATAAGGAACTTATAAACTCAACTGAAAATATTTAGCTCAGTGGTATAGAAAATTAGAGTATATCCATGTAAACCACAGTGTGATATAACAGACTCACACATCATCTAGGTCACGTGGTAGTGTGAGGTGAATTTCTGTCAGAGATCTTGAGCAAACAAAATTCAGTATAAGAATAGCCCTTTTATTTTAATATCTAAATTATCCTTAAAAATCTTTTCCTTATACAGTTTCTGATCAGTTATATTTCTTACTCAGGTTGGCCTGTTCTTTAAAAAGTATTTATTATATTTAAGCATATTTCTGTTATCATTTTTCACATTTAACTACCACTATAAGATTTTTCCTTTTTCTTTGGCATTTGTTATCTTGCTCAGGCTTGGGTGGTATTTTTCACTACGATAGCTTACAAATTTATTTGGAATAATGTTAAGTGCCTACTGCTTTATCCTGACCACTGGGGACTCTGTGAGGCCGCTCTTGCTAAACTATATGTCATACAAACAGTAAAGGGCTTTGAACTATGGGAAGAAAATGAATAGAATAGTCCCTGTGTATTGAAATTATGGAAAAATTTTATTAGCCCTTTTATGAAAGAGTAAACAGTGGTCCCTAGAAATCAGTAATTATCCCTCGTACATCATATGCCTTGCTTTCGAGGGTAGTTATTGCTTCTGTAGGTGAGGCACCTGCATGGGACACTGCTTCTAAGAGATGGCGACTGAAGAATGTGAACGTTTCCACCCCCAGCTTCTTATTGTTTCTCCCCTAGAGGCAAACACTGCTGCTGTTTGAGCACATTCTTTTCAGAAACAGTCCGTGCATTTTAAAAGGATAAAGAATCTATATTCATATCAACAGTAATATCCATGCTTTCTATTTGCACAGATGTCAGCACGCTATGCTCCTGTTTCTGCACAGATTCACTGTGTTTTGGGCTCTTTCTTCCTAAATGCACCATTTTCTTTTGAGCCATTTAGGTTCGCAACAAAATCGAGCAGAAAGAATTCCTTATGCCCTATCACATACGTGTGTCCTATCATATACAGCCACTACCGCTCCCCAGAGTGGTCCATTGTTCCGACTCATGGACCCACACTGATATATCGCCATCCCAGTTCTATAGTTTAGAGTACACTTTTGGCCATTCCCACATCTTGCCTTCAAATTTATTATAAACCTCAGTGTGTAGGCATGGAGGGGTGCCTGAATGACGTGTGGGCGTATGCTTTCAACCTACAGGTGTGCATGTCCATGCCTAGAAAATCATAGGAATTTTACCTAAAGAAAGAAGAGGGTACCGTGGTAATTTCTTTAATGTGAAACCACCCAGTCATGTTGCTGGGGCTCAATATGTGGAGAATTTGAACACTTAGTATTTTAAGTATAACACGGTTTTCAGCATTCTTGTGAGTTTCTAAAGATTCTACTTCTTATTCCCAGGAACCTAAAATTAATTTACTGGCAATTTGGACAAAGTAGGAACCCTGGTATCAGAGAACTGAAGGGAGCTGGAAAGGAGGCAGGGTCAGCTGACAAGGGTTAGGAGCCCATACACTGTGGAGCGAACCAAGGGGAACAGTTTGGAAGATGCTGGAGAAAGACTGGGGCACTGTGCAGTTGTAGGCACTAGAAAGGCTCAGGGTTAACTAACTATGGGAATAATTAAATGAATATGATAGGAGACCAGACCAGTGAAGGAGACAAAAAAGTGAAGAGTAACCATGTAGATTTTGAAGGTATCCAAACATATCAGGCTGACTGATGGAGTGGCAGTCAACCACGGCTAAGACCTTCAAGGAGACGCGGTGAGGTAGCTGGGTACAATCAGAAACATCAGGATTATACAGACTTATAGAGAGCTACAGATCATGTCTTAGCCAGTCAGAAGTGGTGAATAAGGTCAAGGTTATATCCCAGAGGACTTAAGAACACAGACAGAGATGCTTCTGTGGGAGCTGCAGAGGAACAAAGACTTCAGGAGCCAGCCAGGCTCTCATGACTCAGGAGTGTTGGGAGTAGGGGGAGGGTATCATTTTGTCTGACCACGAGTGGCTGACTACTCATGGGAAGTGTCCCCATAGGTGAGGATTTGGGAGAAGGGATGAGCAGAAAGGATATGCGGATGAGGTTAGTCAGAAGAGGCTAGGGAGATTAGAGTTTGTCCGTGTCACAGCGTGCAATGCTTGTAGGGACCACAGGACAATGAAGGCACAGGTGGCAGTGGACCTATATTCTGAATGATCTACTTCAGAATGGACTTGACATGCTAGGAAGTTTACCATTATATTTTGAGTAATAGTTAACCATTTTGATAAAATATGTGCTTTGAATACTTCTGTAAAGCTGACATATGGAGCCTGTGTAAAATAGCGACATCCACGACTTGTTCATTTCTACCTATTTTCTTTGAAAATATAGTAGGTTAACAGTTACATAGGACTTCAGTGAGTATATTTAAAATATTATTAGGCCTATTATTTAAACATACTTGTGCTGACTTTAAAATATTTTAAAGTTAGTTTGTTTGTTTGTTTATTTATTTATTTATTTATTTATTTATTTATTTATTTGCAACAGGTGGGGACTAGGAGATTCACAATTGGTCAGAACGTGGAAGTTAAGTGAGCCTGGGGTTCTCAGCCGTGAATGACACATGCTCTGCCTACATCTAGATGCAAGCTCTTCAACTAAGGCTCAGGGGAAATAGAAGAACACGGAGTGAGAAGATTCAAAGAGCCAGAGGGCCAGGATGCCTGTGAATAAATCATGCTCCTTGGCCATGACTTGGAAAAGGCACCCACTAACTCTCAACACTATGGTTGCCTGGCCAAGACCACCACACCAGCTGCCATGCCAACTTGGACAGAGACAATTTCACATGGCTGTACTCCTAGGTGAAGAGTCATAGGAAGTCAATCAATATGCAGAGTTTCACAGAGCTGCTAAATGCTGGTGTCACCTGACCCAGCCGTTAGCATTTTGCATTACTTTGTTTGCTGAATGAGCTCTCCCTCCACAGAGCTCTCTCCCCACACTTCTGTCTGTGTCTTTCCCAAACTCTCCTCAGGGGAATCTGAGCATCCAGCTGAAGGGAATACTTTTTCTTCTCTTAGTGAAACAACATCGTGTTTCATATTTCCTATAGAAACTGCTAAGAAGTGAAGGCCAGTTATGCTCTTCTCCTTTCTCTAGCTTAGGAGCCGGTGAGGGTTCCAGGGTAGCCTTTGGGTGAAAGTGGACACACATCGAACTCAGCTGGGCAAAGTCTGACTTCTAGGTGCTGACCGAGGGCAACACCTCGGTGTGCAGCTCAACCTCCTGCATTTGAAAAGCAACAGCAGGGGAGGGGGAGTTACAGAACTCAGGAACACACACACACACACACACACACACACACACACACACACACACACACACAGGTAGGCACATGCAAACTCTGGGGAAGAGGGCTCTTAGCATTCCTCTCTTTCTTTGAGGGCAACTGACTCCTTGAACATGTCAGAGCTGGGATGGTATCAACATGTGTGTGCACGTGTGTGCGTGTGTGCGTGTGTGTGTGTGCGCACGCGTGTGCAGAATATACATCTCCAAAAGTGAAAGGCATACTTCAAAACATTGAAACAAATCTTTTATAGCAATGTGACTTCCTCCTCCTCCCTCTCTTCCTCCATGTTTCCTTCTTTCCTTTTCCTCTCCCCGCTTCTTTTTCTCCCCTTAATGTAAACAAGTCGATTGTAGTAAAGTGAAGTATCGGAATTATTAGACGAGGCTGCATTTGCACAGGGTCTCCTAACGGCGTCATTTCCCTTTTTAGAGAAATGTTAATGGAAGCATAAAACCAACCAAGATACGTAGATCCCAGTGGACAGCGAGTTTGCCTAAAGCCTGAGCTAGCTCCTAGCCTGACCTCACAGACCGCTCACCCCTCAACTCCTGCTGCCCTTCGCTCTTCACCAACCTTAGTCACAGACTGTTCCTGGCAGGAAGAACCAGGCAGCATCCCTGAAGATCATGTGGAAAGCATGCCCTGAGACACAGAATTATAGATATGAGATGTTTGTTTTCCAGAAATAACAGGAAGCTTCACCCGTGCCTCAGCAGTGGGACTGCTTAAAGAAGACCTATTGAAACACATACAGCACCAACAGATGTGCTAACATGGGAAGGGGGAGCTCACTGGGCCCTACCCCTAGACACAGAACTAGAGGCAGGGAAGGAATGATGAGTGGGGAGAAATAGTCCTCCCCAGGGGCGAGTCCCCTAAACAGTCATCGGATACCAAGAGGTCAGCCCTGAAGTCATATCCAGACCAGCAAAACTAAATGGGCGGGGCAGGTTGCATTTGAATATTTGAGCATTTATACAGAAATAAAGAGAAAGAATTTGAGAGGGAGCACGGTGGGGGAAGGGATGGGAGGAGCTGGAGAAAGGAGAGGAGGAAACATATACAATTATATTTTAGTTAAAACAATACAAGTGACTTTGAAAAAACATGTCCTAATTGGACTTTGTAGAATGAAGAGTGGGGGGGCACAGTCGATTTCACGGAGACTGACGTTTTATTAGAATGTTTCAAATGTTTCAAACGCTCTGCAAGGGGAAATTCCTTTCACCTCCTTTACAGATCACTGAAAATAGGAGGCAGGCCTGGCGCCACCCAGGGTTCAGCCGTGCCGTTTTCAAGCTCCAAACAGATATTGATTTTCATTTCAAACTCTAATGCCAGAATTAGCAGTGTCAGGTTGAATTAGAGGTGGATGGTTGGGAGCGCTCACAAGCAAACGGTGGGCACAGCCAGCCGGCTTCTTCTGGCCATTCCGTCCCCCTTTCATGCTTTAAAGGAAACGAAGCACAGGATACAGGGCCCTCTTCAGGTTTATTGCACCCAGAGAGGCGTTTAGTTCAGCTCCACTCCTAGGCCTGTGTAGTGAGTCTCTCCTCCAGGTTCACCAAGGGGTGAGTGTGCAGAGTGTGGGTCAGCCTATTGATGGGAGGTAGCCATGTTTCATACTCCTCAGGAGGAAGCTTGCCTGCATCGTTGTTGATATGAACAATCTTGTGTCTCTGGAAACTTGAGGTCTTCTGATACACAAAGACGGCTTTTCTGCCTGCCCTCCACTGCCTCTCTTGTTGTATTAATGGTTTCCATAATTTATATGTCAGCACAGTCAAGTATCCACAGCGTGGAGTGGGTGAAAACTACATGGTATTTTAAGGCACATTGTGCAAGATTTACTATTAAAATGTTAATTCAAGGTCGGTTATAGGCACAAGACAGGACTTCCTGCTCCTGTACCCTCAGTACCAGGCTCTATTGACAGTACCTCAGACAGGACAATGTCATCTCACAGTGGATTCCTCCTTTCATGTAAAGAATGCCACAACAGGAAAAGCCATTTGCAAAGAGATTCTTTGCTTTGTGTACTGCAGTTGGGAAGCACAGCTAATTCGCTCTGTCAAACTCCCAGCTCAGCGATTGATGTTGGAGAAAGCTCAGTCTCCTAGAGTGAGTGGAGTTTACGGACTAGCCTTCAGCTTGCAGATCCTCTGTGCCAGCCTTAGGGGAGGACAGATTTTATAAATAAAATATTGGCGAACAGCAGTAGTCACAATATTATTACAAACCTAAAGGAAAAAAAAAGATATCAAAGGGTTTGGCTGCGCGAGCCAGCAACAAGTCAGTACTGACATCTCTGAGTCAGTCAGGGCTGGAACAGAATGCAAGACTAAATATTCTCAAAGAGAAAGTTCTGGATCAAGAATTAGGGGCATGAAAGATACCGGAGTCTAAATAGACTTAGGACTGATTTTTTTCCACTGGGCTCAACATTATGCTGTTAGGTATTTTATTTGTGAAGCAATTACACACTTTGAGGTGAGCACTAGATTCTGAAAATTGAGCTGTGATCCTGTTTTCAATATGTAGATATAGCAAGATACTGGCTGATCCGTTAGTCCTGGGTGATTGTAGTTTGGGTGACAATGTTCATTGTGGTAACTTTCCCTGAAGTGAATATGTGTGGGGGTGCAGTTACCCTCTCCCCCAATCCTGGAGGAAATGTGGCTATGCTGACAGGGAAGGCCCACACATCTCCAATTTCACAGCTCAGGGTAAACATGGCATCTCCTAGGAATGACCTGAAATTCAATTTAGTCTCGTATCGCAGATGGAAATACAGTTCAAAGACTGACCAGAACCACGTGTCCACTATCCCAGAAGTGAGTTTCCTTCTGGGAGCTGTCATCCAAAGGGTCTTTGATCTGAAAATGAGCAGCGATCTCTCAACTCACCTCATTGGAGTTGACTGAATTTCAACTTGTGTTTAAATAGAGTCAGACCCTGCAGTGTTTTTTAGCAGACTTTGGTCTGGTTTTTATGTCTATTCTAGTATTTTTGTGTGTGACAAATCCTATTACCCATGAAGTTCAAAAGATACTACATACCAAAACCAGAATAAAAACTGTCTTTCTGGAGTTGACCATGATTTTGTGCAGAGTGGCTGGGGTAAGAAAACCAAAGATCCATTGCTTGTGGAGGCAGACTCAGGACTGAAGGAATAACTCCATTCCTGTTAGGATTAAGAAGGGCAGGCCCAAGTGAGATGGCTCAGGGGTTAAGAGCACTGGTTGCTCTTCCAGACGACACAGGTTCTATTCCCAGCACCCACATGACAGCTCACAACTACCTGTAATTCAAGACCCAGGGGACCTGATGCCTTTTTCTGGCCTCTGATGGCATTGCATGCATGTGACAGACAGACAGATATATATACAATCAAAACAATGATATACATGAAAAAGAGAGAGAAACATTGTCTGTCCCTGAATAAGCTCATGTACAATGAAAGCTGTCTCCTAAAACAGTCAAGTGAAATCATACTTCTAGGCGGTAGGTGTCTGCAGACTGTTTTGATCACTTTTCATGGTTTAGGAAATAACCCTCAATTAAAAAATTTAGAGCAGGTCAATTAAAGAACAGAAGGGAATAAGGTTTAGGCTGATTATTCTCTATGTCACATGAATGGAAAAGAATTCATGTGGTCCTATCCTTTAGTAATTGGCCAGCGTTCTTGAGCATTCACACTGTCCATTTTGTATACTGCACATAAAATTAGTTTGAGATGAGACCCGGATGTCAGTGTAGGATACTGAGCTTGGAGGTCAACACTGCCTTGTATTCCTCTAGTTAAGAGGTGAACTTTGCAGATATTAGCTGTGCACTGTCTCTAAACAGATTTTACTTTTATAGGTTTGTTTCCATTGCTCCCTTTACTTAGTCTTTCTTGAGTGTGGTATAACATACATAATTTCAATAACCAGAGAATGTCTCTGTACTCAAAGCCACTTGCTGGCTTATATTAGGTAATTAATGGTGATTTATTTGAATTATAATTTGAGTGGAGCTGATTGGTTTTAGGACAATTGCCTTATAAGAATTTTATTGTTGTTGTTTTTGTTTGTTTTGTTGTTTTTTTGTTGAGTTTTGGGCTCAGATCGTTGTTTTCTTTTTTCCCCCTCTTAGTCTCTTCCAGGCTTTCTCACATCTGGTGTCTTACATTAAAATATTTTAAGCCTTCTTTTATAGGATGTTGACTATTTGACCAATAACAGTTTGATCTTGGATCTATAGACCTTATCACATAACAGCAGATTTGTTTTAAGCACATTTCTGTCCCAGTGCTTGATTGTGTGAATTTAATGGTGGCACATCGTATGCAGCAGGATCTCGTATGCATCGTATCTCAGCAGCGTCTCTACTCTATTGGAGCGATTTCTTTCTCTTTTTAAAAAATGTTTTTAAACCTTTAGTTTTATTTATGTGAATGGATATTTTGCCTATGTGGGTGTTGGGTGCCCTGGGCCTGGAGTTACAGATGGTTGAGAGCTGCTATGTAGGTGCTGGGAATTGAACCCAAGTCTTTTCTGGACAAGCAGCCAGTGCTCTTAACCCCTTAGTCATCTCTCCAGCCCCTGCTCTCTGTTGCTCTCTCTCCACGTCTCTGTCTTGGTCTCTATCTCTGTCTCTGTCTCTGACTCTCTCTGCTGGTCTCAATGTCTCTAACTTAGAAAAAATCTACATTCTGTAAAAACCAGCTATCTCTTTTGACTGTGATTTAGTTCCCGATGCTGATACAGCACAGAGAGAAGCCTCTTCCCAGGCAAAGTATGTGTGTACAATTACTTAACACACAATTTGGGTTTGCGAGAGCTGTGGCGCCATAATTTGTGGTATGGTTTACCTTGATTTCCAGAAATCGTGAAGTAATTAACTTGTGTGCCTGTCAAGACTTGGATTCAAGAGCATTTTTATGAGGCCAGACCCCTCTCAACAGAGATTGTTCAAGTAATAGCAAGATGTATATTTTCAATTTCTGTTCATAAGTTCACATATGCCTTGTGAGGAACAAGGCACTATTCAAATGTATTTATATGTACTATGATAGTTAAAGACTTTAACTACTAAAGTAGTCATGAAAGAATTCAAAGTTAAAATGCAGATGATAAATTTGTCTTCTCAGCGGACACAGACTTAAAGGTTGACTGACTTGTCTAATATTAAGGCATACAACTGAAGAATAATTGGCCATGTTTTTCTGATATGCTTTCAAAATAGAGAACACATGCACACACACGTTATCATCACAGATATGGCTTAACAGCAGTGAGCTTCCCTGGAAGGCACGAGGCTCTGTGATCAGTACTACATGTTATATGTTTATATACATGTATAAATATTTGTGTGCATAGCCATACAAGCCTTATGTAGGCACAGGATCCACATAGGTTACCAGAGTTGACAATCAAATCCAAGTTTTGCTATCGTCACTGAGCTGTTCCTTTTTCCATGGAGTTACTTTTGTCTCTTATGACTAAGGCTGAGAGGAAGTTTTCACAGTGACCCATCTTTGCATCTTCAAGAGTTCAGCTCCCGGGGGTTGGGGATTTAGCTCAGTGGTAGAGCGCTTGCCTAGGAAGCGCAAGGCCCTGGGTTCGGTCCCCAGCTCCGGGGCCGGGGGGGGGGGGAGTTCAGCTCCCTCCTTGGTTATCCAGAATTAGGACATCAGGCACTCTGGTTCCTCTCACCTACTTTTATCCATGTGACTTTCAGCCTCTTACGCCTGAGAGACCACTCAGTTTTTCTGTTCTGCTTTTGATGTCTGCCCACTCCCCAAGAATGCATGAGCTAAGTTAAGCCATGAGATCTTCTAAGTCTCTTTATGTTGAAATTGGTAAAGCTATCTATCTCCTCTTGGATGAAGATTTTCCTGACACATCCGTACCCCAATTTGTTTTCTCCTATTTTAGATCTTACTAAATGCAAAGATTCTCATTGCTAATACACTGGCTCTGAGTCCAGCTTACCTCATGGAGGTTGTAGACTCCAGTTTCTGTTATCTCCTCAAAATGTGGAACAGAGGACAGTAATTGTCTAATGCTTTTCTGATGGATTTAGTTGAATGCCAGGTCTTAAAATATATATATATATATATATATATATATATATATATATATATATATGATCATCAATTTCTACTTTACACACACATATGTACTAATTTTATGTGTACATTTGCCTGCATGTCTGAATGTGTCATATGTGTGCCTGCTACCTTGAGAGGCCAGTAGAGGGTGCTGGAGACCCATCATGTTGGATTTAAAGACGGTTGTGAGCTGCGATGTGGGTGCTAGGAGCCAAACCTGGGTCCTCTACAAGAGCGGCAAGTATTCTAGTATTCTTAACTACTGAGCAACCTTTCAGCTCCTAAAAAGTCCTTTTGGAGACTAGGTAAAAGAGGACAGGGGGCACATAATGATGACAACACAGAGGCAGCATCAGGTTATCTTGGTCACCATCTAAGTAAGGAAGTTGGACTGTAGGCACTGACTGCCTAACGTGCATTCACAGACTTTACTAGGATGCATCTGAGTTTCCTCTGAACATATTTCATGTTCACATATAGGATCTTCATTTTTTATAGGTTGAGTCCATGCAAGCACTAAACTTTGTTCTTGTGAAAGATCCCACTCATTGGCAGAGCTGATGACTGCTAAAGCCACATGTCCAGATGAACCTAATTAGTTCTCTGCTTGTGGCCCGCCTGCTAGAATGAAGCAACCCATTGACATTTCAAGAACACAGATTGGAGAAGCCTCCTCAATAGGTCCCTATGTTGACACATATGGCTGTGAACTTCTCATGATTTCTAACACGCAGAAGGAGGGTTTGCAGGAAGCATTCAATCACATTATGATTGGTTACATTTCAAGAGTGATAGAGAGGAGAAAATAGACTCCCATTCGTAGCTATTGTCTTGTGCCCGATTCTTATTAAAAACAGCACATTCCTGTAGCCCAGAGGGCTGACAGGTTCTCCCTAAGCAGGAGTGCTGCTTGAAGCTAACCTCGAGGGGCTACTGAGAGAGTCAGAGATGCTGCCTGCCCCTCTCTGCGGGGTTCTGGGCGGGAGGGGCAGGGAACATGTGATTCTATCATGTCGCCAAGCCTCCGTCACCCCAATAGACAGGCTTTCTTAAGACTGCTGACTTCCAGCTCTATGATTAATTGGTTTCTAAGTGCGCCACTAAGAATAATTGATCTGAAAGGGAAACGCCTTTGAATCAGTGTGTGAGGTGCGTACACCCTCAATATGTTAGCTAGCGTTTTTCCTGTTTTGTTTTTATCATGTTCAAACATAGGTGTCGCTTACTTCTATTTCATCACTTGGGCTTGACATTCTATCCAAAGATGATCAAAATACAATACAAGGATTGCTGCCAGGCGAGGGTCTTAACAACCTTGAGTGAAGTAGCGCTTGGAGACACTGCTAAGGCGCTGAATAAATTCAGTTCAAACGAGACGCTCGTGTCCTGAGGTACCTGCTTTTTTATTATTGTCTGAAGAAAGTGACAGCGAGTGTGAAGACAGGGTTTTGTTCTTTGCTTTTCCACGAAGATCGTCAGTTTCCACTTTACCGCCTTCACCTTTCATGGACGAGATGCTAACTCTAACATCAGCAGTCCTCACGTGCTCCTATGTGACAGAACTTCCTTCGCAAAGCCTTGACTAATGTTATATATCTATTTTGTCTACCATCTCATCACATAATAGGCTTAGAAAATCCAGTGAAGTTAGATTTACACAGCCAGCATCAACTGAGCCTTTTGACACCCTATCTAAAAAAATTAATAAACAAACAACCAAATAAAGACAAAAATGTTCAAGTTTGGAAGAATTTTGGGCTTACTTAAAATGTTTTGGGAGCTGGAGAAATGATGGTTAAAAGTACTGACTTTCAGAGGATCCAGGTTCAATTCCAGTACCTACATAGCAGATCACAACTGTCTCTAACTCCAGTTCTAGGGGATCTGACACCCTCACACAGACATACATACAGGCAAACTACCAAGGAAAATAAATAAAAAAAAAAAAAAAAAAAAATAAAAAAAAAAACAAAATAAAAAAAATAAATAAACAAAATAAAAAATACAAAAAAGTGTTTTGGTCTTGTATTGGGGATGAGGAGAGAGAGAGAGAAGAGAAAGAGAGAGAGAGAGAGAGAGAGAGAGAGAGAGAGAGAGAGAGAGAGGAGAGAGAGCGCACTAACGAACCCTGGTAGGCTCTGGTATAATGTAATTCTGAAGATTAAGTCTGAGGCTGGGCACAGCCCAGACAAACGACCTACACTGAGCTATGTTATCAGCTCTTTATTTTCTCAGCAGAGTCTTGCTGTGAAACTCAGGCTGGCCTTGAACTTTAGGTTCCTCCTGCCTTAACCTCCTGTATATTTTAAAGGCATGTGCATGTTAATATATTTAAAAATACAACGGCCTACTGTTTTGTAAATTTAGAACAGTATACCCTCGAGGTAAAAAGGAAATGAGGTGTGGTGTTGTTTTTGATCTCAGGACTCAGTAGGCAGAAGCAAGCAAGCGGAACTTGCAAGTTCAAGGCCAGCCTGCACGACATACAGAGTAGTTCCGGGAAAGCCAGGGCTACGTAGGGAGTACCTGTCTTAAAGAAAAAGGGCAGGCAGGTGTGCTGGTGCTCGCCTTTAATCCCAGTGTTTGGGAGGTAGAGGCAGGTAGATCTCTTGAGTTCAAGTCCAGCCTGGTCTAGAAATCAAGCTCCAGGCCGGTCAAGGCCACCTCGTGAGACCCTGTCTCAAAACAAGACAACGGCCACAACAGGGAAAGAGAGCTAGCAATCCAATTTTCACAGAAGTAAATTATTAAAACAATTGAACCATAATTTAAATGCCCACTCATTTCTTTAAAAGAAACAAGAAGTCACAAGGAAATGTGTTTATAAAGTGCGTTAGACTTTCCACTTACCATTACCTAAATCGAATAATGGAATGAATTTGGTGACAGAGTTCTAATTTTTACCTCGTGCACAGTAAGTACAGGATCGCTCAGTGATGATGAAGGATTCTCGTGTCAACATACTTGCTAGCTTGCACTCCAGTCAACTGTGTGTGTCATGTGGCCCTAAATCAAGAGCATCTGGGACAGACAAGGTCCAGAAGATGGGCAGACCTGAGATGGAGCTGGGATTCACCATTTCAAATGACGATACTACTTTCTGGCAAACAGATGCTTGGTTTAGGAGGGCAAATTCAGAGATAAAGCAACTGTCAATACTTTTGACTAGAGTGTAAAGCGCCAGCCCTCGGGAGGGCTCTGCTGCTCAGAGCCTCGGCCACAAACATGTGCAGGTCAGTAGCTTTATCCTTGGGGTGGACAGCACACTCAGGGGACGTGTGAAGGAGGACCAGAGAGGGCAGAGTTGTAGTCTTACTTAAATCCCGTCTCTTTGCATATCTCTGGGGAAGAAGGGGGAGGGGAGGGGAAGGGAGAGGGGAAGGGGAAAGGGGGAAGGAAGGAAAGAGAAATATAACAAGCAAGCAGATGGTCACACAAATGTTTGTATTTAAAAACTTATGTCAGTAAACTTAAAGAAACACCCACTTGCCAACTCTCCAACTTAGACCATGGCTGTGCAAGTAAGTAGTTTTGTCACAGGAAGAAATGCATTTGGTCAGGTCAGGATCACCATGTATAATCTGGGTCGCCCCTTCTTGCTTTTTGTTTTTATTTTATTTTTTTTGTAGACTTATTTTTTTATTCATCTCTCCGTGAGTCTGCATGTATGCATGTGCACACCCATGTAGGTGTCTTTGGAGGCCAGACGAGGGCATCGGATCTCTTGGAGCTGGATTAACTGGCATTCGTGAGCCGCCTGCCCGATACAGGTGTTGGACACCCAACCCTTAGACTCTGCGAGAGCAGGAAGAACTCTTAGCTGCTGAGCCATCTCTCCAGCTCCTTGAAGCTATTTTTCATGGTCATCTCTTGATTTCTACACCAATACATGTTGCTAAAACGAGGTTTTCTAATCTCATCTCCCAGTATTGATGGATATGCAGGGGTATGTGAAGGGGACGGGAAGGGCCAGGTACTCAGAAATGACTACATATTGTATAGACTTCCCGTCTGGTAAAAAGAACAAAAGAGGAAAACTGGGTTGTTAAGTCCCACTGCAGCGATTTTCAGAACGGGTGTTAATGGCTTTGGGGACAGGTAGACCTTTGTTAAGAGCATAAAATCATTCCCTTGCCGGATACAAATGGCAAATATTTTTTTTCTCACTCTGTCTAAGGAAAACCTCTAGTTAGGTTAGAAGAGATCTTGCCAGGGTTGGGAATTGGGAAGAAGTCAGACAACGGGCAGAAGTGTGCCTTAAAGCTAGACCTTCAGCAGGGACTAAGGCAAAGGCCGGTGAGGAAAGGCATTGGGAGGTCTTTCAGAATCATTTGCTAATCCCGATACCTGTTAAACCTCAAAGACCACAGATGACCAGCCATTGTGTTAGCAACATGACATCACAGAACAACTTTGCAGATTCCTGGGAATCTCTCAGAGCACGAATCACCCCCAGCTACAGTCACCACGATGGAATGTTCTCTCATGGCCCTAGAACAAAGATTAGCGTCTTGGTTTTTAGTTCTCTGCGAGCGCGAGTGAGTGAGTGAGTGAGTGTGTGTGTGTGTGTGTGTGTGTGTGTGTGTGTGTGTGTGTTTTGTGCATGTTCATGTGTGCGTGTGTAGAGGCTAGAGGTTTACACCAAGTGACTTCATCATGCTCCACCGAGCCTTTTTAGGAAGAGTCTCTTGCTGACCCGAGGCTCACTGGCTGGCTAGACTGGATGGTCACTAACCCTCCTCCCCCTGTGCTTGGGTCCCTTTGTCCCCATCTCAGGGGAGTGTGGCACCACACTCAGCATTTTATTTGGGTGAGGGGACCTGCACTCAGGATTTACACTTGCAGAGTCACACTTTGCCTGGCTTCACTGAAAGGGTGGGTCCTGTGTCCTCTCACCCTCTGGTCCAAACCTTCTCTCTCTTACTGAGAAAGAGAGCCTCCCCACCCTTCATATTCTTTGTTCTGTGTTGACAACTGCACTACATCCCACTAGTTCTGTTCCAAAGGCCAATTCCTGATCGTTCTCTGCCTTTCTTCTTCTCCAAATGAAAACTGAACACTTTGTCCCATTGCTTCAGGCTTGGTAAATATGACTGCCCACTAATAATTTGCCTCTCAGACAATAAAATGCCTTAATTCAGTGGAAGCAGACACTCCTTCTTAATCACAACCCACATTTATATAAAGAGTTGTGGTTTACACAGTGAAATCTCAGTTAATCCGTACTAAGTAGGACCCCACTGCCTACACTTCCTGGGTTAGGGGTGGTAAAAGCAGACACGTGACTGTTTTCTAAAGGATGCAGGCAGAACTTGGGACTCAAGTCCAAGGCCAGCTACTGCTAAGTCCTGATTCACTGACTGTTGTCGTTAATAGGACGCAGAGAGAACACTGAGAAATACAAGAATTTCCTACTTGGTGACTGATACCGCTAAAACAGCCATGGAGAGGTGCTACCTGACATTCACAGATGTGTGCTAAGGCGAGTTATTTAACTTGCCCAGGTCTCAGTTTTTTGCCTTTAAAATGGAAGTGTTGGACAAGGTAACGCCTTGGGCCCACTACAGTTTTAAGATGCTATGATTTGATGAACACATAGACACCGTCCTTGCAGGTTTTAATGTCAATCTCCATTTTCCTTTCATTTTGTTTCAGGTGTACAAGGAATTTGTAGTTACTGGAGGAACCCGACAGTTTCAAAAATGTTTTATGACATGACAAGAAAAAAAGCAAAAGCAGAGACAACCGAGGATTCGACGGTGAGGATTTAAACAGGCTGAGTTGTATCAACAGAGCAGCACCTCCCGAGTTACTGTGCTGTGTCTCACAATGCTTTAGGATGGATATATGGTAGGGGAATTGGTGTCAACATTCGACCATCCCAGCAGCTGAGTTAGCCTGAGTTTTCAGTAGTGTCACCAGTGTGGAGACGCCAGCATCGACAAACTCATGGATTAAACTGTAGAAGTCCGATGGGAAGCAAAATCAAGCCATGCATTCAGTACAGACATTGCCCAAGTTCAAGTTCTTCTCTCTGTTTATTATAAAGCGTTGGATAAAATGCAGCGGGACATCAGACAACAGGCTAAGGGCAGAGTTAAAGGAAAAGATGCTGTTTCAAACTAACCGCCCCCCTTCCCTTAACACGAGGCTGGCCGAGCTATGAGATTGTGATGGAAATATTTGAGCTGGTGTGTCTGGAAAAAAAAATACTGATCATTTCACTCTTCCTGGCTTTTAATGCTCCAGGGTTTTGGAGACGAATAGGAGTAATAAGTTCACTTTGCAGGATTAATGCAGTCATTCTTTATCATAAGGGCAGAGCATTACCTCAATCTGATTTTGCTACAAAATGGTTCAAAGTCTATTTTTAATGATGGCCCTAATTTGTTAACACCTTTTACATTATTAATCCCCTTTATATCCAAGTAGTTATTGCATGTCATAACAATGTATCTATGCAGGGAATTTAATAGTGTTTTCTAGATGTCAAGAAAAGGCTTGTTCCGCAAAATGCTATTAAAACTGATAATGAGCTAGATATTTGCCATACAAACACTGAAATTACTATATCAATCAGCATTGGGCCCTCTTATTCAATAAACAGAAATTAACCTATTAACTATGCCCAACTTTCAGCCACAAAATGCTGTTTTCAGCCCTGCTTTCCAGTCCTAGTCTTTACTTTCTTAAAACCATGTTTTGTCCTAAAGTCTCAGAGTTTTGAGTAAAATCTCCGTGTTAATGCTGGTGGTGCAGACCCTGAACAGGACGCGAAATCGTGGGTGCTTTCACAGCGACTGTGGCTGTGAATGTTTTTAACCTCCTTTTAAGGTAGGCACCCACTTATACACAAAAAATTAGATTCTACCAGATAAAATAACGAAACACGCTTTTCAATCGTGCTTTCAGATTTTTCCAGATTTCCACCACTTAAGATGAAGATTCCTTTAGTAATTATAGATTGTGGCTGCCGTGTCTCTATAAAAAAATAGGAAAGGTGGCTGCCCAATATGGCATTCAGATGTTAAGTCAGAGACAGAGCATTTATTGTTCATAGCTCCAGAAGAAAGCTGTGTATTCCAAGATACATTGTATAAAATCAGAGCCAAAAGAAAGCCTCATTCCTACTGCGCCTTACACAGCCCTGGCTGAGTGGTTGGGCAGCTCCTTCACTGCGCAGATTCAATTACCCTCTTAGTGACACTCAGTGGCACTGGGCTAAAGATCAATGCTGTACGGCAGTGTATTGGAAACCGGGTTGAGTTCTGACAGTACTCTGCAGGTACCTACAGAGAGCTTGCACGTCTTTGATTGTATTTGTGATTTCTGATTTTCTGGGCAACATGACACTACACATTTTATGCCACTTGGAGTTGGGCAATGTTGATGTTTAAATGGTGAATTGAGAGATTAGATGGTTGATTATGTGCGTCAAAAATACTATTTTGTGTTTGCGTTCCATCGTTTGCAGAGCTTTGGGGATCTGTTTTCTACAGGTCCTTTGGGGCAGGCAGAATGTACAGGGTTTCTGTTGAGCTAAAAGCAAATCTAGAACAGTTAGCTGATTGGTTAAGTCAGTATGGGTACGAGGGAAAGGGCCTACGACATGGTATCCCCGCTTATTATTAAAGAGGCTCTCAGTTCTGGTTACTTCCTTGATCCACTAGGGGAAGCTGATACATTGTTGCAACGTCACTCAGTTTGAAGCCTACACCCCTTGGTATGAAGTCTCTCCATCATATTTTTAACATAAAGATATGGGGTACCCTGTGATACTTTTGACACGTGCACATAGTATATACTATTCAAGTTAAGGTAAACGTATCTATTTCCTCCAACATGCATCTTTTGTTTGTAATGAAATCATTCAGTTTTCTTTCTTCTAGTTTTAAAAATGTATCCATTCTATGACTGTCCTCAGTAGTCAATCCCTTGCACCCAGGAATTGTAGAGGGTTTAACCAGGGCAGAGGGCCCAGGGATCTTGTTAAAAAGCATACTGTGGTCAGCAGCTCTTGGGGAACCTGAGAGTCTGTTTCAAAAAGGCTCCTGGACTCTAACAGGCAGAACTCTCATGCCGAGTATCGGATCACCCTTCCTTAACACCAGGACTCCATGGAGACCTGATGGGTGAACAGCCTATCTCCAGGGGGCTCTTTCTGACGTAACAATGTACTTCCTTGGTTGGCCCTGTAATTACTTTGACTTCATTGGATCATGTATGGCTTCCCAGAAACACATTCCATTTGATCCTAAACTTCAGTTCGTTCCAAGTTAAATAGTCTTGTAAAAGCATCGTCTCTAGTTAGAACATTTGGGAATAAGGATCAAGTAAGGCCTAAATAGGAATTCTAAGAATAGATTTACGAACTAGCTTAGGGCCAGGTATACCGGCTCAGTCAGACACTAGTACATGACCTCGTGTGGCTAAGCCTTGGTTCTTTAGTGTGTAAAGTGGGAGCAGTGTTAGTTGCTAAGTACCTCCAAACCCTGTGTATTTGAGAAGAGCAGCCACCCCACCTACAGCCAGCACCATGTCTTTGTAGACGAGACAATGATGCTTGCAAATTGCTAAGCATCCGGCTGAGCCTGGCGTTGCAAAGGCTCTATAAATCTTAGTCATTATTTTGTATTAGTGCTAAAGTCTTATCTGTTATTATGTCCAATTAGTACATGGCGCCCTGATTTGTTGATACCCTAATAAGGACAGGAACCATTGATTAAATAGACTAATCATAATCTTGGGTGAGGGAACAGGCCTTAGAGGCACATTATGAGAATCTGCCTAACAGCAAGGAGCAAAGCTTTCTTGATTAAGAGACACACAGACTTCGGCTGTCAGTTTTATGATCAGTTTTTGGTCAAAGGTCCCATGTTGTTTGTAACAAAACGGACACGTCTGCCAGAGTGACGTGCAAAGTTAAGTCATAGCAAGATTGCAAAACATTAACTATATCTTCTTGGATGCGAGTTATTAGTAAATGCTCTACAGCGATCCATTCATTAGCTTTGGGAATTGCTCATTTGGTTAGTATTTTCTTTTTAAAGAGATTTCCTCCTTTTTGTATCTTAAGATACAATTTTTGTTGTTGTTGTTGCTAAATTTTGATACTGAGCTTTGGAGCTATGGCCTTAGGCACGCTAGGCAGTGCTCTCCCCCAGTTACACTCCCAGAAAGTCGTAAGGTTTTAAGTGTGTATAGCTTAAACTATATCCTCTCACATGCAAAACTTAACTGTGGAAAGGATATAAGGAGCTACATTGCCTAAACAACCCCCAGGCAGAGAGATGCACACAGGAAGAACACGGGACTGGATGTAAATGCCAGGTCTTGCTTATGCCATATTTCAAGTGTCCCAGGCCACTTTTGTCCTAGGAGACTCTGTAGAGGCAGGGCAGGAAAATGTCTTCTTTCCACATATATGATGAAAAAATCTATTTTAAATTATGTTTTTGATTTGCACTTCATTCTGCATCCTTCCTGGATGAATAACTAGTGTACTCTCTTCTGCATCCCGTCTCTGAGCACCCCAGCCTCTGTAAGAAAGTCCTTCTGGGGCTACAGGAAGTCTGCTCCCTGTTCACACAGAGGGAAATAGGCACATAATACTTCCATCAGCTCATCCAACTCATCCAACAACAGGACCAGAGACTCAAACTGATGCTCCTGCCCCATGTCAATCCTCTGTTCCTTCTTATCCAACCAGGAAGCATTCTTATTTTTGTGTCTTAGATGGTCTTTTAAAGTTGAATTCATTCATTCATTCATTCATTCATTCATTCACTCATTATATGTACAAGTATGTGTTTCTGCATGTCTGTGTGTATGTGCACAAGTGTGCAAGTGTTTGTGTGTATACCTGCAAACATTTCACAGTGCATTTGTAGAAGTCACAGGCTGATCTGCAGGAGCTGGTCTTTTCTTCCACTCTATGGGCCCACGGGAATAAATTTAGAATGGCAGGCTTATCGGCAAAAGTGTCTTCATTTGCTAAAGTTCACTTCCATTTTGACATTTTCTTTCTTTCTTTCTTTCTTTTTTTTTTTTTGAGAACCTATTTGCAGAGCATTCTAAATATTTCTTATTCGAAGAGAGAAGTTGTAAGACAGAAAAAGAAAAGAGGTTGAGTTGTAATGCCCAGGAGAGCTTCTAGACGCATAGAGATGTTCTAACATAACCTTCCTGTGGCCTTGGTGTTGCTCTCCATGAAGCTGTTTATGACGCATTTATCTGCACCTCATGGGCCATCTGTTTTTCCAGCTGTAGTTTTCTAATCCTGGCCCTGCCACGCCCCCACTGTAGCACCTTTGACATGTTTGCTAAGTTTGGGCATGCTTAAAAAAATGTTTGACAGTGTGCTTGCGAGGCTCTCCACGTTACAATAGGTCCTGTAATACATAAGCGATGGGCTAGCCAGCGGGCTTCGCACTTTAACTGGACTCGGGGTGAGAGACAAGATGACCCCATTCTGTTGCTTTTGGAAACTAGAAGGATGTATAATTGAGAGGAGTTGGTTGGGTAAAAATCAGAAAGCTCCATTGGTTTTCAGATGGTTGTAAAGTGCCTCAGTGAAGACGTGAGGTGGACAGGAACCTTGGGGACCCCCCCACACACTTACGCACATCTGGGTGGCACCCATTACAGGTTCCTCTTCAACGTGTAATGAGTTTCCTTCAATGTGATCCTTTTCTTTATCTTTCCTCTCTTTTTCTTTAGAATTGGGCCATTAGTCTAATATTTTAATTTATATATTTAGCGCATTAATTTGTATACTACTTTACTACCAATATTTATTTAGAGTTTTAATAACCTGTCAAGAATTGCTTTAGTTAGCTGTTTCCCTGCTTTTGATATTTTAATATCTTCAGATCTATTCAATTATAGGAATTTTCTCTCTTCCTTTTGGGTCTTCTTTTGAGGACCTCTTTATTTATTTTTAATCAACTATTTATTTGAAGCATTTTAATTCCATTTTAGGCAGATTCATTTGATACAAATTGCATAAATTCTGTTCAGGATTATTTCCTGGGTGCCAGCTTTTCAAAATGTCTCTTGAGTTTGTTATTATCACAGAGACCTGTGGTTCTCAGCCTTCCTAATGCTGCAATCCTTTAATACCATTGGGAGCAGATAAAAGGAACCTGTCTTAAGTACTGCCATTTTGACTTCGGACTCCACTTTACCTAAGCTGACCAACCCCCTCTCTAAGCAATGATAGTTACCCAAAACATAATGACTGTACCTAACATCAGAAAGAAGAAATGAATTTGCTTGGTTGGGCAAAAACACTTATATTCAATGTCACTTCACAATGATGGAACCCTAGGGAAAGTCCCTAATTCCCGAGTTCTGATTGGTGAAAATTTTAAGTGTAATTTGGCACAGAGGTGTGAGGGTTTTATGCATATAAACCCTACTTTTATGCTTCAGCCCCTACTCAGGGTTGCCAGAAGAAACAAGGCTCTGGAGTTCTTGTCTGGTGGCCCTGATCCATCAGCCACTCTGCCTGTGTGGTGGGAATAATAAAAGGTTTTATTGTCTCAGGAGCCAGCTGGAGCTTTCTTGCCCCTTTCCTTGTGGCCCACAACAGACACAGTGTAACAAATGCAGTTCTTCAGGATGTGGTAACCCCAACCATCAGACTATTTTTATTGCCCCTTCATAGCTGTAATTTTGTTAGTTATGCATTGTAATGTAAATATCTGTGTTTACCTCCATGAAAGGGTAGTTTGACCCCCACAGGGTTTGTGACCAACAAGTTGAGAGCCACTAGTCTAGATGGTCCCCACTGTTTAATTGTTGTTAATTGGATTTATTGTCTTTTAAAAATATTTTTTTGAAATTATACTATAATTTCATCATTTACCTCCTTCCATTTTCTCCCCTAACCCCTCTGATGCACTCCCCTTGCTGTCTCTCAAATTCATACCCTTTAACCACATTGTTAACACACACACACACACACACACACACACACACACACACACACACACACACGCGCGCATGCACACACGCATGTACACATAGATACATACACGATGCATACACACATGCGCACACACAGGCACACAAGGATGGATTTATTTTGTAGTACTTGTTCTTGGCACTGTCATCCCCCACATATGGTACCTTTGAAATTTCATGGTAACCTTGGCATATCTAAAATTTTACCAGAATTTATGATAGTATGCTGGTGGGATTTGGGTAAGCAGATTGTTTCCACAATTTTGAAAAGCTCATCTGATTAGATTCATGGCTTATCTGAGCAGGATTCACTGACTGTCCACATCTACTTTAGATTGGGCTCATCCTTTCTCTCACCACCTAATTTCATTTTAGACCTGTCCTACGATTCCTTCGTCCTCGCATTTTAGAATCTGCTTCAGTGAGGATCACTTAGCCAGTTGGCTTGTTTTCCTGCAAATGTCTTTACCCTACCCATGGTCTTAAGGTTTTCTGTGTTTGCCATTCAGGGTGGATCGTGATTTCTCTTGTTACAGGGCAAGGTCCGTGTCCTGACATCCATTACTGTCATTTGATAACGTGTCATCTTGTCACGCTCTAGTGAAATCTTCGCCTTCTGGCTACTATTCAGATCTTTGCTTTCTTTGAAGTTCTGCAGTTTTACTCTGAGGTTTCCAAATTGTGGATTTTTTTTTTCTCTTTGCTTTAACTGTGCTGTGAACCTCATTTCTTGGCCCTTTTCATTCTCAACCACTGGACTATTGGGCATTGCTTTTCTCCCCTTTTCTCCGGGTGTAGCTCCCCAACTTTTGTATCACAAATATTTTTAATTTTTTAAAATAGGATTTATTTATTTTTATTTGTATCTGCACTTCACTTGTATGTATGTATGTATGTATGTATGTATGTATGTATGTATGTACATATATGCACACTTGTATGCCTGGTGCCCACAGAGCTAGAAGAATCTGTTAGATTCCTTAGAACTGGAGTTAAGGATAGTTGTGAGCTGCCATGTAGGTGCTGGAAACCAGACCTGGGTCCTCTGCAAAAGCGACAAGTGCTCTCAATGCCTTAGTCATCTCTCCATCCTGTACTGCATGTTTCCTGTCTCGGGTGGTAACTGTGTGTTGGCAATACCTTTCCTTCTGTCCAGGAATGGGCCCCATTTTTACGGCAGGTTTTTTTCTTTATCAGCTTTCTTTCCATTTATCTGGGTCCCATCTGAGGCTTAGCATATCTGAAGGCGTATTAAAATTCCTTTTGTATTTCATTGTTTATCATATCATCTTCTCTTTGGTATGAGCTCTTAATTCTTTCTTTTGGTTTTTGAGTATTAACTTAGTGAATCCAAGCCTGCTTGAGCCTGGATGTCTTCACATTTTGAACTCAAAGAGCGCCTCCCTTGGAGGAGAGGCACCACAGAAGCTGACCGATCCTTCCTTAATCAACGGCCACGGTCTCAAGTGGCCCCTTAGCATGGCTTTGGAACAGCCATCTACTGTCTTGGCTCACGTGCCCTCTCATTCTAGAAGACAGACAGTTGTGTGTCTGCCACAGTTTGGACCTTGCATGTCCTCTAAAGGGGAAGTCTTCAGGTGATCTAGGCTGTCTGTTCTTGAGACCGTAGGATCCTGGACCTGTCCTCTTCAGCCCATCTGCTTTGTGGCCTTGAGATGAATGAGTTTCCCCACCTTAAACTCCTGCCATGGTGTGCTCCTTTCCCCCACCCTTCATGCCTGGCTGGGCCCTAACAGCAGCACATCTGCCTGGATGGAGCCTTCCGAACCGTGAACACAATGCTTTTCTCTTCATGTGCTCGCTGATTGTCTCAAGTGCTTGACATAGTAGCAGAAAGCAGACTAACACAACCTTCTGTCTCTCAATCTGATCTCTAAGGTGATGTTTTCCCTACTGCACTGTGGTAGCTGACACACTTAAAAGATGACCTTGAGAAACGTCCAGTATGTCAGCTCACCTAGCTGACCTTGAGCCTGCATTTCTGTGTGAATGGAGATGTGTCTGTCCATGCTCAAGGCTAAAGCCAGCACTGCCACTCTTAGGTGTGTCCCATCTGCCGTGCCTCAACAGAGACATTTCACTTGGGAGTCTCTTCTCTGTTTAACTGCACCTTCTTCCATTTCCATTGGCTCTTTCTCAAACCACGGCCACCAACCCTGGGACCTTTTCTCCTGCCACCGTGCTTCTGATTAGGGTTCTCCTCTGAAACCAAGCTGACTTCTTTTCTGTTTTGTAAGCATGCAGACACCGTGGTTTTCATTGAGGTTATTTTCCATTGAAGCTCTGCATTTTAGAAGCATTCACCATATTTCAATGGGAATCAAATGCCCCATGGTGGCAATGGTTTTCCTGTGAGCACCACACTCTCCTGCCCTCTTCCCTCAGGAACAGCTCAGAACACCACTTATCTTCCTTTTCTCGCTATACTCAGGCATTTTTCATAGAATATCACAGATTCTAGTACTATGCATAAAGTATATCCCCACCCCATCTTGAATGTGATCCACCAGAAAGCCTTGGTCCTGAACACAAACATGTCTCAAATCTCTCTGTTCCTCTCTACCTGACATTACGTTAGTGCTACTACCCTGTTGCCAGCGAAATTTTCAGAGGGACAGGTTCAATATGCTGTTTAACCTTTTTCCTTTCTATTCATTTTTCTTCGGGTAGGAATTAAGTTGGATGAATCCTTTTCAGTTTGCACTAAGGGTTTGCCATGCTTCTGTTCTGACAGAAGCATCCACAAGTGCAAGTAGTCGAACAGCAGCTCCTAGGGTATGGCAGAACCTGCTTAGCATGGGCAAGGTCCTGTGTTCATCCACAGAACCACAAAAACCAAATAAAAAAAACCCCAAGCAGCCATGCTGCCATTTCAAACTTAATCACGTCTGGTGTTTGTACCTGTATGTGTATGGATATACATTTCTACATCCAAGAGGACATGAACTTTATGTGCTGAATTCATCCCTAGAAGTGATGAGAAACTGAGTAATCATGCAGAAGCATTTAGAGACGCTGTTTCAGTCTTTCTTATGGGCAACTGCCCTGAACAGAGAAGGAGGACCTTGGTCCCATTACCACTTGCTAAAAGTTAACTTAAAGATAGAATACAAAAATGAAACGAACATCTAACTTCACAATTGTGTGAACAGTTTAGAGAAAGATTTGGTAATAATTGGTCTTGGCACTGTCAGTGGGTATTGCTGTCTGGTTTGTGCTGTTTCCTCTATGGTCTGCTTCCTTCCAACTCATTTCTGAAGTTTTCTGAATCATTTTTACTTTTCCTAATGTTTAGGTGGGGCTTGAGGACGTAATCGAGACTGATGCATTTTAAAAGACATGCGCATAAGCTCACAGACAGCTTTTGAGATACGCTATAAACTGAATCCAAGCAAGATCTAAGGCATCTTAAATTGTCTCCGCTGCTTAAAATCTTAGAGCCATGGCACTGGTTTTAACATTTAGCCAATGACCGAGGTGATTTTTAAATAAAAGTAGATTATCTGCTTCATCTTTGTCCCAATGTGCTGCCGAGGTCTAGGGTTGGAGACCAGGTTCTAATTAAGGAGATTAGGCACCATGTGGCTGAGCCTGGCCATCACTCCATTCGTGGTCGCTGGCTCCCAGCTATGGGGAGGCTGCCAAGGGCTCGCTTTACTTCCTTTACATTGGTTCTGAATCTCTACTTAATGGAAGACTAACCTGGAAGCCAGTCAAAAATCAGCCTGAGTTTATAGGTTTTCGTGGAGACTGGAGCCACCTGCTATATCTACTACCTTTAGAGCTCCTTATAGCTAGGGCTAGAGAGCGAGTCTTAAATTCAAACAATCTTTTTGGCTGATAAAGTGTTATGTTTTACCCCTACCTGGGCTTAGTAATGACAGTGTAGCTACTTGGGATTCTAGACCTGCACGGATTCTCAAAAACTGGAGTGTTTTACAGTTTGAAACCATCACACATATTTTATGTCTGTGTGGAGTGCCAGGAGAGTACACACTATCCTAACAAAATTTTTTTAGCCTTAAAAGAAAGCAAAGAACATTTAACTAAGATAAAAATAGTATCAATTTTTAGCAAAGAAGATTAAAAAGAAAATACTGTTTAAAACAGAGTTATCTACTGTCTTCTAAAACCCCCTTACTTGAAACAAGTGTGACACGACAGTTTGCGGTAAATCTTTGCAAATATTTCAATGAAATGTAAACAGTTGTGAAAGGGTAGTATTAGAATTATAAACTTCCCATATGTTCTTCTGAAACTGCTAGAACCTATGTTTCTCCCCAAACTGAGCTTTGTGGAATTCTTTTCACAGTGCTTCTGGGGAGCATATGTAAGGGAAGGCCACAGTGTTAGCCGTGGAGGACCCGTGGAGGATGTGGGCAATTCATCAGGCTGTCTCTCTTTAGGACAGAGTATGAGCAAACGAACAGCACTTTCTGAGTTTCACATAGTGTTTGTATGCATGTGCGTGTCACAGAGATCTTCATTTTTTCATTACAAATTCTTATCCAGCTTGAATGGCTAAAATACTTCACAAACACGAAACGCAATGTAGCACTTTCCACTTGCCCTTTCTAGGGGTTATCGCTTAGACTTGTGAAAACTGTACTTAGCATGTATATAAATTATCATAGTTCCAAGGCTCTCTTACTTACTTGTTCCAGTGTTTTTCTGTTAGTGTGTTTTCTGTTGCTATAATGGTCATTCAACGGTATGTAATGAACCACGGGCCACTAAGGAATGCCGAGAGCAGGAGAAACAGTCTTCCCCAGGGAAGAGACCACCACCAAATGGTCAGCCTGAAAACATGCGGACAAGTAACATTCTGAGACTGAACAAGTTGTATTTACATATTTAGGAATATATGTAGTGTGCATGTACGTGTGTATGTATGTGTGCATGTATGTTTGCATGTATGTGTATATGTATGTGTGCATGTATGAGTGTGTATATGTAACAATAATTAATGAAAAAAGAGACTGACTGAAAGAGAGGAAGGAGGGGCCTAGGGGAAGGTTTGGAGGGAGGAAAAGGAAGGGGAAAATGATATTACTTATATTAGAATCTCCAAAAATAAAAGAAATAATTAAAAATTACCAAAGGCTGGGTTCTTTATAAGGAATGATATTTTGGAACTGTATTGGTTCAGCTTCTGATAAGGACCCATCTGGGCTGCATCAGATCATGGCAAATGGCTTCATGGTGGGCACACATGTGATAGGGGAAGATGGTCCAGCGAGACAGGGGCCAGAGCCACAGCGGCCAAGTCTGCTTTTTTTTTTTTTTTTAAATAAGAGCTCACTCTTCTTGGAACCAATTGTGGCCTAAGAGAACCTTAATGCTCACCTCCTCCAAGGCTGTTCTCCTTGATCTAACTGGGTCCTCACCACCTCCTTTTCTAAATGAGCTGCAGAGGAGATGAGTCTGGTCAGACTCTGTCCCTGTCCACCCAGTCAATACAAGTGACCTCTTCAGGTGACAAATTAGAAAACAAAAATCAGATGGCCAACGATGATGGGATTGCAATTAGAGTCCACGAGTTTGTGTCTCCCTATAGATCACTTCTTATTTCCTTCCCGACTGCGGTGGATTTGTGGGTCTCACAAGCATCACAATGCCCTAGCAACTTTGTTGAGAAATACACCTGCCGGTATAACAAAGAGGGCGACAGAATAGAAACTGACAACCCTGTGTGACAGGAACTGCTAACTCAGAAAATGCACCACTACAGGGCTTGGCCCCACCCAAGCAAGACATGCAAACAATATGAATAGTCTGATAATTTCACCCTGAAGCGAGTTAACTTGAGAATCAAGCGAACAAATTAGGAAAAGGAAGTTAGTCACAGAAAGTTTCCTTTTAAAAAGACTTCTGAAATTGAGATCTGGAAACCACAATAAAATATATGGCCGATCCTCATAGTCCAAAAACATATGATGGTTGAAAAAATGGATTTGGAGTTTAAGATTAAAATCCTGAATTGCATGTGCCGATCCGGTAGAATAAAATTAACGTGAGGGCTGTGACATGAAAGATTTATTCAATACAAGCGAGCACTGTATAAGACAAATTCTCTATATTTGGGGTTTGGTAGAACTTCATTACAGGGGAAGTCAGAAGCATGCTATTCCAATACTGCGTTAGCTCAACTTATTCACCTGTAGTGTAGGTATTCCAGAAAATGAAATTTTATCCCAGCAGTACGTGGAAATGTTTTGCCTTTGGTATCTTGAGGAAATGAAATCTTTCCTGCTGAGTGCCAGGAAATGCTGCAAAAGCCATTTTCTGCATGTAGAGACTGCTTAAGGAACTCTCCAAGACTCACAGAAATAGAAAGGAGATTTGCTGGTGAAACTCAACTCGATAAAGATTCCAGCAGTGAAGGGGAAATCCTGAGTTTTAATTTTCGGAGAACAAAAATACAAAACAAAAGCCACGTGCAAACCTCGAGACCAGCAGGCGGGCGCATCCAGGACAGTGCCACTCACTCAGGAGGCTGCACAGACTGTGGAGATGCACGCTGTCCAGTGACATCTGGGACACAATACCTTTACCCATGAGCCTCAGGGATGATAGTGTGCTGCAAGTCTAACTGTATTTTTATTCTATGAATCCATTCCTGAGAGTTACTCTATGCCCATGGAAGATACTCCCCTTCCTTTCCTCAATAATATTTTTCTTTCTTACACTTCTCCTCTCTATGGTATCTTTATGCAGAAAGAACAATCTTTACGTTGTATTTTGACCTAACCTCCCTAGCATGTGTTCCCAAGTTGGGCAGCCGCAGGGAACACCCATGAGTGTAAGGATTTGAGGTTTCAATCTTTCTTCATGGTTGGATTTCTGAAATGTATCAGGCTCTGCAGCTCAGATGAAGCTCATCCAGGGACTGTGGGCAGGGAGAGAAGCACCCTCATAGTTTTATTAACATGGGAACCAGCGATGTTTGTCCTCTATGCTTGCAGAAATGGTGCCATGTCTTAGGCTACAGCTTGGCAGTTTTAACAAGTTCTTTCGTTTTTTTTCTTTTAAGATAAAAAGAGAAAGATGGGCCCACAGATTGGTGAAAATTTCAAAAAGTGATTAAATTAGGTCTTTACCTTTATACAATGCATATAACTGGCAACTTAAGACGTATAATCATTAACCTTCCTCAAGACTCAAAGACTCAAAGAAATTAGATGCAGCCATTAGCATAGGTGCTTCAGCCAGCTCGCCACCGAGAAAGGACTGAAATCTCTGTTATAGCATAGAATGACGTGACACAGTATATAAACAGATATTTCATATAATATACATGATACCATGCACTATGTACATCCTATATTCACCATACTATTTGCTATGTAATAGAGGGACACTGTTTAAACCACGTCATGTGTACAAAGACAACACACAGCAGTAACACAGTAATACAGTCTCCCATTATTTTCCAGGATCTTGTGAGAAGACAGCTGGTAAACATTTTCAGTAACTTAAATTTATCTGTGTAACTACCAACATCAAAAGAAAACAAGGAAAAAGGCAGATGTTGGGGAGGTTGTGGTGTGCTTCTGAAGTGTCTTTGAGTCCTTGGCAGGAGCTGTGGCCTCAATGTTCCTGTCCCTAGACACAAAGTTGAAATCCTAACTCTCAAACTGATTGTGTTCAGAGTGGGTTCTCTGGAGGGAGCTAGGCTACTCTTCCTGGCAGACAAGGGTAGGCCCTAGAATACCTCTTCTTTGCTAAGTTTGTTCCATCCTTCCAATCAAGGGCAGATTGGAAATCAGGGCCTTTTGTATTATTACTAGGGTTCTACATAAGTGTTTCCTTAGATTTCCCCTTAAGCAGATTAACTAAATTAAAAATTTCCCATGTAGTTGAGGGAGGGACACCAATAGAAAACCTGTGTGATGTAACATGAGGCCATGGAGTTTGCAAGGACTCTAGGTTCAAGCCCACCTCAGACGGGTCAAGAATTCTATACACTTGGATGGGCAGATGAGGAGCGAGCGAGTGGAACAAGGAGAGACACTATTATTTTCATCAGCTTACTGACTTTGTCAGTGAGTTTACAACTCATTGTGGGGCAAATAAATACATCTACGAGAGATGGCAACAGCAGAAAGAACAGGTTGGGTTGGTTGAAGCCACCAGCATGTGATGGATGGACAGGGAGGGATTTCTACACGCTAATAAACAAGAGATCTTAAAAAAAAAAAAGAGCCTCTTGTGCTCTAATTGCCAGTCTGCTTGCCTCAGTCGCATCCTGGGAAGAGATGGAGAACAGCTGTTAAAGTCTCCTTTGCTTAATGACGCCTCTTTGGACACAGCTATTGGGTCATTAGAGAGCCTTCCTTTCCCACCGTCTAACTCAGTCACAACCTTTGCTCGTGTGTCCTGTTTTCCAAATGATCAAACTTCTTTATTATAATTCTCAAAATTGTTTTTAATGATTTTTTTGTTTATCTTTTGAGTTGTCTGTTTGCAAAATCAAAATGTGGTTAAATAATAAAACCATTACCATTTAATTTCACATAAAGTAACAGCAGTGCTTTTTTTTAAAAAAAAAAAATGGCTAATCTAAGGTCAGAGTTTAAGCATTTCACTGAAGGTCAGTAAGTGGGTATAACTGAGAAAAATCACATTCTTCCCAACATTGTTAAAGAACAGATGCGTGTGCACATATGTGCCTCTCGCAGATGCATGTGTGCACATATGTACCTCTTGCAGATGCGTGTGTGCACATATGCACCTCTCATACATTCTCTAGGATAATAAACTGGGATACAAGGAGAGCTTTTTCATGAATTGCTTTTAAGCCTTTATCCTGTTTAAGACTGGCTGAGAAGACACCAGGTGTTAAAGCAAGATGGCTCCCCTCTGCCCCTCTGCTGCACTGTGACTGTGAGCTTTACTCCCTTGCAGGTATGTGTGAGGTGTAATGAATGCTTGTATTTATTACCCTAGAAAAGCATGGTATTGCCAGGTGATTCTCTACATAATATGCCTATGTTTGAAAATGTGCTTTAAATGAATACCAAATCAATTTGTGGAACTGAATCCATTCCACTCACACTACTTAAAAAGAGCACGAAGAGAAGTGTTTCTCAACCTGTGGATCCAGACCCCTGTAGAGGTCAAACAACCCTTCCACAATGGTCACCCAAGGCCTCGGGAAATGCAGATACTACATTATGATTTGTAGCAGTAGCAAAATTACAGTTATGAAACAGCAAAAGAAACAATTTTATGGTTGGGGTCACCACAACATGAGGACATGTATTAAAGGGTCACAGCATTAGGGAGGCTGATGAGACCCACTGAGATGGAGGGGCCAGGGTGATGGCCCAGGCAGCATAGCTTTGTCATAGAAGCATAAGGGTCTCTGCATAATCAAGGGTGACTACAATACTCATGGGAATGAGTGGGCATGCTGTCATGCACTTGTAAGAACAGCGCTGGGGAGGCAGATATGGGACAGTGTCTGGGGTTCATTAACAAGCCCTAGGTCCCAGTGAGAAACTGTCTCTAAACCAAACCAAACAAATAAACAAAAAGAGAAAAACAAAAACCACTGTCACACCCAAGACTGACATCTACATATGTACACACACATACACACACACACACACACAAATCTGAAAACTATGGCTGCTTATGTCCGCCTTTACAGACACGATGTAAGCATAGCACCATGTTCTGCTTCTCTGACTAGCCTCATTCCAAAATGTCCCCACTGCCCGTGGTCCCCTGAGCTGTCCAGTTCCCACTGCCTGTGGTCCCCTGAGCTGTCCAGTTCCTACTGCTGGGGGGGTCCCCTGAGCTCTCCAGTTCCCACAATAACAACTGTCCCACAAGGAGCCCAGGCTTGAGCATCTGAGATTCTGTAGGCTCCCCAACTTTTCTGGTCATTGATTTATCTTCAGAGAAAAATGTCCTCTGACTTCTATGGCTTATTCTAATACCTGGAGACCTTTGACCAGTTCTATGAGCTATTTCCTGGAATAGTGGAGATGAGTGCAAATCAATTATCTGAAAAATCTGCATAAAATGTAGAAGCCAACATGTAAACTCAGAAGACTGTCCTTTGTGAGGCAAAAATAGAAAATAAAAAACCTGGGAATTTCATACTAACACAAGACAGGTACTGTGTTTGCCAATAAAGACCTAGGATACGGCATGCGTTTGAGCATCTCCAAGCTTAACTAGCCAGAATGCAGAACTTTAAAACAATGTGAAGATCCCTGCATGCGAACAGTGTCTTACTGTATCTGATACAGCAGTCCTTCGGGTTCTTTGAGATTATTCCCCAAAAACTTAAAAATGGGACTAAAAGAATTTTACTCAAAATACTGCTCAAAAAATTATGTGAGATAGCTGAATACTCACATATTATAATTTCCACATTGTCTTAAAAATAGTGTGTGTGTATTTAGAGATAGCCTATCACTAGTTAAAATATTTAAGGCGAATATTCGAGTCATACTCACTAAACTGGGGAAATTGGTCTACACGATTGTTTGCTTAGGCTCAAGTAAGTCCCATATACTGAGGTTTTCTCCTGTGTTTGTCGATTTTTGACAGCTGTCAGTTTCCAGGTCTGACTGCTTTATCTCAGCCTTGCCAAGGCCACATTAGTATCTTCTGAAAATGGGGCGTGAAACCTGCAGTTCCCCTGTCCCAAATCAATTACTGCATTCTTAAACTGGCAGTGCGTTCATCTGTGGGCACAGAGGCAGCCGGCGGGGCGCTGATCGGAGTATAATGTCATGTGTAGCAGGGGAGAGAGGAGAGTGTTTCCTGCTTAATGGGTTGGTATTAAGTAGGTGGGAATGGCTTCTAATTAGCCAACAGTTGCTGTGTTTTCTCGGTCCCCTCCTCCTGCCGGTCACCAGCTGCCAATCGGCCCTCGGTTCTGGATTTTTTTTTCCTTTTTTTTTTGAGTTCATTGCTCATTGCGGTGGAAGCCTTTGTCTAAGAAAGAGGGTTTCCAGGGTCTCAGCTGCCTGGGTGCAGCTTGCAGCCTACGATGAGTAGCAACTGTCAGTTTATTTTATCTCAACCTTTTCATCATCCTGCTGAAACTGATCGACTGAACCCACCTGAGAGACCTGAAGATTCAGTACCTACGAGTCATTAGCGGGGACGATGCAGGGGAGTGAGTCAACGCAAGGCCTCCTGAAATACAGTCCACCTTAACCCCATGTTGCCCCTGGAAAACACGAGAAATCTGGCCCCTTTGTGGTTCAAAGCTGAACTGAAAGGAAATGCTTCTTTTCACATACATATATTTTGCTTTGGCCAAGGTTTTGCTACAGTGATCTCCCTATGGGGAGAGGACATACACAGTATTATTCCAGCCACAGGTAAAGCAAATATAAAATTGGACATTTTATAGAATGACTTTATAACATGAGGGATTAAACCCCATTCTTTACAAACATCCAAAGAGTGGGACTGGAATCTTCTTTTGTAAGCTCGTGATATATGATGTTGTTTTTTTTTATATTCATTTAGCATATAGTGTGTACAGGTGCACACACACACACACACACACACACACACACACACGCATTCACGCGCATCCACGAGTGTTTTGCATGAGTTCCACAGCACACATGTGGAGATCAGAGGACAACTCCCACGAGTTTTCTTTCAATCTATTGGTTCCAGGGATTGAACCCAGGAAGTCAGACTTGGTAACAAGCACCTTCATGCTAACACTGAGCCATCTCTCTGGCTCTGATGTAGCTCCTCTGTGGGGCTTCCTGTGTTTCATTTTTACAACTAACAAGGGATGATTCTCCTGTATAAAAATCATTCCCAAAGGAACCGTGGAACCTGTGGTGTGGTGAGAGCATCTAAAGAGAATAGCTGTCAAGACAAGAAAACCCCGCTGGTACAGTGGGGGACAGAGCACAGGGAAAACCAGTGGCTGGCCAGACTACTGCACGTGGTAACACGCAGAAGTGTGGCATGGCAAACCGATCATAGCCACAGTCAACATGAGCAGAGCAGCTTCTTAGGGGGACAAAACTGTGTAGAGAAAAGCCGATCATGTTAGGTAAATTGGGACGTGTGGCAAGTATGGACTCTGGATTGGACCTGGAGGTGGCAAGTGTTCAGGGAACCCCACACCACAATCAGATTGGCTCTGAGTGGAAAACAGATGAGATGCTTGAGCACCTAAGGCAGGCACGTGTGAGAACAAAGGCATTGACCTGGCGGGGCTTGCTACATCCCACCTGTGAACTGCAATCACTTCCTGTAGAACCAATCTGCTAAGGGATGCTATCCTTCTAAGGGAAAGATCCAATGAGCTGTATACATTTAACAGAGGGAATGAGTCTGGACATGAGAAAACCTTGTTCAAATAACTAGTACATGGGTTTATATATTTTAGTGAAGTGGCGTATTGTCATGAGGAAAAATTAACTGTGTGATCAGCTAAGATATTAAAGAAACTTAAGAACAGTTTAACTTAAGAACAGTTCTCATATACAAGAATCAAGCTTGGACAGAGAGGAGCAGAAAAGCAGGCTGTTATATCTCACCATTAGAAGTCTGTATCTGTTAATTCCCAGGGCCCCAGAACACTCACAGTAACTGTATGCCACTCCTATAACCTTGGTACAAATGACCCTTGCATTCAACCTTGAGAAACTGCCCAGGGCTAACGTGAAGTTTAAGTTTTCACAGGTCATCTTAAAATGCCACAGATTGTCCTGGCTCACCCAGGGACATTTCTGACTTTGATGCTGTTTGCTTGCTTGTTTGTTTGTTTTTTCATCACTAGGACTCTCCTTCTTGAAATGAGAAGACCTGAAGGGGAACTACACAACAGAAGAATGCAGACTGCTTTACAAGTAGCATACACTGCAGTTCGTTTGTCCAAGGTTGAGTTCCTTGTTCTAGTCAAAGCTGCTCTTCCACAGAGCAGTGCAACCAGTCTGTTTGAAAAGTCAGCCAGTGTGGTGGCCTCCCACCTCTGGATATTTTCTCTAACATTTATTACAAAATTCATAACATTCACTGCGGTTTACAAGAACGATTGACCAAATGCCCCAACTCCCTCCCTCCCCCTCTCTCCCTCCTTCCTCTCTCTCTCCCTCTCCTCTCTTCCTTCTCATAGACCTTCACCTTCTTCCCCCTTTGCTTCCTCTCTTCCCTTGCCCCTTTCCTTCCCCTCACTCCGTCCTCCTTCCCCCTCCATTCTCTCCCTCTCTTCCTCTCCGCTCCTCTCTCCTTCTCCTCACTCTTTCCTGTTCCGTTCTCCTCCTCCACTTCTCCCACTCCACCCACCCCTTCTCCTCCATTCCTCTCTGGACTTGCTTCAGTCACACTGGTCATCTTGCTGTTCCATGAGCTAGCCTAGCCTGGTCTTCCCTGGATATGACCTTCCCAGAAGAGCTTGGTTTTTCCTTTCCCATGTCTGCTTAGGGGGACTTCTTGGAAGTTTCTATCTAGAGCAGTCCCCTGCACCACTGATCTCCCCTCCGCCCCCCCTGACTTTATGCACTTGGGTAGGAGGTACGGAGATATGCTCACTGCATGTGTTGGAAAGAGACTCACTTTCCTACCTTACCTGACAGGTAGCAGGACTCTTTCGAGTCGAGATCCACCTGTCTGCTTTGTGCACACTACACTTTGTGTCAGGAGCCAGGGACCTGAGTGATGTGGGGCTGTCAAGACCCCAGTCCTGTGAGACATGGCGCCAGGTGGGGCTCTGTGCTGTAAAACTTCCTTAGCATTTCCCATGACAATAAACTAACCCACCAAAATATATACACTGTTAAAAACATTTTCCTGTGGATTTCTTACTGTTACATAATCTTGGATTTGATACTGCAAACCTGAAAGATTTGCTACCTGCAATTTTGTTTGGGAGTCACTCTCTTAGATCCCGGTTATTAAGTCTGTATACATATTTATGCAGACCTAGGCTCCCCTAAGTGTGATTATAATTCTATGTAATTGTTGAGTTATCTCTTCAGTTTGATTTATTCATGAATGCAGGTTTCCATTCAGAAGTATATTTAATTTCTATAGATAGCATTTATTTTATTTTATTTTCCTTTCTTCAAATAGGTTTGCAAAAGAGTCAACAGGAAACCTTGCCGATAGTCTTATCTTTAATGAATTACATTTTACTGAGAAGGCTACTCAGTAGAAAGTGAAAGTTTAAAAAAAATTCTGTGTTGGATATACAAAGTGACAAGATTATGCATAATTATCTATGAAATTACACTTGCTTGAGCTTGAAGATTTTTAGCCAGGAATACTTAATAACATTGGCATGGTTAAATGAGACAGCAGAAACAATAGGAAAGGCCTCAGGGCACGGTCATCTATTTAACCATCCTCTTGGATTTTCAACATAATTAGTCATATAATTGTGTGCCTAAACTTAGTGGATCCATGTAAGTAATTATCAATTATTAAAAAGCAGTGCTTGTAATGTTTTTCTCCGCATCCTGCCAATCAAATTACCAAGGAACATACTAAGTTCATGTTTCATCACAAAAATTTCCAAGTAAAATGAACTCTGAAGCCTTGGGTGGCAGTGAATGAGTGGCGGGTCTGTAAATTCATTTAGATGAATGGTAGCTAATCCGGCCACTTGGACATCTGTGTTTCCAGGGAGCATTCTTGCTGGCCAATCCTAACATCATTGGAGGACTTGACAGTGGTACACGGTACCACAGTACTTCTGAGGGTTCAGAAAGCAGGTACGTTCAAGTCCAGGTATGTCCATAGTGACTGCAAGATGCGTTTCAGCAGCACTGACTCTATCCAGGATGGACTGGGGATAAAGAAAGGGATATACATGCATTTTGTCTTATTATATTCGGGACTGGTATTTCCTTTATGGTTTACATTGTGCTCAGCCCCAGGAGTCTGCCATCATCCATGAGAAGGTAGATGTAAGACCATGGATTGATATTCAAGTCAGTGTCACTTCTTAAGTACTGTAAGAAATTGCTAAAAGAGAAACTGCCTTAAAGACATCATCTTGTTTTCTAGTAATCATGCCAGAGTCCAAGTTATAGAGCATTCACTCCTGTCTGACAGATAAAATAGTCCTGCTGGGAAAGAGCATGCCAAACGGCCAGCCTGGAAAACACAAACATCATACAGACTGGACAGGCTACATGTATGAATATAGGAACACACACACACACACATACACACACACACACGCACATGCACACGTACACGTAATAACAGCTAATGAAAAAGAGGCCACAAATTTGAAAGAAAGCAAGGAGGGGTATGTGGGAGGCTTTGGAGGGAGGAAAGTGAAGGGGAAATGATGCTATTATAGTCGTCAAAAAATAAAAAAAAAATTCATGCCCAAGGGGGATGGATGATGTCATTATATTATGATTTAAAAATAAAAATACTATAAAAAATTTAAAAGCTAAGTTTAAAAATATAAGATTTTTTAGATATTTAGATATATTTTAGTTATTTAGATAAAGGAAGTTTAAAGAAGAGTAAATTCTAGAATTAGGTTATAATTCTAAAGGTGAATTCCCAGATGGGGAAGGTTTGGGAAGAATTAGAAGCCAAGGGGCAATGGTACTTTACTTCTGTTTTCCAGAAAAAATTCTGAAATGACACAGTAACAGAATTATCCCAACAGAGCTTCACCAAAGTGGGTGACCTGTACCATGTTCCCAAACTCTGCCAGTGGTAAAAGGATTTAGCTACATTCATAGGATGTCAGACGTATGGCCACAAGTCCAGGGACATAGCTAGACAGCGGAGACTAACATTTCTCCAGCAGTGGAACAAGTAGGACAGGCAACAGTCAAATGCACACTTCCTGTTCTGGTATTAACCCTGGTTTTGTATGGTTGAAACCACCCAAAGACGGTCCACATAAGGTTCTCAAATTACCAAAAACAGCAGCAACACCCGGAATCAAACCAAACCAGAGCACAGGAGAGGTGCACTCAGAGTGCTTTGGAATGCTAAGCCTGGTCACACCAGCAGCTACCAAGCTCCGTGAGTGGAATCTGAAAGAGCGATAGTTTTTGTCGTAAAAATCAAGAATTCTCTTTTATTGAACCAAGGCAGCAATAGAGGAGATTCTCAGAGTGGGGGAAAAAAAACCCAACAAAACCCCCACCTCTCAACCCAAGGGAGGGGTAGTCACACTAGTATTTCCCAGTGAAGTGAGTTTTCACTTCTGAAGAAATACTTTATTCTTTAGGATGGAACTTGTTAACTTGTGTTGTAGGAAATGGACGAAGGCTGGGGATGAGTGTTTGAATGAAGAAACTGAAAATTCACACTCAAACTCTTCCTTTTCCCTTTAGAATTTGCTTACAATTAAGTCTTGGCTTCTCTTTCTTCCAGACACTCCCCACTTGGGGATTATGCTTGTTTCGTTTAAGTCACAGAAGGCACTGAAAAGCTTCTAAAGCTCACGAGAACCAGATTCATAGGATTAATTTAAGGAAGGCGAACGGAAGGAGTGCATTCCTGGTTTTCTTCTTCGGATGGATTTTAATGCATTTATCCCATTTTTCTCATGAAGCTTGCTTGTTGTAATTACAACTGAGAGTAAAATATTACAGGCATGGACTATAAACTCACACTTTGCAAACTGCCCTACACAGAGATGGCCGCACCAAGTCTTGGAAGCCATTGAAAAGGATCCTAAGGCTTCTGGAGTCAGAGGGGCTAAGCAATATGGACACCTATGTAGGGAGTGGAGGTCAGGATCCTATCCGTCTTCTCCTAAAAGCCATGGGCTATTAAAATCCCAGGACCAGGTACAGGGTATCTTATGAGTAAGGGAAATCAAAAGATCACCTCACAGCAAAGCCCTCCACTCCTACTTGCTCACCAGAACTAGATGACAAGACCCCATTGCTGAAGGTCTCATACCCTTTGACTACAAGACAGGTTAAGCTAGAACGAACTGGAAGCTTCCCTGCTGCTCACCAACTCTCATGGTGCCAAAGATGCTATGCAGGCTGCTTTGGGAGGAAGGGCATCAGCAGTTTCACCCAGCTGTGAATCCTATAAAGCACAATATCATCCTGTCACACAAGGTATACGGATTGAAGCAACATCAGTACGACTGTTACAGGGGTAACTAAATGGCCGTCGAGTAGATATGAGGCTTGCCCCTGGTGGGGGAATCCTTGCTTGATAATGCAAATGCTACCACATTCATGGTTAATGAGACCTTCAGCCTAGTGGGGTTGATTATGACTATCTATTTGTCATAGCACCAAATTGCCTTCTAAGTATTTGTTTATACCATACACAAGATGCTTCTCTTTGTACTGAATGATGTAGCTGCCTGTCTGCTCACAGTGCTGAGAATAGGTGACGGTTGAGTACTTAGCCCTGAACAACATATACCACTCCCTCAAAGGTTTAGGAAACACGGCAGAAGAGGGTGCAGAAAGATCGTAAGAACACGAAATAAGGAAGCGCTGTGAAATGCTAGCCTCTGGCATGATACCAACAACATAATCACGATTTTATAGGAGCTCTGGTTGTATGCAATCAGCCTGTCAGGCTTGGGGAGGTCCAACCTCTCCTTCCAGAACTGTTGGTTACTGCTGGACTCTGGAGGGGGCAGACATCTTTGCAGTTAGTTAACCACTGGTAAGTCCACTGACTCCAGGGGTTAGTTCAAAACCCATCATCACAGAGACAGCCCCGGTTAAACTCGGAGACTCATAAAACAAACGACACAGAAGGGGAGATGTGGGGACAGGGCAGGAATTCAAAGAAGGGAGGGGTGAGGACAACCAGAGTGTGCATGTATACAGTTGTCAAAGAACAAATTGAAAGATTCTTTATAACTCAGTTTGTTAGCCTGCTAGATAATTCCATGATTGTCTCTTCATAATTATGGGTAATAAGCTATAGAAAAAGGATGCAATCCAAGCAGAATATGAAGGCTTTGTTATGAATGTGGCCTTTTCGTATGGCTTAAAAGGGCGAGGAAAGCTCAGGAATGAGAAATGCAAACAACATTTAGAGTAGAAAATGACTTGATACCAAACTCTGGGTGCAAGGTGAGGCCAACGTGAAGCGAGGGTCAAGAGACCAAAGCACAGTGTTGCTTGTTTTTCGTAAAGAAAATCGCGTGAGTTACAAAACCAAGATGGCCTTTTCATCCATGTAAACCTTGAAATGACATCACATGGAAGATTCAGTGTGCTTGTGTTCCAACTAGCTGGTGTGCTCATGTACTTTGGTGCTCAGGATTATTTCTTTCATGTAATTTATGTTTGGCCTCAATGAGAAGGTGCATGGAAACCCTCTTACTGATACAATTCTCGTCACTGATGTAGCTCACAGCCTGGGCATTTATTAGTGTATATTTTATGTATTGATTTTTCAAATGTTATCCACTTTCCCCCTCCCATTCCCCTCCCCTGCTTCTATGAAGATATTCCCACTCCTTCCCACCCATTCCCACCTCAACACCCTGGCACTCCCCTACACTGGAGAAATGAGCCTTCACAGGACCAAGGGCCTCTCGACCTATTGATGCCAGACCATGCCATCCTCTGCTACTACAGATGCTGCCTGGAGCCATGGGTCCCCATCCATGTGTACTCTTCTTGGTGGTTTAGTACAGATGCTGATATTGTTGTTCTTCCTGAGCCCCCTCAACTCCTTCAGTCCTTTCTCTACCCCCTTCCCCTCAATTAGGGTCCCTGTGTTCCGTCCAATGGTTAGCTGCAAGCATCCTCATATGTATCAGCATGCACTTCTTGGCATATAAAACAGTGTCTGAGTATGGTGGCTGAATATGGGTGCCTGCTCCACCCTTTGTCCCTGTATCTCCTCCCATGAGTATTTTGTTCCCCCTTCTAAGAAGGACAGAAGCATCCACATTTTGGTTTTCCTTCTTCTTGAGCTTCATATGGTTTGTGAATTGTTTCTTGGGTATTCCAAGTTTTGGCCTAATATCCACTTATCAGTGAGGGCATATCATGTGTGTTCTTTTGTGACTGCATTACCTTACTCAGGATGATATTTTCCAGTTCCATCCATTTGCCTAAGAATTTCATGTAGTCATTGTTTTTGATAGCTGAGTAGTACTCCATTGTGTAAGTGTACCATATTTTTTATATCCATTCCTCTGTTGAAGGACCTCTGGGTTCTTTCCAGTTCTGACTGTTATAAATAAGGCTGCTATGAACATAATGGAGCATGTGTCTTTGTTATATGTTGGAGCATCTTTTGGGTATATGCCCAGGAGTGGTACAGCTGGGTCCTCAAGTAGTGCTATGTCCAATTTTCTGAGGAACCACCAGACTGATTTCCACAGTGCTTGTACAAGCTCACAATCCCACCAACAATGGAGGAGTGTTCCTCTTTTTCCATATCCTCACCAGCATCTGCTGTCACCTGAGTTCTTGATTTTAGCCAAACTGGTGTGAGGTGGAATCTCAGGGTTGTTTTGATTTGCATTTCCCTGATGACTAAGGATGTTGAACATTTCTTTAGGTGCTTCTTGGCCATTCAATATTCCTCAGTTGAGAATTCTTTGTTAAACCCCGTACCTAATTTTTTAATAGGAATATTTGGTTCTCTGGAGTCTAACTTCTTGAGTTCTTTTTATATATTAGACATTAGCCCTCTATCAGACGTAAGATTGGTAAAGATCTTTTTGCAATCTCTTGGTTGCTATTTTGTCCTAATGACAGTGAGCTTTGCCTTACAGAAGCTTTGCAATTTTATGAGATCCATTTGTTGACTCTTGCTCTTAGAGCATAAGCCATTGGTGTTTTGTTCAGGAAAATTTCCCCTGTGCCTATGTGTTTGGAGCTCTTCTCCACTTTCTCTTCTATTAGTTTCAGTGTATCTGGTTTTATGTGGAGGTCTTTGAGCCACTTGGACTTGAGCTTTGTACAAGGAGATAAGAAAGGGTCGATTTGCATTCTTCTGCATGCTGACCTCCAGTTGAACCAGCACCATTTGTTGAAAATGCTGTCTTTTTTTCCATTGGATTGTTTTAGCTCCTTTGTCCAAGATTAAATGACCATAGTTATAGTTGTGTGGGTTAATTTCTGGATCTTTAATTCTATTCCATTGATCTACCTGCCTTCCTCTGTACCAATACCATACATTTTTTTTTTTAAAATCACTATTGCTCTGCAATACAGCTTGAGGTCAGGGATGGTGATTTCCCCCAAAAGCTTTTTATTGTGAGAATAGTTTTCGCTATCCTGTTTTTTGTTTGTTTGTTTGTTTGTTTTTGTTGTCATTCCAAATACATTTATTGGAATTTTGATGAGGATTGCATTGAATCTGTAGATTGCTTTCAGCAAGATGGCCATTTTTACTATATTAATCCTGCCAATCGATGAGCATGGGAGATCTTTCCATCTTCTGAGATCTTATTAGATTTCTTTCTTTAGAGACTTGAAGTTCTTGTCATACAGATCTTTCATTTGCGTAGTTAGAGTCACATCAAGGTATTTATTTATGACTACTGTGAAGGATGTCATTTCCCTAATTTCTTTCTCAGCCTGTATATCCTTTGAGTAGAGGAAGGCTACTGATTTATTTGAGTTAATTTTATATCCAGCCGCTTTGCTGAAGTTGTTTATCAGGTTTAGGAGTTCTCTGGTATAACTTTTGAGGCCATTTAAGTACACTATCATATTATCTGCAAATAGTGATATTTTGACTTCTTCCTTTCCAATTTGTATCCCTTTGACCTCTTTTTGTTGTCTGATTGTTCTCGCTAGGACTTTGAGTACTATATTGAATAAGGAGGGAGAAAGCAGGAAGCCTTTTCTAGTCCCTGGTTTCAGTGGGATTGCTTCAAGTTTCTCTCCATTTAGTTTGATGTTGGCTACTGGTTTGCTGTATGTTGCTTTTACCATGTTTAGGTATGGACCTTGAATTTCTGATCATATCAAGACTTTTATCATGAAGGGGTGTTGAATTTTGTCAAATGCTTTCTCAGCATCTAATGAGATGATCATGTGGTTTTTTCCTTGAGTTTTTTTTTTTTTAATATAGTAGATTACATTGATGGATTTCCGTATATTGAACCATCCCTGCATCCCTGGGATGAAGCCTGCTTGATCATGATGGATGATCATTTTGATGTGTTCTTGGATTCGGTTTGTGAGAATCTTATTGAGTATTTTGGCATTGATAATCATAAGGGAAATTGGTCTGAAGTTCTCTTTCTTTGTTGGGTCCTTGTGTGGTTTAGGTATAAGCATAATTGTGGCTTCATAGAATGAATTTGGTAGTATTCCTTCTGTTTCTATTTTGTGGAATAGTTTGAAGAGTATTGGTATTAGGTCTTCTTGGAAGGTCTGATAGAATTCTGCACTAAACCCATCTACTCCTGGGCTTTTTTTGTTTGTTGGGAGATTTGTAACAACTGCTTCTATTTCTTTAGGGGTTATGGCACTGTTTAGATGATTTATCTGATCCTGATTTAACTCAGGTACTTGGTATCTGTCTAGAAAATTGTCCATTTCCTCCAGGTTTTCCAATTTTGTTGAGGTTAGGCTTTTGTAGTGGGATCTGATAATTTTTTGAATTTTCTCAGTTTCTGTTGTTATGTATCCCTTTTTATTTCTAATTAATTTTGTTAATTTGGACACTGTCTCTCTCTGCCCTGTGGTTAGTGTGGCTAAGGTTTTATCTATCTTGTTGATTTTCTCAAAGCACCAACTCCTGTTTTTGTTGATTCTTTGTATAGTTCACTTTGTTTCCTCTTGATTGATTTCAGCTCTGAGTTTGACTATTTCCTGTCACCTACTCCTCTTGGGTGTATTTGTTTCTTTTTGTTCTAGAGCTTTCAGATGTGTTGTCAAGCTGCTTGTGTATGCTCTCTTCAGTTTCTTTTTGGGGGCACTCAAAGCTATGAGTTTTCCTCTTAGGACTGCTTTCATTGTATCCCATAAGTTTGGGTATGTTGTGTCTTCATTTTTATTACGTTCTAAAAAGTCTTTGATTTCCTTATTTCTTCCCTAATCAAGTTATCACTGAGTAGAGTGCTGCTCATCTTCCATGTGTATGGGGTTTTCTGTCGTTTTTGTTATTATTGAAGACCAGTCTTAGTCCACGGTGATCTGATAGGATGCATGGGATTATTTCAATCTTCTATCTGTTGAGGTTTGTTTTGTGACCAATATCGTCACAATATGGTCCATTTTGGACATGGTACCATGAGGTGCTGAGAAGAATGTATATTCTTTTGTTTTAGGATGAAATGTTCTATAGATATCTGTTAAATACATTTGGTTCATAACTTCTGTTAGTTTCACTGTGTTTCTGTTTAGTTTCTCTTTCCAGTACGTGTCGTCCATTGAAGACAGTGGAGTCTTGAGTCTCCCTTTATTATTATGTGTGATGCAGTGTATGAATTTGGATGCCTTTGCATTTGGAACATAGATGTTTAGAATTGAGAGTTCATCTTGGTAGAGTTTTCCTTTGAGGAGTATGAAGTGTCCTTCCTTTTCTTTCTTTCTTTTTTTTTTTAATAACTTTTGGTTGAAAATAGATTTTATTCAATATTAGAATGGCTACTCCAGCTTGTTTCTTGGGACCATTTGCTTGGAAAAATTTTTTCCAGCCTTTTACTCTGAGGTAGTGTCTTTCTTTGTAACTGAAGTACATTTCCTATATGCAGAAAAATGCTCAGTCCTGTTTATGCATCCTGTCTGTTAGTCTATGTCTTTTTTTTTTATTTTAGTTTTCTTGGATATTTTAAGTATTTGCATTTCAAATGTTATTCCCTTTCCCCCCTTTCTCATACTTCATCCCCCTGCTTCTATGAGGGTGTACCCTCTCTCACCCACCTACTCCCACCTCAACGCCCTGGCATTCTCCTACATTGGGGAAACAAGCCTTCACAGGACCAAGGGCTTTGCCTCCTATTGATGCTGGACATGAGTTCCTTTGCTACATATGCAGCTGGAGCCATGGGTCCCTCCATGTGTACTCATTGATTGGTGGTTTAGTTCTTGGGAGCTCTGGTGGAGTCTGGCTGGTTGACATTTCATCTATGTCTTTTTATTGGGGAGTTGAGTCCACTGATGTTAAGAGATATTAAGGAACAGTGATTGTTGTTTCCTGTTATATTGTTGTTAGAGGTGGAATTATCTTTGTATGGCTATCTTTTTTTGGGTTTGTTGAAAGAAGATTAATTTCTTGCTTTTTCTAGGGGATAGTTTACTTCCTTGTGTTGGAGTTTTCCATCTATTATTCTTTGTAGGGCTGGATTTGTGAAAAGATATTGTGTAAATTTGGTTTTGTCATGGAATATCTTGGTTTCTCCATCTAAGACTATTGAGAGTTTTGCTGGGTATAGTAGCCTGTGCTGGCATTTGTGTTCTCTTAGGGTCTGTATGACATCTGTCCAGGATCTTCCAGCTTTCAGAGTCTCTGTTGAGAAGTCTGGTGTAATTCTAATAGGTCTGCCTTTATCTGTTACTTGACCTTTTTTCATTACTGCTTTTAATATTTCTTTCTTTGTTTTGTGCATTTGGTGTTTTGACTATTATGTGATGGGAGGAGTTTCTTTTCTGATCCAATCTATTTGGAGTTCTGTAGGCTTCTCGTATGTTCATGGGTATCTCTTTCTGTAGGTAAGGAACATTTTCTTCTATCATTTTGTTGAAGATATTTACTGGTCCTTTAAGTTGGGAATCTTCACTCTCTTCTATACCCATTACCCTTAGGTTTGGTCTTCTCATTGTTTTCTGGATTTCCTGGATATTTTGGGTATTATCTTTTTGCATTTTTCATTTTCTTTGACTATTGTGTTAATGTTTTCTATGGCATCTTCTGCCCCTGAGATTCTCTCTTCTATCTCTTGTATTCTGTTTGTGATACATCTATGACTTCTGATTTCTTTCCTAGATTTTCTATCTCCAGGGTTGTCTTTCTTTGTGATTTCTTTCTTATTTCTATTTCCATTTTTAGATCCTGGATGGTTTTTGTTCAATTCCTTTACCTGCCGTTTGTGTTTTTCTGTAACTGTTTAAGGGATTTTTGAGTTTCCTCTTTGGGCTTCTACTTGTTTACCTGTGTTCCCTTGTATTTTTTTTAAGTGAGTTATTTTTTCCCTCTTAAAGTTCTCTATCATCATCATGAGATGTGATTTTTAGTCCAACTCTTGATTTTTCTGGTGTGTTGTGGGTATCCTGTGCTTGCTGTGTTTGGAGAACTGGGTTCTGATCATGCCAAGTAGTCTTGGTTTCTGCTGCTTGGGCTTGTTTCTCTGGTTATTTCTGATGTTAGTTGGTCTTTCTTTCTCTGGCTGGAGCTTGTCCCTCCAAGGTCCCTTGGGCCTGTGAGCCTGTGATCTTAGGAATGAGAGGACTCCTTGGATACCAGCTTTTTCTGGGCAGGTTTTGGGTCCTGAGGGCTGTGGGGCAGTCTTAGCTTTGGGCGCAGATAGAGACTGGAAAGGTCCTGTTCTAGAATGTTCTGTGGTGCCTGTTCCCTGTGTACCTCTGGTGGGTCCTTCTTTGGACAGTTAGTGGAGGGAAAGTGGGGTCTCACCTGTGGGCTTATGAGTGAGAGCACTCCTGAGACACCAGCTCTCTCCAGGCAGGATTTGGGTCCGGAGGGCTGTGGCACAGCCTTAGTTCTGGGTGCAAATGGAGACTGGGAGGTTTATAGCATTGGCATTTAAACAGCTCCAGCTTCATGCCAGGCTTGACACTGCGGGGAAGCTGGATATGGAAAGCTTTGGTTTCTACATTTCAGTGTCTGTGATTATAACATGAATCACCTTTCCCCACTAAAACAAACATTTATCTGACTGATATCTTAGCAATATCACAGGTATGGGAAGGAAAGAATACTCCGGAGAATTCAGTAGAATTTTGTAGGCCTTTGAGCCTCCCAGAACCAAATAATTAGAGTTGCCTCAGGATTGAATAATTTCACTGAGGTGTAATAAAGTTTATTATTTTACCCTCTCAATTGTTAAATTTGGGAGATTCTTAACATAGAAAGGGGAGGGCAAGCAGTATCAAATCATGCTGACCATCTCCTTGTATTCCAAGAGTCTGTTCTTGCCGGCCGTGTTCTGTTGGCCAGGCATGAGATGACAGTGGTTGCTGGTGAGTCACCAACGTGTGTCATCCGCGCACCTTGGGTTCTCATGCTCAATTCCCTTAGGGGGTCATGTTCTCTGCTTAAAAGAATATTGGCAGTTCTTTGAGCTAATGATTTGTTTGGAGGATGGAAGTCTCCAAGGTGCCACTAACTGCACAGCTTTCATAATGTATCTCTCAGGTCTTTGATCTTTTTTTTCTCTGAATATGTGGAACCTTCAATAGCAAGATTAAAGATGCCTCTTCCTACAAGGAAGGCAAAAGTTGAAAACTTAAAAGCTGCTCAGGTTTCCAAATAATATTTTTGTACTTTTTCATTTTGTCAACATCATGTTTGAGGAGCACCTTCCTTCATTCATGTGGCAATCGGAACAGTAATCTAAATAGTGTGGTGTCATAGGCTTCCCAAGGAAGCACTGAACACGTTTAAAAGGTGCTTAGTACAAACCAGCTTGTGGTCAGGCTTAACGACTCATCTTGAATTCTATTTGATTCAAATATTTACTTGGGACTGTGTAGGTATCAAATATCATATATCTTTTCTAGAAAGTATCAAGAATTTGGAATGTGTCTTTGAGAGACCCATGCTAATTGAGCAGTTAATTTTGAAAAAAGATCATGGTACAAAATGAAGTGTAATGAGTGTGTAGGGTGGGGTGTGTGTAGGGGTGGGGTGGGGTGTGTGTAGGGATGGAGTGTGTGTAGGGGTGGGGTGGTGTGGGGTGGGGTGTGGGGGGTTGGGGTATGTGAATGGTGCAGTGTGTGTGGGGTGGGGGTGTGTGGGGTGGGGTGTGTGGGGGGGGGGTGGGGTGTGTGTGGGATGGAATGTGTGTAGGGGTGGGGTGTGTGTAGGGTGGGGTGTGTGTAGGGTTAGGGTATGTGAATGGTGCAGTGTGTGTAGGGGTGGGGTGGGGTGTGTGTAGGGTAGAGTCTGTATAGGGGAATGGACTGGGTTCAGAAAGGTCAAAGGACCTTTAATCAGAACCCAGTGAAGAGGCAGTGAGGAGTTTTAAGCAGAGTGAAATAGAAGAATATTCTCAAAGCAGTTTAAGCCAGATTTTAATGTACTTTGACCTAAAAGCACACATATGCAAAAGGGCTGTTTAATAATTTCCTATCAGTTTTATATCCAAGCAGAGAAGCTTGACACTATGAAATGTGTCTGTGGGGGGAACCCAGTGCTTGTTTATAAGTGTGGTGACTTCTCACTTCCGCTGGGATATAGCTCATCCCTGCACGGAGCTCTGAGTCCTGTGAGATGAAGCACAGATGGATTGGATTTCTACAGCACTCCGAGGAAGGCTACATCCCCCACCATACAGACCATGCAGAGACTTAGTATCTGAACCACACTGGGGAATGCATGATTTGCTTCTGCTCCTGAATCCTTCTAAAGAAAATATAACCTCTCAGAAAACCTAAAGAGCTACAAATTTAAGAGGTATGGATGAGCAAAAGCAGAAGGGTTTTCAAAAGCAGAAAAGAAGGAGTTGACAGACAGACCTGGATGTTATCAGAGGATGGCTCCCCTCATCCATCCCCTACCCGGAGAATTTTTTCACAGTATCATCAGGATGGTGAGAGTTTATTCAAGACAAACCTGAGATCCTGAGCTGCTCAACTTATCCTCTGCAGACTGAACCTTTACCAGCTAACTGGGAACATTTCCCAGAATTAGTTCCTGATATTCCAGGCAGAAGACATCAAAATCAAAGATGCAGGTAATTTACTACATCTTAGTAATTTACTGTTTTATTCTATGGTGAGACAAGCACATACAAAACCTTGTCCCTTTTCAATGGTTTAAGTTTCATATTCAGGGTGGGCAAGATGGCTCAGTGGGTAAAGGTGTTGGCCCCTCCGAGGACCTGAGTTTCTTCCCTCAGGTCTAATGATGCTAACTTTCCAAGCTGACTCCTACACACACCCTGGTTGTTTATAATAAAAATAATTTAATTATTCCCAAGACAAAGTAGTAGAAAGAGACACTGCTGTAATATATTTCCCAAATATCCAAAGTCAAGATAATAAAAACAACATTAAGTACTATCAGTAGAGTAGATCATATACACTAGTGCCTCAGTCTAGATGCTCTCATCTGTATGCTGTATGACTGGATATTATTAAAAACCATAAGTTGATTGCACATGCCTTACTTCTTGTTTTAAATTATTCCTCACAACTGTTTGGTGCATAGTGTTGCCTCTAAGATTGCTGGGAATTACCCGAGACAGATTGATTGGTAGGGCCGACCACGTCCACAATTTTATGCGTCTCTTCAACGTTGCCAGCACAGTAGGACATGAGAGTATGCCCAACTTCCAAGTAGTAATGAGTGAACAAAGACAAAATTACCAAGCAAGTTCAAGTCACCAACATGTGAATAAACCTTTCTGATAAAGGCCTTAGCCACTAAGAATGACACAAGATCTAAAGTGTTTCTGGAAACAGAAGCCTTACCCAGAATGGGGTCATATTCGACTTGAGTTCTAGTCTCCTTCCAGGACAGCAGGCAGTTGAGGCTGTTCGTGTCAGCAGATTCGATGTAACCGTTCATCGTCAGCATCATCTGGTGGGCTCTGGCTATCCCATAGTGGACTTTGGTTTCATCCATGAGCGTCGTTTTCATGACCTCCATGGCGGTGCTGAAAGCTTGTTGGAAGTAATCGGAAGCCTTGTTGTATTGCCCCTAGCGAGAAAGAGAATAAAAGTCACCTTTGTTATTTCTTACCTTACCCAATTCACAGATTACGTCACCTTGCCTCGGCACACCCATTTTTGAGGAGGATGAGCTGGGAGGCTGGCTTTTCATCAGAAAAGGCTGCCTTCTGTGAGCAGTGGCTACTTGATGGGCCGGATCTTGTAATTAATTCAGTCAGAAAGCTGATGGGCAGCTGAAACACAGGAAAGGCGGAGGCAGAGGAAGTAGCAGGAAAAGTGAACTGATTGCCACTGATTTCAACAGAATCTTACTGATTCCGTCACTGTGTTTATCCAGTGACTTCTGTTTTCACTTGTAGCACGAGGGTGTTTGATGTGAAGCCAGTCATAGGAACTGATGACCACATGCACATCTCTATTGCTTCTGGTCACTGTTTAGCTTTCCTAAATGCACCTGCATTGTTTAGCTGAGAACATGGGAGAATCTACATTTAAAACACATGATCATAATATAGGACCGAAACAAAGGAGAGGATTGTTTAAACGCCTATGCCTTTGCTAAGTTCACTGTAGCATTTCAAATTTTAGAAATTTAAGATGTTTTTCTTTTACCTACCCGAAAAGTTATTGTTCAAATAATAGCACTTGCCTTGTGAACAGAAGTGCCAAGGCCAGGAGCAAGTGCTTCATATACGTCATTAGCTGTCACATGTCACCTCTGTGACAACGAAAGAGCATCTCCTTTTTCCTCCAAGCCTCCTAAAAGTCTGCACACATGGTTTTCCCTAAAGGCGGAAATTGCTTCCAGTTTGACCTATACCTGTGGAGACTCTTAAGGGTCAACTTCTATTTTTCACAGACTTAAGGTGCTTTGGGCGGGTTCCTATCTCTTTCTCTTCACCAGTTTCCCAAGTTTCTACTTCACAGCCGTGTGTGGAGCCCAGGTCGAGTTATCCACCGGTTCAGCGTAGGATTCTACAGCACAGCAAGAGATTGCCGCTCCCACAGCCTGCTCTGCACTGGGCAATCGTTTGGAAACATTCAGAGGCTCCACATACACATACAAAGCACCGATGAAAACGAACGTTAAGCTCCTGACGTGGTCATTCAACAACTGCCACGCACTAAGAGACCCACACTATGTAAACATGTATAAAACCAAATAAACAGAGGGTCTGGGGAACACTCAGTGGATAAAGTACTTGTGTTGCGAACAAGAGGCCTGGAGTCTGAGTTCCTGGCACCTAGAGAAAAGCTACAGCCTGTTTGTAATCCCAGTACCATAGCGTGGAGGCAGGCGTTCCCCAGAAAAGGCTGGTTGGTAGAATAATCAGATTGTCCAAGCTCCAGGGCCTGGCAGAGACTACACTTCAGTAAACCATGTGAGAGAGACTGAGAAAAACACAGGACTTCAACCTCTGGCCTCCACATGCATACACACTCCCACACTAAAAGGAGATGTTTAAACCATGATTAAACACTCCTTTCAAAAGAAACCTTTATAAGGAACACCGTTTTGCAATAAAGATTTTAAGCCATATTCCCATACCTTGTAAAAGCAATGGGAATTAGAACCACCATGAATGTGTCTTCACCCTCCACGCCAGCACAGACGGAAGCAGCTTCAACTCCATAGCCCTCCGTGCCATTTTGATGAGCAGTCGTAAGGAGGTCTTTGCCAAGGTGAGGAGTAGCTACTCTCAAATGCAGCATGTGTCACGCTGTAGCTCCTGTGTCCACAGGGCAGACTGGGTGGACCCCCTATTTAACTGTCCCTTCTGCCAAACTTGCTGACTGATGGGGAGCCCTTTTTATTGTGTAAGTAATAATTGCTTGTTGCTGTAAGCGATTCAGTCTTTCATTATTATCGTAAAACGGGATTTATAATGAGCGAAGATTTGATTAAAACCATGTCAAAGGTTGCATCTGTGTTCCAATTATGTATGATTGAGAACCATAACAAATATTAAGGATGCTGAAGACACAGATTATCTTGATAGATTCCAGTGAGATTCGATACAGGAAAAGCCACAATTCTGCAACTGATACCCTTAAAAAGCAAATGACGTGAGGTTGAGGCGTCTAATTGCTCCTGCCATATTTCTGAGCCTTGGGCTGTTTATTGATTTCAGATGAGAGTTTGAATTTGGAAAAACCAAGGACTATAAATTAAATGGCCATATATTTAAACTTCCAGGATTTTTCAAAGCATTGTGCATTCATTTTCTCAGACACGAGACAACCACTGTGGGTGAGCTTTGGTGGCAGCCCCCGATGCTCAGCAGCAAGAGGAGGAGGGGAAGGAAGCATAAAGCCTGAAGGGCTGACGGGGCCATGTTTAACCCAAGTGCTTGTGGTCGCTAAAGCAGGGTTCCCCTTAGGTAGCTGTCCTCACTTCAAACTGGGCCTTGTATCCCACCTTTGGATGCACAAACAGCTGTTATGAACCTCTACCAATGAAGAATCCTCTAAAACACTGCCAAGCACATGTAATATTCATTCTTTTCAGATGTTAGCATTCTTAAAAACATACCTTTGGGAATGAGTTTGCCTTAATGTCTACTATATTTCCAGATTCTTAAGTCTTTGAAAAAGCTTACTATGTAAATTTAGTCTCCTCTAAAACTGTACAACCGTCTAAAGTTCATCTTTGTTTTCATGGCATCTCTATTATAAATGTCTAATGATTCTAGAAGTCAGTTCTGACAATCTTAAATATAAGCTTAGGGTTGTGCTGCAAATTCTAGAGGTACCAGTGCATTCATGAAAGGAGAACTGCAAGAAATGCTCTGAAAATCCCTGACAATTCCAGAGTTCCGTCTCAGTGACATCATAGACCTGGAAACAAAGCCTATCATAGAATTCTCATGCATTATTCTGTTTCCTACCAGATCCTCCTCCTCGTTTAAAAAGTCACCTGCCCAGTAAGCAAACTCAAAATAAATGAGTGTTTTCTCAGTAGTCAGGGCAACATCCTCTCTCTCTCTCTCTCTCTCTCTCTCTCTCTCTCTCTCTCTCTCTCTCTCTCTCTCTCTCTGTCTGTCTCTGTGTCTCTCTCTCTGTCTCTGTGTCTCTCTCTCTGTGTGTATGTGTGGTGTTCCTATGTAACTGGGCTTGCATACATGTGGAGTTGAAAGAACAAGTTTGAGGATCAATTGTTTTCTCCCACCTTGGTTTGGAGGATTGAACCCAGGTTCTCAGCTCGTGAGGAAGTGCTTTGGCCTGTTAAGCCATCTCACTGACTCTTTTCTGCTGCTAATTTAACATAGGAACTACTGTTCTTTTAACTGTGATTATTTTTAGATCTTATGGAGGAGTGAGAAATCTTATAAGGGCAGATACTTGATTATGTCCCCAAAATTCTCTCACTTGGCCACTTTATATTAATTATATATTTTCAATTAACATTCCATCAAAAGATCACATATAGAGAGTGGCATGGGCGGCCCATTCTCCCTGATTATGTAATAAAATATTAACTAAGGAAAGAGTAATATTATTTATTGATTTTATTATATCAATTTTTTTGAGACAGGGTTTATCTGCGTAGACCTGTCTGTCCTGGAACTCACTCTGTAGACCAGGCTGGCCTCAAACTCACAGAGATCCACCTGCCTCTGCCTCTTGAGTGCTGAGATTGAAATCGTGTATCACTATGATAAAGACTATTTTTAAGATGCACTAATTTAAATTATGAAAGCAAGACCATAATCACAGAATATGCCAATTATAGTGCTTTTCAAATAACAGTTTTGCCTCACAACTTCTGTCTTACAACATTATATTTTGGAACTTGTTGCTAATAACATCATTAAAGATGTTATTTTAATTGAGAAGTGAGAGAACTCTTTCTCAAGTGGTCTGATCTTAGATTGGGCAATAAAACAGTAACTGTAGAAGGGGTCTCACCTCTTGTGATATATCACGAATGTCCAGAATCCTCCAAGTTTTATAATGGTGATAAATTGATATAAGTTAGCTTTTAGTATAAAACTCTTCTTTGAGCATCAAAATGTCAGATAATAAATCACAGTTGTGACATCAAAAACACTTGGCAAGACTTGAGAACATGAAGTTATTACTCCTGTTTGTCTCATAGTCCCTGTCTTTCTGACACGGGAGGAACAGGCGGACACTTGGCATTTGTGCCATATGGCATCTCAGTGTTTAGTGTTTGGTGGATGGTAAAGTCACAGCATTCATAATCTCTGATATTTCTGAAGACCAATACTTTAAAAGAGTCTGTTGGTGTCTTTTGATTCAGTGTGTCAGTTCAGCTATGGGGAGGATGCAGTCCCCTCTTTGATGAATCTTGGCATCCCTGCCCACCACTACTTTGTCCTGAAAAATAGACTAAAGCTCAATGTGGAGGTCAACAGAGAAGTGGCAGAGGCAGCGGATGAGACATGATGAGACAGAGGAAGGTCCTGGGGGATGGACATGGAGTGCAGACAGTGGAAAAGCAAAGTGGGAGACAGAGGGAGCAGAGCCAGGCAAAGATGACAGTCCTGAAGGAGGAGGCAGGATAGCAGGGGAAAGATGAAGGGGGCGGGAATGGAGAGGACAGGAGGCCTTAAAAGCTCCTTCCACAGGATTTCCACAGCGGTCTCTGGGCAACAAAAAAAAAATGGTGTTATGGTCAGCACATTGGCTACTTCTGGTGTCTTTGTGCTGTGAAAAACCCATTCTGAATTGCCCTTTAGAATCGCTGCTGTGATGGTGGCTTCTTCTGGGGAAGGCAGAGGAACTAGGGGAGCAACAGTGGACTGAGAGAAATAAGAGGACATGACTGCTCGTAGGAATTATTCCCAAAACAGAAAAACCAAAAAATGACTTTCAAACTCATTTCCCTAAAACACAGTATAGTGGTTAAAGTGTGGGTTGGACTGTTACGAGGGCTTTGAGTCTGGAGGACTTGAAGTGAGTTGCACTCTCGGGGGATCTGTAACAGGGAACTGGTATGATTGTGAGCAGTCATAGCGACACTCACCACACTTCTCCTGCTAGACTCCTACAATCCAACTTGCTCTCCTTACTAACTCAGTTCCCTTTTCCCTCAGTATTTACATTGTGTACAGTGTATGCTTGTGTTCACATGGGTTGAGCACCTGTGCATGGATGTGTATGAACATATGTGTGGAGGCCAGAGAGCAACATCTAGTTTCTCTTGTGACCACTTTCCACATTTTTGTTTTGAGGCAGGGTCTCTCTTACTGAACCTGGGGCTCACTGACTTTGCTCGGAAGATGAGCCCCAGTGACCCACCCATTACTGAGGTTTTAGTCATGTGCTACCTAAGTTTTTTTTTTGAACATGGTGTGGGGGATCTGAAATCAGGTCTCTATGCTTGCAAAACAGACACTTTAATGACTTAGTCCATTATTTATTTATTTATCATGTGTGTATGTGTTTGTCTGTGTGTATGTGTATGTGTGGTATATATATGTGTGTGTGTGTGCATGTGTGTACATGTATGTGTATGGTGTATATGTGTGTGTGTGTGTGTGCCAGTGTGCATGTATGGTGTGTGTATGGTGTGTACATGTGTGTGCATGGGTATGTATGTGTGTCTCTGAGTGTGTGTGTATGTGTGTGTGCGTGTGACTATGTGAGTTTATGTGTATCACCTATATTCAGATGCCTGCAAAGGCCAGAAGATGGTGTCAGATCCCATGGAGCTGGAGTTATAAGTACTTGTGTGCTGGGAAGCGAGCTTCTTTTGCAAGAGCAGCAAGGACTCTTACCCTTTGAGCTATCTTTCAAGCCCCCTAGTGCTGATTTTCTTAAATTAACATTTTAGTTGCTATATAAAATAATGGCTTTCATCATGACACATATACTGTCGCACCTTGTCATGTTTACTGCCCTGTGCTATCCCCTCCCCAGCCCCATGAAATGAAAAATCCTTGCAAGATGAAAAAAAAAATTCAAAGCACCTAGAAGTGTAAATAACTTGTCCCAGGTCCCAGATCTTATGAGTGAGGGAGCTGGGCTTGTCACCCAAGCGGTGGGATACCACAGTGGTGCTTTTAATCACAGAGCACTCAGATTAACACAGAGTGCATGAACACAGTTGGAGAATATAATTACCCTAAAAAATGATGGATCTGACTCATGATCAAAATAGCAATTATAACCAGAGAAACTGGCTTCTTCCATACGGTTTCTAAAGGAGACCCTGGGCAACTGAAGATATTAAAATTGATATTACAACCGGTGCGTTTACGAATCGTGGTTCCTGGGATGCTGTAAACCCCCGGTCTAAATTCCCTTTGTAATCATTCTCAGGATTTTCTTTTCTTCTCCAGTTGAGGCTTACTAAGGAGTATCCCAATTGGATTAAAAAAGAAAAAGAAAAAGAAAGAGAATTTGGACCAAGAGAGAATGTCAGAGTGAGCTGCTAAGAGTCAACAGTTTTCACAAAGTGCCTTTGAATTTATTGCATTGTTCCTCACAGTCAGTTACTTGGTACACCAAATGGCAGTGGTCACCGCTTGTCACCTGTATCCAAGACAGCTCTGAACGACAGATGGAGGAAAGAGATCTTTCTAGTTCCACTCCTTGCCTTGGGTCTGGGCTACATCCTGCAGTCTCAGGTATTTTCCACACTGACTTTTGGGATGGCGGGTTTAAACTGAGAACAGACTTCAGCCTCTGCAAGCTTTTCCACACAAAGGACACAGCACTCACCTTTTCATTGTAGATGTCACCCAGCATCGTGCACGCTTGAATCACATCCAGGTTTTTGAAGTTGTTTCTTGAAATTACGACGAACTTCTCCAGGTATTTAATTGCTTCTGTCATCTCTCCTTGGCTAGGGTAAAACAGGAAACTGTTAGTGTCCATCTCATCATTGTTGTGAAAGGAAGGGGTTTGTGTCTTACCTGTAGAGAATGGTGGGTGTTGGTCAGGATGGTGAGACTTAAAACACACACATTTCTTTTTTTTTTTTTAAAGATTTATTCATTTATTATATATAAGTACACTGCAGCTGTCTTCAGATACACCAGAAGAAGGCATCGGATCCCATTACAGATGGTTGCGAGCCACCATGTGGTTGCTGGGAATTGAACTCAGGACCTCTGGAAGAGCTGTCAGTGCTCTTAACTGCTGAGCCATCTCTCCAGCCCACACACACATTTCTTTAGACCCCACTAATCTCTGTTAAAGTATGCAATGAGCTAAAACACAGTTAATTTTAAGGTAATTTTTTGAATTCTAAGTACAGTAACTCCTCCTCCTCTTCCCCACTCCAACTTCTCCCATGTCCCCTCCACTCCCTCTGAAAATTCATATCCTCTTCCTCTTTAATTATCATTAGACACACACACACACACACACACACACGCACATGCACATGCAGAAGCACAAGCACGCACACATGAATACACACAGAAACACTTGGGCATGCACACACATGCACACATACATGTGCACACCCATGCACACATATATGTGCACACATACATATGCACACATGCACATGCACATGCATAAGCACAGGCACACACACATGAATACACATGGAAACGCTTGTGCTTGTACACACACATGCACACATACATGTGTACACACATACACACATATATGTGCACACACACATATGCACACATGTACATACATATATAGCCTGCTGTGCCCATTTAATGATGCTCATATGTATCTTTTTTTAGGGTTGACCACTTAAGATTGGTTAACTAACCTATCTAGGGGCTTGTCCCTGGAGAAGGCTGATTCTCCCTCTCAGCAGCCTGCAGCTCTTCGTTTAGGGTGAGGCCTTGGAAGCTTTCTCTCCCATCCATGTCAGCATGTTAGCTGGTACTGTCACTCTTCAAGTCTTTCTTAAGTGGTCATAATGTCAAGATTACATGGGTGTAGCTTCCTTGTCATTTATGGAAGACACAACCTTATAGTAGACATCCTGATCCTGAGCCTTTCCAACCTCTCTTCGATGATGCTGAGCCTTAGGTGCAGATGTGTTGAAAACTCAAACTTGTAAAGCCTTAAGGGTGGTTGGCATGAATGTGAAATGGCACCACGGCTTTAGAAAACCAACAGTTCCTCAAATGCTGTAACACAGAATTAATGCATGATCCAGAAATCTGACTCCAAGATAATGCAATCAAGAGAAACAGTGATGTGTCCACACAAAAACCCACACATTGATGTTAGAGCAGCATTTTGAATAATAGCCAGTAAGTAGACAGTACTGAAAAGTTCATCAATTAGATAATGACTCGGGACATGGTATGTCCATATAGTGGAATATTACTCTGCCATGAAGATGAAGCACCAATACATGATAAACCAAGTAAAACTTGAAAATACTACATGAAAAGAGTTAGACTCAGAAGATTATATATTGTGTATTCATTTTATACCGTGTGAAGAATGGACAAATCAACAAAGACAGAAAGTAGGCTAGTGGCTGCCAGAATCTGAGGGAGGAAGATGAGTAACTAATGACCCATACAGGATTTCCTTAAAGAATAATGGAGAGTTCCTGAAACAGAAGGTAGTCATAGCTACCCAATTCTGTGCATGTATCACAACCACTGGTTTGTGGGATTTAAAAGAAGAATTAGTATAGTTTTATGAACTGTCTCAATAAATTTTTTTTTTAAGAACTTCTAAAAAGTGAAAATGCTAGATGTACCCTCCTTTAATTCCCAGAACTTGGGAGGATCTCTGTGATTTGAGGCTAGCCTTGCCTACACAGTAAGTTCTAAGTAAGGCCACACAGTGTTACATAGTGAGTGACATAGTGAGTGAATGGGTGGGTGAGTCAGCCTCTCTCTCTCTCTCTCTCTCTCTCTCTCTCTCTCTCTCTCTCTCTCTCTCTCCCCCTTCCTCCTCCCCCTCCCCCATGCCCCCACCACAGAGTAAATATTGTTTTGTAAGTGTCTTTTGGCAGCAATATTTCAGGCATCACTAAAGCAGCAGGTTTATATTCTAGCAAAATGCTTAAGGAGACCCACAACTTCCAGCCAAGTCCACAGCATAGGGTAGTCACTCACACACTTTTGCAGGCAGGCATGGCTGAAGGTTGGATAGAGGAAAGACAGAGTCCACAGGAGACCTGAGCATCAAAGAAAACCAGTCATGTGGATGTTTGGAGTTCACGACTAGTTTTAGTGAGGGACTTAATGAGATAAGGATGTAGCTCAACTGGTAGGGTGTCTGTCTGGTGAGATCAAAGTTCTGGGTTGGATCTCTAGCCTCACACCAACCATGTGCCATCCTAGTACTGGGGAAGTAGACATGGGGGTGGGGGCATCAGAAGTTCAAGGTCATCCTTGTGAGTTACAGGGGGTCATCAGAAGTTCAAGGTCATCCTTGGGCTACAGGCTGGCCCGAGATACATGGAGCAATGTCTTACAAGCAAGCAGGCAAACTCTGAACTTTAACAGTCTAGCGGATGTCTTATAACAGAAGGGCTTCTCTGTCAGCTTGGTGGGCTAAATGTAAAGCCATATGCGGCTTGAGCTGTGACAGTCACTATGAATGACACAAAATAGCTAGAATCCTGCAGTGCCTTGATTTGACAGTCTGTGTATGAGCAAGACTGGTAGTGGAAGGGTAAATTTGCTCTTAAAAGGCAATTAGAGGGAATTTAAAGTCAAATCTCATGAGCACAATCCTAACCGAGTATTCATAGAGGTCATAAACTGTAACGCACACCGAGGGGCTGCCCTTGCATGTTGAACTGTAGACAACGGAAGCGCAGTACACTGTCTAACTCACGGGCCATTGCCTCCTCCTCCACCCCCACCTAGGTCTTGCACACACAGTGAGGGGGCACTACCGTGAATGATCCTAGATTTCCCCACCCAGGCCTTGCATAATGATCCCAGATTCGTTCTCCAGATGTTTGTCCTTCTCATTCACTGTCCTGCATATCCCGACAATCTCTGCTCTCTCCTTTCGCCTACATAGGTCTTTTGCTTCTGACCTCACCCTGACACTGAGCCCAGGCAGGGCTCTCTCTCTCTCTCTCTCTCTCTCTCTCTCTCTCTCTCTCTCTCTCTCTCTCTCTCTCTCTCTGCCCCCCGCCCCCGGAGTTCCATGCAGCGTCTTGCTCCCCCGACAATGCGTGGCTGTCCTGGGTGTATCTGTAACAGCACATGGTGTGACCCGTTGTGCACCAGTGTTTGGCGGATCTGTCCTGCTTGGGTGTCCTTTGCTTGCCTCTGGACTTCAGACCTGCCTTTCCTGTTTCCAGCTACTCTTATCCTACAAAGGAGGCAGGCCCCTTCCAGTGTCAGTCTCAGGGCAGCAGCACCTGCTGAGAAGGCAGATGATGTTTATGGGAGCTCATTAGGGAATTCTGTCATAACATAGAGGGAAAAATGTTCATTAAATAAATGAGTGAATTTTGCCCCACGGTAGGATTATATGTAGAGATTTTTTTCCTTCCTTCTTTTTTCCTTTCCTTCCATTTTTTAATCTGTTTTCCTTTTCTTTTTTTATTCTCTCCCTTTTAAAAATGCTCTTTTCTAAGTATGACTTCATTTTCCCTCTTTAAAATGACTAAGTAGACCTCCAAATGTGCAATGGAGTGCTGCTATTGGGGTGATTCAAAAGAATAGGGAACAAGGCTACCGTAGAAGCCTTGCTGTGAGTGCCTGTTTGCAACAGGCCGCAGGAGGGAAAGGCTCTCGTCCTGCAGGAGCTTGCCAGCTCTGGACAGTTTATTTTCATTGGTCAGTGTGTTGCTAAAGCAGCCAGATGATATTAAAGCCAGGGGGCATCCGTTAGGAGCCAGGCCACAGGCACACTTGGTATAGGTCCTCTTTGTGTTCCTCTTTTGTTCTTTTAGATGAGGAATTTTGATAATATTAAACTTCTAGACCTAGGGAAAACTCCCACTTCTTCATCTGTAACATGATCGTGAAAGCTCAGATGTGAAAGTTGTGTAAATGAGCAGTTGGGTATGTGGCAGGATCTGGCAGCGACCGTCGGCAACGTAACAAGTTACTGTCCATGGCCCTGCTGGAGACTACCATGAGAGACAAACCCAGTGTCGCTAAGTGTCCACGGTGACAATGCCCACTACACAATAAAGTAGTGAATGCTCAGCCCAATAGACGCATGAAGCCCTGGCTGTTAGAGCCGATTGAATACATTCTTCCCTCTTGTTGATAAACCAGTGCTCACAGGGCAGAGATAAGATGGGATTTCATGCTCCCCAAAGTTGCAATTCCTGCCTTTCGTGACTCCATATGTCTCCTTTTTTCATACCAGAATCACGAATCATCTTCCGGACTGGGGGATGGGTCGATTTTCTAGAAAACTCATGCTGTTTATGGAATATGCATTAAAGTATAAAGAGAGGCTATTTTAACTCAAACGTTTGTCTGCGTGTATGTTCTCAGGGAAGACCATTTGGGATTGGATAGCCAACCAATCTGTGTGCTTTTCCCCGGGGAAGAATATTTCTTCGGATCTCAGCGTTTTTTAGTTGCTTGTGGTTCTTCGTCTGGGATTGCTACACTACACGAACTGAGCAGGTTGCATTGTGTTTAGGAATATGGATGTACAGGCACACGCACACACACAGATATGCAGTCACAATTAAAGACAGAGCGGGGGTGGGTGGTACATGGGAGGGTCTGGAAAGAGGAAAGAGAAGGGGAAAATGATGTAATTATTATATTATAACTGCAAGTTTTTAAAAAGGTATTTAACAAATTAACCGTCTACAAAAACTAAGGTGAATTGGAAAAATATTTATAAGTCAAACAAACATAAAGTATATAAGCCAATAAAATACAAATTTATAATAGTAAATATAGAGTATAATAATAATAATATTTCTATGTCTGAGACTATTTCAGCACACGATGTTAACTCCTCAAGCTCGTTGGCGCACTATGACATCGCAATAGAGAAGGAGACATCTTTACTTTAAAAACCGTAGGAAAATTCACTGCTGCCATTTATCTAAACTAGATCAGTAGAGCTTATGTATGTTTAATGTTCCTTAAAAACTGGGTATGCTTTTGGATAGAAGTACAGTTTAGATTAGGCTTGGCCAGTTGAGGATAGTTAAATCATATTGTACTCAAACGGCAGTCCAAAAACAAGTGTAGTGGGAAAAACACAACATAGTATAAATATAGTGATTACTGGGCATTTAGAACTTCTTTCTCTCCAGACCGCCACGAGCAATGATTTCCCAAACCCGCAGAATCATCCTGGACTTTGTTCCAAAGCAGTGGCAGCGAAGGTCCTCTGGGTGCAAGTTATACTCTCCACTCAGCGAGTGTGCAGCCCCACATCGAGGCCACCCGTCCAGCTACGGGGACATAAACAACCAGGGTGCAGAGAAAGCTTGCAAACGTGGGCGTTAACAGCAGAGTTAGGAGCGAGTCTGTCCTTGGCGCAAGGTGGGAATCAATTTCTCTTTCTAAAGAAAGGCTACAGATTATTTATATAAGTTCGAAGACAAGGTTAAAATGTTAGACACATATTAATTCCGGTTTTCCTATATGCAGTGCACAGGTGCAACTTCAACAGCAGATTATATGATATAATCATTAAATTCATTGAAGCAGACCTCAGAGAGTTAAAGACATATATTCCGAGGACCTGGACTCCTCGGTCCAAAGGATGAGAATGACACAGGGCAGAATATTTGTGTATCAAGGTGATTCCAGTTTCCAACTGGGAAAACAGGACCGTTAACACCCACGTTCCCCTGACAACTGTCCAATTATGTATACCACACTTGGCCTAGTGTTTGCTGAAGAAGTAATCAATAAAGGATGTGGTTGACTGAGCATAGATTTTGGTTGAACCAATGCATGAAAACTTAATCATTTACTCAGGGAGAAGAAATCAAGGAGAGCAGAGAGGAACGGCCACAGAGGGCTTTGTTGATTGTGCCACCAAGTTTGTGGGCCACAGATGAAAGTAATAAGGCCAATGGGACCCGCACAGGAGGGAATTCGAAAAGCCTTTCTTAATTCCGCGAATTAATAGAAATGTTTCTCATGGTCTTTTTTTTCCCGATGTCATTTTTAGCAAATTTCACTTCGAAGCCTGGATGTTTCATTTTCGAGAATATATGAAAATTACTAGGGCGTGTCGTCTCTCTCAAGCAAGGAGAAATTAATCTCTGGCTATAACAGAAAGGTAATTTTCACACTGGAAACTTTGCTGGAATTGATTTGAAGATCTCCACTGTGGAAAGTTTTCCAGGAAATCATTTAACTCAAGTGTGTGAGAAAATTTACAACGGGCATGGAATAAACCCAGAAACAGGGTGGCTGTGCCCAACTCCAATGCGGCTCTGCAGGATTCCTCCTTCTCTCCGTTCTCTGAGGGAGCTATTCTGCTTCTGTTGAAGAGCTGTGGCATCTCAACAAATGGAGTAGTTGAGTAAGTGAGAATATACAAGCATATGCATGCCATAAGGAAAATCAAGGGTTTTCCTGCTTTGTGTGCACGTGGACAACCTCTGGCTACGGTAGTAATGACAATGACGATAAATAGTATTGGTAATATCTCATATCCCCTTTCCTTTATGAATCACAACGGACTTTCAGAGTAGTGGCACAAGGCTTTTTGAGAATTGACTCTTTTCTTCACTACTCTGGCAAGTAAGGAAAAAATGACATTGCAATTTTTTTTATGCTGCTTAAGCCCTTATTCAGCAGATATTATTTTCACCAATAGCCAAAGGGTTGCTCACTATTGAAGCTTTCCTTAATAAGTCACACCAGTCTGGCTTGAGCATCGCCAAAGGGTAACTTCATATCACCAAATCCTATCCTGAGAGAACGTGGTGTGTTTCCCAAATGAAGGCTTAGTATAAATTCTTGTAAGCACTTTAGAAGCTTCCAGCTTATAGACCTCTCATGCACACTCAGCTGAGGGCCTCGGACACCACTTATCCTAGACATGGCATCCTCCTCTGTTTCCCAGAGAGATAAAATATGTTTATAGATGTAGGGCTGCCATTAGCGAAACCGTTCCAATCATGCAGGTTAGAAAAGAAGAGATTTAGGGAGATGCTAAGCTTCATACACAACCCGATTTATTTCTCAGCCACTTCGGCCATGATTTCTTCTATTTTGCCCATGTTACTTCTTGTGCGTGATACTGCTAAGCACAGAGGGAGAGTTGAGTACTGTGAATGGATTCAACATGTATGTACCAATACACGTGTGTAGACATGTTTATCAATTTCTTTAAAATGACCACGAAACATGCAAAGCTTTTGACTTTAATAGACTGGTTTAAACCAAAGATTTCCAAATAGCCAGGCTGTTGTGTAGAATGTTGTGTTTGAACGAACACTGAAGAAATGTTAACAGGACATAATTGCCCATGACCTGTGTTCCTCTGAGCCAGAGCTGCAAAATGGCAGCTCTGCCTTGGGGAGATCATGGCCTGGGACATTTTCTCGTGTGACTGCAGAAGAAGCATGCCTGTGCACTCCCGCGTTCTACAGGACATTATAGAATTAAGGATGCTTGTCTGTCTGTGCACAAATCATCACAATCTTTACTGTACTTTAGGAAAGGGTAATTTCTGTAAGTGGAATTAGTTTTGTTTGGCATAAAACAAGATGCGAATCTGTTTTTGTCTCTTTGTCTCTCTCTCCCCTCTCCTTCCCCACCTCTTTCTTCTATCTATCTATCTATCTATCTATCTATCTATCTATCTATCTATCTATCTATCTATCTATCTATTCTTTCTTCCCCCTCCCTGTGTGCATGTATGCATGACTCTGTGTGTGTGTGTGTGTATGTGTATGTTTGTGTGAATGTGTGTGTATGCATGTTTGTGTGAGTGTGTATGTTTGTGTGAGTGTGTATGTTTGTGTGTGTATGTATGTTTGTGTGAGTGTGTATGTTTGTATGTGTATGTATGCTTGTGTGTGTATGTGTGTGTATATGTTTGTGTGAGGGTGTATGTTTGTGTGTGTATGTATGTTTGTGTGTATGTTTGTGTGAGTGTGTATGTTTGTATGTGTATGTATGCTTGTGTGTATGTTTGTGTGTGTATATGTTTGTGTGAGGGTGTATGTTTGTGTGTGTATGTATGTGTGTGTGTGTCTGTGTGTGTGTGTGTCTGTGTGTCTGTGTGTGTGTCTGTCTGTGTCTGTGTCTGTGTGTATGTATGTTTGTGTGTGTGTGTGTGTGTGTGTGTGTGTGTGTGTGTCTGTGTGTGTCTACCAGAAGACAATGCTAGGAGTCTTCCCTAATTGCTCACCACATTATTTTTTTGAGACAGGGTCTCTTATGGAACTTGGAGCTCATCAATTAGACTAACTCTCCAGTAAGCCCCAGGGTTCTGCCTATCTTAACCTCCACAGTGCGGGATTACAGCATGTAGCACCATGCCTGGCCTTTATGTGGATGCTGGCAGTCTGAACTCAGGTCTTTATGCACTTTCTCAACTGGCCCATCCCCAGAGCTCTGTTTTCCATGCTGCTGAGAATATAAAAAAAAAACTGCCCTCACTCCTGAGAAGCTTCCCACGTCTCGGCCTGTCATGGACAGGTCCAGCCTTCCCACCTCAAACGTGATTATCTGTGCTTTCAAAGCTGCCACACTGTTAGGATTTTACACTGATAATCTGTCCCCTCAGCTTTGACTGGACAGATGAGGAATTTGAATTCTGAAGTACAGACTGAAATATCCCAGATGAGACATACAGTGAACCTTTGTAGATAATTTGAAGCCAACCTTTAGCATCTAGATGTTTCGAAAGCTAAAACAAAAGCCTCCAGTCACACATTTATCTTGTGACCTAGCAAAGGCTAAAGGAGGCTTTTGAAGGGAAACATTCCTGCGAGGATTTCATCTCCTGAGCTGTGTAGGATGCAACGGCCATTTTGTTTTGTGAGAATTATTTTATAAGCATGTGAAGGAACGCAGAATATCACTGGGCAAACCTAGGTCAGGCTTGCCATTACAAAGATGAGGAGTCCAATGATTTTCTGGGGAACAGAAAGAGAGTACAACAGGAAGAGCACTTGACTGCTGTTTTAGAGGACCAGGGTTCAGTTTCCAGCACAATCCCATATAACTCTAATCCCAGAGGATCGTACACTCTCCTATTCTGGCTTCTGTGAGCATCAGACATGCATGCAATGCACATACACTCACACTCACACTCACACACACACGTGTGTGTACACATATGCACATACACTACACACACAAACTCCTTACACATACACATGCATCCACGAATACAACAAACCCAACTGTTTTCTGCTGGCTTGGAACAGGGATAAGACACAAAGTGAGTAGTTTAGTAGCTGAAATGAACCAGACAGAGGAGTGCACAGGGACACTACGTCCAAACAGATTAAGTTGGAGACTAACTGATCTCATATTAGTTGCTATTTGGAGAGTAGAACTTTCAAGAGAAGCTGGGTTGGTCTTCTGGGGATTGTTGCCATGTATATTAAGAAGGCCCACTGACAGACTGCTTGCTTCCCCTACATGTGGCTGGCCCTGGTTCTCTCCAGTAAATGTCCATACTCTCATCAGTAAGCTGTCTTCTAAGACGTTTGCCCAACAATGACCATGTTTAACTGATATTATATAGGATACCTTCCATTTCATGGGCACTGGCATTTTAAGGAGTGATTCTTATCTTTATAGTCTTTATGTATTTAGTATCATGAGTGTAGTATTTAGTATTATGATTCTACTTTTAGTTCATGAAGCATATAGGCACAATGTCTTTCAATAACACCACACCTTTTCAGACTGCCCTGTATATATTTACAATGAAAGATTAACTTGAAGTTACATTGTAGCACATTTACGCCTGCTACCATTACGATTATTTTGAACAGGCTACAGTTTGGATCTAAGCTAACTATTGAAAACCAAGACTGCACGTTTGGGGACCTTTGGTATTGTGAGTGGCTTACACACAGTTATGCTTTATGATGAATAATGGCTGTGGTCCAGGAGGTGAGGGGCAATCAGGAGATTTTCCACTAACAGATACCTATCAGAAGCTGTTCCCAGAGACTGCCGTTAAACAGCCTTTTCTATTTCAGATAACATGTTTGCACCCAGCTGTTAATCCAGGTTTGTGTCACAGAAGGACCTGGTGGAAGTTTAAGTGGAACTCTGCCTGAAGAGCTCAGGAAAGGTTAGGCAAGCCACGGCACTGAAATGCACTGCCTGGCACTAGGCTCTCTGAGCTCCGGGCCTGTGAGATATGGTGACCTGATTTTTTTCTTTCTTTCTCTGGTTCATTCAAGGTCATCACTAAACTTACAGAAAACCAAAAGGGAGCTTACACAACAGACAAAGAAGACTTTGGATACATCTCTTTACAATACCACACCAGTTTAAAATAACTTCCGACCAAAGGGTCACTTAAGAAGGGCACTGCTTAAATTTTAAGCAGGCAGTAATGGAAAGCGACAGACCTCAAACAATTTAAGTCTTTCACAGCTGGGTGACTCCACAGAGACAGCAGGACCGCGCTGCGCTGGCTTACCTCTGCAAGACCTTGGCCATCGCTTCGTAGGCTCTCCCTAGGCTGAGTTCATCATCCAGGCTTGTGGAGATCTCACTGTACCTATCGAGCACCTATGGGGAGAGGAACATGCTGAGTGTCTAGACTGTCCACATCTGAGGAGGATGCATCATAACAGAGAAGATGAAAATTAACAGTTTCCAAAAGGTCTCTTTTTGTTGGCTTGGTTTATGTGGGACTGTGCTATGGTTTGTTTCATGGATACATCTTTGAGCCACAACAGGGAATTCTTCCTTTTTTAAAAATGCTCCCCCATCCCAATTCTCCAAAGCATCCCATGTATATAATGTAGCTGTGAATGAATAATTGAATAATTGAATGCTTTACAGAATTATTTTAAAACACGGAGACGATTACCTAAGGTAATGTAAGTGCTATCATAATCTTCTACCATGGTAGTCAAATATCAATGTTCTTTCTATATATAGCTCTTTGAAAAGAATGAATTTAGGCAATAGACCTTTTCTTAATCTGTCATTTTAGGAGAGCCCTGTCTTGCAGTGTTATGTGTATATAGCTCACACTAAAAATATTTCTTACAAATGTACTTCATTACCAGCAATCTCCCCGATAATCAAAAGCTGCCACAGCCAAACATATGATCTTAATTTAATTTAACACTGACATCACTGTGCGCTGTCATTTTCTTCTTTTTAATTCCCAACCCCCCCCACCCCTCTATTCCCAGGTCAGGGGAGGAAAATACAGAAACCAGCATCTCCCCCACCCCTCTTCTTCCTTATTGTTATACGACCCAACCTATTACACACATGAGGACACAGGAAGTCTCCAAGGACCTTCATGGAAATCCTTTTTGCACATTTTCTAAGCCAGAATTAGTGAAAGTCACTTTATGGCATTTGAGAGGGCGAGTGGGTGGGGGTGGGGCATCCATCTGCCTGGAGTGCTCTGTCTGAGTTAGACAGCAGGAAGGTGGGAAGTCCTAAGGCAGGGCTTGTATTCGCTTCTCTCCTTTTCCCTCCTATTTCTTGTATTTGCCCACCCACGTCTCTTCCCTGGAGCCCCTTTCCCCACTTGTGTTCTCTCTTTCCTTCCCTTGCCCCCATCTGCTTTTATGTCACATTTATCTTTATTTCTTCCAAGTTAACATTTGGGAAATGACTCCAGTGAGACCCCCATGACCCCTCATCAGAAGCAGATCTGTGGTTTGTAAGGGATCACTCAAGCTAAGACCTCTCTGTGGGTCCATACCAACCCTGGTTTTGAGTCTTATTGAGCCCCCAAAGTCCTAAATTTTGAAAACACGTTCAATAACTTTAATTCACATGTAAGGATTGCATTTATTTATAAGATATAGTGTTATGGTTTATCCTGTGTATAAATGAGTACTCCACTAACAACTTTCCAACTTGCTAATGTTTTGTGCTAATGACGTTCAAAAAAACAAGCAAAAAGAATGCATATATTTTCATCATTTTTGTTTGTCTGTGTGTGAATGTGAGTGGTGTGTGTGTGTGTGTGTGTGTGTGTGTGTGTGTGTGTTCATGTGTGTGATTGCGAGCACACACACTCCATGGCACGACTGTGGAGGCCAGGGGACAGGTCTCAGAGCTCTCCTCCACCCTGTTCTCACCATGTAACACAATCAGGCTGGGCCACGCACTTCCTTGGCCTTGCGCCTCTCTCTTGCCGCAGGGATGTTGGGCCTACAGATGCCACAACTGGCTGTGCGTGGGCGCTGGAGGTCTTAACTCAGGCTCCTACATTTGCTCAGTAAGCGCTTCACCTACAGAGCCACATCTCTAGCCCTCCCTTAGCAATTTAAAAATATACAGTCATTAGCATTGATCCTTATTCTGAGGCCTCTTAATGAAGCTCCGTAGAAACCTGAGGACATACTTTTCATTCTGCCTCACAGCTCTCTGGCTTAACCTGAGACACCTTCACAGAAGCTGTTCTGAGGTATGAGATGGAACCACTGAACTTTTTAAATTTGTAAGAAACCTTGTTGAGTTAATGTATAAAAACACCTTGGAAGAGACTTTATTTTGGTCTGCATATTTTTAGGTGACATTCTAAAATCTCAAATTAAAGGCTAATTATTAATATATTTTATACCCAAAATAGTTCATTTGCTTTCTTTCAATAAGAACTTTCACTCTGGCCCTGGCCCTGTTTTACAGAATCTTTACAGAATCTTATAATGGTGACTTGTTTGCAGCCCTGAGAACATTTATGTGTTAGTGCAGACAAACTAACATGTATGTGAATCGGCAGTAACCCAAAGCAGGTTTCTCTAGGGCATGAGCCCGGCTCACACAGCAAAGCTCTCTCATGGTCCCAGTTATCGTGTGGCTTCTTCATGGTGGTAGAGAGGGTCTTCTGGGGTGAACACTAACCTAAGTGTTCCTCCTATGTCTTGCTCATGTCCCCCCTCTCTCTTTTTGTGCAATGGGATCTCACTCCATTCCCAAGCTGGCCCCATACCCTGGGCTCAGTCAACCCTGCCTTAGTCTTCTGAGTAGCTGGGGCTACAGGCCTAAGGCCCAGCAACCAACCCCAGGAGAGGGAGACCGAGGTAATACAGGCCTCAGCTCTTCTGTATCTGTCCGGTATTCCAACATGCGGGCCAGGAGAACTCTTTGTACTTAATTTCCTCCTTAAAGAAGAAGGCCTCCCTCTAAAAGCTGTCATGCAGGTACTGTGATTTCATATGTCACTACTAAATAGTCTACACACTATACAACAAGAATTCTTTTTTTTTTTTTTTTTTTTTTAACTAGCGTAATTCTTATTTATTTTTGGCAACACTCCCCTCCCCTCCCCCCCCCTTCCTTATGGGTGTTCCCTCCCACCCTCCCCCATTGCCGCCCCCCCTACAGTCTAGTTCACTGGGGGATCAGTCTTAGCAGGACCCAGGGCTTCCCCTTCCACTGGTGCTCTTACTAGGATATTCATTGCTACCTATGAGGTCAGAGTCCAGGGTCAGTCCATGTATAGTCTTTAGGTAGTGGCTTAGTCCCTGGAAGCTCTGGTGGCTTGGCATTGTTGTACATATAGGGTCTCGAGCCCCTTCAAGCTCTTCCAGTTCTTTCTCTGATTCCTTCAACGGGGGGTCCTGCTCAGTTCAGTGATTGCTGCTGGCATTCGCCTGTATTTGCTGTATTCTGGTGTGTGTCTCTCAGGAGCGATCTACATCCGGCTCCTGCTCGGTCCTGCACTTCTTGTTTATCCATCTTGTCTAATTGGGTGGCTCTATATGTATGGGCCACATGTGGGCAGGCTCTGAATGGGTGTTCCTTCAGTCTCTGTTTTAATCTTTGCCTCTCTTCCCCTGCCAAGGGTATTCTTGTTCCCTTTAAAGAAGGAGTGAAGCATTACATTTGATCATCCGTCTTGAGTTTCATTTGTTCTAGGCATCTAGGGTAATTCAAGCATTTGGGCTAATAGCCACTTATCAATGAGTGCATACCATGTATGTCTTTCTGTGATTGGGTTAGCTTCCACCAGGATGATATTTTCCAGTTCCAACCATTTGCCTACTTAATTTCATAAAGTCGTTGTTTTTGATAGCTGAGTAATATTCCATTGTGTAGATGTACCATTTTCTGTATCCATTCCTCTGTTGAAGGGCATCTGGGTTCTTTTCCAGCTTTGGCATTATAAATAAGGCTAATGAAATATAGTGGAGCACGGTCTTTTTATATGTTAGGGCATCTTTTGGATATATGCCCAAGAGAGGTATAGCTGGATCCTCAGGCAGTTCAATGTCCAATTTTCTGAGGATCCTCCAGACTGATTTCCAGAATGGTTGTACCAGTCTGCAATCCCACCAACAATGGAGGAGTGTTCTCTTTCTCACATCCGCCAGCATCTGCTGTCACCTGAGTTTTTGATCTTAGCCATTCTCACTGGTGTGAGGTGAAATCTCAGGGTTGTTTTGATTTGCATTTCCTTATGACTAAAGATGTTGAACATTTCTTTAGGTGTTTCTCAGCCATTCGGCATTCCTCAGCTGTGAATTTTGTTTAGCTCTGAACCCATTTTTAATAGGGTTATTTGTTTCCCTGCAGTCTAACTTCTTGAGTTCTTTGTATATTTTGGATATAAGGCCTCTATCTGTTGTAGGATTGGTAAAGATCTTTTCCCAATCTGTTGGTTGCCACAACAAGAATTCTTAATCTCTTCCTCAACCTCCAGGAGCAGCCCAGTGCAAGAGTTTCCTACCCCAAAGTAAAGACAACTGATTTATTTTGTGTCGAGATGAATCTGGTATTTCTTTAAACAGTTGCCTGAGAACTAGTAGCTACATAGGCAGTTGAAAAGACCTGATTTTTTTTTTTTTTTGCCAAACAGAGAAGCATTCAAGTACACAGGAGCCACACTGGGTGTCTTGTGGAAGATTTGGTCTAAGACGGTCTACCTACTTATCTTCCTACCAGAAACGTGAGCTCAAAAGAAGAGACATGCAAGTGGGAGAAGTCTAAGGACAGAGAAAATAAGTTTTGTTAAAGTAAAAAGAAAAATATGACTAAGTAGAAAAATAGGGTAAAATGATGAATTCTGTGGAACACAGGAGTGTTTTATACTAATTTGTGGTAAGCTAAGGTGATGATTAATCTCATCACCTTAATCCTATTAAGGGTGTTGCAGAATATTTGGTCCACACTATGAACCCAGAGATTGTAGTTTTTCTGGAAAACAAACAAACAAACAAACAAACAAATAAACCTGTTTTTAGTGGTGGTGAGGCTTAGCCCTTAGCACTCATCTTTAATCCCTCTGGCAGACACACTCTTAGTATAATCCTTTAATCCCAAACAATGAACGTAAAGCTAGTTTGTAGGAGGAAGCACCCATGTTTGAAAGTGATGTCTAATTGAGTGACAGACAAAGTGATGAATCGGAGAAAGATTTGACAGAATAGGATATGCTCTCATGAAAAAGGAAAGAGAAGCTGAGATGGGGGAAGGGAGAGGGAGAGGGAGAGGGAGAGAGAGCGCGCACAGGAGGAAGAGAGGACAGTACAGGAATACAGCACAGTAAAGTGGAAAGGGAGAGAGATGGAGAAGGAGGCAGCTTTACTGAGAGTGTTTTACAAATCCAGATTGAAGAGAGAACAAGATAGACACAGGTAAAGACAGAATGAGTCAGAGAATGAGAAGGGGCCAGAAGATTAGAACAAATTGCCAGAGTTAATATAAGGTCAGGCAGAGCAATTCTGTCAGAGGCTGAGAGAAGCCAGATTGCAGCAGTCATCTTGGGAAGAGTTTGAGACAGACAGCTGAGTTGAACCAGCCAGCGATAGCTCAGTAAGAACAAGAAGGTGAACTTTTTCAGCAGTAAGTCTCAGAGCGCAAAACATTCTAGGACTAGATAAGATTGTACAGAGGCTAGAAGTTTCCAGGACCAGGCCTAGGTTAGCAAAGAGAGGCAGCAAGACAAACTTAAGTTGGGTGAATAAAAGCAACTTTTATGGCGGGGGTGTCTAAGAGACTAGTAAGTATATCTCCAGGTATGTATGAAGGGCTATCTCTAGAGAGAATGGGCTAGCAGGGGCTGACCTACCTTGGACATGGGCAGCACCACCCACAGACCAAGCAGGCTTGTGGTGGAATGGAAGAGGAGAAAGAGAAAGTCCTTTGGTGCAGACGTCCCTTTGTTCTTTTCTGGCTTCTGTGACATGGACTGTTCTGCATCTCCTTCCTTACCAGGACAGGCAGAAGCTTCTAAAAAATATGGCCCCACATATGCTTCCTTCTTCACAAAAGTATAATGTGACCGCTTATCTTCTTTTGGAAGCAGATAAGCTGTGATCTACAAATTGACAGGGAGCGAGCAAGTCCTAGTTAACTGAAATCAGTGAGGGAAGCCAGACAGAGAGTGGGGCTGTTTTCACAAGACACATCATGGAGGAAGCTGCACGGGAGTCTAGCAGCATCTGTGGACGGCCGAGGGACACTTGGTTGAACAGACTCGTGCTGTGAATATGTCAGACACATATCTGTAACCCGGACGGTTAAAATCGACCAGCATAGTTCAGGGAAGTGGGAGCAAAGAACTGTTAGTGTCAGAGTTCTAGTGGATGAAGAAGTCTTGCCTTTCAGATTTATAGTCAGGGGAGCTCATGAGCCTGGAAGGAAGAAACACTGATCTGGTGTGCTGCTGTGTCAACTCAATGCCACCAAAGTGATAAGATGTCCCCCAAGTTCCACAGGTGATGTCAGGTCAACCAATGAACTGAGTGTCCTGGGTCAAGTGACTCCATCTCTCGGAGCCTATTTCCTCATGTGTGAGTGGAAAGTGGCAGAGTCTATGAGGGAGGACTGTTACCTGTTCGTATGTGACGTGGTATTGAACATGCTCACTCAGGACCGAGTGAAGCAACACCCTGGCTTCACCCATGCTCACCTAACCTAGCTGTTCTCAAATGGAGGGGCATCTGCCAACATCTGAAGACACTTTAGTTGTTATAATCAGGGAAGGGTTGCTAGCCCTGTGGTACACATCACAAGCCCCCACCCCACAACAAAGAATTATCATCGGGCTTAAAATGCAAGTAAAGCCACCGTTGAGAAACCCCAACCTGGCCTCCACTTAAACAATCTTCATGACTGGACACTAAGAAGCTAACCACACAATCACTAGAAAGCTCGATAAACAAATTATAGGTTGAGTTGATGTAAGATCTGCAACTCCCATGTGCTTAGCCAAAATTCTGTCTCGTGGGACAGCAAGAGGACTCTGCCCGTCTCTATATAACAACTTCTAACCCCGAGACATGACTGTTTTCTCCATCTGGTCACCAGCAGGTACATAGTCATCAAGGACGTTCAAAAACAAGGAAGGGCAAAACCCCTGCTCTTGAGCCTCACTTAAACACTTTCCCTCTATGTTTGTCCACAAATCCAAGAGGAGTGGAAGAGTCAAGATAAACCCACTTAGATCAGTCACCACCTATAAAGCCATAATGGAAACCCAGCAGATATGTCTACAAACAAGAAGTTAGGAGTCCACAGCTCGGGGTACATTTTATATTCCCTGCCACCACCACCATAAAAAGGCAGCACACCTGGCATTTTGTCATACACACCCCAAAGAAGCCCCGGACCATCTACGTCATAACAAGAGTTAGGCACTAGTCTCCGTTCACAGCTTTTCTTTGAAAGAAGGAGAAAACAACAACATAATAATAAACGCAGACAATTTAGAAAGTCAGGTTTGCCACCGTGAGCTTGAAATCATTTGTCAAATCTCATTGGAAATACATTTATTCTGATTTCTGGCACGCTAGGCCCCTTCAGCCACCTCACAGTGGGCGAGCAGAGAAGGCGCTTCTGCGTCATTTACAGTGTCTGAACCCGATGCACACAATCAGCTGCAACATTAGTCAAAGAAACCGGTGGCTAATGACTTCTGACAGGCACCGTAGTAACAGGCTGAGACCAGCCAGGGCATCACCAGCATCCAGGGGGATCTTCCTGGAGATGGAGAGTCATTGTAGGCCTGGCTAAGAATGGGGGGAGGTGTCTCACACCACTTGAGGTTCACACACGCTTTCTGGAAAGGCACAGCTTCTGATGTGTTTATTAACAGTGACACCTCATAGAGCCACGGGATCCCGAGTGGACCATCCAGTCATCTGAGTGTGTGACTTTGTGAATATAGCAAATGCAGCTTCACTCTTCTGTATCTCACCGTGTACCGAACGTTCCAAAATTCCCTTCTTCAGTTAGAAGTAGCCTACTTTCCTGCTTCTAACAGTGATCATTTAGAGGGTGCCTTCTTTGTCTTTGAAACCCATTATTCATCACTGAGCCCATTACCACATTTTGATGGCTTGTACTGTCTAGCGTACACACCAGAGGCTGTGTGGTGTGGGGCAGGAAGGACTAAGTATGTGCTGGTTTCTCCTGTCTGAGCAGCTCACTGTGTAACCTTAGGCAAGAAACTTGGTTCCTCTAGGATTCTGGTATATGACAGAGTTAGAGCAAATGGCCTAGAACTCTCCCTTCCAAAAGTATAGTTTGGAGTTTAGGACGCTAGAGTGATATGTTTAGTCATTTAAGATATGTTGTACTTGTTTTCAACAATTTAACTTTAGGTTAAGAATTCCAGATCAGAGGTCAAGAAAGAAGACTCAGAGGTTGAAAGTGGGTACAACTCTTCAGAGGACCCAAGTTTGGGTCCACTACACGTGACCTGAAACTTTAGCTTGAGGGAGTCCAACTTCATCTGGCTTTTTCAGGTTCCTGTATACACGTACACACAATGTACATAGGAGCATATTTAAAATAAAATGAATTATTTTTAAAAAATATCCCTAATCAGGGGCTGGAAAGATAGTCCAGTGATTAAGAGCTCCTGTTGAATAAGCTTGAGTATTCCAGACAAATTGAGCATCCTGAAAACACTTGTAATTCCAGCTCCACGGGATCTAATGCCTTCTTCTAGCCTTCAGGTGGGCACAGGCACACAGTGTGCCTGCAGCTGTAGAAACATATACACAAAGAAATGAAATGAATCTTTCAAAATGTCCCAAATGGAATTACTGTTTTTCTTTTTTAAAAAAGTCTCAGGAAACAAAATAGCGAACCATTTCAATTCCGTTGAAATCTTTACACTTTCTCTTCAGCTGAAGAGTCTTGAAAAGTCTTGAGCTGGTAACACTGTCACTGTGTTACAATAGCAGTTAGCAGAAGTGTTACGTAGTAACCAGTTAATCTGAAGAGGCCATTAGCACGTGCTGTTCCTCAGAACTTGTAAGCATTTGTTTTGCAGCTTTAAGAACTTGATGGCAGTTCAAAGTCACCCTTACACTTAGTTCATTAGTGCTGAATAATCTCAGGGATGCTGGAGCCCCACACTACACTCTCAACAGCCTTGTAAGGATAGAAATATGTTCCAGAACATTTCTAGTCCTTCACCTAAAACTCCTCTCCCTCTGTAAATCCAAGATGCAGAAGGTGCTCAACCTCAAGACGATGAGCTTTGCTTTCCACATGCAAATAGAAAGCAGAGTTTTCCTCAGTCCTGATTTGAAGCGCATTGCTCCAAACTATTTCCGAAGTTGCTCGTCACCGTTTGTACTATGGCAATACTAACACTCCATCTGAACAGCGCCATTGTGCTTCTCAGCTGTGAGTTTTTTTATCGGAAGTCTGAAGGCCCAGGGATATCTACCATGGGCAACCCAATCATAGCGTGAGTTATGTTATATTTGCAGTGCCTTGAAAGAAAATATCTCCCTGCCCTTGACCTATCACAAAGAAAACCATTAGAGACTTGGCTTTATATTTTGTTCAGAGGCCCTTGACCAAGGGGTAGTTAATTTACAGGCAGTCTGGCTCTCAGTGAGGTAGTCAGATATAAAACTTTCTGCTTGGTGGAGGATAAGAATGATAACTTAGTTCAATCACAGCCTCATAGGACATTCCGACTGTGGAGCAGTGAGGGCGGGTGGAAGGGGGAGGCAAAGGCATCGAGAGAGGAGTCCAGTGAGTCAGTGGAAGTACACTGTGGCTGGCTGCAGAAGCTGTAGGGGAATAGGAAAACTCAGTCCCCCCTTTCCCACGAGTCTCCCCATTTCAGCGGGGCACACTGTTGTTCACTGTTGATAGGGATTCCTAGGGCTCTGGTCTGTGAAGGACCTCAAGCATTTTACATTCACCCCTTCTCCTTGGTATAATGAGTGGATCTTTCTTGAAACAGAACGGAGAAATTCTTCGAGACAAAATAGCCATCTAGAGCCGAAGGGACAGGTTAATAATTCTAGCTTCCCCCACTTCTTGTTTGTCAGTGACAAACACGGTGAGAAGACTCAGTGTGGAAGACACAGGGAATTTCGTGATCAGAATGAGCTAAAGATGTCAAGTGTTGGGGGGTTCCGCTCCATGTATAGCTGTATGGAGGAAACTGCCAACTCTAGTAGGAAGAAGAGTGAAATGTGACAGGTGATCAGCCTGCACGTGGTGTGATGACGTCAGACACGATGCCACTTCTCGGCTACTCACCAACGTTGGAGATCAGATCTGATCAGATTAGATGCTGGCTGCTAAGCACTTTGTTCATGCGGCTGTGACAGCATTTACACGCGTTTGCTGGACTGCAGGTGCTTTACTCTAGCCGTGCAGACACCAAGTCAGTCACCACCCTGGTTCCCTCACTCGGCCTCTGGACTCGGGAACTTTCAAGGCTCCGAGTCTGCACTGCTCTTTCCTGCTTTCCTCTTGTTTTCCCAGAGCTTTCTCACAGGGAGCTCTGCCCTAGCCTTGCTCCACTCACACTGTCCTGTGTATCTAATTATTAGTATTTATGAGTTGGTGTCACATGGACAGGAACCCTATCTGCTTTGTTCTCCATTGTACCCTTAACTCAAGCCATGTTAGCATTGAATGTGGTTGAGTAGATATGGTGGAATCTGAGTGAAGAGCCTATGGAGACACTGATGTCGTTGTGACAGGACCTGCTGTGACTGACATTTACCTTAGCTCCGTGCAATAGAGAGTAAGCAGTCAGCATGACACCTCATGCCTATGGCCAGTGGAAGGAAAGTGGGTGAAGATTCTCAATGGGCAGCCAGTCTGGAGAGCTGAGTCATCGGCAAGTAAATGTAAAAGGATATAGGTGAATTTTGAGATGACACAAGGCTCCTTAGCTAAATGTGTGATTGTTTGTCCTAACCTGCTCTCAAACTAACGACAAGACCCGGTAATACTGAGGACTTAGTCAGACCGGAACTTTGCAAGAACAATGGCCCCAATCTTGCCCTATCTGTGAAATGAGTGGAAGGCGTTTCCTTCTTCATTTTACTTAATAATGAGAGACAGCTTAATGTGAATGCAGCTCCTCTCCTCATAGGTAACAGAACAAGTCTGAGGGAGTGTGACACAGAGAACACGTGACAAGCCAGGAGCTTGGTGCCCCTTGGATGCCTTGAAGGAAACCACGGCTGGCTCACAGGAAAAGATTCTGGAAGGTTCTACATGTGTCAGAGATTTAAACAAGCACAGATACTGCAAAGGGTTCCATATTCTTGCCTGAACCCATTACCAGGAGATTTCTCTCTTTCCCCTGGCGGAAGCCATCATCTATTGGTAATCCCTTGCGCTGGATTTCCCTCTCATAGAAGGCAAGATTCAATAAAAATTCATTCTCATTTCCCCTTCTAAGAAATCCACGGTTGTCTTGAGAAGCATTTTGAGCATAAGCTCTGTGGACAGCACAGTGTCCTTTCTACCTCAGGCCATTATTCTGGTAAAGTCAGTAAACCCTAATTTATGTTTGCAATGTCATGCTTTCCTGTCGGCGGCATGTGAGAACTGTATCCTTTCAAATAAAACATGGTAGGAAAGGTTTCCTCTGATCGCTTTGTCCATGACCCTTCCTCAGTGACAGGAGAGACAAGGAAACAATTTATGAGCCATTTCCATTCTAATGGGAAAGGCGATGGCACTGAGAGCTTTTATCAAGTAGGTTACAACAACTAGTGAGAAACGTAAATAATAAATGGTTGGACTCCTAGGGGATATGGTGGCGATAGGAAGCCCTTTGGGGTACTGCAGATGGGGTGCTAGTAGTCTTGGAATTCCCTGGCTCCCCAGCAGAGTTTGGCCTGACAATAAACAACAGTTTAGTACTTCATCTAATCTCAGGCAGGAGGGGAGTGCGCCAAGCAAGCTTTTGCAGATGTTCACATCCAATAATCTATCCATAATTGATGAAACAGGGAGGTCAGATGTAATGGCTGCTGCTATCCCAGCAACAAATAAATGGTTATTGACAAAACAAGCCAGTGTGGCACAGAGGGCTGGGCGGTGACAGGAGGGGATGGCATGGAGGCAGAGGCAGGGGACCGCAGGCCTCTTCATTGGTGGAATTCCTCAGCAAGCCTGTGGTGGAAGGACTGCACTGGCACACAAGCAGACAGGACTGGCTTATCCCGGGGCATGGAGGAAGCTGCTGGAGTACAACAGAAGATAACAGGCAGGCAGAGAGGGAGGAAAAGAAGGAGAGAGACAAGGCAGGTGCTCAGTGAGTGCAGATGCATGAATAGTTCAAAGACGCCTTGGCATGCTCGTGCTGTGATCCAGATGTCTGAGTTGCCTTCACCTCACAGCAGCTCCTCTGCTCATCGGCTGAGCTGTCACGCTGTGCAGACCAGGTGAGTCCAGGGTGGAGTGGTTGATGCATGGGACATTTCGGGGGACCCAACGTCTCCTGATGCTCAGGGGTATCCAGGCATAGATGTTCCATTGATGCTGTGCCCCTCCACCAAATCTTTAAAACACACCTGGGAAAACCACTCTTGCTAGGTATCAAATCAAGAAGTTAGGAAATTTGCTTGAACTGGAAGGAACCTGAAATGCACGCTGCTTAGAATTAGCTACAAAGGATGAGTGTGAGGGAAGGACCCAAGCCTCACACCGTACTTTATTCACCTCGACTTACGCAAAGAGAACAATAAAGCCTTAATCGAGGGTACTTTTATTGACTGAATAAAATTCAAGATGTTTAAACATAAACAAGCAGCTGCACTCCTAGACTTCTGTTCTAAGGCGAAAGCATGCGTTTGTAGCCAGTTTATTGTGTAATATTATAAAATGAAGGATGGTGGGATGGAACTATGGTTATTATTGCTATAGTTGGTCATAAAGATGCATCGGACACAGATGTTTTAAATATTAATACTCCCTCAAATAGCTTAAATCAATTTAACACTCTTTAGCGGTTTGTTTAGAAGTGCGATTTATTTTATTCTTTGCAACCGATGTGTTTGATCAGTTTTGGGATAACATCCGAGCTGAGAACAAATGAGGAAACCAATAGCTACTGAGCGCCCTTCTGCTTTAGGTTCTACGGCCTACGCAGAGCCTCCTTGGCAGCTTGCATTTCCCAATTGTTTATCAATACATAGTCACCGAGAATTCGGAAGCTCAGAGGGGTCCTGGGATCTTCATGCAGTGTTTGCCAATAGCCTCTCCTCCGTTCTCCCCAGCTGAGCCCCTGCCTATGACTGCAAACCTTACAGAGGCTTGGCATCTCCATACCTCATAACATCATGTTATGAACTTTAACCCTTGTTTGCAGGACTGGACCTTGGCTCATTCCCAGCTCCTGGGGTTTCCTTCTTTCCTGTCATTGGCTGCTTGCTTCTGCTTTTGGCCCTTGGCTCAGTCCTGCCCTCCTGAGATCTACATGCCTGTGTCACAGAGTGTCACCTTTGGGCTCCAGGCAGGGTGGCTCAATGGCTGCCGCTAGCCCATGACAGTTGCTACCCCTGACTAAAGCCTACATGTGCAGTGTTTCTCTGCTCACCGTACGTTTGATCTTCATGAAGCCCTAGAGATAAATGTGAATATTCCCAGTGTGTAATCAAGAGAAACAAGGCACAGAGAGGCCCAGTGTCTCCTTCTAAGAGGCACAGTGAGCAGGAGGCAGAAGGGTCTGAACTTGGTTTACTGGCTGTCAGAGCCAGCCTTTTAAGCTTGGCCGTCACACTTGAAGCTGCACTGTCCCAGACAGGACTGTGCTGACCTCTGTCTTCACTTATAACTGTCATCCTGTGCTTCAGTCACCTTAAGCCAATTCCCTCGTTGCTCTCAGTGAGCCCCAGGTCTTTTGGGTTCTAAATGTTAGCTTTCGGGTCATGACTTTGCCTTCACCTGCAGCCATTTTATCAAGATTGTTCAATTATAATCACTAAAAGTAGCCAACAGAGAACTTTTATGTCATTCCTTTGCCTGTAGCCAACATCTTTTATTTTTATTAATTACTATTATGGTACTGTCTTTTTCTGGAGTCTGGATATCATGTATCCCAGGCTAGAATTGGACTCTGTGTAGCTGAGGATAACCTCGAACTTCTGATTATCCTGCCTCTACCTCCCAAATGTGCGTACCACCACATACACCACCACACTGGTTTTATGTGATGCTGGTAGGTCAGTCCCAAGGCTTCATAATTCTAGACAAGCTCTCTACCAACTGAACTGTATTGCCAGCCCTAAGCAAATTTTTTAATCAGAAAAAAAAAAAAAGGCCTTGCTTTTTACCATGCTTCCCCCCATGTCTTTTCTACCCATCCTTAACCTTCCTGACCACCTCCTACTGCCCCTCCTTTGGCTTGCTGAAGCCCCATTAGCACATTAAACCATTCTGTCTCCTGAAAACACCGGGCACAGTATTACCTGCTCTTTTGAAAGTGAGGACCCTGAGACACATAGAGATGAAGCTTCGGAGCTACATTTAAGCAACTGGGCAGTGGTCATGTGCAAGGAGGGAGGAGCCTTCTCACTTTAGAGCGGAAATGAGCTAGGCAGAGGAGGAACTCTACAGGCAAGGTTTCGATTCCAGCTATGGCTGCAGAGAGCTGTCATGAGTCACGAGAGAGCACAGGACTGGGAGACAGCTCATCTGGTGAGAGGCTATGCAAGCTAAGAATGGAGCTCGGATCTCCAGCTGCCACACGAAAGCCCAGCCCCTGCCACCCTACTGCCAGGGTGGTGGATACCCAGCGTGCTCTGGCCAGCCAGTGAGAGAGCCTACGTCTTCAAAAGTCAGACAGTCACTGAGGCAGTCACCTGAAACTGACTCTGGCCTCCACCAGAGGTGCACACGCACCAAGGAGAAAGGGAGGGGACATTAGGCCTTTCCACAAACAGTAGCAGAGGTGGCCTTTCCTCCAGTCACTTTGGTAAGCTTGCCTCTAGAAATTTCCCAGCGTTCACTTGTATGACATTTTTCCAAGACATTGCTTCCTAGTATAAGACACAAAGCCGTAATCCGCTCATTTTTGGAGACATTATGATGTTACCCTATTAGTTACGGTGCATTTTGGTCTAACAGTGTGAGAAGTGGGTAAGGAAGACTCAATGCTTACCCTTTAAAAAGGAAGGTAGGGAAGGGACTCCTACCCATCCCTTTAATGGGTAGCAGGCTGTGGGTTAAAGTCCAGTCACCTCTTGCTCCGTGGAAGTCACTCACGATGGAGGTGGTGACCACACTCAATAGCGCTCCTGTCTAACCCTCTCTCCCACCTCCCTGCCAAGATGGTGCTTGATGCTGCTCCAATGGAGGCTAGGTCCAGGCTTCTGAAACTTTCTGTACGATCTGTCAATTAGCCAAGATTACAACAATGGTGTCACGCAACAGTGCCATTTAGGGGACAGAACAGAATCTAGGCCAAAGAACACCATGACAAACCAGAACCAGAATCCCGGACGCCTGAGCCCCCAGTTTGAAAGCATTTCTGATACTTTAAAAGCCAATTTTGAAGCCTGCAGTGACTGTAGAGATAGTAGAGTCCTATTCCCATGTCATCGATTACTGTAAACAATTAAAAAGTAATTTTAGCTTTGAAATCTTGTGACAAATATTAATGTTTATTTACATAATGTTTTTAAAGGAAAACATTGATTTTTAATATCTATGATATTATAAACATATAAAATGTACATAATAAACACTTGCTCTGCTGTAAGCTAATATAAGCTCATAGGGAAAATGAATATGTTTAATTAAATTTGGGAAAAGCATATAGTTAAATCACTTGTGGTACCAATAATAAGGACCAATAAACCATTACCTCCTTACTGTTCTGCTGGAATTTCATCAACACGCTATATTAATAAACATCATCTTCGTTTTACAAAGCAGAGGGTGGGACTGGGGGAGTCCTTCAGATCCCAGGAGTCAGCAGAAACAGGAATCCCACCAGCCTCATGCTGACCCAGCAAGATCGTCCTTGAACTGTTGCACAGTGCAGGGGCCCTGAGCACCGCACGGGCCCCAGCGCTTTCATTTGCTGCGTCACTTCCGCCTCGCCACCTCTTCGAGGGGAATTGGGAACTCCTGTAAGACTCATGCTGCAGGAGAGGAAACTGAGGCACGAGGGAAGCTGGTGAGCTCCAAAGCCACAGGATTTTCAAGTGGTGGGATCAGCATTTAAAGTGCTCTGACTCCAGAGACCAACCTCCAAACTGACATCCCACTCTCTGACAGCTGAGGTGGCAAGGAAGGAAGCTAGGATCCACATGAAGCACCTGTCCCTCCCCTCTCCTCCTTTTTTTTTCTTTTCTTTTCTTTCTTTCTTTTTTTTTTTTTTTCAGTTGAAAATTCCAAACATCGTCTCCTCTGAGAGAGTTCTTCAACTGAAAATGTAACACCTGGCACTTTAAAGGAACTCCATCCCTTGTACCTTGGCTTGTGGGTAGCAGACCTGTGTCCGAACCAGCACGGAGAGCCAGCGAGGGGCGGAGCAGTATGCTGAAGACAGTACTTTTGAAAAAGATTTATACGCTAGCCTGATTTAGATTTGTATTAACTCTAATGCACTCGGGGCATTGACAGAAAACTGAAGAGAAAACCAGGCAGATGGGCTGAAAGAAGCCGCTGCCGGATCCCTGTTTACTGTATGGTAGAGAGGAAGAGGGAGGCAGGGGCAAGAAACAGGAAGTGGGTGTGCCTGATGTCCCTTTCCAAAGAGACTACAAAGTAGGGATCCATCAAGAGCCCCGTGTGACACCCGCTCTGCTTCCTGTGTTCTTTCCCGTGTGTCGCTAAACTGTATTGATTCTCAGCGGGTCTACCCAGCAGCACACTGGATTCTGCTCTAAGTTTCAAGTGTTATTAGATAATATTTCCTCCTGGGCAATAATAAAAAGGTGTTATTCGCACGGTAAATTGTTCAGTAAGGAGAACAGATTTGGATTCTATTAGATATTTATACAGGGATCCAGAGAGAAGGCTCATTGGTTAAGAGCATTGGCTGCTCTTCCAGAGGACCTGGGTTTGGTTGCCAGCACCCACATGGTGGCTCACAACCATCTGTAACTTCAGTTCCAGGGGATCTGATGCATGCCTGTGGTGCACAGACGTCCATACGTGCAGGCTCAAAAGTAACAAACATAAAAATAAGATAAAACAGTAAATCTGAGTAACTGTGAAAGCATGATAGTACCAGCTTCCTCAGATGCGACAGGAACAGTTTACATCAGCTGGAGGGGCGGGCTGCAGGAGGGCTGGCTGCTGGCTTGCCTGGTCAGCAAGGACAGGGATCTCAGCTGTCCTTCCTCCGCCTCTCTCCAGCAACCCCTTCCCCCAAGTCGGCCCACTTCCCTGACATTCTAGCCCCCACCTTCATCTTGCTCTCATCTTTAGATGCCTTTATTACTGGCTAAGTACTTAATAATTCTCTTTAATGTTTTGGGCTGAGTTGAGCTGTTACCATGACTAAATGCTGTGACCAGTGGTACCCTGAAGAATTTTACTATAGGCAGTCTATGTAGCCCTATTGAAAGCATCAATTAAGACCATTACATTTCAGTGGAATGCAGAGGAATAATAGCCTGCTTTTTTGCATAGCTCTTTCTCTTTTAAAATATAAAATCAATATGTTAATTGTGGGAAATGCGGCAAATATACATCCCATTGTCTGTACCCCAATAGGAAATTAAAGCCATTTGTTATTTCTATTTCCACCGATTATTGTGGAAAACAACTTGATGTTTCTAGTATCTTCTATATATTTATGTAGTGTGCGTATATATGTTTGCATATATACATATGCAAATGGGGTAATAATGTACAGTGTTTTGTAACCTATTTCTTTACCTCAACCTATCAATAACATTTCTATTGTTATAAATGTTTGCTGTTTAATTCCCGTTGTCTGTGCGGGGTGCTCAGCAGTGCTTTAAACAATTTGTTGTTGTTTTACATTAATTTTGCTTATGGATTTTCCACCATGATAAACAGTGGTTATAAAATTGTATATAAAGGTCACAGCTAGATCTCTGTATATATCACATATGCAGATGACATTATGGCTAAATGTTTGTACGCTTTAATACTTATTATGTCCAGACAAATTCTGAAATGATTACTCCTGAATTAAAACATGTACAAATTCATACACGTCCTTTTAGAAAAGGTAATATTTATTGGTTGTTTATGAGATCGCAGAAACACTATCTCTTTAGCTTGGTTAGTCTCACTGTAACTTTATCTCTCGGTTTTACAGGTATGGAGAATGCGGATTAAAACTCAAAGGGGTTGCATAAGCCGCCTGCCTGTGCCCCTCTGAGAATCTCAGTAGCCTTGGGCTGCACTGGCCAGCCCTGACCTCTTGCCTTGGGTCATAGCAACCTACGTGCAGAGATAGGCCGCCTGGGAGCAGCTCAGTGACCGGTGAGAGCTGGGAGGAAGAACTCTTGCTTCCTCATCCATCTGGCTTTCATTTGTGCATGGTGGCAAACGTGTGGCAAAATCTTTATGTGGGCTTCTGCCAGAGTCTCCTGCCTACTGAATTCCTCCAAGCTAGACACTTGTACTCAGATTTGTGTCTCGAGGTTGGCTCCTAGAGAAACTCAGAGTTAGTTCCATAGTCGTTAGTTTCATAGTGTGAAATTGCGTGCCTTTCATGGCCCACACTTAGCACAGAAGCTCAAAGTTTGCCCTGTAACCTTTCAGAAAATATCTAAAAGTACATATTTGAGCAAGACCAGTCCAACAACTCAGGCTGCAATTCAAAGTAGTCCTGGGTAAGCTGTCTTGTGTTGTTTATTGTGAAGAGTCAAGTTAACCACAATTCTTAGAGCAAGCCATGGTTTACATCACGGATCCCAAGGACTGGTTGTACCAGCATAATAGGAACAGCACACAGCGTGTCCTTTCCATCGTTTTCAGAACGACACTCCTAACTGGACTTTCTATTTTCTCAGATCCTCACCAACCTTCAATTCTATTTGAGTTGCTAATTTTGTACCTCTAAGTCATGATTTTATGCAGAACAGTATTAAAGTCCTTCTTAGAATGCTCACAATGGAAGCTACGATACACGATACATGTCTGCATAATCAATTCTCTGTCGATCAGGGACAGGAGAGTTTTGTGATTGAGAGTGTTCATTACTTTCTTCTCCTTTTCAGATTATCCCTGGCTGCTACACACACACACACATACATACACACACACACATACACACACACAGACAGACAGACACACACACAGACACACACACAGATACACACAGAGACATAAACAAACACACACACAGACACACACACACAGATACACACAGAGAGACATATACAAACAGACACACACACAGACACATATACGCACAGACACACACACACAGACACACACAAAAGCAGAAAGATGAAAGCCCAGTCTTAAACAAGAACTCTTTACTAGTTATTAATTAAAATTATGGGTTTATGAATGTAGTTATTGAATAAAATAAAATTTTACAAATCTATGAATTAAGTATTAGGAATATAGAATGGATGCTCCATTCAAATATTAATATACATTTTTATTGAGCACTAATTATTATGGACATCTAAAAATATTGCTATTAAGTGGAAGGTAACCAATTTCCTATGTTCAGATGCATTTGACATATTTTCTTGGGTTCAAATTTAGGTCCCATGAGGAGGCAGGCTTTACCTTTGAGCTGTACCCTATGACTCTGGATGACGGTTGGCACTGGAGGACTGAGAACTCGAGGCCAGTTTAGCTATGTGGCAAGCTGCAAGCTAGACTCTGCTACACAGAAAGACCCTTACTAAGGAAATGTTCCGTTACTCTCCTCTGTGATAACTCCTTGATCCGTCCAATCTTACAATGGCAAATCCTGAGCCATGCACTATCTCTCCTTACCCACCCAGCCTCGTAAGCATCCCCTGGTTCTCCAAGTTTAGTGCCTCTTCTTTTGCAGCCTTTATAGCACTGTGCACTAACATCTGTGCCTCTGTGCCTTTGCCTCCCAGTCTGTCACACAATTTGTCTGGGATCTTTCTTGCTGCCTAGAACACCTTCATATGTGAGCCCTTAATGTGCAAATTGTGCTGCTCTTCAGAACAGGCTATTAGAGACTTGACGCTCTTTTTTTTTTTTTAAGACACAAATAAAAATCTTATCCTTCTATTTCTATTTATCTGCTCATAAAATTAATATCAGAATCTTTTTGAACTATTTTATAAAGTGGGAATGACTGGAAGCTAAAAATTCAGCATCTCTGTAAAGAGCCCATAGTAGCAATTGTTTAAAAAATGAATATGAAAGACAGTCATAAGGCATTGGCTAATTGGTATTTTAGCTCTCAAGGGAATATAAAACTGTTCATATTAAAAACACACACAGTGGTGATACGGGTTCAGGAGAAATGTCAGGCTGACCACTCAGCTACAACTCATGCTCAGGGTTTTGAGCGGCCTGTCCCAGCACTTACTCCAGCTATGAACCTCAGAGCTCATAAAGGAATCAGTCCTGCAGGGTCTCCATGACACAGGACAACAACAGCATATCTGAGAGGAGTCCAGGCGAGGATCCAGTACTAATTGTATGACGGAAGCCTGAGGCCTGAACCAGACCAATGACTCATGGAGATGAATGTTTACAACTGAAGCTGTTTGGGCAAAAGTGTGTACTGTGTAACACACCACAGCTTGAATGAAGATTTTTTTTTAGGGCTTTTTTTTGAGGAGGGGCAGGCAAATTGCAAGGGTGGAAAGTGGATACAAAGGGACAGGGAGATGAATGGGATTGGGGTACATGATAAAAAATTCACAAAGAATCAATACAAAGTTTTTTTTTAACTCACAAAATATATTATTACCAGGAAATTAATTTTTATTTTAATTTAGGCCATGAACTTTTTTCTGACATAAACCACTTCAGAATTTTGATGAAAATTCGAGTTTTTAGTTTACAGATCCATATTCAAAAGTTCAGTTTCTCAGAAGCTTCAGAGATGGCCCAATGGGAAAAATGCTCACTGTACAAGTGTGCCAGGAGACCTGACTTCAGATCCTCAATATACAAGGAAAAAGCCAGACATTGAAGAATTGCCTGTAACCTCAGTGCTGAATGTCCAGTCTAGTAGAATTATAGAGAGCCAGGTTCAGTGTCAGACAATGTCTCAAAAAAGTACGGTGGTGAGCTATAGAGAAAGACACTTAACACTGGCTTCTGCCTCCACATGCACACTCACAGTGTACATCAGCTAGCTGTGCCCCATATTGGGCGCCAGTGTAGTATTCGTGGTGGGGAGGACAACTGTGGTTCTTCAGTTTCCTCCTCTCAGAGAATCTAGATTCCACTGCACACCAGGTTGGAATGATGGAACAGAGTCTGGAGCAGGTGGGATTCTGGAGGATCTCAGTCTGGCATTCTACATCCTCATGGCCTCTGACACTGGAACCTTGTCCCTCAAGGCTACACTGTTCTCTGTCTCTCAGCTCCCTCTTGGAGATTACTGAGACCCTCTCTGTGGCTGAGTTCCTTTTGTGACTCTTCTTTCATTTCTTCTCAGACTCAATTCTTCCATGAATTCAGAGATTTTATTAAAGCCTTCTTGTCTTACCATAAACAGCTTGGCCTCAGTACAGCTTAAAGGTGGCACACTAAATTTCCAAATTCTCACATATTAAACAACTTCTGTCACCATAATGATCCCAGAGAAAATGATCCCAGAGTCTCTTATCTCTAGGGTTTTACAAATATCCACCTTAAAAGTTCTTCTACATCTGTGGTTTCTCTGTGCTCTACTTTGAAGAAATCTTTAAGACTCTAAACAGTTTTTATCTCAGATTTTTTTAAAAAGATTTATTTATTTATTATATATAAGTACACTGTACCTGTCTTCAGACACACCAGAAGAGGGCATCGGATCTCTTTACAGATGGTTGTGAGCCACCATGTGGTTGCTGGGAATTAACTCATGACCTCTGGAAGAGCAGTCGGGTGCTCTTAACTGCTGAGACATCTCTCCAGCCCTATCTCAGAATTTTTAAGGTCATTGGGTGTGGTAAAAAAAGTCTATAAAATCTGCTACAAAATTTGGCTTAAAACTTATAATGAAAACTATACATATGATTTTTAATTTTATATATATGTAATATATATAAAATATATATAGTATAGTATATACCATATATACTATAGTATATACTGTATATACTATATATATACATATATATATAGAGAATGCTACAGCATACTATAGTGTGCTTTGCTTAAAGCATACTATATGTGTAACTTAGGTCAACTCTTGTTTAAAAAACAGATATACTAAGAAAATAGATGTTTTAAATAGCACTTTGTGACTTGCTTTCACATTGGCTAATGACCTCAAAGTGGAAGCAAACATGTGACTGGTGGCCATCTTTACTGAGGTTAAGAGGTATATGCCATGCTACTTTACCACCATCTTGGTTAGGGTGATCACATTGTATAAAGCAACTGAAACAACAACCGTAAAACTTCTCATTGAGCTTTTGTTTATCATTGTATCTCTTTTTAGAGTAAGGGAGGTCCCCAAAATATTTTGGATTAGGATGAGTTTTTGTATGATGATAAATTCTTAACGTTATAAAGATCTACTCAAATTAACAAAAATTGACATAGAGATTGATATCTAACTCCTATGTCTTTGCTAACTGCTCAGCACCAGACTTCTAGAAAATTTTAAATTTTACTTTTAAAAAAATCTGCCTATCTATCTATTTTGAAAAGGGGGTTATAAATTCCTAGTCTACTTAGGTTCACAAAGCATTTGTCTTAGCTCACTTTGTTAAGCTCTAGCTCTTGGGTAACCTGAGTCATACAAGAAACTGTAATATTCTATAATGCTGCACTATAAAAACAGATCAGGAAAATTTCCTGTTTCTCTAAGGACTGCATTTATGGTTTAAAGTTTACAGGGGTGAAAAATTGTAAAATCGTACTTTTCTAAAAGTTACTAACTTGTAAACTGTTTTGTAATTCATTCAGTGACAAGCTTTGTTTAGTTAGTCTCCTGTATGTGTTTTTAAGGTTAAGCTTGACACAAGTAAGTGAAAACAGGTAAACTTTGTTTAAATCATAAATTCTTCAGAGATCTCCTGAATAATAGGACATTTAAAGTATTTAATAGAATCACTTCCTGTGACAGACAGAAAGGCGATGCTTTTCTGAGATGCTTTAGTTCCTAGAGGCGATGCTAAGCTCTCCAGAGAAGATGATGGGGCACAGATTATTCCACCCAGAGTACCACAATGCTGACCACTGGGATAAACAGCTCCATGCCTTGCCACCAGGGTCCTGCCTAAATTGTAGACACTTTTGCTGTTAGTTGCCCTACTTAGCCTGGCCAATGGAGGTCAATTTCCCCATGTTCCTACTCCACAAAATTTCTGAGGCCTTCTGGGCCTGTCAGTCAAAGGCCAAAGTCCCACATAACAGCTGAAGGCAGACTATCTCTGCCCCACAAAAAGACCACGGAGATTACCATCCAGGACTTGGCTGGCTATTGTCCGACATTTCACTTGATGTAGAGGTCACTTGGATTATACTTCCTGCTACAATTTACCCTTCTTAGTGATGGTTTATGTTGACAACAGCAAACAAGGCAGCTCCTCCCGCTAGGGCCACAGATCCCCGCTCAGCTCATTTTATAAAACTAGGCGCCAGGTCTCTTGTGAAGAAAGGCAGACACTGTTTACCTTGCTACCAGGCTTCACAAAGCATAAACTCACAAAACAGGTTTAAAAATGGTTCAGATGCCTCTCCCCCACTGTGCTTTTGTTACAGCGAGACTTTAAAAGTTCAGAGTTTTAACATTAATCTGTGGAGTTCAGATAAGCTCTCTAATGTAGCCCTGGTGAAGCACTGATGACTACCTTAGTCGCAAGCTCAGTTTTCTGAATTTCCTTTGGTTGTTTTCTAAACATAGACAAGAAGTGCTTCCTACGGTGCAGACTTGGTCCGGTCTGTATGTCCGATCATTTTGGAGGCCTTAAGCTTCACTGTGACGCAAAGGTGTGATCTGCTGTTTCCACAGTGTGGACTTCAGTACAGATTACAAGCAGTGGTGATGCTAATGTATAAAACTCTTATTTCTCTTTGTAAACTTAAACGAAACCATGAAAGCTTCAGGGAGTTGACTGGAACCCACCTCTTGCAGATCAAAAGGACTCTCTATAAGAATCCCTAAATATCTGCACCTTCCTATTCCCGAGGGCAAAATTGACCCCTTTCCTTGGTCTTGGGATTCCCTTCCTCCAACTACCAGGACTGTGAGCCTAAAAGTTTCAAAATCATATCCAAGATAAAAAATGTTCTCTAAACGCCCTAACTTTACCTTCTGTTCCTAGTCTAAGTTGGGGTCTGAGAGTTACGCCACAGACCACACAAACATTGATTTCAGTCAGAAAGGGATGGTTGGTTGAACGGACACCCTAATACTGATCAGATCAGGGACATGGCCAGAACTGGGTCTGGGGTTATGGCAACAAACATCTTTTTTTTTGTCAGCTTATAAAAGAAAAAAAAAAATACAAAAACTACAAAGAGCTCATACGCAGAAGCAGGAAGTGCTGCCCAGTGGTCTGCTCTGATCCTAGTCATTTTAGGCATAACAGTTTATATTGACCTTTAATTTGATGTGCCCTACGTAAAGCTTTGTGAGATTCCTTAAGATTAACAACCTCAGGACATACAGAACATAACTTGGGATGCGATCGGTGCGACCCTGCTCTGAGTCAAGTTACTTCTCTGTCAGTGACTAGCAGGCACACTACAGAAACCATATGAAGTAGCTGGCAGGCATGGTGTGTGTGTGTGTGTGTGTGTGTGTGTGTGTGTGTGTGTGTGTGTGTGTGTGTGTGAAGCCACAACAGCCTATATCTATCCCAAAAGATTTCCAATCTACTGAAGACAGAAAACTGCTCAAATATACCAGTTCTAATGCTTCTGGTGGAATTTCTGGTCAGCCCGAGCCCCTGCAGCCTAGACTGCTCCCAGTTTGCCTGCACTTTGCTAGTCCCAGTCCCAGGTAGTCTCATGGAGCCCGGCAGTGAGTGAAGCTGATGTTCTCCAGCCTCTCCTGACTACCATTCCAGCCTTCCTGCCCCCTCCCCGGACGATGATGCCCTGATCTCAACAGAAAGTAGCTATACAAGAGATTATGCTGCCCCTTTACCATCAACAAAATGCTGGGATGTTAGGTCTCAAACCCAGGACAAGTCTCACTAAGTAGGTGTGGCTCCTCCCAACACTTCTCAGCCCACTCCCTACACTAAACCTATCTGCCAGGGGCTGGGCCTCACCTTCCTCTCCCAGCCGGATCCCTATTACTCAGCCATTTTGGCTACACCAGTCTCTTGCCCTTGGTCCAGGCTACCTCTTTGTAGGCAGTTCCTCTCTTGCTCTCCCCTTCTCTCCTTTCATGGTCAGGTTTAGTCTGCTGACCATGTTCAGCCTGTCCCCCCTTCCCCCACGACTATGATAAAAGTCTTCCCACACTTTAGGAGAGCTCAAGTCTTCCTCCCTGTATTTCAGTTTTCCAAGCATTTCCAAGGACATAGAGCCAAGAAAAAGAAAACAAAAAATGCAAACATTATTTTCTAAATCTATTGACAGTATTGAAAACTACTATAGAGTTTCATTCAAGTAAAAAAAGCTCCTAGGGTTACACACCTTATTAGTGAGGTGTGGTTTGCCCTGAAGTTATCTTATGTTATGTTAATTTTACTGTCCCAAGGACAACTGCCTAGTCAGGAATCAGGTGACTTCACCAGAACCTTTTCCCCCTTGAATTTGTAAAGTACAGGTGAGGGGCAGGTACAGGATAGAAGGAGGCCTGTCATTGGAGGAGAAGGAAGGATGGGCAGGAGAGAAGTGCGAAGGAAGAGGAGGAGGGAGGGAGAAGCCGTGGCCGGACAATGGAGGCTGATGTAAAGATCTCGCTCTGTATATTTACAGGTTGTTATCAATGTTCTTAAGGGATGGACGATACCGGGCTTTATATGTTTAAGTGGGCAATTATATCTTATCAATTAGATCTAAGATTATTGTGTTGTGTGTTCTTTTATGTGAGGGTTTGAGTGTAGGAAAGTGTGTGGTGGTTGGAGACACTGGGCCGCTGCAGAGTTGGGATGTGTTTCTGCCAAGATATCCAGCAGATATCTTGGGGCACTGAGGTGTCGAACCTAGCAGGATAAAAGATAACCCAATACTTTTTTTATTTTTTATATTTTTACAACAACAGTGAGGAAACTAAAAGTCCTCTGATCTGATATGATCTATGTTTCTGTGCTACGGGTATTTCAGTAATTATTATAAATTTACCTGGTTTAATGTTTCAGGAAGGTTATAACTTTAATACAAAGAGAAGACCAAAATTAACCATAAATCAGTTGCCTTTCCATTCTCTAAATTATTAAGACAGATTTCTTTTTAAAAAGCCATTTTGCACATAAGGCTAACTATCCAGAAGTCATTGTGCTCACACACTGAACTTATGTCTGAGGTCACTGCTAAGTAATTTTGAACCATGCTATTTCCACGAAGTCCCAAAATGAACCCATGTTTTTTTTTTTTTTAAATTTTTTATTATATATTTCTTTACTTACATTTCAAAGGTTATTCCCCTTCCCGGTTTTCTGTCCATAAGTCCTCATTCCCTCGTCTACCCCCCCATATGGGTATTCCCCCTATACATCCCCCTTATTACCCTCCCCCATATTCCCCTGCACTGGGGGTCCAACCTTGGCAAGACCAAGGGCTTTCCTTTCCACTGGTACCCCCAAAAAGCTATTCTTTGCTACATATGCAGTTGGAGCCCTGGGTCAGTCTTTCATTAGTGGTTTACTCCCTAGAAGTTCTGGTTGGCTGGCATTGTTGTTTTTATGGGGTTGCAAGCTCCTTCAACTCTTTCAATATTTCCTCTAATTCCCCTAAGGGGGTCCTATTCTCAGTTCAGTGGTTTGCTGCTAGCATTGACCTCTGTGTTGGATATGCTCTGGATGTGTCTCTCAGGAGAGATCTATATCCGGTTCCTTTCAGCACGCATGTTTTAGCTTCATCAATCTTATCTAGTTTTGGTGGCTGTGTGTGTGTGTGTGTGTGTGTGTGTGTGTGTGTGTGTGTGTGTGTGTGTGTATGGGCCACATGTGTGTCGGGCTCGGACTGGGCATTCCTTGAGTTGCTGCTCTATTCTTTGTTTCCATATCCCTCCTATGAATATTTTTCCCCCTTTTAAGAAGGAGTGGGAGCATCTGCATTTTGGTCATCCTTCTTCTTGAGCTTCCTGTGGTCTGTAGATTGCATCTTGGGTAATTTGAGCTTTTTGGCTAATATCTACTTATCAATGAGTGCATACCAAGTGTGCTTTTCTGTGATTGAGTAACCTCACTCAGGATGATATTTTCTAGTTCATTCTATTTGCCTATGAATTTCATGAAGTCATTGTTTTTGATAGCTGAGTAGTACTCCATTGTGTAGATGTACCACATTTTCTGTATCCATTCCTCTGTTGAAGGGCATCTGGGTTCTTTCCAGCTTCTGGATATTATAAATAAGGCTGCTATGAACATAGTGGAGTATGTGTCTTTGTTATATGTTGGGGCATCTATTGGGTATATGTCCAAGAGAGGTATAGCTGGGTCCTCAGGTAGTGTAATGCCCAATTTTCTGAGGAACCTCCAGACTGATTTCCAGAGTGGTTGTACCAGTTTTCAATCCCACCAACAATGGAGGAGTGTTCCTCTTTCTCCACATCCTCTCCAGCATCTGCTGTCACCGGAGTTTTTGATCTTAGCCATTCTGACTGTGAACCCATGTTTTAAATGGGGAAGTTTCACTACTTTCTTTTTTCACCACTTTCTACAAGTCCTTTCTTAGACTTGTCCGACACTGGGTGTTTTGGACATTTATTTAACACCACATATGGAAAACAAGTGATGTTTGAATGATGACAGGTGTGTGTGTGTGTGTGTGTGTGTGTGTGTGTGTGTGTGTGTTTGCAGAGCACTGCCAATCAGAACGGACTGAACAGCAATGGCTTGTGGAACTAGGGTCTGTGAGAGTTGCTTCCTGTAGAGTTCTCAAGGTTGCTGTCGGGGGTGGAGCAGTGGGAGGGCAATTCTTGATACAGTAACGAAAGCTTTTGTATCAAGTAGGGGAAGGGCTGCTTGGTCCCGCACTCACACAGACACAGCTCAGGCTGCAAAGTAAGCCCGAGTTCTCATGTTTCCCAGACTTTAAGCAAGGATTCCTAGTCATAAGTAAAGATAGGTACATTCTGTTTCATGGACAGTGAAAGATGTTGCATTTAAAGACCTGGCTCAAATCCTTTTTTAGAGGATGCCTTTTTTTTTCCTCAAAGAAAAGTTATATGAATAGTTTTACACAAAAGGTTACCTTATTTTCATTATAAAAATGAATGCCAATCAAAAGGTAAATGCATGTGGTTTGTAAATTCATAATTGAAATTAGTAAATGATAGTTAAGAGAAAAAGAGGACGGAGCTGGCACTGGCTCAGTGTGTTAGAACACTTGACACCAAGGCTGATCCAATGAGTTCACCCCTGGGACCCACATGGTGGGAGGACAGAACTAACTCCTTCAAGTTCTTTGACCTCCACACTCCTGCAATGGCATGTATGTCTGCACATGCACACATGCACACATACGCACATGTGCACATGCGCACAGTATTCTTTTTTTAAAAAGGAGTTTCCTTGGCAGATAATGTCATTTATTAAAGAGTCTCAAAGGGAACTTTGTTCTATGTATGCTGGCCTAGAATCCACCAGGGTATGCATGTCAGCCAGACTGGCAACAGCTTACTACTCTAGGGAGCTGCAGACAGCAACTAAACAGGAACAGTTAGGAGTTATTTCCTCCTCCCAAATTTTCTATCCGTGAAGTGCTACGGAAAGAACAAGTCATTCTTCGTGAGGAATGACTTTTATATATATCTTGCATCTGTTAGGTTTGAAGGATAAATAAAATTTCACTACAGTTACTTAATGAAATCCTAAGAATGCTTTATAAATATGATTAATACCCTCTATTGTTAATGGATATAGATCAAGCAAGTTGTAGGTTGCCGGAATATTAATGTCACTATTTTTTTTTCGGACATATGGTATGTACTTGCATTCTTTTTATGTAATGCCACTGTGTGGTGATGGAATTACAGGTCAGCCATGCATGCAAGTTAATAGCTTTCTATGTCCTCATAAAGATGCTAACATGTTACACGTGGAGATGGCTACATCAGCAATGTGGGATAATTAAATCATAGTACATGCAGTGATGAATCCTACTCCATAAAAGCAAATGAAATGAATGACAATCTGATGAATTTTTCTTTCCTTTTACACATTTAAGAAATGACTTTATTATGTTTACCTCCCCCCCTCTGTGTATGTGTGTGTGTGTGTGTGTGTGTTTGTGTGTGTGTGTGTGTGTGTGTGTGTAGTGTCTGCAAAAGCCAGAAGATGATGTCCCAACCCCTAGAGCTGGTTACAGGTGGTGGTGAGCCACCCAGCATGGGCGCTGGGAACAAAATTCAGGTCCCCTAGAGGATTGCATTCTTAACCACTGAGCTATCTTCTTGTATAAGCTTTCTATAAGACCCAGTATAAATTTGTAATAAATTACATTATTACTGAACAATGGAAACAAGATTATTCACAGAATGAACAACTGAATAAAGTTGGTTTCCAGGAACTGTTAAGGTAAATGAGGTTTTAGGAAGGAAGGAACTCACACAGCCAGACAAAAGGCTGAGGGGGTGGGGTGTACTTCTTTTCTTTAGGGTTGCAATATGAATGGTTCAATTTGCAGAAAGCCTTAATTGTGACTTTTAGTAAAACCCACTTATTTTTCAAAGAAATACTATCTAAAACTCAGAATTACATTTTTAAAATCCTTGACAAGTCAGAAGATGTGGACCAAAGGGAATTTCAATTCCTTTTCTTAGTGCCTGACATGAAGGTCATATTCTCCCCTTGACAGTCAGGGTCTCCATGGCTTTTTACCAAATGTTAGTAAAGCAATCTCAGCTTCTCTTAGCCAAATACCCTTCCCTCATTAACATCTATTTCAGCCTTAATAAAAGTTCAGTTCAGCTCTGTTCGGCCATTCTGAAAGGAATGAGAGGTACCAGGGATGTAGTTTGTTCTCTGTTGCTATATCTAAACACTACAGAAGGTTTTTGATTGTTTGTTTATTTGTTTTTAAAGAGAAGGGATATTTGTCTGTCTTATGGCTCTGGAAGTGCATCTGGTCAGGACTTCTCTCTGAATTATAACACGGTGGAGGGCCTCACAAAGCAAGAGCAAACATGCTACCTAGGGTAGCTCCTCCTTTCTAGCACTTTTACCATCATGGAGACTCGTGACTTTATCTGAGTCTTCCTACCTCCTGAAGCTCTCACCAGCAAATACTATTAGCACATGGCTTTGGGGATTAAATCACTAATAAATGCATTTGCAGGGACACCCCTTCAGAATTGTTGAGTAGAAGTATTTTTTTTGAAAAAGACAGGGCAAGATCATTAAATAGATAAGTAGAAGGGAGAAATGTGAAAGAGGTTGAGTACAGGGGGAAAAGACTAAAAATTTGAAGATATTTCAGCTTAGAAGATAAATTGCAAGTGGCTGGATAAAATCCTATGGTTTCAGTAATATCAACTATGTTCACAGCAGGCTGTCTCTTAGGGGTTCCAAGATGACACAGCTGATATGGGGGCACCTCACTCACTCCTGTCCCTAGTCAAAAGGATGAGACACTGTCATTGCTTTAAAAGCATGAAGGTTATTGATGAGACTGTCAGAGTACAATTTACGAAGGACTCCGAAGAGACCACAGAGACAAACGCTGCACGTTGTCTGTCTAGCTGTCAATCATCCATCACCTACCTGTCTACCTACCTTCCACCATCATCAACCATCTACGTGTCTGTGTGTGAATGGCATGAAGGAATCAGGGGACAATTTCAGTGGGAGGGGACCAGTAGGAACGAGGAGAGCATTGAAGAGGAGAGCAGCAAAGTTCAGTGACGCGCACGTACGGCCATGCCGTCATTTAACCCATTATTCTGTATGCTGATTTTGATGGTTAGTTCTGTCTGTCAACTTGACTCAACCTAGACTCGACTGGGAAGAGATTCCTAATGAGGAAGTGTCTAGATCAGACTGGCTTATGGTGATGTCTGTGGGGATGAGGGCTGATAGGCTAACCTTGTAATCCTGAGTCAAGAAATACCACCAGAGAGGGAAGAGGTAGGTCAGCATTTCCTCCCAATGCCATCATTGGGGTCCTGATGCTGCCTGATTTCCAACTCCTGCCCTTCACACGGTCCTTCTCTCTGTGCTGTCTTTTGTTCCTCTGTTTCACATCCTCTTCTGCCCTTTAGAGCCCCACCCCAGTCAATCCAGGACAATCATCTTATCTCAAGGACCTTAAGCTAATTATGTTCGAATTCACTGGTTCCAGGGATTAGAAAATGGCTGGGGGCCAGCACCATTTAACCTATTATGCTCAATAGAGTAAGCCTACTTATTACTCCCACAGGGTACATGAAGTAATTGAGATGTAGAGAGCTCAAGGGACTTGCCCAGGGTTATCCAGATAATAGGCTGTGAACATGAGATTCATATTTACTTCTAGAAAAAAAACTACTTTCCTGAAAATAGCTTCAAGAATTTTCCATTTGGATGTCAAATATAATTTTTGTGATCCATTCTTTACTGGACTATCTTATACCACTGACAACATAGGATGTACCAGAATTCCCCACTTAAAGCAGTAATTCTATAGTTAAATTAGTCACGCCTTATAAGGCTGCTTATTGCATACTGTATTAGTAATCTTTTTTCATGGCTGTGACAAAATGCCTGACAAAAGGGGGAAGAAAGGTTATGGCTTATGGTTTCAGAGATCTCCATTTATGGTGTTGGCCTCCATTGTTCCTGAGACTGTGTACAGAGAGGCAGAACATGACAGTAGAGGACAGTGGTGAGACTCAACTCACCTCATGATGGACAGGAGACAGAGAGAGACAAAGATGGAGCCCAGAACAACACAGAGCAGGAAATGGACCCCAAGAACTCACTCCCACATCCTGAGACACCTACTTCCATATTTTTATTTTGTTTTACATATTTATTTATTATGTGTCTGTATGTGTGGACGTATGTGCCACAACACACATGTGAAATTCAAAAGACAACCTGTTATTAGTTAATTATTTCCTACTCCATGGGTTCTACGATCCAATTTGGGTCTTTGGGCTTGGCAGCAAGTGCTTTTGCCAGCTGACCTGTCTCATTGGTTCTCCTCCTCTTCTTCCTCCTCCCCCCTCCTCCTCCTTTTCCTCCCCCCTCCTCCTCCTTTTCCTCCCCCTCCTCCCCTCCTCCTCCTCTGCCTTCCCCCCCCCTTCCCCCTCCTCCTCCCCCTCCTCCTCCTCTCCCTCCCCCTCCTCCTCTGCCTCCTCTTCCCCCTCCTCCTTTTCTTCCTCCTCCTCCTCATCCTCATCATCATTTTATTATTTTTACTTTTGTTAAGGTTTCTTCTCTCTCTTTTTTTTTCCTGTGTTGTTATGAAATGAGGTCTTACTCTGTAGCCCAGGTTGGCCTGGAACTCCTGGCAATTTTCCAGCCCTCGAATTTCTCCAGTATTAGCATTACAAGGGTGAGTGTCTTACTGAGAATTACTATAGCTATGATGAAACACCATGACCAAAAAGCAAATTAGGGAGGAAAGGGTTTATTTGGCTTACACTTCCATTTCACAACCCATCACTGAAGGGAGTCTGGGCAAGAACTCAAGCAGGGCAGCGGCTGATGCAGACACCATGGAGGGTGCTGCTTACCCCTTGTTCCTCATGGCATTCTCAGCCTGCTTTCTTATAGAACCTAGGACCACCAGCCTAGGGATAGCACCGCCCACAGTGGGCTGAGCCCTCCTGCACTGATCACTAGTTAAGGAAATACCCCACAGACGTGTTTATAGCCTGATTTTATGGAGACATTTTCTCAATTGAAGTTTCTTCCTCTCAGACGACTTTAGCTTGTGTCAAGTTAACTGTGCAGCACAGCAAGCCACCATGACAAGCCCAATCTATTCTTTCTAAGTTTTTGCCTATAAAGTTTCAACTACCTCCCAAGTATGGCCCTGGGTCGCCAAATCTTAGCTAGATGTAGTCTAGTAGTGATGGAAATAAATCCACTATCCCATCACACCGTAAAACCCCATCTCTGAACATTGTCCTGGGGACCAACACATAGGAGGCTTTAAAGGGGATAATTTTATACTCAAGCAATAACACATAATTTACAATAAAACTTTATTGAAAATAACCTTAATGGCCTCCTATAGGAGGCCAAATCCTCCATGGTCCATCCATATGAACCCGTGCAGACCTTTTAAAGTGAAACATCAGGAATTACACTTGATATTTTCTAAGAGAGTAGACCTTGAGTAGTCTCAGAAAAATAAGGTGTGTTAGGGAATAGAGGACTAATGAGTTTGGTTGTGACAATCATTTTCCAGTCTACGTGCACCTCAAACTAGCATGTAGCTGTTAAATGTTTGTGCTAAGCATCCCTTGACAAACCTGTAAAAATGACAACTAAAAGGGAAGCATGCCTGAACTGGTGTGAACAAGTTCACACAAGGTCCAGAGCTGTGTGTGTAGACTGCAAGTGTTTCCTACAGAACAGAAGAGCACATATTTATGTGCAGTTACATGTGGTGCACAAATGGGGTGCTTCACAAAGCAAAGTCATAAATTTGTCTTTGAGAGAAAGAATCATGCAGCCAAGTGTGGGGATGAAAGGGAGATTTCCTGTTGTAAATGATACTGGGTTGTTTGAAGTTACCCTGCTTCCTCCTCCTCCTCCTCTTCCTCCTCCTCCTCCTCCTCTTCTTCTTCCTCCTCCTCTTCTTCCTCCTCCTTCTCCTCCTCCTCCTCTTCTTTCTCCTCCTATCCCCCTCCTCTTCCGCTCCCCCCATCCTTCTCCCCACTCCTTCTTTTGAGACAGTCTTGCAGTGTAACTCAGGCTGGCCTCTAACTCAAACGATCCTCCTACTTCAGTTCCCGAGGCTGGCATACATCACCCTTCTTTTACCTTTTTTTTTTTATTGTCTTCTCTTAATACATTTTGTCTTTCCTCAGCTAATCATTGCTTCCAAAAGTATATTCACATGTGTGCACACACATGTGTGTGCATGTGTGTGTGTATTCATGTGTACCATTCCATCATCATCTTTGTGTGTTCTCTGCATATAGAAACCCACTGTCCTCTTGTGTAACTTCCCATATTTTCAGTGTTGGAGCCTACCCCCTCTTCCTTTCCCTCACAAGCTCCTTGTCTACACTACTCTGAATTATGATCATGTTTCTCAGTTGGTCACTTTCATTAAATTAGCTCCTGCAGGAAAGTATGCATCTTGGGGGCTGTGTGCTCTCCAAGCAGCAGAACAGAGCTTTGCTGAACACATATCACTGACCAAGAAATTTAAACGGAAAAGCCATCTAGGAAAATCTATGTTTTCTATGATGGCCAGTTTCTAGGGAGCTAGAAAATAACATGTGGCCCAAATATATGAATCCTACTTAGCATAAAAATCTAAAGAAACCAACAAGATCTCAAAGCCAAGCATTAGACCTGTACTATGTACCAAAGTGAGGTAAGTGTGTGAGATGTAAATACCATTTTATAACCATTGCGGATAGCATAAGGGAAGAAAACTGATTTCAATCCTAATGAAAACGCGGCTTTTGCTGCCTTGACTTGTGTCAACAAGCAGAGCGGATCCAGTTACACACTGCGTGAGCGCTAATTCTGTCAAGGAGCACTGTGTGTCAGCGATAGGAGCTACCAGCCACTCACTGTCCCTGGTGCACACCCTCTCCACATCAGTGCAACTCGCACTAAGGTTTAACAGATGCGTCCTCTCCAAGTGAAGGGTCCCAAATCACATTATAAACCCACCACACTCTCACTGCGTATTCGTCTTTCATTTAAAACGATTTTCCCTTGTTTTGGGCGAATGGGAGTAGAGGGTCCTATCGCTCTATGTGCGTAAGGTCCATGTGTCTTGTGGCCTTTCATAGTCATTGACTGCGTCTCAGCTTCGAGAGTCAATGGGGCTACTTTTTCAGGTTTCTGCCATACCGCTAGTCAGTTCTGAGCTCCAGAAATAGGTACACTGATGGCAGGCCCAAGCCATTTCTCCTGACCTTATGATAGCATCAAATCTTTTAAAATGATGAAGTAGCAAAGATTAAAATTTTACTTCTACTTACTGATAGTGCGGTCTCATATTCTCCAGAGGCCAAGTGGGCCAAGCCCAGGTAGTAAGAAGCCTCTCCTTCCATGCTTCTGTTATTTCCTGAAGTGAGGATGTAGAGAGGTTACCATGGCATTTTGGGGATGGGCTCATCAATTAAGACAATAATCAGTTACTCTTTAAAAACATACAGAAATAAAAATGATTCTTTAACCATTGAAAGACAAGTGCGCTCTCTCTCTCTCTCTCTCTCTCTCCCTCTCTCTCTCTCTCTCTCTCTCTCTCTCTCTCTCTGTGTGTGTGTGTGCATGTGTGTGTGTGCATGTGTGTGTGTGCACATGTGTGTGCATGTGAGTTAACTAAAACTCATCCTGATCTCAAGTGATAGGTTAAGACACTTTAGCAATATAATTGTAGGAAGTCCCCTCTCTATACACCAAACAGTATATACGTTCCACAAGTCTTAGAATGTTTATATTAGTTTGGCACATGTAGACCTACAGTCATCCAGCATGTCTGTAACAGCTTACACGAAACAGCAAGCAACAGGTAATAGCTTAGCTGGATGCACACCCCTGCCGTTATCCATGTTTCTGACAGACACATTATGACTGACTGCCTGGTCACGGAATCATACGCTATCAATGACCCAGGGTCATTGATCAGCATGATCAGTTGCACCTAATTACACAGGAGCAGGATACTCACTAAAGAGAAGGCAAGAAAGGTGAATCTACCCATGACGTCCCACTGTGAACGGGCAAGGAACATCAGTTCTAAGGATATACCAAGGAATAGCAGGTCTAAGGATATACCAAGAAGTACTACTTTTGAGAACTTGTAGGCTGATGGCTAACTTGGCAGTGGGGTGCTCATGTGGGAGCCATCCCTGGCTCACGGAATGAATGAGCATCAGTTGGCTTTCAGACATGGCAACTTCTCCTGCTTGTTCACTGGGACTGCACTGTGATAAAATGAAGACAGCGGAGCAACAGGAACACATCAGTAACAACAGGAATTGACATTAGAGCGAAAGGTTGGCATGGTCAGAACGGAGTGACAGATGGGCCAATGGGATGGCGTCAGAAAGTGGGCCTGTTTGGTGAGATGCAATGAGAAGTGTTCTGGGGGACACAGCAAGGTAAAGGGAGCATGGGGCAGTGATGGGGAGAGTGCAAAGCAGGTCTCGGTTCTGAGTGGGTTTGTTAGAAAGATGTCAGTGAGAAGACAGCATCCACAATCAAGTGGAATTGGGAGTGTGGAGCAGAAACAACCAGGGACCTCACTGCTATGTGGACATTAAGCACAGTGCTGAGTAACCACAGGTAAAAAGGAAAGAAACCACAAGGTTAGCTACAGAGTGCAGCGCGTGGTGAGAGGGGCAAACCTGAAAAACAAGGCAACCAACAGAAGGAAGGAGATAAAGTAACAGATGGTGGAACAGATAAAGTCACAGTGTAACAGATAAAGTAATAAAGTAAAAAATAAAGTAACAGATACAGTGATAAAGTAACAGATAAAGTGACAAACACACACAGGTGACTTATGAATGCTATAGGTGTCAATTGCTATGATAAAACACTATGACCAAAAACAACCCAGGAGGGGGTTTGTTTCAGTTTGTACTTTATAGGCCATCATGAAGGGAAGTCAGGGCAGGAGTTCAAGGCAGGAACTGGAGGCAGGAACTGTTGCATAGACCATGGAGGAGTGCCACTTACTGGCTTGTTCCCACGGTTTTATCAGTTTTCTTTCTTACACAATCCATGACAACCTGCCCATTATACTGGGCCCTCCTGCATAAATCATCAATCAAGAAACTGCACAACCACAGAGTTGTTTCCAGGCAAATATGATGGAGAGATTTTCTCTGTTGATGTTCTCTCTTCCCAGACATCCCATGTTAACAACAGCATCAGGACCTAACCAGCATGACGGCCATATGCATGTATACCCAAACAGTAGGAAGATGCTTTCCTGACTTGCCAAAAAGTGACAAAAAGAGAGGACAGAGTGGAAATGAAACAGAGGGAAAAAGGCAACAGAGGAAATCAACCAATCAACTTTATGATTGGTGAATCATAAAGTTAACAAAATATCAGCCACACTGACATGAAAAGAAGAAACACTCAAATGCTCACAATGGAATCAGGAATGAAAATGGAAATGACTACAGACCTTGATTGTATGAGAATTATGTCAGTATGCTTATACTACCAAACTCTATAAACTAAAATTAAAACATTCCAGAAAGACACAAACACTGACATTAACTGAAGGAGGGGGAGGGAGAGGAGGAAGAAGAGCAAGATGGAGGGGATGGAAGGGGAGGAAGAGGAAGAGGAGGAAGAGGAAGAGGAGGAAGAGGAAGAGGAGGAAGAGGAAGGGAGGAAGAGGAGGAGGAGGGGGAAGGGGAGGAAGAGGAAGGGAGGAAGAGGAAGGGAGGAAGAGGAAAGAGGAGGAAGAGGAAGAGGAGAAGAGGAAGGGAGGAAGGGGAAGAGGAGGAAGAGGAAGAGAGGAAGAGGAAGAGAGGAAGAGGAAGAGGGAGGGGAAGGGGGGAAGGGAAGAGGAGGAAGAGGGAGGGGGAAGGGGGGGAAGGGGGGGAGAGGAGGAAGAGGAGGAAGAGGAAGAGATGGAGGAAGAGGAAGAGGAGGAAGAGGAGGAAGAGGAAGAAGGGAAGAAGAGGAAGAGATGGAGGAAGAGGAAGAGATGGAGGAAGATGGAGGAGAAGGAACAGGAGGATGGAGGAGGTGGACAGAGGAGGATAAGGAGGAAGAGGGGGATGGAGCAGGACAGGGATAGAGGAGGAGGAGGAAGAGGGGGATGGAGCAGGACAGGGATAGAGGAGGAGGAGGAAGAGGAGGAGGATGGGGGAGGAGAATGGAGCAGAAGAATCTTTGATACAATAAGCTAAGCAACTGAATGTGATTATGACTGAAAACATCTTACAAAGAAAAGTTCAGTCACAGTTACCTTTATTGAAAAATGTAAGAAGAGTTAGCACCCATCAGGTATAACTTCTTAAAAGCAGCCTATGGGAAACATTTCCCAAAGCATTCTGTGAGGTCAGTCTTACGCTGAGACAAAGACACCACTAGAGACCAAATCAAGAGCAGTCCCTACTGATACAGGGAGAATAATTACGCACACAAAAATGTAGCAAAGCAAATCTAGTGACATAAAAAGGATTGTAAATCATTATCAAGAGGCATTTACTCTAGAAGCCTAGGTTGACTACCACCAGGAGGTAGAAGTAACCTCACTGCATGGGAGGAAATGTTTTCAAATCAGATATCTGATGAAAGATTCACGTTACCAATCATAAGGGATTTTAATAACCCAATGATAGACAAATAACACAATGGTAATGTGCAAAGATGTCAGGGATGGCCGGCAAGATGTCCCCTTTGCAAGCTAGTGATCCTCAGAAAGTGAACATGGAGTGGTCACATGACTCAACAATTCTCCTGGGTATGCACCAAAGAGAATTCACAATGTATGAGTAGCTCCACTAGGGCAATGCCAGCTCAGATGTTCATCAGATGATGAGTATATGAAGAAGGTGTGTGTGTGTGCAAACCTGAAAACCATTCAGTGAAGTGTTATTTGGTGCATGTATTCATGCTATAAGTTGTGTGCGTGTGTGCATGCATGCTTGTGTGTGTGCGTGTGTGTGTGTGTGTGTGTGTTCTATATTTATTGCAATCTGAGAAACCATTTATTGCTTATAAATTCCTTATAGTCAGATACTTGGGAAAGTGTGATAAATGTTTAGTTAGGAGTAACAAGGAAATAGCACAGCAACACAAATTAAATGTCTTAAAGCACCATACTCCACAACTTGCACCTTACATCATGGTGCCCTGAAGAAGGATTTGGGCCTTAGTGATGTGCATGTCTCTTACATGCTATCTAAAGCCCACATGGGAGGCACATGCTTCCTGATTTCCATTCCTTTCTCAACTCTCCTACCACCAAATGCAAAACTAAAGTACGATATCTTCTAGTGTGCGTGCCTGTCTACTGAGATTACTGTCCACACCTTCTGCGTGGTCACAATTTGCTGTTGACACAGGTGCCCATGCTGTGATCTGCACTCACGTTTACTCCCCTAGAGAAGACATGGGCCACCGCTTATGCAGAAACAGTTCATTTGATGGAAATTATCTTTCAGTGATGGAAATTTCCTTTAAACATTTCGACTAAAGTTATTTTTTGAATGAAAGATAGAAAGAGTTCAAATGCTTACTTTCCCTCTAAACTAAATTAAAATCACACCCTAAGGCCACTCCTATTCACCTCAAATAAGCCATGAACTACTTAACAAATGAATTCATTAACGATGTCCATGAGTCAACCCTGCACCTTCCTCTCCCCTTTCATGGGAAAACTGCTCCACTAGAAAATGACTGCATGATGACGTGGTAATGCAAGGGGTATTTTCCTTTGTGTTATAAATTAAAAGTTTATAGTGTATGCTCCATTTCCATTATGTCTCATACAGAGAAAGATGCTATAAGATATTAAGGATATGAGCTGCTTTCCCCAAAGCATTTTTTCCTGCTAAGAGTGTGAAGGAGAGTCACATGGGCATCCTGTCAGCTTACAGTCTCTGATGCTGCCAGTCTGGGGTGGGGCAGACTGTGACTTCCAAACGATGCGTTCTCTCCTCGTGAAGCTGATAATGCAGGACCAATGGCTGAACTGTGAGAGGCAAAGACCTAACGTGGACTGCAGAGCTATTTCCCAGTTACTCCTGACTAAACATTTATAACAATTTCCCAAGTATCCTATGAGAGGAAATTTATAAACAATAAAGGGTTTCTCAGATTGCAGAAAATACAACACACACAAACACACACACACACACACACACACACACACACACAGAGAGAGACAGAGACAGAGACAGAGACAGAGACAGAGACGGGGGAGGGAGGGAGAGAAGGAGAGAAAGAGGGAGAGAGAGAGATGACCTTATCTTCTCTTTGTGGGTTCCCTGCTTTACAACAGTACCCCCAGTGGATTGTAATTTTGGAAATAAAGCTTTCAAGAACTAATGGATTTCTTGTCAGCACTGAGGCCTCCCTCTGCCTTACAGCGGACTCTGAAAGCATGTTGATGGCTTTTGTCTTTGCATTTCATATGAAACAATTACCTAAGACTTGACAATTTTTACTCCTCTCCTGGGAGAGCCAGTGGCTGTGCACTAAGGAAAGCACTGTGCGAGCAGTGTTTACCATTCACCTTCTCTGGCTGTCCACCAAGGAAAGCACTGTGTGAAGACTCACCACTCACCTTCTCTGGCTATCTCGGAAGCTTTCATGAGGATTTTGATGGCCTGTTTGTAGTCCTTGTTTTCCAGCATCCCGTCTGAGAGCAATCTGTAGGTCCTCACGAGACTTTCACAGGCTATCAAGTTGAGGAACTGACCCGCCGCATCCTTCCATAACCGTCCCTGTGTCAATTCATGGAATGCTTCATAATGCTCTGCAGCTTTCAGAAGCTCACCTGAAGAATAAAAGCCATTCATAAATATAAAAGTGTCAGCCAGAACGGGTTTTTTATTTTTGGTTGTGAGCCTAGCCTTTAACGGCTGAGCCATCTCTCCAGCCCCAGAACGGGTTTTTTAAAGGTCCGTGTACTGTCAGTTGCACTCACAAATGGCGAGAGCTCTACTCGGTGGGTTACATGTGTTGGAATTGCTTTCAGCATTGCTCTTAAAGGGTGGGGACAGAAGCAGAGCCACATAGTGCAAAACAGAAATGAACAGGATCTGCCTCGAATAGGACCTCAGAGTCTCCTTACACACCTTCAAACATGGTGACCTCAGCAGTTGAAGGGACTGCCATTGTGCATGGTTAGAGACAGTGTGAGACAGTGGGAAGGTCCATGCATTCCCCCAGTGAACCACCAAACAGACTGGTGGGGCAGAACTCACATGGTTCCATTTTACAGAAGAGAAGGTGGAGGCTCAGCTCAATGTTGCATGCTTAGGGGCAGCACAAGAAAGGCTTTCCAGAGGCCATGCCAGCTACCTCATTGCTTTCCCGAGACAGCAACTGCCTCACTCTTAGGGAGCATTTAGATACCATGGGAATAGAATGCACTGGCACAGTGGGCTTGAAGATTGCTGCTCAGAACCTGAAGGAACCACCTCCATATTCCCCAGTGACAAGAACCTCATTGAACTGCAGTTCTGGATCGATTGCGTCTTATCTGTCATTCCCAAACTCTGAATTAGCCTCAGACCATTTCATCCCTTCAAATATGAAACAATGTTCTTCTGGGAGAGCAGTCTGCAGTCCCATGCTGTGGACTATATCTGACATGTAAATTCCCTTTGGAGACCCTCCTGCTATCCTGTAATGCAAGCGGTCTTCTGAGGCATTAGAGTGGCACTCCTCATCCCGGACATTTCACGCCTAAGGGTTTCAACTGTAGCCATTAAAAGTGGGTGAGGGTTTCAAGCAGAAGACCTTGTTTGTTTGTTTGTTTGTTTAGGCTTACACTGATTGCTGCCCCCTCTATGCCTTACTTTATTATTCTGCGAACTAAGCATCTACCGTAAGATTCAGAAATTAATTACTGCATGTTCAGTGTATTATGGAGTTAGTGTGAAATAAACATAGGGGCGTTATCAGTTGGCATAGTAATAGCATTTCTACAATAACTAACGGCTAATTGCAACATAGTCTCTACATTTATACTCTAATCCAGTGTATCCTGCAAGAGATAAGAATTAGTCCTTCTAACAATATTACCAAGACTGGTTGAATTAACCTTTGCAGTTCATATTAGGATCAATACATTTCCACAAATTGTTTCATTGCCTCTGACTGTACAATCTGTCCCCATTCATTATGCTGACCATGTTATCGAGATGACTATTAGTGACGACACAGACCAACTAAGAGGGTTGGCACACACCTATATAACACTAGCACTTGGGAGCTAGCATGAAAAGACCAGGATTATAAGTAGGAGACTGTTTTAGGTAAGACAGGGTTTCTAATAACACCATCAAAATAAGAAAGTGAAAGGACATGGGGAGTCCCTAGCAGCAGGTGGTAGAAAAATGCAGTAAAATCACGGCAGTGTGAGTCCTTACTGTCCGTGCGGGGTGGGAAGAAACAAAGATATAGAACCCAAGGAGAGGGGTTCTGCAGAGCTGCTTAGAAACGTATACAGCTTTGGAAGAGAGGAGAGAGCACACCCACAAACTGGTAATACCAAAGAGTGTTTCATCTCATAGGCATTTACAGTAACCGAAAATATCAGGAAGCAACTCTAAGTAAAGCACTGTCTGGGAGGAAGGGGTATGGGCGGCAGGTGGTTTGGGTTTTGCTTTTCTTTTTTCCTGTTTTTTTTTTCTTTCTACTTATTGGAATTTTATAGAATTGTTATTATCAAAATGTTTATTTTGTAATATGAAATACACAACAGAATTCATTTTTAAATAACGCCCAAACTCTTTTCGCTTTGCTACAAGTGCAGAGGGCGGACACCCCTGCTCCAAGCTGTCTTTCCTTGCAGCTGATCCTTTCCGTGCCTCCTGGGAAGGCCAGCAGAGTTTTCCATCTCTGACTTAGAGTGCCTCTGTCAGAAACACCTTCCTGAAATACCCGCCACCCTCTTTTTTTGCGGGGGGGGGGTTGGATTTCCAGTGGAGCACTGGCATGTATGTGTGTTATGTTTCCTCTGCCAACTGTATTTCTGCCCACAAACGATAGCTTCCTAACTCTGGAGACACATGCACAAAGCTCCTTTTTCTTCTCCAGTGCCCATCTCTTCATGACGTATTCACTGAAGTAGACACACAGTTTTCTTCTGGGCCATGTGATTACAGAATAGTGGATACAGGAAACTGAGAGAAACCAGGGAGTTCCAGCAGGTGTGCGTGCGTGCGTGCGTGCGTGCGTGTGTAGAGAACTATAAAAGAGCTGGATCTCTAGACTACACAGTTCATTTAAATGAGATGCAAATGAAGCATAATGGTTTAAAGAATAAGTGAGAGGAGAGGTCTTTGTACAAATTTGGGAGTGGAAGTTGATGGCAGAGAGAGGTAGAGGTGAACCTGAGGGTGGGAAGGTGGGAAAGAGCAAAGATACAATCTCTGTCCTCCCTGTGACAGACCCAATGTGTGTGAAAGAATAAGACCTAGGAGGCTTTTGGGACACTGGTCACTATGAAGGACCGTCCTGAGGTAATCAGAAATGGTCTTTTTGTATGAATTCAGGGTTTCTTGAGCTTTTGGGGTTAGTGTCAGTGGACAAGCTAGTTCAAGACTGTCTGGGATTCAGGTCTCAAAGGTTAAAGGACAGATTTGCAAACCACATTTAAATTTCTTATGATTGGAGGTTGAACTCCTGATTCTTAAATTTCCATAATGGTTCTACCACATCCAATATGGCACCACCGACAGGCCAGGAACTTCAGTCGCCTCACTTAACCCTTGCAGGCATCCATCTCTCAGGTGAGAAGCGATGCTAGAGTTAATGTGTACTAGTCGCTTCTAGGCCTAAAATATTGCCACTCAACTCAGGCCATTAACAAAAACCCACCATGAACTTCTGGATCTTCCTGAATACCCAGAAATAGAGTCAGCTCCCTCAAAGCCCCGTTTCCCCTCAGCTGCCTGGGAACACCTTAAGGACTCCTGGAGTTCCTGGCATGTCTGAGATGTAGTGTCTTCTGCCAATCAGTCCAGGCTGCAACCCTACCTTTTGCTGCTTTGGCACAGATGAGGTTGATCCCTAAGTTTCTGTTCAGAAGAATTTTTATAGAAGTAGACTCTCTTAGTCCTTCCCCAATCTAAGGTTTCATTTCTCAATTTATGTCATACAAGTAAATAAGACAGGAAGGATTTGATTCTAATGACTGTCTAAAGACTGGTCAGGACTTGAGAGCACACATTATAATATAGCACAACATTTGACTGAAAATATTAGAAGCTATGCCTCCACTATGAAAAGGCTATAGTAGTTAAAATAGTTACTTCCTTGAAGCAGGATCAACAATGGTATAATTTCTGTCCAATCTCTGCCCAACAGCAACAGGGCTCTTTGTAATCATTTTACGTTCTGAGTGTCTGTTGCTGGTTGAATAGGTATCTATTGAAATACAATGCATATTGCGTTTATCTGAAAACTTTCATGACATTACTAACGTACTGGGAAAGGTCATAAATAACAATCACTTTGACAAACCTAAGCATAAATACTGGTGTATAGTTACTTTTTGTTGCTGTGATACAGCACCAGGACAAGCTCTAAGAAGGAGGAGTTTATTTGGGATTATGGTTCCAGGGGACAAGAGTCCATCGTGGTGGAATAAAGGAATACAGAAAGCCAGTGGTGGGCATGGTGGTTGGAACAGAGGCTGAGAGTTCACAGCTTTAGACTCAAGCATGAAGCAGGGAGAACAAACTAGAAATAGCTCATCCTCCAATGACGGACTTTCTCCAACAACCCTTTGTTGTTGTAAAAATATAAAAAACAAAAAAACTGTCTTTTATCCCACTAGGAACCAGCACTGCGGTGCCCCATGATATCTGATAGATATCTTAATTCTCAGTCAGCAAAGCCTCACCTGCTTTGCTCCATCCCATATCACACTGCCGAAGGCCTCTCTCTGAGCCTGGCAGCAATCTCTCTACCTATCTAGTTCCCAAGGCAGGTTTCCATGCCAGAAACACACATCCCAATTCCACAGTGGCCCAGTGTCTCCAGCTGCCGCACACTTTCCTACACTCAAACTGTAATATAAAAGAACACACAACACAATAACCTTTGACCCAATTGATTAGATATGATTGCCCACCTGAACATACAAAGTCCAGTAGTATCCATCCCTTAAGAACATTGATAACAACCTGTAAATACACAGAGCGGGATCTTAACGTCACCTTCCATGTTGTCTACCGGCTACTCTCTCTCTCCTCCTCTTTCGTTCCTGTCTCCTCCTCTTCCTTCAAAGTTTTCTCCCGCCCATTCTTCCTTCTCATCCAGTGACTGGCCTCATTCTATCTTGTATCTGCCTCATCTGTGACATCATCCCACAACCCTTCACCACCAGAACTTCCCAAACAGCACCATTAGCTGGAAATCAAGGGTTTAAATGCTTGAACTGTTCCTATATAATAGCCTTCATTTTCAAATAAAATTTAACACATCAGGATCTAGAGAGTGCTTTCTAGATCCCACTGGCTGTCTTTTAGGAGAACAAGAGTGAGTCGTGTGTGTGTGTGTGTGTGTGTGTGTGTGTGTGTGTGTGTGTGTGTGTGTGTGTTTTCTTTTTGTTTTGTCTTGTTTTTGACCCATGTTTGAATTCTCAAGTGTGGACATTATTTTCCACTGAGGAACAGTAAGAGAGGGAGGAGAAATAATCGAACCAGGTACCACAAAAATTAAACTTAGTGGGAGCTTCATATCCATTAACCGTCTCTGAGGGGAGGGGATTTTGATCACGTGACAGCAGGATCATTAGCGAGCCCTCAGCACCATAATATCTGGGTAGCAGTCTGTGAGTGGTTGCCAAGCACTGCTGAGCTCAAAGCATGGGTTGCACGGCTCCACGACCAAGTGGAAACGTACCATGCTACTTCATGTGAGTCAGGAAGAGAAAAGGACCCAAACGTCTCACTGGAGGAAGAAAGGGGTCCCTCCATAGATACTACCAGTGGCCATTTTCCTATAAAACCATGAAATAGCATTTTAAAACACATCTTAGGTGAACCTTGTGGACAACTGGCTGGGGCAGGGATATGTAGGGATAGACAGAGGTGGTCCAGACTTGGTTTTATTTTGTTGGCTTTTAACAATTCTATGACATCTACATAACCAATGAAGACTTCCGTGTGCTTTTATAGTTTTCACCCCAAGAAAAGTGTGCTCCTACCATAAACATACTCTTAGGGTATTTCCTTGTATCCAAGGCTCACATGAACAAGAAACCCATTCACTTACTTAAAAACACCAGCAAAACCCAGGCAATGCTGCTGTAAACCGCACAGTGCTTGGGAGGATGTTAAGACGAACACACTGTGGAGAAAACACAATTTTATACATTTGGATATTACCCAAATTGTGGCTTCTCCTTTTCTGCACGCCATTTCTGAAAGTTTATAGATATTTGTTGTCTCACAGCAGATGTCTAGAACAAATATTAAGCAAAGGGAAATGTATATGATCTCTCCCGTTTTAGCTTTTTTTTTTTTAAAGTAGGAAGATTGACTAGATATTAACACAAATGGGTTTAAATGTGGAGCTGCCATAAAGGCAGGAACATAAATGTAATTCTCCCAGCCGCTATTTTGATGCACATTTTTGATTCCATGAATATTTTATGAAATGGCCCAAACTAAAGCCATATAACATTCCTGCATTACTGATGCCTGCGCCCGTAAGCTACGAACATTAGAGGCATGATTGAATGCATTAAAATGAACTCATTCAGCAGTGCATTGATTACTTGAAGGGGGAGGGAAACAGGAAAGAGAGAGAAGGAAAAAGAAAGAAAGGAAGAAAAAGAAGTTGCACTTCAGGAAACCAGCACATGCTGAAAGACAGTGGGGCGAGGGCACGTCCGAATTCAGCAACACTTCATAAAATGTGACTCATGCCAGCCTTGACATTAATTAGGCAAGGTGTTAATTATGCCCAAAGATGACTGTGGTATTGTTCAAATAATTTAAAATGTCACAGTCCTTAAGATGCAGAGACCTGGACTGCTTTAGTTCCATACATCAGCAAGTCTGAGAGTAACTAATTATTTCTTTTTCTATCAACTTGTACATTTGCCAGTGAAAACAACTGCAGAAACAACTGCTTGAGAATAATTTGACAGGTCCACGAGGCCCATTTCCGTGGCAGCGCGAGCATACACGGGAAGCATATTTAATTCTAAACTGTGCACGCTTGTTGAAGACTTTAGGGAAATATTCCACTTTAGTTTAAAACAACAACCCAAGGAACAATAAAGCTTTATGTATATTATGTTGTGTTTTAATCTGGAATGACTGGCCATCTTTGGCATAAATTACTATCCTGTACAATGTAGACGCAGAATGTGCTAGAAGCAATATTGAGCAGTAGCAAAAAGAGCGAAATGTTACTGCTCTGGTGTGAAAAACAAAAGACATTGGTTTCCATTTTGGCTTAACTGCAGGAGCAATTTACATCATCTTTCCATATTTGCATTCAATTATAATCATTACAACAGCGCTACAAGTGCTGACATAGCTAAGCCTCACCATCCTGCCAACGGGAAGGATTGCTTTCCGTCGTTTGTCTCCTGTTGGGGGGAGAATTGCTGTGTCCTTTAAGACACTGTACACTGTGGCAGAATGGAGTGCTGGAAGACAAGGGTTTACATCCATAACTCAGTAACATCTCTAATAAACAGGGCAGAAAACGTGTCTGTAACTTTCAAGGAGTTACCATGAGATACGCGGGCGGCAGGGGCGGGGAGACGACTTTGACGGCTGTTTCTTTTCAACACAGATTTCAGGTGGGCTGTGGGAGCACCACTATCCACTAGATAAAGACTGATGCTGACTAAAGCCGACAGTGAAGCGGGTTCTAGGGAGGCAGGTGTGTGTGTGTGTGTGTGTGTGTGTGTGTGTGTGTATGCCTGTTTGTGCCTGAGTGTATATGTGTTATGTGTGTCTGTGTATGTGTGTGCTGTATGTGTGTGTCTGTAGGTCTGTCTGGGTGTTGTACATGTGTGAGTCTGTGTGTGTTGTAGGTGTGTGTTGTCTGTATGTGTCTGTGTGAGGGATGTTGGAGAGTGAGTCCAGGAGAGGCACAAAGGTCTTTATTAGGAGGCCTGGAGCAGGGTAAAGCCTGCCTTGATCCTCCGAGCCCTTGGAGGAAGCCCTGTTAACAGTTGCTGTTCGGATATTTGTGTAGCCCAGCTATAGTTTGTGCCCAAGCTTAACTGCTAAATGCCAACAGTTGGTGCCTGAGTTAGGAGATCTGAGGTGATGGGCTCAGTGTGAAGGGCTTCTCTTCTCCCCTAACGCTTGCTTATTAGCTGTTGACTTTGTGGGAGAGAGGATTTGGGATCTGCCCTAATCAAAGATGGGCCCCTTGTGGGACTCAGGATATGATAGTATTATTTGGAGTCAGGTCCCCCGGGTTCACCGGAAAGTTACATCTTGCCCTTGGTCCCTACTGTCTTTTCTCTGCTTCCTGTCTTTCTTGAAGTGAGCAGCTCTGCTCCTCTCCTCCCCCTCTAGCAGGAGGTCTAATCTCACCTCGGGCCCAAAATAGAGAAACTTCTGCAATCATGACTGGAAACAAATCCTCACCTCCTTGAACTGTTTGCTACAGCTGTAAGAAGTCTGAGTAATAAGTTTTCTTGGTTCTTAAACATGTATAAGCTGAAGATAACAGATTGTCTCAAAAATTAAAATAAAAATATGTAAAACCTTGGGTTCAAAACACTGATATGGTGGTGCACAGCTGGAATCCTAGCCTGTGAGTGGCAGAAGTAGGATCGTGAGTTCAAGGTTATCCTTAGCTGTATAGTAAGTTTGAGGCCAGCCTGGATTACATGAGACTCCATCTCAAAAACAAAGGTAAAAGCTTTATTGAATTTATACACATGAAAGGAATGCCTCTCATTAATAAAACTTGCAGATTTCAATTTTTCTTCATATAACATATTATTTTACTGTCATGTTTTTACCTTATTTAAAAGTCCCTATTGTAATATTTAAGTTTAACCTAGTGATTTGTGCATACTGGGCTAGCACTGGATCAATTGCTGCTCTACAAGTGCAAGTACTCAAACACCCCAAGTAAAAGATGCTGCTAGGTGCACAGGCCTGCAGATCAAGGCCTGATCCTGACTTTGGCACTAGTGAGAAACTAATGAGAAGCAATTCAGACCCCATACCATCACTCTCCTGCAATCCATGTCGCTCATAATTTTAAATAAACCACACTCTGCCTCATTTGAGTATGCTTGTATGAGCAAAGAGAAAGATGTGGATGGCTGTCTGTCGGACTCATTATCAACATGCGGGTGAGGAAAGAGGGGTGCCTTCTCCCCTCCACATCTTCATTTAGGCAGATAAGGAAGGTTTTACAAAAGGAGAACCAGCTCACCAGCTAAGAATGTTCTATTTAGGTGAGCATGAGGGAGATAAACCACATTAGTTGAACACTTGGTAGTTGTCAACCAGAATAGTAAATGGTTCTAGAGATTCGTTCTCTTCCCAGCCCTTCCTTCCTCCCTTCCCCTCCCTCTCTTTCCCTGAGTCCTCATTTGACCCTGAAGTTTTAGCATCTGTGTGTCAACACCTTAGAGCTACAGTGACAGTCTTTGGGACTGTCCTGCTGGCTGCTCCTGGGCAAGGCCCTTGTGGAATGCACCACATCCTTGATTTCTTGGTGTCAGGTTACAACCACCCCTTTACTGGAGCCTGCTGAGCTCCATTCAACTCTGGCCTGACTCAGTTGAGCTGCAGCTCTTGCTAAGGCGCTGGCGTGAGCCCCAAGCTGACAGCTGCACTTCCTGGAAGCTCAGTAGCGTTGGTTGTTTGTGTTTTGTTAGTTTCCCCTTCTTTTTTCTCCCATTCCCTCCTCCTTTCCCGTCCCTCCGCTCTACAGCCCTCCCTTCCCTTCTCTCTTTCCCTTTCTTTGATATGGAACTGAGTCCCTTGTCCCATTGAAGGCTGTTGACACAGTAATTGGACAGCATTTGCACTCTCTGCAGACAGTTTGGGGGCAGCGCTTCTCGGCAGCAGAGGAAATACTGGCCCAGAGCAGTTACCCACTACACAGACTGCAGCAGCCTTGGTGCAGCCAGCCAAGGCCTCCCTGCAAAGCTTTCAAACAGAAAACCCCGCTGCAGAGCCAGCACCTCTGAACCAGGCGGGGCTGCCTCTCTGTGCTACTCATTAAACAGTAAATAATTAAAACCCCCTGCAAAAGGCAGGTAAAATACAAGCCACAATGTCAGTAACACAGACATGAAAGAGAAAGGGGAAGAAAATGAATTAAAAAAAAAAAGCAGTGAAATAATTCATTTTGAAGCTATAATAAAGTTTCATTTGCAGTCTTGTTTAAAGATATATCAGACTTCAGGGATGTAACCCAATTACATTTTTATTCTAAGTTCCATTCAAAGATCTTGGACTTTGATTCTTTAACACAGATCAAACATGGTATAATTTTCTCCTGGTTATCAATACTTAAAAAGAAGCACTTCATTAGATACTGTAAGGTCTTACGTGTGTGTACACAGAGTGGGGGGATAACAAAACGAGATGACCCAGAAAGGGGACAGTTACAGTCTGCACAGAAGCAGCAGTAGGATCCACTTGGCTTCTTTAGGAAAGTTTGAGTGACTGAGTCCACGCTTACAGAACTGAGAATGTCTTACAGTTTCCATCGAATCTGGTCAGGCGGCCCTTGGAAAATACATGGTAGGTGTTACACCCCCAATTAGTTCCTGGGGTTTATGGTAGAAATGAAGTGTGGGACTAAAGAGCTTGAGTCCTGCAGTGTCACAGCCATCCCAGGGAGGGGCCTCAGGCATAGTTTTGGAGCCCCTCAATGGCTCATTTCAAATGCAGAGCTCTGCTTCTTGTCAGGCCTCCTCCTCTGGAAACAGACTCTTCCTGTCAACTTTCCTCCAGAAGATATTGAAGACACACCTTCAAAGGTGGTTTAGAAGCAGACATGTGCTTCTCAGTTATTTACTTCTTTGGAGGCTGGGATTGAACCCAGCTAGGCAGGCACTCTTGTCAACTGAGCTATATCTCAAGTCCTTAAAAAAATTATATATATATATATATATATATATATATATATATATATATATATATATATATATAACGAAGGGAGAGAAATTCTGCAGGAACAGGTGTTGCTAGGACTCAGCTAGGAAGCTCTGCATGGGGTTCTGAGAGGGCTGGGTTTTGTTTGTTTGTTTTCCCATTTGCTTTTGCTCCTCATCCAGAAGTCTGCAGTGCCCATGGACACATTCATGTTTTCAAGACTAACACTTTGGTAAAAGGGCCTTTGTTACTCTAAGTGCCATTTTCTCTTGCAGCATCTTGTATTTAGGGGAGGCTTCGCTATAACAAATCTTAAAGCCGATGGCATTTTAGATGGAGAATAAAGTCTTTTGAAGCCTCCAATACTCTGATAATGCTTGTCAACAACCTATTAATGGCAAATAACAAAGAAGAGAAAGACTCTCGCCAGGGTTAACACACGAATAAAATACCAGGACTGAGGAAAATGTAACATAAGGTGACCAGTTCTAGAAAAACAGATGTTTTCAAAAACGTATCAGCAGAACTGAAACTCTTGGGGGAAAACCTTTAGAATTTTGCTGACAATGACACCCTCATCACCTGAAATCTACTTAGTTTGCTCACGTTTCGCTTTGTTCTTTTCTGTACACGGTGGTGTTTTTGCACAGTTGTGAAGAATGGACGTAGCTTTCGCCTGATCCTCATCATTTTGCAAGGACTACTTCTATGCTGTGTGTTTTCATAACAGCATTGTGAAAGCCTGTATATTGGTATATTACATTCCAAAACCATTTCAGTCCTGTTGAACTTAGGGACTGATTCTTCTGGGGCGCCATTTGTAAAAATAACTTGTAAGCACATTTAGAAATTATTTTTACACACCACTGTCAATATGTGCAAGTAATGTTTCAAAGAATCACAATTGCTTTTGCCTTTTCTAAGTAAATAAGTGTCAAATGGCTTTTCACGATTAATCAAATTACCTTTTAAGCTGCTGATTCTCCTGTGACCCCAATCTATTAGTTCTTGGGTTAATTGTTTGAGCTTTTCCTAAGGAGTCAAACCATCAGAACACTTTCTTGGGTGATACACTTTTCATGTGGAATTCATGTGCGCTTTCTCTCATAGATATTGCACGCGTGGTTTTCCTGTACTTTCCCCACAGGCATCTGAGACTAACTTTGCTCCTCCCATGTGGCGTCCACATGATGTTGTCCCTTCACATTTCTAGTGCCTTATAAATCCCTACATCCACACTAGTTTCCCCTGCTCTGAATTACTCCATCCACAATGAGTAAACAGCCTAATTTTCACTCAAGTTTCAGGGCAGGATAGGAAACCTTGTCTTCCAGAGTAGGAAGCCATCCACGCCCCCGTGCTCCCACTGAGAAGCCAGCCAAGCTCTGTGTTTCTCAGTCTTTCTCTTCCTCTTTGCTCTTTATCTCTGGAAAGGCTCTGTGTTCTACAGATTTTCAAAGAGCTAGCATTCATGAAGAACCACTTTTACATTTCTATGATTTATTTGCCTTATTTCACGTGTTCAAGTGTTTTGCCTGCATGTGTGTACCTTCACACCTAAGTACAGTAGCTGCAGGGGTCAAAAGAGGGCATCAGCATCTTGGAAATGGAATTATAAATGGCTGTGAACCACCATGTGGGTGCTGGGACCCAAACCCAGGTCCTCTGCAAGAGCAACAAGTGTTCCTGACGTTGAGCTATCTCTCCATTTCTTGAAAAACAAAGAAACAAACAAGACTTTTGTGAAGTATCATCTGGATGGTCTGGAGGGCAGTGTGGCTTGAGGAATGAGAGGGGCTCACACTAGTGCCTGGTGGCATGGTTGACCAACCAGCAGATGAAAAAAGATTTGGAAAGCAGAACAAACCATTTACATTTTTAGCTTTAACTGGGACTCGCCTCTCTCAGACACTTTTATTATATTTTATTATAATTTTTATAAGCATAAATAAAGAACATTTGCACAGGGAGGTGGTGGAGGCCAAAGGAGGAACCAAGCCTGAAAGCTGAAGACTCAGGTTCCCATCCTGGTTCTGACAGCTTTAGTTGATATTTTTAAAGCTTAAAAGTGAAGGCGACCCAGAGTATGTACGTAGCACGGATGAACCCTGAGGACATCATACCACGAGAGGATGCCAGTCATGGAAGACCAGAAGCTGCAGTTCTGTGTACAAAAGGAATCAAACCAGGCAAACTTCAGGAAGCAAAGAGCAGAACAGGGCTGGGGGAAGCAGGGACCCTGTGGATCAACAACCAATAGGGACAAAGCTTCACCCATGTAGGACTCAAAGTCCTAGCCACTCTATAGGACATTATGCCTATAGTTTACAAGGCCGTTTTATAAATTCATCTCTTAAGAAACTAGACCTTACATTTAGCATTAACTGCAATAAGATAAACCTACAAAAAATATTTGAAAAGAAAGTGTCAGGCTCTCATTTTCCTGGTATATGCATGTGGGAATGGTATTGCCTACCTTGTGAACATCTGTGCCTCTGTCCTTCTGCATACTGCAGATATATCTGACTTACTCTGCTCAAATTCTAGTCTTAAATCACTTGGAGGAAGCAATGCGTGTATATTTATGTTGAGTATGACAGTAGAGAAATGAAAAGGAATAGAAAGAATTCTGAATTCGAGTCTGTAACCAGCTACTTCCACACCACGTAGGGGTGTATGAACTGTTCAGTTATTCCTTTGTGTCAGAGTGGCCTTAGAACTAGATTGCTCTCAAGATTTGATATGTCACTAAAATTCATTCTTCTAAAAGAACTAAGGCTATTATTTCTCACCCTGGCTTTAAGCAATAGGGCATTGTTTACTACATTCATCTCATTGTTCTTTTCTAGAAAGCAGGTCTCCTGACCCTGCTACTAACCTCATGTGTGAGATGATGTCATTATGCAGGTAAAGGCAGGTACAAGATAGATCGAGGTCTGTCATTGGACAAGAAGGAAGGATGGGCGGGAGAAAAGTTTTAGAGGGAGGAGGAGACTGGAGCAATTTCTCCTTCTTTCACCCTGACTACCACCTGTTGGCTCATTTGCAAGCAACTGTCTAATACAACATGAGACAAGGACAACACGCACGAAAGCCAGCAAGCTCCTGAGGCAGAGGCAACTGCTCCATGTGCCTCCTGCCACAAAAAGTCATGCACACAGCAAGATTGCCCTGTTCTACATGCATGTGATGTGACCAGGAAAAGATAAGATCTTCTGGAATAGAAAGTGGAGCAGATTTCTGCCTCTTCATGGAAGACAGAAGCCCCAAAGCTCACATGGACATTTCAGCATCTCTCTACATCACTTCATGAGGATGGACACATCTATGGAAGATGTAGACCCCCTCCTCCTGTCTCCATCTGTGCCCAGAGTTGGGGCTTTACCACGGTCCTCGGACACAAAACCTGCCCACAGAGAGCTGGTCTGCCAGGAGCACTCTCCCCCCTAAGCCCTCAGCCCACAGGTGAGACCCCACTTTCTCCCCATTGACTGTTCAAAGAAACACACAGTGCACAGGAGCCACAGGGTGGCCTAGGACAGGACACTTCCGGTCCCCATCTCAACCTAGAGCAGGGGCTGTCTCACAGCTCTCAGAGCCAAAACCTTCCTACAGAGAGCTGGTCTGCCAGGAGCACTCTCACTCCAAAGATCACAGGCTCACAGGCTCACAGGCTCACAGGAGGGACAAGCTTCAGTCAGAGACAGCAAGACCAACTAACATCAGAGATAATCAGATGGTGAGAAGCAAACACAAGAACCTAAGCAACAGAAACCAAGAAAGACTACTTGGCATCCTCAGAACCCAGTTCTCCAGCCAAAGCAAATATTGTATATCCAAACACACCGGAAAAGCAAGATTTGGATTTAAAATAACATCTCATGATGATGATAGATGACTTTAAACAAAAACATAAATAACTCCCTTAAAGAAATACAGGAGAACATAGGTAAACAAGTACAAGCCCTTAAAGAGGAAACACAAAAATCCCATAAAGAGTTACAGGAAAACACAACCAAACAGGGAAAGGAATTAAACAAAACCATCAAGGACCTAGAAATGAAAATAGAAACAATAAAGAAATCACAAAGAAAGACAACCCTGGAGATAGAAAACCCAGGAAAGAGATCAGGAGTCATAGACACAAGCATCACCAACAGACCACAAGAAATTAAAGACAGAATCTCAGGGGCAGAAGAATCCATATAAAACATTGACACAATAGTCAAAGAAAATGCAAAAAGCAAAAACCTCCTAACCCAAAACATCCAGGAAATCCAGGACACAATGAGAAGAACATACCTAAGAATAATAGGTTTAGAAGAGAACAAAGATTCCCAACTTAAAGGGCCAGTAAATATCTTCAACAAAATTATAGAAGAAAACTTTACTAACCTAAAGAAAGAAATGCCTACGAACATACAAGAAGCCTACAGAACTTCAAACAGATTGGACCAGAAAAGAAATTCCTCTTGTCACATAATTGTCAAAACCACAAATAGACAAAACAAAGAAAGAATATTAAAAGCAGTAAGGGCCAACCAGAGCTTCCAGGGACTAAGCCACTACCCAAAGACTATACATGGACTGACCCTGGGCTCCAACTGCAAAGGTAGCAATGCTCCTAGTAGGAGCACCAGTGGAAGGGGAAGCCCTTGGTCCTGCAAGGCTGAACCCCAGTGAATGTGATTGTTGGGGTAAGGGTGGTAATGGTGGGAGGATGGGAGGTGAACACCCATATAGAAGGGAGGGGGGGGGGGCTAGGGGATGTTGGCCTGAAACCGGAAAAGGGAATAACAATTGAAATGTAAATAAAAATACCCAAATTAATAAAGATGGAGGAAAAGAAATCAAATATTTAAATAAAAACTAAAACATAATTAATGCATAAAAAAGCAGTAAAGGGGTTGGGGATTTGGCTCAGTGGTAGGCGCTTGCCTAGGAAGCCTTAAGGTCCTGGGTTCGGTCCCAGCCCGGGGAGAATCGGGGAAGCAGTAAGGGAAAAAGGTCAAAGCAACATATAAAGACAGACCTATCAGAATTACACCAGACTTCTCAAGAGATACTATGAAACCTAGAAGATCCTGAACAGATATCATACAGACCCTAAGAGAACACAAATGCCAGTCCAGACTAAATGCCAGTCCAGACTGCTGTATCCAGGAAACTCTCAGTTACCATAGATGGAGAAACCAAGATATTCCATGACAAAAGCAGATCTAATATCTTTCCACAAATCTAGCCCTACAAAGAATAATAGATGGAAAACTCCCACACAAGGAGGGAAACTACATCGTAGGAAAAGCAAGAAAGTTATCTTCTTGCAACAAACCCAAAACAAGATAGCCATGTAAACATAATTCCACCTCTAACAACAAAAATAACAGGAAACAATCACTATTCCTTGATATCTCTTAACATTAATGGACTCAACTCCCTACTGAAAACGCATGAGTAGAAGACTGGATATGTAAACAGGACCCAGCATTTTGCTGCATATAGTAAACACATCTTAGTAACAAAGGCAGACAGTACCTAAGAGTAAAAGGCTGGGAGAAATTTCCAAGCAAATGGTTCCAAGAAACAAGCTTGAGTACCCATTCTAATATAAAATAAAATCAACTTTCTACCAAAAGTTATCAAAAAAGGATAAGAAAGAACACTTTATACTCATCAAAGGAAAAATGTACCAAGATGAATTCTCAATTCTGAGCATCTATGTTCCAAATGCAAGGGCACCCATATTCATAAAAGAAACTCTACTAAAACTCAAAGCATACATTGCACTGCACACAATAATAGGAGACACACAATAACAGTAGGAGACTTCAACATTCAGCTCTCATCAATGGACAGATCATCAAAAAAGAAAATAAATGGAGATAGTGAAACTAACAGAAGTTATGAACTAAAAGGATTTAACAGACATCTATAGAATATTTCATCCTAAAACAAAAGAATATATCTTCTTCTCAGCACCTCAGTACTCTGAGGTACATTCTCAAAAATTGACCATATAGTTGGTCACAAAACAGGCCTCAATAGATACAAGAAGATTAAAATATTCCTATGCATCCTATCAGATCACTGCAACTAAAGCTGGTCTTCAATAACAATGAAAACATCAGAAAGCCCACATATATATGGAACCTGAACAACACTCTACTCAATGACAACTTGGTCAAGGAAGAACTAATAAAATTAAATTCTTTTTAGAATTTAATGCAAATGAAGGCACAATATATTCACCAAACTAATGGGATACAATGAATGCAGTGCTAAGAGGAAAATTCATATCTCTGAGTACCTCCAAAAAAAAAGTAGAGAGAGCATACACTAACAACTTGAAAACACACCTGAAAGCTCTAGAACAAGGAGAAGCAAATTCACCTAAGAGGAATAGACAGCAGGAAATAAACTCAGAGCTGAAATCAACCAAGTAGAAACAAACAGAACTGTACAGAGATCAATAAGGAGCTGGTTCTTTGAGAAAATCAATCAGATAGATAAACCCTTGGCCAGACTAACCAGAGGGCACAGAGACAATATCCAAATTAACAAAATCAGAAATGAAAAGGGAGACATAACAACAAAAACTGAGGAAATTAAAATTTATTAGATCCTACTACAAAAACCTATATAAACACAACTGGAAAATCTGAAGGAAATGGACAATTTTCTAGACAGATGCCAGGTACCAAAGTTAAATCAGGATCAGATGAACCTTCCAAACAGTACCATAACCCCTAAAGAAATAGAAGCAGCCATTAAAAGTTCCCCAACCAAAAAAGCCCAGGAATAGATAGATGCATTTAGTTCAGAATTCTATCAAACCTTCAAAGAAGACCTAATACCAATATTCCACAAAAATAGAAACAGAAGGAACACTACCCAATTCATTCTATGATGTCACAATTACACTTATACTTTTACACACAAAGACCCAACCAAAAAAGAGAACTTCAGACTAATTTCCTCATGAATATTGATACAAAAGTATTCAAAAAGATTCTCATAAACCAAATCTCAGAACACATCAAAACAATGATTTGCCATGATCAAGTAGGCTTCATCCCAGGGACACAGGGATGGTTCAATATACAGAAATCCATGAACACAATCCATTATATAAACAAACTGAAAGAAAAAAAACCATGTGATCATTTCATTAGATACTAAGAAAGCATTTGACAAAATTCAACACCCCTTCAAGATAAAAGTCTTGAAAAGATCAGGAATTCAAGACCCATCCCTATACATAGTAAAAGCAATATACAGCAAAACAGTAGCCAACATCAAATTAAATGGAGAGAAACTTAAAGCTGTCCCATTAAAATCGGGGAATAGACAAGGCTGCCCACTCTCTCCCTACCTATTCAATATAGTTCTTGAAGTCCTAGATAGAGCAATTAGACAACAACAACAACAACAACAAAGATCAAAGGAATATAAATTGGAAAGGAAGAAGTCATATGATATGATAGTATACATAAGTGACCCCAAAAATTCCACCATATAACTCCTAAACCTGATAAACAACTTCAGCAAAGTGGCTGGATATAAAATTAACTCAAACAAATCAGAGCCTTCCTCTACTCAAAGGATAAACAGGCTGAAAAGAAATTAGGGCAACGACTCCCTTCACAATAGTCACAAATAATTTAAAATATCTTTGTGTGACTCTAACCAAGCAAGTGAAAGATCTGTATGACAAGAACTTCAAGTCTCTGAAGAAAGAAATATAAGATCTCAGAGGATGGAAAGATCTCCCATGTTCATGTATTGGCAGGATTAATATTGTAAAAGTGGCCATCTTGCCAAAAGCAATCTATAGATTCAATGCAATCCCCATCAAAATTCCAACTCTGTTCTTCACGGAGTTAGAGACAGCAATTTGCAAATTCTTCTGGAAAAGCAAAAACCCAGGATAGCAAAAAAAAAAACTATTCTCAACAATAAAAGAACTTCTCGGGGAATCACCATCTCTGACCTCCAGCTGTATTGTAGAGCAATAGTGATAAAAACTGTAAGGTATTGATACAGAGACAGGCAGATAGATCAATTAAAGACCCAGAAATGAACCCACACACCTATGGCCATTTGATCTTTGACAAAGGAGCTAAAACCATCTAATGGAAAAAGGACAACATTTTCAACAAATGATGCTGGTTCAACTGGAGGTCAGCATGTAAAAGAATGCAAATTGTCCTATTCTTATCTCCTTGTACAAAGCTCAAGTCCAAGTGGATCAAAGACCTCCACATACAAGCAGATACACCCAAACTAATAGAAGAGAAAGTGGGGAAGAGCCACACATAGGCACAGGGGAAAAGTTCCTGAATAGAACACCAATAACTTATGCTTTAAGGTCAAGAATCAATAAATGGGACCTCATAATATTGCAAAGCTTCTGTAAGGCAAAGGATACTGTGAATAGACAAAATGGCAACCAACAGATTGGGAAAGGTCTTGACCAATCTTACATCCAATAGAGGGCTAATATCTAATATATACAAAGAACTCAAGAAGTTAGACTCCAGAGAATCAAATAATCCTATTAAAAAATGGGGTAGAGAGTTAAACAAAGAATTATGAACTGAGGAATACCGAATGGCTGAGAAATACCTAAAGAAATGTTAACATCCTTAATCATCAGAGAAGTACAAATCAAAACAACCCTGAGAAACCACCTCACACCAGTCAGAATGGCTAAGATCAAAAACTCAGGTGACAGTAGATGCTGGTGAGGATGGGGAGAAAGAGGAACACTCCTCCATTGCAAGCTGGTACCACCACTCTGGAAATCAGTCTGGAGGTTCCTCAGAAAATTGGGCATAGTACCACCTGAGAACACAACTATACCACTCCTGGGCATACACCTACAATATGCTCCAACATATAACAAAGACATGTGCTCCACTATGTTCATAGCAGCCTGATTTATAATAGCCAGAAGCTAGAAAGAACCCAAATGTCCTTCAACAGAGGAATGGATACAGAAAATGCGGTACATTTACCCAATGGGGTACTACTCAGCTATCAAAAACAACGACTTCATGAAATTCATAGGCAAATGGATGGAAGTAGAAAATATCATCCTGAGTGAGGTAACCCGTCACAAAAGAACACATATGGTATGCACTCCCTGAATAGTGGATATTAATCCAGAAGCTCAGAATACCCAAGAAACAATTCATAGACTATATGAAGCTCAAGAATAAAGACCAAAATGTGGATCCTTCAGTCCTTAGAAGGGAGAACAAAACAGTCACAGGAGGAAACACAGGGACAAAGATTGGATCAGGGACTGAAATAAGGTCATCCAGAGACTGCTTCACCTGGGGATCCATCCCATATGGTGCCACCAAACCCAGTCACTATTGCAGATGCCAAGAAGTGCTTGCTGACAGGAGCCAGATATGGGTGCCTCCTGAGTGACTCTGCCAGAACCCCACTGATACAGATGAGGATAGTTGCAGCTAACTACTGGACTGAACACGGGGACCCCAATGGAAGAGTTAGAGAAAAGACTGAAGTAGAGGGGACAAGGGACATATATTGAAATGCAAATACATAAAATATCCTAGAAAAATAAAATTATATAAAAAATATGTAGATCCACAGTGTATCTTGGAGCACTTGAAAGCAGGGCAAAGGTTCTTAGAAATGGAGTATCAGGAGACGCCATGGGAGATTGGGAGATGCTGAAGGCAAGAGCAGCAGATGCCCAAGCAGGAGAGCAAGCTCCTGCAGGCGCCTTTGCCAGCTGTTGCCTTTGGCCTCTACTCTTTCTCTGAAGACTTTCTCAAACTTCAAATGCGTTCACTGAAGCTGGGGTTTTTAGGTCCGATGCTGATTTTCTCTGATACCCTACACCCTGCAGAGGCAGGGTTTCAGTGGCAGACTCACCAGAAGACAGGCACAGAAATGACCTGAGAAAGGGTGACATGATCAGCAGAGCACCAGGACAGCTCTAATGCTGCTTACTCTCAAGTACTCTCTTGGCAATCAAGAGAGGCATAAAGAGGGTTGGAGAGGTGGCCCTGTGATTAACAGTGCTTACTGCTCTTCCAGAAGACCCAAGTTGAGCTCCTAGAACCCATGTCAGATGATCAACAACAGCCTCCAACTCCAGCTCCACAGATCCAGAGCCCACTCTGCCCTCCATGGGTAAGCACACACATACACAACACACAATATACATCTTTTAAAGATCACTTGCAACAAATGCCAAACTGCTGTGCCTCTTCACCAATGATCCTGATCACTCTCACAGTTATATTGCTACAGAACAACGACTGTAGGCATTGATGATATTTTTATCACTTTATAAGAATTTTAAGTCATATTTGTTATGGGTCTGGATTAGATTTTTGTCATTGTGACGAAATATCTGAGGGAATCAACTTAGGAGAAGGGAAGGGTCTTTAGCTTTTTGTTCCATTTGGTTCTTTGTTTTGGGTTCTGTGACTTGACAGAATGTCAAAAAGGTATTATTGAGGTAAACTGTTTATCTTGTCGCATGGGAAGCAGAGACACAGAGGAAGAGGCCAGAATTCCCAAACAGCTTAACTTCCTCTACTAGGTTCACCTCCTAAAGGTTCCACCAGGACCCAATAGCAACCTAGGTTGGTAAACAAGCTTCCAACACTTGCTTTCCAAGAACACGTCCATTGGGCTGAGTGCTTAACCTGTGACTGTGATTACAATGTCTTTGTCCAGTTCTGATGGGACATTGTGGTAGCCTGAATTCTATTTAGGAGGAGGTGGGGATTTGGACACAAAGACGGCCCCATGTAGAGGGGAGATGATTGAAGACAGCTCTGCAAGGACACAGTCTACAAACCTAGGAATGCCCAGAAGTATGGGAGGCTGGGAAGAGCCTGACGGAGGCCTCTCCTTAAGATACCTAAAGAACCAAACACTGTGGTAATCTTCATTTTGGACTCTAAGCTTCCATGAGTTCACTTGATTCTGTCATTTGGGCCACCTCGTTAGCCGTACTTTGCTGTGGAAGCCCCAGAAAACCAATATAACACAGTGACAAGGACTTCTGTAAGTAACAGAAGATATACTTCAGGGAAAAGCAATACGCCAGATATCTACTCAGGGCGTATGAAGGATGCGGGGCTCATTTTAGAAATGCCCAGTGATACCACCATGTGGAGAGTGATCAATTGAATAGTATCTGAAACAACGCAAAATGATTTCCAGAAGCTCTTTAGTGTCTCATATAAATAATCCCTTCCTAGCATTTTGGCTTTTTATTTTAGTACATATTCTGTTATAAATGTAATTTTATTTTTATTCTTTAGCATTTGAAGTGAAGTTGATTATCATGGTATTCATCTCTTAAAAAAAGGTAAAAATATAAGCATTTAATATAACCAAAGATGTCACATCAAAATTGATAGAAATTTCATTGTAATTCCTTATTTGTTATGGGATAACATTTGCCAGTTTATTAGAAAAACAGCCTTAATAACTAAAAGACATGCAAAGGATATATCAGTTTTTAGTGTGGTATTTTATTTTCTCTTTCATTTTATTAAAAATTAATAGAGATGTAAGCGTTGTTGAGAGGATTTAAAACCCTTCAGATAAACAAGATTTCAACTGGGGCGGCCTCTAGAGAAGGGTACTGAAGCAGTGATGGAAACTCACTTTGCAGGGTGTGCCCTTTCCTGTGTGGTGTGTGTGTGTGTGTGTGTGTGTGTGTGTGTGTGTGATATTTATTTTTCAGTTAGAGTAAAACCAGCCAGTTGAAAACTCTGAGACACTATAAAAAATGACAGAAGGTTTTGAGAGGTAACCAATGGAGACTGAAGAACCATCCCAGGTCCCACTCATGAGGTGGGAACGTGTGAGGCTGAGGTACCAGAGACAGGAAGCCCACGTGTAATTTGAATGGTTTTCACATAGCAGAGAAAGACTGACTTTGAAAGGACTTGAAGAGCAGATGAGAATTTGAAACTAAAACAGTAGAGGGGCTGGTACGATGGCTCAGCAGTGAAGGCAGTGCCTTGCCACTAAGTCTGAAGACCAGAAATCAACCTGAGGACCCCATGTAGGGAGGGAGGACTAACTCTTCTAGGTGCCCTCTGACCGCCACACATGTGCATGGCATGTGCGTATTCACACAAGCACACAAACATGCTTTTTAATCACTGCAAACCTGAAAATCCAGACCAGGAGGTTTAAATAGGTGACAGTTGAGAGATACTGAGTGAATGCCCTGGTTGTCTTCTTACACGGCCTCAAACTCAAAAGCGAGGCAGTTGACAGAAGGTTTGAGTGGAGCAGCACCTTGAGCTTACTTATTCGCTTTGGAAAGTAGGGAAGTTGTACATCATCACTGCGTGCGCTGACATCCTTGTCTCCTGGAGTACAGTATCTGCTTAACTCATCTCCCCATTTCTATGGCTATGGAAAGGCCGCTATTACAAAGTCCGTGTGCTACCTTATTTACTTATTTGGATAAAGAACACTTTTGTGAGAAGAGGAGATGGAGTTTTATACTAACTTCGTGATGCTTCTCTTATTTTTGACATGTTGGGATTGTTTTTTAAGTTTTCATTTGTGTCTATGTGTCTCTGTGGACGTGTGCTGTGTGTGTGTGCAGCTCTCAGGAGAGGGCACACCCTTAGCCACTCATTCATTTCTACAGTCCCACAAATTACTTTTTTAAAAAAATAACATGCCCTTAAAGTTTTTGAGTGGTTTGCTTTTTAAAATATACGAAGTTGGGGCTGGAGAGACAGCTCAGTGGCTAAGAGTGTGGACTACTCTTGCAAAGGACCCACCTGTGGTCGCCGGCAGCCATATCAACTCAAACGCTGTGACTCCAGGCTCAGGTGCTCATCACAGCACGCCTCTGTATTCATGGTGCAAACAAACGCAAACACAGACCTACACATTCGCACAGATTTAAACAAACTAAAAAATATTATTAGCAGCACTTTCCATGTTAATTATTTGGTAAAATTCAATGATTTTCTTTTAAGTATTTCCTTAGTTCTGGTTCCTAATTAGAGGCATTTATCACCAATTGGTAAATGTCCTTTAATTAAGCATGGTAATTCATGCCTATGCTTATTTAAAATAGGCTCTACCTTTGTTTAATGAATTTGAATTGGGCCTTTAAAAAGCAATTTTAAAAATTGCATATCAAATTTCTTAATTTTGTTTCCATTAGAGAGATTTCGACTCCCTCTTCTAGCCCCACAGGGAAAGGGACATTTTCCTTCTCTCTTCACTTGTAGAATGAACGAGAATACAGATCTTGTTGGTGAAGTTTTTAACTCTTGTTCTATCTGCATTCAGTCTGAGGTGTGACCTCTGAACTCCGTGCCAAAGTACAGGGAACGGCTTTGAACTGGACAGCCGGGGTGGGCTATCTGCAGGGGCTGGAGGTTAACATTAATTCCTCAGACACCGGAGAGAGGCTCACCAGTTAAGAGCACTTGCTAGTCTTGTTTAGGGCCAAACACCCACATGGTGGCTCACAATCGTCTTAAACTGTGGTTCCATCTGATGTACTTTTCCAGATGCCATAGGCACCAGGCATGTACATGGTACATATACAATGGGTGTGTATGTGTGTGTGTGGGGGGGTGTGAGTCTGTGGGTGTGTTTTGAAGGTTTTTCCTGTGAAAGGTAAATAAATATATAGCTATATATCCTACCTGCTCTCTATCGTTCATTTTAAAATGTTTTTCGTACAGTTTCATTTTGAAATAGGATAGATTTGACATACTCTAAGGATATGTGTCAGGGATTGCATCTAATGACTTGTGTTCCTTTTGTCTGGGATATTTGGTGTAGGTGTATGTGTGTATATATGTCTGTGTGTATGTGTGTGGTATATGCACATGCTTGTATGGGCACATGTGTGTGTGTAGAGGTCAGAGGTTGACAGTGAGTGACTTGGCTGATCCTTAAACTGATGGACACTTTAGTTTCTGAGAGAGTCTGTCACTGAAGCTCATCAATTCTGCTGTGCTGGCTGGCCAATGCTCTCTAGGCATGCCCTGGTCTCTACCTCCCCTAGTGCTAGCATTACAAACTTGTGTGACCCAGCTTTTGCATGGGTGCTGGTGCTCTGACCCCAGGTTCCCATGTTTGCCCTGCAGGCCCTTTACCCACGAGCCACTCTCTCAGCCCCAGTTTAATCGATGATCTTAACACAACTGTGGCCATGAACCTTTGAAATATCTGAGTGATTCTGTTTGAGGGAGGGGGTTAGAAGGCTCCACCCATCTGAGGAACTCTTGGCAGTTGATGGTTTCTGGAGGAGAAGAGTCACTTTTCTTTGAGGGTATGGGTGCTGGTCAATTGTCCCACACTCATGCACACATGAGTAACATTAACTAAGGAGGAAGAGAAGGCTATGAAGTTGGGAGGAAGACACACTGGTGGTAATCTGGGTGAGTAAGAGAAGGGTGTGATCTAAACTGTACACGTATGAAATTCTCACAGAATGAATGCAGCCATACTCAAACGATTCCGTTCGCAGGGAAAAAGCAAGCTAATGTTTACACTTCCCTTTGTACTTTATTTATTTTCTCTTTTCCATAGATACTTGTTTAAAAAGATTTAAAAATCATTTGGCGCTTTGGTATGTCATCCAAGTGTAAAAGATTAAATAAGCTAGTGGGGCAATCAACACTGCTTCCAAACGTTTGGTAAATGTGGAAAATCATAAAGAGAAAATTAAAATTATTTTATTTTATTATACTTAATTTTTATGTGTCATCTACGAGAACCATTTAAGTTCCTTTTGGTAAATACAGTTTTACAGTTGCTTGGTGTGAAGGTTTGAGGCGAGTTCGTATGCATGAGGCTTTCCCTAGTCGTGAATGTTTCATTTGACCTGTTTGGTTTTAGACCACAGTGCACATGGAGGGTGGGTTCCTGGTGTCTTTAACCTGCAGCTCTCTAGGCATGCCTTCCTCTGGGCGTGTGGGAAAGCCAGAACACGGTCTGTATGCTCTGCCCTTGAACACATTTCTCAGGCTTACAGCATCAGTCTCCTTTCCTTCCCACTAAACTGCCCAGTCTGCCTTTTTTGTCTTCTGGTATTTGTTGCTGAAGTGATAAAACAGCCTGGTTTACTTTCTGCCTCAAGGCAGGCTGTGTCCTCTCGTTGCCTATAGGTAGATCTCTCTCTCTGTGAAGTATTCAGAAAAACTTCCAAGAAGTTACCAAAATGTGGATCTCTTTATTAATTTTGACTGCAGCAGAAAGGCTATTTTAATTTCAGTTTTAAGATACTTTTAGGGTCAATAAAGCTTTCTTGAGATAATTCTGGATATTGTTTTAGGTACAGTTATAGAGTGTTCTTCCCTAGAGACTCTAAATTTATCAGTCTCGTTGCCTTTATCTGTCTTCTTCTTGCAGTTTAAGGCATTTATTCAAGTTTGTTGTAGACATCACAGATGCAGACTTGCATTGAACCATTACTCTCTTTAAGGAGAGCAGTCCTTATGCAGAATCCCCAGGTGTAGGACAGAAAGATTAACATGGCAACAGCCGGCCCCTGCAGGCTAGCTTCTCAAAAAGGCATGGTCTTTTGGAAGCTGCATGGAAAGCCATTGGGTGGGTGCTGGGGCAATTGCTCTTTCTCTACACCCTGTCATTCTCTCCTGCCAAGGACAGGTTGGTGCTTTCCAACCTCTGACAGCCTCCATGGTTAAGCCTTGCTGTCTAGATGCCATCCCCCAGGACTGTAAGCAATACTGTGCCCCAGCACCTGACCCCAATCCTCCTGCCCCCTTCAGTCATGCAGGAAGTGGGAGTGAGGTTGCACAAATCCTGAATGCTAGGGCGGCTGGCATCAAGGCTCTGCTATGTCCAGTTGCTGTCATGGTGGTCATACTTCCTGACTCATACAGCAGCCAGTAAAACAGAGGGGCCTGAGCATGCGCTCTTCTTCCTGACTCTGTGAGGCCCTTCCCTCTCTGAGGGACTTAGCAGTAGTAAGGTGTTACCAGAATAGTTTACCGTGGTCTCCTGCTAGTGTGACCACTGTCGTAGCAAACTACCAGGAACACAGCATTCTTTTGCAAGCAAGTCCAAACTAGTATCAGCTAAATTGTGCAAACCAGAGTGACAAGTGGCCATGTATAATGTGACTAGCTTTCAGGAGTCACATGACTCTTTGCAGGCATCTGTAGGAGGTTAAGGCTCTCACAGTGGAATTCTTTGTGTGAGAGGGAGAGAGAGGGAGGAGAGGAGAGGGAGAGAGGACGAATGGGGAGGGAGAGGAGAGAGGAGATGAGAGGAGGAAAGGAAGAAGAGAGAAGGAAGAAGAGAAAGGAAGGAAGGAAAGTAGGAAGGAAAGAAGACAGACAGACAGACAGACAGATAAATGGAAGTTACTAGGGCTGACTGGCAGACTGCCTGACTAACGGAAGTTACCTAGGGTGTGATAGATACTTTAAAGACAGGAAGTAGAACCACACTGCCCCTGATAAAATTCATGATAGAAGAGTCACAGTTGGGGATATTTCTCATGATTGTTAAGGAATGGGGGGCTGAGAGGTCATACCAGCTTGAGGACCTGACTTTGTGTAAAAAGGTTGGTCCTGGGTTCTGGGGAGATAGTTCAGTAGGTAAACTAACTGCCACCCAAGTCAGAAGATCAAACTTTAGATTCCCAGCATTGATGTAAATGTCTGACAGCCATGGAGGCTGTCCTCTAAGCCCAGTGCATGGGGCAGAGGCAGGGTATCCTTGGAGTGAGACAGCTGACTAGACTCACTGAATTGGTGAGTTTTAGGTTCAAAAATAATCCACGTGAATACTTGACATCCAGCCCTGACACAGATGTATGCGCACACACACAAGCCTCCCTCCCCAACACACACGTGTGAATGTGCGTGCACACACACACACACACAATCACACACACACACAACTCTCTTACACACACACACAGACACACACCCTCTTACACACACACACACACACACACACACACACACACACACACACACACACACACACACACACACGCCATAAAGTGGTTCATGCTTGTAATCTCAGCGTGGTGGAGGCAGAGACAGGCAGATCCCAGTTTTGCTAAAGTTCCAGGTCAATGAGACACGGTCTCCAAAACTCTAGTGGAAGAAACCTGAGGAACAGCACTGAGGGTTGACCTCTGGCCTTCACATGCATGTGTATGTGCATACACATATGTACATCCCCCAAACATACACACAACTTAAAAAATAGAGGAGGGGGGTAAGGGAATGTGACAGATCTCTCAGTATCAGAATATAAGGACAAGTCAGAATGGAAATCCTACCTCTTCTCCATGAAATAAAAATGGTAAAGAGAAAGTCCCTTAGCGGCATGACCTCCCCTACCACTACTGACAGAACTTCCTTCTGTTCCTGGATGAGACAGGAACAAGCTAGTGGTCATCCTAGTGTGTTTTCTCTTTTTATATAGGATATTTTATGTATTTATATTTCAAATGTTATCCCATGTTCCCTTCCCATTCCCCTCCCCCCCACACCCACTCCCATCTTAATACACTGGCATTCCCCTACACAGGGAAAATAATCCTTCACAGGACCAAGGTCTCCTCCGATTGATGCCAGACAATGTCATCCTCTGCTACATGTGGGACTGGAGTCATGGGTCCCTCTATGTGTACTCTTTGGTTCATGGTTTAGTTGTTGGGAGCTCTGGGGGGTCTGGTTGGTTGATATTGTTGTACTTCCTATGGGACTGCAAACCCCTTCAGCTTCTTCAGTCCTTTCTCTAATTCCTCCATTGGGGTCCCTGTGCCCAGTCCGATGGTTGGCTGTGAGTATCCTCATCTGTTTCAGTAAGGCTGTAGCAGAGCCTCTCAGGAGACATCCATATGAGGCTCCTGTCAGCAAGCACTTCTTGGTATCAGCAATCGTGACTGGGTTTGGTGACTGCACAGGGATGGCTTCCCAGGTGGGGCCTTTCTTTCAGTCCCTGATCCACTCTTTGTCCCTGTGTTTCCTCCTGTGAGTATTTTGTCCTGTCTTCTAAGAAGGACTGAAGGATTCACATTTTGGTCTTCTTTATTCTTGAGTTTCATATATATTCTATGAATTGTTTCTTGGCATTTCTGAGCTTTTGGGCTAATACCCACTATTCAAGGAGTGCATACCAAGTGTGTTCTTTTGTAACTGGGTTACCTCACTCAGGATGATATGTTCTACTTCCATCCATTTGCCTATGAAATTCATGAAGTCGTTGTTTTTGATAGCTGAGTAGTACCCCATTGGGTAAATGTACCACATTTTCTGTATCCATTCCTCTGTTGAAGGGCATCTGGGTGGGTTCTTTCCAGTTTCTGGCTATTATAAATAAGGCTGCTATGACCATAGTGTGGCATGTGGCCTGGGTGTATGTTGGAACATCTTTTGTGTGAATGCCCAGAAGTGGTATGTCTGTGTTGTCAGGTAGTACTATGCCCAATTTTCTAAGGAATTACCAGATTAATTTTCAGAGTGGTTGTACTAACTTGCAATCCCATCAATAATGGAGGAGTGTTCCTCTTTCTCTACAACCTTGCCAGCATCTGTTGTCACCTGAGTTTTTTTATCTTAGTCATTCTGACAGGTGTAAGGTGGAATCTTAGGGTTGTTTTGATTTGCATTTCCCTGATGACTAAGGATGTTGAACATTTCTTTAGGTGCTTCTTGGTCATTCAGTGTCCCTCAGTTGAGAACTCTTTTTTTAGCTCTGGACCCCATTTTTAAATAGGATTATTTGGTTCTCTGGAATCTAACTTCTTGAGTTCTTTGTATATATTAGATATTAGCCCTTTATCAAATGTAGATATTGGTCAAGGCCTTTCCCAATCTGTTGGTTTCTGTTTTGTCCTGATGACTATGTCCTTTGGCTTACAGAAGTATTGCAAGTTTATGAGGTCCCATTTGTTGATTCTTGATCTTAGCACATAAGCCATTGGTGTTCTGTTCAGGAAATTGCCTATGTGTTTGAGGCTTTTACCAAGTTTCTCCTCTATTAGTTTCAGTGTATCTGGGTTTATGTGGAGGTCTTTGATCCACCTGGACTTGAGCTTTGTACAAGGAGATAAGAATAGGACAATTTGCATTCCTTTACATGCCTGACCTTCAGCACCATGTGTTGAAAATGTTGTCTTTTTTTTCCACTGGATGGTTTTAGCTCCTTTGTCAAAGATCAAGTGACCATAGGTGTGTGGGTTCATTTCTGGGTCTTCAATTCTATTCTATTGATCTGCTTGCCTGTCTCTGTACCAATTCTCTTCAGTTTTTATCACTATTGCTCTGTAATACAGTTTGAGGTCAGGGATGATGATTCCCCCAGAAGTTTTTTAATTGTTGAGAATAGTTTTCACTATCCTGGAGTTTTTGCTTTTCCAAACGAATTTGCACATTGCTCTTTCTAACTCGATGAAGAATTGAGCTGGAATTGTGATGGGGATTGCATTGAATCTATAGATTGCTTTTGGCAAGATGGCCACTTTTACTATATTAATCCTGCCAATCAAAGAGCATGGGAGATTTTTCAATTGTCTGAGATCTTATATTTCTTTCTTCAGAGACTTGAAGTTCTTGTCATACAGATTTTTCACTTGCTTGGTTAGAGTCACGTCAAGGTATTTTACATTATTCATGATTATTGTGAAGGGTGTCATTGCTCTAATTTGTTTTCAGTCTGTTTATCCTTTGAGTGGAGGAAGGCTTTTGATTTGTTTGAGTTAATTTATATCCAGCCGCTTTGCTGAAGTTGTTTATCAGGTTTAGGAGTTCTATGGTGGAATTTTTGGGATCACTTAAGTACACTATCATATCATCTGCAAATAGTGATGTTTTTACTTCTTCCTTTCCAATTTGTATCCCTTTCATGTCTTTTTGTTGTCTTATTGCTCTGGCTAGGACTTCAAGTACTGTAACGAATAGGTAGGGAGAGAGTGAGCAGTCTTGACTAGTCCCTGATTTTAGTGAGATTGCTTCAAGTTTCTCTCCATTTAGTTTGATGTTGGCTACTGGCTTGCTGTATATTGCTTTTACTATGTTTAGGTATGGGCCTTGAATTCCTGATCTTTCCAAGATTTTTAACATGAAGGGGTGTTGAATTTTGTCAAATGTTTTTTCAGCATCTAGTGATATGATCACATGGTTTTTTCTTTGAGATTGTTCATATAGTGGATTACATCAATAGATTTCTGTATATTGAACCATCCCTGCATCCCTGGGATGAAGCCTACTTGCTCATGGTGAATGATCATTTTGATCTCTTCTTGGATTCAGTTTGTGAGAGTCTTATTCAGTATTTTTGCATCGATATTCATGAGGGAAAATGGTCTAAAGTTCTCTTTGTTGGGTCTTTGTATGGTTTAGGTATAAGCATAGTTGGAATTAGGTAGTATTCCTTCTGTTTCTATTTTGTGGAATAGTTTAAAGAGCATTGGTATTAGGTCTTCTTTGAAGGTCTGATAGAATTGTGCACTAAATCCATCTGCTCCTGGGCTTTTGTTGGTTTGAGACTTATGATGACTGCTTCTATTTCTTTAGGGGTTATGGAGTTGTTTAGATGGTTTATCTTATCCTGATTTAACTTTCGTACCTTCTATCTGTCTAGAAAATTGTCCATTTCCTCCAGGTTTTCCAGTTTTGTCGAATATAGGCTTCTATAATAGTACCTGATTTTTTTAAAAAATTTTCTCAGTATCTGCTGTTATGTCTCCCTTTTCATTTCCTATTTTGTTAATTTGGATACTGTCTATGTGCCCTTTTGTTGGTCTGGCTAAGGGTTTATCTATCTTGTTGATCTCAAAAGAACCAGCTCCTGGTTCTGTTGATTCTTTGTATTGTTCTTTTTGTTTCTACTTGGTTGATTTCAGCCCTGAGTTTGATTATTTCCTTCTGCTCCTCCTGGGTGTATTTGCTTCTTTTTGTTCTGGAGCTTTCAGGTGTGCTGTCAAGCTGCTAATGTATGCTCTCTCCTGTTTCTTTTTGGAGGCACTCAGAGCTATGAGTTTTCCTCTTAGCACTGCCTTCATTGTGTCCCATAAGTTTGGGTATCTTGTGCCTTCATTTTCATTAAATTCTAAAAAGTCTTTAATTTCACTATTTCTTCCTTGGCCAAGTTATCATTGAGTAGAGCGTTGTTCAGCTTCCATGTTTATGTTGGCTTTCTTCATTTTTGTTGTTATTGAAGATCAGCCTTAGTCTGTGGTGTTTTGCTAGGATGTAAAGGATTATTTCAATCTTCTTTTATCTATTGAGGCCTGTTTTGTGACCTATTATATGTCAATTTTAGAGAAGGTACTATGGGGTGTTCAGAAGAAGGTATACTTTTTTGTTTTAGGATGAAATGTTCTATAGATATCTGTTAAGTCCATTTAGATTCCTTTAAAATAACTTAGGTTACTTTCACTGTGTCTCTGTTTAGTTTCTGTTTCCATGATCTGTCCATTGATGAGAGTGGGGTGTTGAAGTCTCCCATTGTTATTGTGTGTGGTGCAATATGTGCTTTCAGCTTTAGTAAAGTTTCTTTTATGAATGTGGGTGTCCTTTCATTTGGAACATAGATGTTCAGAATTGAGGGTTTATCTTGGTAGATTTTTCCTTTGATGAGTGTAAAGTGTCCTTCCTTGTCTTTTTATTGATAATTTTTGGTTGAAAGTCAATTTTATTCTATATTAGAATGGCTACTCCAGCTCGTTTCTTGGGATCATTTGCTTGGAATTTTTTTCCAGCCTTTCATTCTGAAGTAGTGTCTGTCTTTGTCACTGAAGTATGTTTCCTTTATGCTGGGTCCTGATTATGTATCCAGTCTCTTAGTCTATGTCTTTTTATTGGGGAATTGCGTCCATTGATATTGAGAGATATTAGAGACCAATGATTATTTTTTCCAGTTATTTTTATTGTTAGAGGTAGAATTATATTTGTGTGGCTATCTTCTTTTGGGTCTGTTGAAAGGAGATTATTTTCTTGCTTTTTCTAGGGTGTAGTTTCCGTCCTTGTGTTGGATTTTTCCATCTATTATCTTTTGTAGGACTGGATTTGTGGAAAGATAGTGTAAATTTGGTTTTGTCATAGAATATCTTGGTTTCTCCATCTATGGTAATTGATAATTTTGCTTGGGCTGGCATTTGTGTTCTCTTAGGGTCTATATGACATCTGCCCAGAAACTTCTAGCTTTCATAGTCTCTGTTGAGAAATCTGCCGTAATTCCGATAGGTCTGTTTTTGTTACTTTACCCTTTTCCTTTACTACTTTTAATTTCTTTCTGTTTTGTGCATTTTGGTGTTTTGACTGTTATGTGATAGGAGGAATTTCTTTTCTGGTCCAATCTATTTGGAGTTCTGTAAGTTTCTTATATGTTCATGCGCATCTCTTTCTTTAGATTAGGGAAGTTTTCTTCTATGATTTTGTTGAAGATATTTACTTGCCCTTTAAGTTGGGAATCTTCACTCTCTTCTATACCTATTATCCTTAGGTTTGGTCTTCTCATTGTGTCCCAGATTCCCTGGATGCTTTGGGTTAGGAGCTTTTTGCACTTTGCATTTTCATTGACTGTTGTCCTAATGTTTTCTATGGTATCTTCTGCCCCTGAGTTTCTTTCTTCAATCTCTTGTGTTCTGTTGGTGATGCTTGCATCTATGATTCCTGATCTCTTTCCTAGGTTTTCTATCTCCAGGGTTGTCTCCCTTTGTGATTTCTTTATTGTTTCTATTTCCATTTTTAGGTTTTGTTCAATTTTTTCACCTGTTTGTTCTGTTTTCCTGTAACTCTTTAAGGGATTTTTGTGTTTCCTCTTTAAGGATTTCTTGTTTGTTTACCTATGTTCTCCCGTATTTCTTTAAGATAGATATTTATGTCCTTCTTAAAATCCTCAATCATCATCCTGAGATGTGATTTTAAATCCAAATCTTGCTTTTCCGGTGTATTGGGGAATCCAGAACTTACTGTGGTGGGAGAACTGGGTTCTGATGTTGCCAAGGAGTCTTGGTTTCTGTTGCTTATGTTCTTGCTCTTGCCTCTCACCATCTGGTTATCTCTGATGTTAGTTGGTCCTGTTGTCTCTGTCTGAAGCTTGTCCCTCCTTTGGGCCTTTGAGCCTATGATCTTAGGAGTGAGAGCACTCTTGGGAGACCAGGTCTTTCTTGGTAGGACTTGGATCCAGAGGGCTGCGGGACAGCCTTTGCTCTGGGTGCAGGTCCCTAGTGTGTTTTCATCATGGTCCTGTAGATGTCTGGTCTCCAGGCAATCTGAGACACTATCTATCCATCAGAATCACAGTTAGCAATCAATTCCAGGACTTGAACTGAAGTGATTATTGCATGACCACTTTCTCTTTCTTCCAAAGTTTCCCAGTCACTGGAAGAATTTAAGGTTAATGTTGTAAAGTCCAATTATTCTTAACTCAGTGTCTTTGCTGCCATCATGGCTTGTGAGATTTCTGGACTGGAAAACACATCCTTCCTAAGTATTAACTCAGAAATATCAGAGGGGAGTTTGTTAATCATGTGTAGGTTTGGAAGTGACCCAGCCACTGAGCTGTTCAAGGCATATTAAAATATAGGGGTGCATGTGTATCTTTCATTCGAGGACTCAGAACTTTGGGGTGGGTAACGAGGAGCTCTCCTGCCTCCACCACTGAGGTTAATTAGAGTAGCATTAATTGGGATCAGTAACATTACTTCTAGTTTCCCCGGCTTGTCTATGTAAATATTCTCAGTACTGAATACTCGCCACTCAGGAGAACCTTGTATTGCCCTTCCCATCTCCTATGGCAGTCAGTAGCTAGATTGAGAGTCTTGAGTGAAGTGGAATGAATTCCTGAATTTTGGCAAATGGTCCTTGGTAAAACATCTATGAGACCTGGGAGAAGAGGCAGGGCATGGAAAGTAAGATGGCTGAAGTGGAGGGTTAACCTGTTCAAAGCTCACGTTTTTAGTTTAGTCCACCAAAAAAGAAACCAGTGTCCACAGGAGTCCATGGAGACAAGCTAGTCTTCTTGCTCATGTCTAGTAGGCAAAACACAAGACTGGGATCAGTTACTAAGTCACTGGGGGACAGTGGAAAGGGCTGCTGTTTCCTCCACCAAAGCTATTGGTTTGCATCGCCGCCAACCCCTCTCCCTACCAACAACACTGCTACAACTGCAAGTTGGGCCAGTCATGATGACAGAGAAAAGGCCAGTGTCACCACATTGGGGATGGAAGTTAAAGATCGCTGTGTCTTGGCCTTAGGTCATCTGTCACTTTCCGCTGGTCATGTTCTCCCAGGTCTGACTCATGGTTTGTCTAGCCCTCCAAGAACTACTCCAGATTCAATGAGCACATCTCCTGTTGCTCCAGTGTCTGGATGCTTTCTGTAATGCCCACCAAATGCAGTGTGGACACTCCTTGCTCCTGCATCCTGGCTACATGAAAAGATTCTTATAAATAAGTTCATGCTTCTAAAAGAAGATGTGGCTGGCGACTTGCTATAAGAATTAGTCAGTACCTGATTCCTCCATGTTGACCAATAATGCCATACCTCTGCAAATACTTGCACTGAACAATGAGCTTGCCTGCCCTTGAGCCAATGGGAGCCAGGGCACACTTCAGCCATCCTCAGCAGAGTGGAGACTTGAGGCTCTTTGCTTGACTTGGCCAAGAGGCTCTAGGTAAGAACTGGTCCCATTTGTGCCTTTGGGCTACATATTACCCCTCACTGCAACCGTGTGCCCAGTCTCTAACAATGGCATCTGCTTTTGTTCCTCATTTGCTCTATGGTTCCCCGAGGGAGCTGGAGCCCTGCCCTGAACCATAGCCTGCTTGGTTGGGCCCTAACAACCCTCCCATTGCCATCTGCCGGCTAGCTTCCTCTTTAAACCTGAATGGGGGCACCCATGGAATCAGGAGGCTACCACCTGCCCCGGAGCCCAGCTGCTGCCTAGATGTTGCTGTGGGGCCTCCATTTGCCTGTCGGGACCAATCAGATCAGATGAGTAGAAGGAATCCTACACGGGTGAGCCCCTCCATCCTAGCTGTGTGCATCGACACTATGTGAGTTTGCTTTTCTGGTGAAAATTCTACCCCAGGCTGCAGGAGCTGCAGATAGTTCTCTCTGTCAATAAGCTCGCAGTCTCTAGAATTAGCACCAAGGCTGGCTTACTGGTCTTGCTACAAATAAAATGGTTCTGGTGCTCAGGCAGTGTTCGAGGGCACAGATCCCATAATTTTAGTTCTGAGAAAAGGCAGTTCTGAAACAAACCAACAGACTCCAACTTGAGCATGGCTTCAAAGGCAAAGACCTTAAAATATTTCAAAGACAAACATTAACTTTTCTACAGACACAGGTACGTTTTACGGTGACATAGGTTGACATTTCTGAGTGTGAGCAATCCAGAGAGCTGAAAATGTTACCTTGCAGCAGCTCCACTGGGATCACATGCCCTGCACTCATCTTGGCACAGCCTCAACGTCTGTCACCAATGAGATGACCAAGCACAGTGCTGTGGCTGCTTCATATAGGGCTGAGAGTTGTGATATGAGTGAATGAATAAACAAATAAAACAGTAATGTTCGTGATGCATACACCTGGTGAACAAAACTCGCTCAGAGATTCTGAAATCCGGGAGGAGGGAGTATGGGCACAGAGCTATGCAGCAAGACAACAGGCTGGAGGTTGGTCAGTGAATGATTGAATTTACTCTATACACTGGACCGTAGACGTAGAAACATTTGGGCTTCAAGATTACCTGGACTTGATCTCTTCCCTGTCCTGCCCTGGGCACAAGACTCTAGACCAGTATTTGATAAATGTGCTGATACTTTGATTATTGAATGGATTGTGCTCAGTTGCAAGTTCATGACCACATTGTAGTCTGTGGCAGAGTTGCTTATTTAACTAGCCCTCTAGTTTTGAGATATTATGAACTGTAATAGTAATGGAATAGAGCAATTCATTCCCTTTAATACCGCTGTCTCCTCCTGAGCTACATCATCATCAGGGCAGCTTCTTAGCCACACCCCTTCTTCCCACAGTTGGCATCTCAGGTGGACTTGAAAGGCATAACTTTCCGTGTCTGACTGTACAGAGGCTCACCTTCAGACTCTGAGGGCTAACACTTCTGCCTCTGCTTTCAGCTGAGATTCCCACTCAGAGCAGTTGTCCCTTCTGCTCCTCCTGTAGCCATGGCTCCTCTTTCAGAGCATGGCACTCTCATCCATACATGTCTAAATGCTAGCAATATCCAAGTCCTGTCAATACTTCTCCGCTTCATCATGCGTCCCTTAAATACAATCCGCAGGATCTCTCACCACAAGCTGACATTGTCCAGATTTGCTGGGCTGTTTGTACTACATGACCCTAATCACACTGTAGTGTCTGTCATGCCTTAGGATACATCCAACTTAGCTTTCCAGATCACAGAAACTAATATTTATTTACATTTGGAATGCTATCCCCCCTTCTCAGTTAAATCCCCTATCACCTCCCCCATCCTTCCTGCTTCTATGAGGGTGCTCCCCCACCCAGCCACCCACTCCCACCTCAGTGCCCTAGCATTCCCTGAGAGGCTGTGCCAGAGCCTGACCAATACTGATGTGGATGCAACGCAGTTTATATGTATCAAATATATATTATATATAATAAATATACATGTATGTATCAACAATCAACAATCACAATCACACACTAATTATCACAATGTTCATCACACAATGACCATCACACAGTGGTCATCAGACAGTGGCCATTATACATATATCAATTTGACCACTGTCCCAAAGAACCAGAGTGTTGAAATAGCAGGTTCATAAAATATTTTCATTTTCCCTTACATACCTTTTGCATTTTCTCTGCACACACCCTTTTATAAATTCCCTCACTTGCCCTGTGAAACCCTTAATCAGTCATCATAATAAATGTTCTTGACCATTCTGCTGTTTGTGTTTGACTTGGGGTTATCTTATTATAACATTAAATACAAAGTTTTGTTTAAAGAAGCATTTCCTTCAGCAATTATTGTAAAACCACAGCAGGGCGGAGTCTGATATGTGCTGTTTTTATCTTCTCACCTGAGGAGGAGGAGGAGCACTAGGAAACTCACAAAGGGAGGTGAAACCTGATTTGTGAGGTTTTTATCTTTTCATCTGAGGAGGAGGAGGGGGAGGAGGAGGGAGAGGAGGAGGAGCACTAGGAAACTCACAGAGGGAGTTTTTTTTTCCAAACAGTTCTGTAAGTGAAAATTCTATCACAAAATAGATAAAGGGCTGGTTTGAAAACAGCAACATCAACAGCAGCAGCAACAACAACAACAACAACAACAACAACAACACACCACAAATAGAAACAGGATGTAGCACGTGACCTGAGAAAGGCGGCAGAGGATGTGTGGGCATGATTAAGGAAGCTAGCTGGCTGTTCCGGCCACTGCTCCTGCTGGGCCAGCAAAGACTTGTGTGGAGAGGATTCATCACCGAACACTGAAACGGACTCTGGCCACTCACTTTTGCCTTTTGACTGCAGTAATACCTCCTTATATACAGGTCCTTTTCTTAACTTTCATCTTGGTTTGGCCTTGGGAGCCCCCAAAACATCCCCAGAGAAGGCCGACTCACCCTCTTCCTCGTAAAGAAGACCCATGTGGGCCTCTGCCTCCGCTTCTTTCCTCCCACCGTCAACTTTGATCAGCTGAGCAATTTTGAAACACCGTTCGTAGAAGTGATTCCTCACCCACTTGTCCTCAGAGTTATCGAAATAACAGGCCAGTGCATACAGGTTGTTATACACCTCTTCATAGTACCCTTTACAAAGAAGAGAAAACAGTGCATCAGAGACACGGCTTAGGACACGTGAACAGGATACTGCAGATTGCTTCTATATTTTTCTTCCTTTTTTTTTTTTTGGAGCCGGGGACCGAACCCAGGGCCTTGCGCTTGCTAGGCAAGCGCTCTACCACTGAGCTAAATCCCCAACCTCCTATATTTTTCTTAAATACATGGCCAACTGTCTTGAAAATGAAACCTAATGCAAAACGCCATTTATTTTAACTATTAAAATAATTAATCAAAGGATATGGGCATAAGACAGGCAACAAACATCTTTCCAAAAACTGCAGACACACTAGAAACTGAGGCATAGTTGGTTGAAATATGACTTCTTTATACAATGGAGAGTATCTGTTAGCGAGGTTCCCTTTCTCCTGGAAGGGGAGAATAGTCACTGAGAGAGGGGAGGGAGGGGAGGGACTATTCCACATCCCAGAGATGGGTTTAAAGGCATGTGTCACTAAAACCTGGTGAGATCAATGTTTCTAAACCATGACAAAAACTCAAGCAAATGAAAGAGAAAACAGGAGCTGGAAGCCCTAAGATATCTTTACCCCAAAAGGATACAATGTGGCTGATGTGTACAGGAGACCTAGGTCAGGATGACAGCAAGCTTCATCCATTTCCTACCAATGTTTCTAGAAATGGAAGTGTGAAGTGATGCTAAAGTGGGAGGCTGCAATGCTTCTGTTTGGGGATTTTTTTGTGTTGAGAATGTGTACAAACTAGCCACTCTTTTCACCCAAACTTGGTAATTTGTTACGTGATCTCTGTGCTTTGTACATAGATATGTCACCCCAAGAGTGTGCTACTAAACTGTGATGCTCTTTTGTGAATGATGCCGCCATAGTGAACTTGAGCAAAGATGTCTTGTGGTAACAAACTGCGCACATCCTGTAAATCAAATGTCCTACCCGAGCCTCAAACGTGGTCCTCTTCCTCCTCTGCCCACCACGACCTGACATCACAGGAATAAGTTACTGCATTTGGGACTAAATCGCACTTAAACGAATCGTTATGAACAGAGGTCACTGATACCAACTTCTCACTATCACTAGTGGGGTCAGCTCCTAAAATGAGCATGATTGTGGGTAATATTGTCTGTTAGTATGCTGGATGAAGTTAAATAAGAAATCCCAGAAGAACTATCCTGAACATACAAAAGGTTGCAGCCAAAAGCTGTAGATAAGTCACTTCGTTCTTTCAGAATCATTTCTTTGTGTGTACATGTGTGAGTAGAGTGGGGTGTGTGTGTGTGCATTCATGTGCATGTTTGCAGAGGCCAGAAGAGGCGTCTTCCTCAGTTGCTTGCTACCTTATTTCCTTGAAGTTAGATCTCTCTCTGAAGCTGGAGTTAGGTTTGCCTGCTTTGCTCTGCCTAGGATGGCTGGCCATTCACCGTGATCCTCTGCCCCCACCTAGCACTGGTATTACAGCGACGTTCAGCCATACTCGGTATCTTAGTCAGGGTTTCTATTGCCGCAACAAAACATAATGACCAAAACGTAGCTGGCGAGGAAAGGATTACTTGGTCACACTTCCACCTCATAGTTCATCACTGAAGGAGGTCAAGACAGGAAATCAAACAGGGCAGGAGGCTGGAGGCAGGAGCTGGTGCACAAGTCATGAAGGGGTGCTGCTTACTGGTTTGCTCATCATGGCTTGCTGGGCCTGCTTTCTTATAGAATCCAGGACCAGCAGCCTAGGGATGGAACCACCCACAATAGACTGAGCCCTCCCTCCCCCATCAATAATTAATTATGAAAATGCTTTATAGCTAGATCTTATGAAGTTATTTTCTCATTAAGATTTCCTCTTTTCAGATAACTCTAGCTTCTGTCAAGTTGACATAAAACTAGCCAGTGAACTTTGGCTACCGTTCTCTATTAAGAAACAGAAATTTGAAGAGTTCAAATAGACTGGTGATGCTGGGAATCTTAACCTAGACCTTAATTCTGGCTTGGGGCAAGAACTGTCCACAGAGCCATTTTCTCAGCTCTTCAATCAAGACGCTTCTAAAAACCACGCTTTTCTTCTTAACAGAAACTTCCTGCAGAAACTTCTCGCCTCATGTGCATAGACTAGTAAAGTCTAGTTTATCAAATGTTTCATTTTTACTGATTAGAGTTTCTATTTACAGACTCTAGTGGGTAAGATATGTCAACTTTCTATTTTTGCCAATGCGTGTGTAAATACTTTTGTTTTTTAGTAAATTGAACTGTAATTTAATATATTGTCATCATTATATATACAGAGTATTTTTTAACGGAATGAGTTGCAATTATGTAGGTTCCCAGGATTATGTATTTAAAGACTGCCTATAAGCTGAGCTATTTTTCTTTAACCACATTAGTATCCTTCACAGTCTAAGTAGCCTGTTCTCCTCGAGTGAGTCACCAGGAGGCATCATGGGAAGATGAAAGATCACCGTGGGTTTGTTATTCAGACACTATGACTTCTAGCCTAAAGAGGGGATTCTCTGCTAAAGTAAGTTTGAGAAATACTCTTGCTAATTTTCTCCACTTAGTGAAGCAGCGCGATAACAAAGGTGTTTAAAATGCTCGGCTAAGTGCTGCGGAATCAGGATGCATAAGCCCAGAGCTAATCAACCAGAGTCCTCCAAACTTACTTTACTGGATGATGTCTCCCCATTTTTCTACTTTGCATTAAACTTACATTGTGTGAGCGTCCACTTGGGTCCCACAGGTTTTGTGTGTATAAATGACGGTTGCCAGAAGACAGAATAGCTACGCAGTGCTCATCCACAATTTACCAGTCAAGTGTAAGGGGTGTAGAGACTTTAGAATTACCTCGACCTTCAGCTTGTTGTCACCAGTAGTGCTAGTTTTCCCTCAAGACGCTAAGAATAACATTCCAGGTGGCAAGGAAAGGACTCACAGTGGGGACTGTGAGATATGTCTAAGACAGGTGACCTAGGGAAGATGACCCCGAAAGGAGGAACTCGGCTGCTTTAAAACAAGTTTGGTATAAAGCAGCGAGTGGTGTTGGTGATTTAAATAATGCTAATGTTACTGCTGTGCACATCTGCTGAGGCTGAAGTAGTTCAGACGACTACTGCTCATGCCACAGATGAGGCAGCACTGATGTGGATGATGCTGATACTGCCACAGCTTGGATGAAATGCGCTTCACCATGGCCCTCCATGGATGGATGGATGGATGGGTGGGTGGATGGATGGATGGGTGGGTGGATGGATGGATGGATGGATGGATGGATGGATGGATGGATGGATGGATGGGTGGATGGATAGATGGATGGATGGATGGATGGATGGATGGATGGATGGATGGATGGATGGATGGATAGATGAATGGATGGATGGATGGGTGGATGGATAGATGGATGGATGGATGGGTGGGTGGATGGGTGGGTGGGTGGATGGATAGGTGGATGGATGGATGGATGGATGATGAATAGATGGATGGATTGGTGGATGGATGGGTGGGTAGATGAATAAATGGAAAGATGGATGGATGTGTGGATGAACGGATGGATGGGTGGATGGGTGGATGGATAGATGGATGGATGGATGGGTGGGTGGATGGGTGGGTGGGTGGATAAATAGAAAGATGGATGGATGGATGGATGGATGGATGGATGGATGGGTGGGTGGGTGGATAAATAGAAAGATGGATGGATGGATGGATGGATGGTTGGGTGGGTGGATGGGTGAATGAAGAAGTAGTGAGGACTCTTAGAGACATATTATTTCAGCATCACCTTTTCACAACCTGAGACCACACACTGTGGACCTTGAAACACTCCTAACAGAACTTTGCATTCTAGATGCACAGATACATTCCTTAAAACATACACGGGTGTTTTCAGAGTTAGGATTCATTCTAGCCATTTTCTGGAGTAATTTTTATTCAGATCTCAGTTTTCCTCTGATAAATTTCAGGTGTGAAGGGAGAAAAATAATGTACAATGTTCTAAAAACTGATTATACTTTGGGCAATAATTCTAATTTTCTATATTTCTTTAAGGCAAAAGCCATGGCACCTCATTGGAGATAACCCTCTGGGTGAGCTATTTTGAGCAAAGGTAATTTTGTCCTATTTAATAAGTATGACTTTATTTCTCAGACATGCACAATAAAGCACACAATGCCACTTGAACAGGAACTCACTGGGACCTGGTCTTCTGTGTGTTCATTTCCTTTAACTTGAGCATCTGTGACTCATCATCCCACAGGTGCTTTATGACAGACGAAGCAGCACTGACACGTCACAGCACGTCAGGCACTTGGCTCGCATTTATGCTGCTCAAATGAATGCCCCCAATTTAAACTGATAATGAAATTGAACCTTATAAAATAAACAGGGGCAAAGCTTATCTTGGCTAGTTCTATTCCCAGTGTAAGTATCAATTCAGGAGTTTGCTCTGGAAGTAGAGTTTGGAACTTGGCTTTTGTTTGTTTTGTAATAACATGGCATATATTTTTTTTATAATAGTCAATTTCTCATGTTTAAATTGTATTTTGAAAATTCATCAAAAGACTGCATTTCATGTGAATTCTGCAGTTAGAATGCTTCCCATGCTCTAGAAGACCCCTCGTACCTTGGGTTTTGTGTTCACATTATGCCCTTATCTTACAGTTTTTTGGCACTGAGCTTGCTATGAGGGCCAGGACTTTGGCTGGCCCCTCTGCCTGTGTACCTGTCTTCACAACCACAGAAGCAAGCACGGACAGGAAGCGTCGTCTACTGACCATGGAAAGGCCCCGAGTAAAAGATCATGCTGCCACATAGAGAACTGGCCTTTCTTGTCTTTCTTTATCTATCTTCTTGTGTGTTCAATCAGAAGGATGCAGGAAAATTTGGAATACAAAATTTTAGAATTGTTTTTCTCTTTTCTAATGAAAACAACAAATGCCTAATACAGACCTAAAAATGTTAAATGGCTAAGTCCATGCAATTTTATCTGAGATTTTCTTAATACTTGATTTTTTAATACTTTAAAGTATTAAGTACATAATACTTTAAACAAAAAATACCAACTTTATTTTAAAAAGTGTTAAAACATGGCAAAAGAATGCCTTAAATTATTTTGTGAAATATAGGAAATTAACTTTTGAAACCACAGTTGTGGATTGCATATTATTTTACCCTTTCTTGTAAAATAGTATCTCACAATGTAGTTGAGGCTAGCCCCAAACTCATAGTAAGCTGTCTCTATGTCCCAAGTGCTGGGATTATGGCTTTAATAACACCCTAGAAATTACAAGCTTTTCATGTCTTAAATACTATCATTTCCTGATCCAAGTCAATAGGATCTCATGACAAAACTTTCAAAGTTCATTACATACATGCTAAACCAAACTGAATCTGTGTGGTTCTCACATAACAGTGCTTTGAGAACACACCAATATTCATACAATGCAGAGACATATCAGGATGTGTTCTTGATGATAGGAAAGGCTTATACCTGTTGGAAACTTCTGGAGATGTTTGGTAGAACACTCTATCTTCCCAGACTTGCAATGATATCTGCAGAATGTCTTTGGAGCTGGTCCTTTAGTCTTTAAAGCTACTCAGTGGACCAGGTTGAATCGTGCAATTTGTCTTAATGTATCAAATTCATAGGGTAACATTTTAGAATCTTCCCTGGGGTGCCTCCCCGCATCCCAGCGCCTACCTTTCCTTTCCGCAGACTCGGCATTGGTCAGGTAGTGGTAGAAATTGTCCAACTTGTCTGGCTGGTCCTCCAGAGGCCTCTGCAGCCAGAAGAGGGACCGCGCCTGCGCAGCTTCCCGAAGCTTGTCCCACTGTTCCATCAAACCGAAGAGCTCGGTGAAGGACTTGTGGAAGCCATCTCGCAGCATGTCCACGCAGATGCTCTTCTTGTATGAGTTCCTGTGGCTGGGAACACAAGCAAAACACCAGCCATTTTAGACCAGAGAGAGGTTCCCATTCTCTAAAATCCTGAAGTCTAAGCAGGCTTTCTTACTCATCTTCCTCAGCGAGAGCATGAAAACTATCAAGAGATCTTTGCAGCAAACCAAGCCACTTCCGTTTAAGAAGGATGCTGGGAGTTTACCTAACATTGTTATGTTAATGTAACCACACCTCTGGAAAGGACAAATATGTTACTTAACTATTCAAAGGTTTTTCATACTCACATACATATGCACACACTTCCTCCCTTCTTCCCCCACCTATACCCACTTACACCCACCGTTGCTCAAACCAACCACCCAAACTATCAGCAGACCAAACACACCTGCCAACCAAGTCAGAAGACCAAGAGGAAAAAAAAGACTTGTTACTAAATATTTAAAAACCTTTAATTTCTCTGTTACATAGTTTTACAATTTATCATTAGAATTTGACCGTCTTCAGTCAATCGTGTTTCTGTATTTAACGTTTTAAACAATTCCTGAAATACCATAGCAGATATATACATAACTATGTACAGGTAAGATCAAGTGAATGGTTTGATAATTCAATTATCAAGTAAGTAGATAAACAGATAGAAATTCACTTCCTAGTGAATTTGGAAACTTGGAAAGCTGAGACAGGAGGATTGTTCATTTGAGTTCAGCCTGGGCTACATAGTCTGAGCCTGCCTCAAAAGACAAAATCAAATAAAAACCTCCTAAGTCATACTTTATTGCAGGGATAAAGCAACAGATGACTCTCTGGTTTATTCCACAAATCCATCCTGGCTTTCTCATGATGAATATCTACTTTTCCCATTCTCTTCTGTGTGTTGTGTGCATATCATATGTGTCTGGTGCATATGTGTGCAGGTACAAATGCATGTGTGTATGCCTGCAGGTGGAGGCCTCCGGGTGATGCGAGTCCATTATGATCACCTTTGAGCCCGGTTCTTGGGGGAAGGGTCTCTAAGTCTGACCCAGGTCTTATAGATACAGACAGTTTTACTAGCCAGTTTGCTCTGGAGACTCTGAGTTAAAGGCAGTAAGGGCCGGTGGGTATACTCCTTGGCATATAACCTCTGAGCCATCTCCTTAGCCCCTCCTGCCCCCGGGGATGTATTGTTCTAGGCCAAATAGATTCAGTGCCCTCATGAAATCTGCATGCCTGCCAAAGGAAACGACACCTATGCAGACACATAACAAACAATGATTGACAGTCTTCACTTAAGAATTAATGTGCTGGCAGGCGTGGTGGCACCCGTCTTTAATCCCAGTGCTCAGGAGGCAGAGGCAAGCAGACCTCTGTGAGTTTGAGGCCAGCCTGGTCTACAATGCTGCGTTCCAGGCCAGCCAGAGTTTTGTAGAAAGATCCTGTGCGAAAACAAACAAACAAACAATAAACAACAAACACACATACACACACAAATGGAAAGAAAGAAATCTACATGCTTGTGGAGAACAACTATGGGGTAGTCACTGTTTTACCAAAAGAACAATTTAGGTGCTGAAAGATAGAGTTTCATGTTAATTACATATGTTCTTTCCTTAAAAGGAGACAGTTCAGTGTTTAGGACAATTGACCTGATGGGGCAATATAGACTTGAGGGTCAGTGGAATCTGTCTGATCACTCAGAATCAGGAGTCCTGAGGTGGAGTGGGACATACTCCAATATCCTTCCCCTGACATCCCTGAGTTCCACTCCTTTCCCTGGGTAAAAGCCTGTATTAGCACCAGTCCTAAGCACATTACAGGACTTCTCTAGGAACACGTGAGATGAAGGGTGTGCAAACTCTGGGAAATACCAGCCCTGTGGTAGTTGGTTTTCACCATCTAGCTATGCATCGGGATTTACTAGTGGAGGTTTGATTTTGTCTGTTTTTTTCCCACCTCTAGAGCTGGGGACCTAACCAAGGGCCTTGTGCTTGCTAGGCAAGTGCTCTACCACTGAGCTAAATCAAATCCCAACACAATAGTGCAGGCCCCACCTACCAAGAACATCTCCTGCTTAGGTAAGAGGGAAACATGGTGGCGTGGTGAGACTGAGAGATTGCTAAGGCCAACAGCAACAGAGCTAGCTGCTGAGGAGGCGGATGCGGCTATATTAACCGGACGCACTGTGGATAGTTATTATTGTGATGTTGGGGGTGGAACTCGGGGTCTTTGAGCCTGCTAGGCACACATTTCATCCCCAGGTCCCTCTGCCCCCCATTCACATGACTGTATTTGAGAAGTGTCTGGAAGGATCATCCTACATGAACTTGAATTTCAGCCCTCTCCCACCAGACAACCAGATTGTTACAGAGATCACTGATAGGGAGTAAAGAAACCATCTTCCTACACCAAAACAAAACAAACAAACAAAGAAACAAACAAACCAAGAGCCATTATGTGATTCTAGGAGATTGAAAGAGAAGACTAATGCATGATTTCTGCTTCCTGCCGCATCCTCTGATCCAGTGAGAAGGGCACAGAATGGAAGGGTCAGGAGCGAGACTGTGAATGAGCCCCATCCCCCCACCCCCACCGCCAAATACTAGGCAAGCTGGAAATGGAGCCTGACTTCCTATAACGTCCAGAAGAATCAGGGGTTAGGGGGGACTGTAGCCTTCTCTTGTGGGATTCGTGAAGGTAGGAGGCCGACAACCTCCTTGCCCACCTCTCTGAGCAGAGGACATGAGGAAACAGCCAACTGTCAGGAGGTTCTAAGCAGAAGATGGCTGGCCCTTTAATTTCTCAAGGACCTAGGACAGTATGAGGAGCACGGTAACATCCCCGTGCTCTGTGTGCCATACTGAAGGTTTTGGACAAAGAGGGCCACAATTCCTGCCACCATAATTTCAAGCAGCAGCAAGGTTTGTATGCAGAAAGGCTGCTCATGAGGACAGACAGGAGACACAGCTGCACTGGCGAGCTCAGGCTAGCTCAGGCCAGCTCATCTGCAGAGCTGATGGTGAAGCTCGGCCAAGTGCATTAAAATGACCACCTCTGCAGGACCACGTAGCTCAGGTGTTCATTCAGTAAGAGGGTTTCCCTTCCAGTATCAGAGAATCAAAGCTTCTAGATTTTTGCTAATGGCGGAGAGCAGGTCTGGTTGGGTGGCCTGGTGGAGTCAAGACTAATATCTCTGGGGTTGTCTGGTACTGTGTGCCCTGCTGTTGTCTATCAATCAGGCTGCCACAAACCACTCTTAAGACGAGAAGAAAGGAGACTGTCTGCGGCATGGCGGCCTTTCCTTTTCTGTGGGGACACAAAACCATTCCTATAAATAGCAGCTCCCCCCGCCCCCATTTATGCCTCACTGGTCAGAACTGTGTCAAAAGCCACCCTGCTATGCTGCAAGGAGGATGCAAGCCAAGGCTGCCTTTGGTTGTCATCTTGCTACATCAGATATACGACATCGAAAGACAAGACGTTCAAAACCTTTCCATTCGAGGGATCCAGTAATTCCACTTCCCTATGGCTCCCACAGCGCGTGCAATGTTTTCACTGTTGTTCATTTTTATTTTTCGTTATAGGAGCAGAGTGAGGGGAAGAGGCTTTTGAATTTTGAGTTATCAGACAAAGATCACAACGTTGGTCTGGCTTTATCTGAGCCACAAGGCTAGCCTTTAACACTGGGGAGGATTGAGGCTGAGGGTGGGAAGTAGAATGAGGTTATAAAAAAGTAAAGACTTCGAGTTCGAGACGCTGAACTTCACACCTGGTCCAAGAGAAGGGACGGAGGAGGTCAAGCCTAGAGTTCCAAGGGGAGATAGAGGGCTCTGCTGGCCACGCATTAGAAAGGCTGTGGGTCTGGAACCAGGGTAGAGGAGGTGGGGGAAACTGTCGGCTCCAAAAGGTATTTACTTGTTAGCATGTAGGTGATTTGGTGAAGCAGGTTGACAATGGGTCATATTCTAAAGAAGGGAAACAAATGGTCGAACAGACTTTAAAAATTATTAACTGGAGTTTGGGAAATCTGAGGGTATGTATGATTGGCAGCCCAGAAGACAGGATTAGAGAGACCTCAGAGGACAGAGGCTGGAACTCCAACCTTTCTTGAAATAAGAGATGTCGCCTTTGTGTGTTGGTGGCTCTCACCATGTGAGTGAGAAGACCTGGGTCAAGCTTAGTGAAATGCTGGCTTTAAATAGTGTTTAAATAGTGGCTGGCATCTGGGAGAGCCTAGGCGGAACATCTGGGAGAACCAATCCTGTGAGGTCAGGAGAGAGACAAAGGACAAATGCAGACAAGCATCCTGGGCCTTCTTTGTTGGCCCTGAGAAGTGGAAGAGGCTCATTTGCTGGCGGTGACCTCCCCTCCACAGCTGTCAGCATTCTAGAGTAGTGAGATAACCATCCCATTGGGGATAAGATGTCTGTGGAGCAGGAGTGTTAGCAATTTTATCAGGGCCCTTTAGTAAAAGGATGAGTACTGAGGTAAAGTGCTGACCCACAGACACTGTCTGGGAACCAGGATGTAAGCAGGACTAGGGCTCCGTCAGTGAGGCAGTAGCTTCTTAGGAACACTGTTGGCTATTCTTGCTGTCCACCGTCTGTCTGTTAAGGGCCCTATGACTTGGCCTTTCCTCCTGGACCAGGTTCTCTCCTAATTTCCACCTAATTAGTTACCAAATATCCTTCCAATAAGGCCACTTCCGCCTAATTTAATCAAGATCAGTTGCTGCTCCCTAAGGCCCCAAGTCCTGAAGGTGCATCAGAAGGCCGGACTGAGATTACGTTTGAGACAGTGTTCAGCTTCCAAACATTCACAAACTACAACTAACGTCCATTTCAAAAATATCTAGTGGATGCTTAAATGCCACTCTTCCCAAAGATGCTCTGACGGGCAGTGTTTCAGTATGTATCTATGCTGCTATTTCGATTTTGCACATATGTTCACGTGTAAACATACATATCATAAAACTAGCCTTGTTATTAATACCCAGGATAAAGAAAAATCAGTGACACCAGTTTACTCAATAGGTTCCTACTCAGACCTTCACAGTTGATGTAAATTATTTACCTGCCCCAAATCCTTATTTATTGACATGCCTTGGTTTTCTGGAAGTAAAAAGGTACAGCATTTTTTTTTTTTTGCCAGTATATTTGAACTCTTCAAATTTAGTTTCTTAATAGAGAACCATAGCCAACGTTCACTTGCTTTGCTAAAATGTTTATTTTTTTTAAATATAAAGAGAATAGTATTTTATCATTGTTTTAATCCTTTTTCCTTGGGATGTGATTGCTTTCCTCCTCAATTTTAGTGACACACCAAAAACATTTATGAATATTGGTCTAAACTAAAATATTCTTTTAGGCATCAGAAGAAAAATTTACACAAAGGGGAAAGGAAAATTCTGGGAAATCTCATGAAGGATTTCACATTATGGAATTTGAGGGCAGTGCTCACAGAGCACAAGTGGTATGTAAAAAATGTGAGGCCATTCATGACCGCACCAACCACCTATAAAATGTGCTCCAGGAAGTGATCACCGGAGGCACATGAGGCTTCTGTGACAGACCAGTTACATCAACAAAAACTAGAGGGTCATCCAAGACGGGGTCATCCAAGACGGGGAGCGTCAGCTGAGCAAAGGCCTCTGTGAGACTGGTCTGCAGGCAAGCCTGTAGGGCGTTTTCTTAATTAGTGATTGATGTAGGAGAGCCCAGCCCATTGTGGGTGATGCCACCCCTGGGCATTCTTGAAAAACAGGCTAAGCAAGCTGTGGAGAGGAAGCCAGTAAGCAGCATCCCTCCGTGGCCTCTGCATCAGCTCCTGCCTTCAGATTCCGCAACTTCCTCCCGTTTGAGCGCCTGCCCTCACCGCCTTCAGTGATGGGCTGTGATGTGGAAGGCAGGACCAAGTTGACCCTTTTTATTTAAGTTGCTTTTGGTCATGTGGTTTCCTCACAGCAATAGAAATCCTAAGATTCCAGGATGGGATCTGCAGATGGGGAACAGGTTTTAAACCAGATGTAAGCTAGTTCTGCCTACGTGGGGTCTACTGCTATGTAAAGGCACCACTCAATGGTAATCTGGGTAACTATTTTAATTTGCATCAAAAATCCTCTAAAATATCTGTGTTGACCAAAGTCATAGAAGCTTGCAAGGGGTAGACCAGAGATTCACACACAGTTCTCTCTGCCTCCCGATTCATAGTTCTTTCCACTCCCCCACATTGCCATCAGTTACATGGACAACTTTACCCTTCTTCATCTTCCCTACAGTGTTCTCTTTGCATTGTTTATTTAAAAATTTGCTATATTTTGACAACTATGATGCAATTTCCTGTTTGAATCACACTGCTTTTGTCTGAACTAATCTGTGTTCAACTGGGCCAGGAAAAGTGACCAGAGTCATTCTGAGACCCTCCCAGATGATCCTTCTTCTTAAAATGAGGGGCAGGCAGGTGATATAGCCTCTAGGACAAATGGATTCGATAGCTGAGTCTCATTTGAGGGTATAAAGGAAGCACACTGTCAACCATTTAGTATGGGTGAAAACCACACCCTTCTATAAACAGAACCGGTAGAGGGAGGAGACGGGCAGGCACGGTCTGCTTATTCCTGTGTGTGCACATGAGTGTGTTAGCTAAAGATGGACTTTAAAAACCTAAGTATTAACACCTCTCCACATATGTGGGGAATAAATTTACTGTATTCTTTATGGGCTGAGCTAGAGCCACACTGTCAGAATGAACCTTCACATTCAGAGATCTTGAGCGCAGTTCAATAAGAAAAAAACATACTTTAAAACAAGATCATAAAAATTTTATTTAATTCGACAGAGATAAACTTGAAAGATCTGTAAGAGCTCATCAAAAGTCAGGCTAATACTTTTATTCCATTAAGTTAATATTTATAAGCCACTAGTGGGATATCTGTGCCGGTTTTAACAGTCTTACACTCATATTGGAGGGATAAATGTTATTGGAATCACCTGCGGGATAAGCACACTGGCTAATGAATACTGAAACAGCTTCAGTTAATATAATTTCCACGAAATAAAGTGAACCGCTATCCTTACCTCTGCTTTTCAGTGTAGGGAGATATCACACAGGCTCAAAATGAAACAATGTGTTTCCATGCATACAAATACTGATAACAATCGCATCAGTGCCCTGACTCTGTTTCAATACTTTTTTACTCTTGCAATTTTTCTCCCAAAGCTAAACAACAACAACAACAACAAACCCTGGGAAACATTTCTCTACATAAAGCTAGAGGAAAGAGAGAAAATAAAAATAAAGTTCTCAGCACTTAGAATGATGTTACTTTAAATATAGATGGAATCTCAGTGAACAATGGCAGCCTTTATTATCTAAATGCTTTAAACAATTCTTGGTCACGGTGATGATAAAAAATCATCCGATATGGTCAATACATACTGGGAAGTAATACATGAATGGGGGCTTTGCATTTTTAAGGGCTTTTATTTTATTTTCCACATACTTCATAATTTAGTCAGAAACAAAGTTGTAACATAAACAAAAAACAAACAAACAAACAAACCAAGAAGCAAACTGCCTAAACACCCTTTCTTTTATAAAGAAGGGCTTCCAGCAAGTTGACTGGTCTCTGGGGGCATCTACTGGAAAGTCAGCAAACTGCAGTCACATCATGCAAATCTGGTGGCTTGGTTCTTCATCTTAACACAGATTATTATTTTAATTGATATGCAAACAATGTGCACCCAAATAATATACGGACCCAGCTGACCCATCGGGCAAGAGCAAAGGAGAAAGCTGTCTGCGAGAGCAGCGACCAGCACCCATTGCTTCGGAGGCACGCTGATTGAGGAGCACATTAGGTCAACGTTTTCAGATCATTTAGTTGTCATGTGTGGGAGAATTGGGGCGCCGTTTCGGTAGTAAGCACCCATGCCTAATAGGAGAAGGCAAACACTTTCCAACTGGGACGGTTTCTCGGGAACCCGCGTTGCAGCGTATCTGTACAGCCGCTAATTACACGTTCACCACGCAGTTTAGTTTCTGTACGGTTAAGTTTAGCTATTCCGTGCTAACATCTTGAAAAGCAGAATTTTGGTATAAAATTTAAAACTCTCTTTAATTATGACTAGTCATTATAATTTGAATTATTTATTAGGATTAACATGACTGATTCTTCTAGACATTTCAAAAAGAGAAGAATAATGCGCATATTTTTAAACATACATTTCAATAAAGAACTTTTCATGTTATTTTATTTATGACTAATTGTGCGGTAAGAATTTTAATGACAAAATTATAATCACAAGCTCTATTCTTTATGAAGTTTATGGGTATGTATTTAAAATAAAGTTTTAAAAATAGTTTTAGACGTTTAAGTATCATGCTGTATCTTCTATCATTATATATTTGACATGCCACTATAATTTTGGGTAAAATTCTCTTTACAATGATTAAAATAATTAGCATCTAGCATGTATTAATTTATGTGTTTTCTGAAAATCTCTTTAGAATCACCACCTAAATAAGTGTGGTGATTATTTATTATGTAAGCTTTTAAAAATGAAAATAAAATATTACAATTAGAATATAGACATTAATAGAATATTTCATTTCAGTTTAAATTTAGACTCAATTAGGTATCTAGCTAAACCTGCTAATTTAAAAATAAATAAATCTACCACATTGACAGTGAATAGAATTGCTATGTAATTCTTTAAGCAGTTAGAAGTTTACCGATTTGAATCTTTGGAAAAAGTGTTACACATGCAAGTATATTTTTTGGAAAATACAAATTCATATCTATTAATAAAGTAGAAAGCATAAAGTTTCAATATTTTCACAGCACAGGTACAAAATATAAAATATTATTTGAAAAATTCTACTTAACCCAAGCACATCTTTTTTCTTTCTAATTTTTTTTTAAGAAACCAGTAATAAAGTGGGCTATTACTAATATAGTCCTTTTGATGGATAATACAACATTTAAAGACCTAGTTAACGAAAAATTCCTCCCAACAAGAATTTATTTCAAGACGGGTAGATTCATTTTAGAATACATAAAATATTTCTGTAGCATGAAGCGAAGTTAAGCCACACATTCCATCAATAGAGCTGGTGTTTGGCGTTCATTGTGGTGACTCTGGTGAGACCAGAGATTGTTTATAAACAACAATGTCTTGCTGACCATGATTACTGGGTATCACAGAAGAATGGATTTGATTCAGCAAGCAGCACAGGACAGCAGCACTTCGAATGGCTTTAAATAGTTCTCTTAATAATCTAAAGGCATTTAAAAATTTGTTTATCACGCTAAAAATGATTTACTCAAATGATTTCATTCACTCAAATCTTTGAACCACAGTGGTCGCCATCGGTTGAGCATGAACAAACAATGCACCTAGCAGGATAACACTGCACGGAACTAGTTAGCCACAAAAGCTGTCACACAGAGAACTAGTTAGCCACAAAATCTGTCACACAGAGAACTAGTTAGCCACAAAGCTGTCACACAGAGAACTAGTTAGCCACAAAGCTGTCACACAGAGAACTAGTTAGCCACAAAAGCTGTCATGCAGAATTTTAGCAGCATACACCTTCGCTGAAAAATAAAACCTCAAAACTTACAAAATCTCTGGAAGTTTCATATAAACTGGAAGAGAACCCTTATATACGTTTCCAGATTTATTTGCAATCTACCTACTTCCAAACCTTCCTGAGAGGGTCAGGGTCCGACTCCCTCACAAAAGAGCAGCATCTGTGGAAGACCAGGAGAAGAGAGCTGTGCACCGAGTGCCATTTTAAAAGAATTTTTCCAGGGAATGAAACCTTTGGGTAAAAGGAGCAGCCACAGAGAGGCATGGCATTTTGTTTTTGTTTGGTTTGTTTGTTTTTGTTCAAATGATGCTGTCATTTTTAACTCTTGGAAAGCCAATAAAGAAGTACAGTTTTTAAAGTGACTTTTAGTGAGAAAAAAAGAACTCTGAGTGGGTAATATAATTTTATTATTTGTGTCCTGATAAACATTGAATATGAAGTAAAATTAATTGCATATATCATGACTACAAACACACAAAAGTATTAACACTGCTACAGCAACTGAATACTTTTGCGTAAATTAATATGATAATTTGTGTTAACATAAAACTCCACAGAATATTGTAGCTACTATATTTTAAATGTAATTTGTTGTGCCCTGCACAATTTTTGAAATTGTAAGTTTTGAGATTGTTTTTCTCAAAAAAAGCTACCCCTAAACAAAAACCCCACTTTCTTTCTTTAAGCTTTCATTTTTGTAAATAAGACAATCAGTTTTCTGTGTATGGTGAGTGAAATATGACAGTGGGAAGCGAAAGTCTGAGAGTTAATCTCAGGGAACCACCTGTGCCTTACAACAAAGACGCGGTCTTGCGCTAACCTTGTTTTCGGGGTCCTGCCTGGCTGTTTTCAGGGAGCACGCCTCACACTTTGCCTGTGTCGGAGTTCCTGAGTTTTGCAAGTAAAATTCCGTTTCTTGCACTCTTGCTGGGAGTCGTGAGAGTCTGTGGTTTGCACCTTCCCATTAAAAATGTATTGTATTTTTTGAAATTATTCACCCCGCCTTTTATCCAGATCGTGCCTTTGAAAGGAGGAAGTAGATGATGAATGGAATAATTCATGACTTCCCATTAAATATGAAACTTTCTTTTGCAGAGTTTAGAAAATGAAGTTCTACATAATGTACAGAAGTTGATTAGAACTTTTTCTACATTTTTTTTTGAAACCTTTCACATAAAACAACTACAGGAAGAGGCTTCTTCCTAAAAGGAAGAACAGTCGATTCTTCACACCGATGGTTTCCTGCTAACTGTTCTTGTGTTTCTGCCTCTAAACACACACTCACGCACACTCACACACACACTCTCACACACACACTCACACACACAGACACACACACTCACACACACACTCACACACACAGACACACACACACTCACACTCAGTCATGCACACACTCAAATGCACACTTCTTTAGATTACTTAAAAGGCATTAAAATAATGACAGGAAATGTGTACATGTGGCTCTTCGGTTGACAAGTATTTAAGAGAAATGTGACACCCTTAAAACACAAAAGGAAAACTACATAATTTTTAAAAATGACAGCAAAACATTATTCATGCTCGTTAGTATGAAAATAAACAGAAAAACTTGCGTTTTGATTTTCCATATTATGACATTTCTTCTAGTGAGGTGATGACATTTGTCATGAAAACTAAACAAGGCCTCCTCTCTTCAGACCTTCTTCTCTCCCTCAGCTGTCTCTCCCTCTGTCCCCCTCTCCCCCGGTACTCTGCTGGCCATACCATTGTTCCTTCTTTCTTTCTTCCTTTTCCTTTTGAAAAATTGAGTTCATTTATGAAGTTAGGCTCATTGAAGCACTGTTGTCTTATATTTTTGGATGAGAAAAAACAACCTATGTTAAGTTGAGTAAAGAGACATGCTACATCCGATCTTTCAAGGGCAGCTGCGGATCTCATTTTTGAGTTCTACCTCACCAATGCATAGCTTTCATTAGCATCCTTTATCCTTCTTCCACACGAACAGTAAGTTCAGGGTGTATTTTCCCTGTCAAACTTAAGGACAGAGTTATAAGGCACGTGGAGAAAACCTTCCTATTTTGTGCTCGTTGATTATCCTTACAAAGAGATGAGTGAGTATCAGAGATAGAGGTGAACGCTCCTCAGACCCCGTGCATGAGGGACCAAACTTCCAGAAAGCAGTGGAAACAGCAATGATGAAAACCACAGACCCTGATCATTCTGAGCTCTGCCGAGACAGCATCTGGGGGAGATAACTTGCCCTAGACATCATGTTGGCCTTATCGAGGCTAACATGAATACTTAGAAAATTGCTAGTTAGGGCTAACAATATTTAAAATTAAGTTTTGTATTAACAAGAGTGTTGTAAAACAAGGAGGAGGTATTTCTGAGAATACAAAACAATGCTGAACTCAAAACTAAAATAAAACCTCCGTAAAACAGATAGCAGGCAGGGAGCGAGCTCGTCGGTCGCCTCTTTCCAGTTTCTGTCCAGCACTGAGCACGCTAACAGAGCAGGCACCAAGCCTCCGCAGCATGATCAACAGGAACAGAACAGAGTTCAAGCAGAGAAACAACAAACCGAGAGGAAGAGCAGAAGGCTCAGAGGTTTATGAATGGATTGATTGCTGAGAAATAGGGCAGGTAGGGAAAAATGCACCAGATGCCACAGCCTCAAAATGTAGAAAATCAACAGGGCAATGGGGTTAAATTGATATGAATTTACTCTCAGAAACTTACAGAAAAAGTAAAAGAAAAATTCCGTGGCTAACGCATACCTGGGTGGAGGGAGTAGCAGACTAAGCAAGCTGGCGAGTGGATCCCAATAGCTATGTCTGCCAACTGTCCAGCCAATTAATGTAGAATATGCATGAGTTTCTAAAACATATAAGATTGCTTTTATAAAAATTTCCAGCTACACTGGAAATTTCATGAGCTGATATCATGCACGGCGTATCATCCGAGCAAAGGTTCCCTCCTCAAACCCTCATCTCCACTGAACGAAAGCAACAGAAAGCAAACACACAGAAACCATGCACCTGCAAATGCATAAATAAATCTCTAATTTATTCACAGCTTCAAAGCGAAACCCTTTATGGACACTTGACATATTTGGGGTTTTAAAGATGCCCAAACATCACATCCCTGCGAAGCTAGCATCCTCAGGTCAGAAGGAAGCTTCCCACAGGAGTGAAAATAAAGAGTAGCCGTTCTGAGCGAGGAAGGGGCTCTCAACTCGGTGTGACAGAACAAAATCTAAGGAAACAGACACAATGAAATGAGCCCAGAGACAGAGCAAAAGAGAACACATCAAGAGTAAACTGAAAGATAATAGAATAGAGGGAGGGGGGGTCTCACAAAACAAACAGCTGCTTAGATAAAAGACAGAAGTCGCTGCGAACCTCATCAGGAATGAGGCAGGAGCACAAAAGCGGATGCGGCTGAGCACAGCAGCCACCCAGCGCTAATTACAGCAACAGCCATAGCCTTTCATGTACAGATGCTGCTCGCAACGCTTGGCATACAATTATCCGATTTAAACCTCCCAGTGTTTTCTATAAAATTGTGGGGCAGGAAAAGAAAGATTACAGGTTAACCCTACGATTTAGATGAAAATGCACACGCGCGCGCACACACACACACACACACAGAGAGAGAGAGAAGAGAGAGAGAGAGAGGCAGAGACAGAGAGAGACAGAGAGACAGAGAGAGACAGAGAGACAGAGAGAGACAGAGACACAGAGACACAGAGAGACACAGAGAGAGCGAGGAAATTAGAGCCACATCATGTAAGTAGGTTTTACCCCAGAATTGAAGGATATAGTCCAGTATTAGAAAATCTAGTAACTTTATTATCCTCTCAGCAAAATTTATGATCACCTCAGGAAAAAAAATAGAAAATTATTTAATAATGTTAAGAGCCCATAATGTCTAAAAAAAAGGAGAAATAAGGAAACTTTTGGTTGGCAATGTGTTTCTATTAAACACACATGGGGAGAAACCCTTCACATTTTGCAGTAGGCTGGAGAAGCCTTGAGTCAGGTACATGGAGGAATGTTGCTGTCATTACGCCCACTTAACTCTGCTGAAAAGCACAGTTCCCGTTGGTGTAGGGCTCAAGACTTTAATGATATCATCCCTTGTAGAATAACATTTAAATTTGCTGCAATCCTCACTGAAACCCAATGATATTTTCCTAACTCTTGACAAGATAATTTGAAAATCTGTACTAAATAGCGATATGCAAGGAAAGCATTCGGAACAAAGGGGGCCACCTCTACAACTGTACCCACGAAGACGGCCGTGGTACCGACCTCAGGGCAGGCCAACACACCGGTAGCACCGAATAACTGGGCTCGGAAGTGTGTGGGGCATCAGAAAGCACATGTGAGAACCTGACACTGAATGTAAGAGCTACTGCAGTTTGGGGAAAGACTTGGGGACGATTGATGTATTTGCAGATTTTGAAGACTGTTTCTTAACATCGGTGTCTTGCACACATAGGTAACGCTGCATGTGCTATAGTACCCCTCTGCACTGAAAAGTTACTCCAGACACTTAAATCAGTTTCTAATCACCTCCTTGTCCATTATGCATGATAGGTTTATAGTAATTTCATCACCAGTATCTTCCAATGCGTAAGCCTCTCCCTTGGTAGAGTGACTTTGTGGACACACAGTTTGGACTTCAGTGTTAGGAGCTGTTTGTTAGCTTGAACAATACCCACTGTTTTCTTCAAGTCTGTATCTTCCCATTCCACTTGTGTGGCCATGTATGAGGGGAGGGTAGGGAGGGTCCAGAAAGGTTACATGTGTGCACATGTGCACCTGTGTGTGCATATGTGTGTATACATATATACATGTGCATATATATATATATATATGAGTTTGTGTGTGCATGTGTGTAAGTACATGTGTAGGTACATAGGTATGTGCATGTGAGTGTATGTGTGTAAATGTGTATGTGAGTGTGTATGTGTGCATGAGTGTGAGACTGCATGTGATTGTGTGTGTGCATGTGTGTGTGTCTGTGTGTGTGCATGTGTGTGTGAGTGTGTAACTGTGTGTGTGCATGAGTGTGAGACTGCATGTGACTGTGTGTGTGCATGTGTGTGTCTGTGTGTGTGTCAGTGTGTGTGAGTGTGTGACTGTGTGTGTGCATCAGTGTGAGACTGCATGTGACTGTGTGTGTGTGTGTGTGTGTGCATGTGTGTATATGTCAGTGTGTGAGTATGTGTGTGTGTGTGTGACTGTGTGTGCATGAGTGTGTGACTGCATGTGACTGTGTGTGTGTGTGTGTGTGTGTGTGTGTGTGTGTGTGTGTGTGTTTGAAGGTTGTCATTTTGCATCAGTGTTAAATGACTTTTGGTTGATGATCTATCTGGCTGTCCCATCCTGCCGATTCTTGTTCTTCTTGACTTATTGTAATATTTCTTTCTCTGTGCTAATTTGGAATCTCATCTTGGTATTTTTTAGTTTTATAGAAAGCAAGCTCAGTGCACTGGTTTGTCACTATTGACATAATCCTATAAGCACTCTGAGCCCAGCCTTCCCGTCACTAAACCCATTTTCCAGATGAGTAGGCTGAGTTACCGGAGGTTAGAAGTAAGTGATCCAAAGCCAGCCAGTGCTTTGTGAGTCTAAAACTGGAAACCAAGTACAGAGGTTCTTGCTCTGAAATCTGTGCTCTGCTCTGCTAAGCCTGGCAACCTCCACTGTTGAGCCTCACTGAGTACAGTGCTCTCTCTTCTATTTTATGATCCCCTCTTTTTATTTTTAAAATGCTGGCTGTGATCCCCAAACTAATGGGTCATAACCACTACTCTCTAATGGGTCACAATCTATAGTTTATTAAATATTAATGCTTGGGGAAATAAAGCTCATGTTTATGATGGTCCACAGTTACTCAGAGAGCAGCAACAGGAGCTTGCAATTCTACTGTGTGGGTGAGAGTAGGGCAAAGGATGCCTCACACAGAGAGAAACAGGTAAACCAAGGCTGGATGAAGGAGGAAAAGAGGCTTATCTGGTGCACGAGGCATGAGAGAGGATGGGGGGATGCTGGGTGCTAGAAAGGTGGTGGGCAGTCACTGCTTCACCCCACCTGTGAGCTGTGCTCCTCATCACTACCAAAGCTGCACAGAGAAACAACACAGCCCTCTCCAGCCCCGAGAGGAAAAGGAAAGGGTGGAGGGGATTCCAGCACAGTGGCACGTTTACCTGAGAGAACTGAGCCACTTAACAACAAAGAGGAACCAAGGCACAGTCTGGGGAAGAGCGGCAGTGCCCTTAAGATGGGGGATGAGAAGGATGCTGACTTGGTAAAGATGCCGGGACTCCAGAGTCAGGATGGCATGGGGGAGCAAAGGTGTGAAGCACCACTGGAATGACAAGATCCAAGGTCAGTCAGTTCCTGTGCCATGCCTGCGTAGCCTTGGTCAAGTAACTGAATTCCTCTGTACTTTCATTCATGGTTGTAAACAGAACTGACAGGTATTTTTTTCAGGATTAAAAGAATACAGAAAACATCTGGATCATTTTAAGTGATCATTATAGTTCTTATTTAAAAAAACATTCAGAATGGGAAGGGAGGGGATTTTACTGGAAAAGGTGGGCATGTGCATAGGTAAAACCACCTGAGTAATGGGGACATTTGTTGTGTACCTAACGTATACTGCATCTTGTTGGAGAAACTGGGGACTCGGCTGGGAATAAGACCGAGCTCCAGCTGCTCAGGTTGGTTCCGAAGAGTCGCCGCCTAATTTTTCCTTTATTCATCCTTACATCCATTCTGTCGCCATCTCCAATCATCCCATCTCCTTAAATTCAATCGTTTAAATTTAGAATTTAATGTTCTAAATCAGACCGCGTGTTATAATTTCCTGTATAATTCTTTGTATGATTACCCACACTGGTCAGGCCACTCTCAACTCTTACCCGGGACTGCTCCAGGGTTGGGTGCACACAATGCAGGCAGTCAGGAGCTCAAATTAAAACAAAGCCATCTCATGTCGTTTCCTTGTACAAAAGTATTCCAAAAATGTTTCCAACATATTTAGAATAAGGGTTAGGCCCCTCAGAAATTATTCTGACTAAGTCATATCTGCTCCCTCAAAAACAGCACAAATGGAATGAGAGAAAACAAATCCCACACCAAAGAAATGGGGAAAGATTCTTTCTCGTTGATCACCTAAGAATTTTGGAAGATACTATAGTGATTAATTAGTTAATTAATTAATGACTAAATGCATATATAATTAATTCACTTTAATTAATTCAAGGACATTTTATTAAGTTTAATTAATTTAAGGGCCGAGGGCATCAACATTGGTGAATTTTCAAACAATAAAATTTTCAATACCAAAAGCTAAAGCGAAACAAATACTAATAAGTGGAAAGCATTATTGCCATTTTCCTAAGCCGTATGACTCTTCTCCTGTCTCAGGGACCAGGGAAGGTGAGCAGAGCAAACTCCTGCCACTAACTCCTTACTCCATGATGATGTAATGCAATCACAATGAAAATGGCGTCCCCAATGCCCAGTCAATTCTCACCTTGCCGGTGAATTGCTAGATACCTTGGCCTTGCTATGTGATGGCTAATCCTTCTGGGATTGACTCTGTGAATTGATAATATAAATAGGAAAAACAGGCTTCTGTGGAAAACACAATCAAGCTTATTCAATTAAAACCCTTCTAATTTAATATAATTTCTAATTTGACGGTTTGGTCCAGCAATGGATTTGCCTTCTTCCTTCTTCCAGATAGTAACATAGCACAAGTCATTTCTTGAGCATTTTTTTAAAGGCATGTTACCTATGTGTAGATGTTGGTTAGCCTAACACTGATACCTGAATCAGTGGACTGTTAAATTTTGCCTAGGTGTGCGGATCATAAAGAAAAAGATGTAATTTGCTTTTTCTGTGTTTTCTGAGTGCGTTTAATTTTAAGATACTTGTTAATCTGAAGAAGATGGTCAAAATATATGATTTTTGCCTAGTGGTATGTAGAAAATAAATGCTATTGATTAAAGCACAAGTCTGAGAATTCATATGCACGTACCAACACACAATGTATACACAATTACAAACATGTATTATACGTGTGTGTGTGTGTGTGTGTGTGTGTTTTGATAATTATCCTCAAGATCAGGAGAAATTGGGGCGTTTCTAAATAACCTAATTAAAAACTGGAGAAAATATTACCTTAAAATTTCTTCTCTTTATCTCTTTAAGCATATCATAAAATATTCTTGCTTCAAAAAAACATTTGTTGTTGTACTTTTTACTCTATAGGGTGGAGAATCCCACTATTGCACTGACTAGGGAAGACCTTGATCTAGATATTTCTGTGGAGACTCTGGAGTATGCCAGAGCATCCTCATGAACTTACAGTCTGGGTTGCTTTAAGCACTGAGACATTCCGTGGTTAATATGATACCACATCCACTTTCCAATATAAAATACAGCAAATATGTAGGCCAGGAGAATGGTAGTGCTACAATATCAATATTTTAGGGATTGGTTTTAACCATAATGGAAATCTAAAAGGTTCTGAATAGTTTCAAGTCTCCCCTGCTCTAATACTGGCAGAATACAATATCAAAGACAAACATGATAACACCATCATATAACCATTCACCCAGCAACTGACTTCGTTGGAAGTTTTAATTTGCCAACTCCCTTAGAGAGTTTATTATTTTACAGCAGTGAACAGCGTTTAAAAGGGGAAACAAGATGATTTCACACTGGCAGACAATGAACAGAGCAGAGGACGAACACATCTGGGGGAGTTTAAATTCCCACAGCATGCTCGGAACTGTTAGATCCAGAGTAAACATCTGCTCGCTCCACCTGCCTAGAGCGCCTGGCCACTGTGCAAACCCAAGCTCGGGATTGGTTGGTTACCTGATTGGTGGGCAACCTGCAAATGTGAAAGACACATCTAGTAGAAGGTTCCAGAAGAAAACCTATCCCTCAGTGCAATGCTAATTTATTTTAATCCAGTAGGAGTTACACAACTCAGAAGGAAGAAGAGCGAGGCTATAAAATATGTGGTGTTTGTTTGTTTGTTTGTTTGTTTGTTTTACGCTGTTCCTTCATTGAACTGGGATTTACCAGTTATCCAGACTGGTTGGCCAGTGAGCTCCGGGGACTCTTTTGTTTTCCTCGCTGGGAGTGCAGCTGCTTGGGGACACATCCAGCTTTCACCTGGGTATTTGGGTTCGGAACTCAGCTCCATGTGCTTATGCACCAAAGCACTTTACCAGCTGACCCATGTCCACAGTTCCGGTTCTTGGTTTTGTTACAGCCCAAACAA